>NW_020664420.1:32932862-33085045 GCF_002925995.2 Terrapene triunguis | reverse complement strand
TTTTGGCTCCTGAGGACAGTGTTATATCGGGGTAGAGGTGTATATAGTGGAAACAAAAGAATCCGTTTATTATCAAAACAAATATCCAAGTGACAGTGAGTAAGAATAGTGGAAAAAAATGGTTACATATAAAACAAAATCATAACTTTAGTCTCTAGAAAGCATGTTAATTAACAAGGCCTTCCCCCGTCTCCTACAAGATAGCTTACCCCAGGTTTTCTCCCCCAGTATTTTCAACCAATTTGGTTGAGACCCCTTCCGGTAAAAAACAAGCCTGCTGGCAGCTTGTCCTCAGAAACTGAAGGAATACTCAAGCTTTATCTGTACCCCAGATACAGTTTCAAAAGTTCATTGTCTCACCTTTAAACAGAGTAACTCCTGCTGATTTTATTTTTTCCTCCAGCCCCTACAATCTATTGACCAGCATCCTGCTCAGACTGTAAATGGGCATTAATTGTGAATGATACAATACTCAATTTGCATATGACCAGCCAGCATGAGATAAGTGTCTATTTCCCTCCCACCTGCTAGGAGTATGTGGATTACTTTTGAGTGACCTGCCTTAACTCACAGATCTAGATAACATAGTTTTTAGTATACATACATAACTCCTCACATTTTCTATCCATACATCTTGCAATGACTTTGATGACCAGTGTGACACAGGCTGTTATTAGAGACCTTGCATGATAGTCTTTTGGTGAATCTTTTGGGGATCCCGTATCCCTATGTACCCCCGTGCCCTCTGGCAGTTGCCATAAAGCAGTCACAACCATATATATATATATATTATCTCCAATATTGCCAACCCAAGATGTTCAAAAATCATAAGTCAAGCCCCCACTCCAAACAATCAGGGTTTTCTTTTAAAATAAATTTTGGGTTCTTTTTATTTCTCTTCTGGTTTCAGAGCCTTTAGAGTGGCCTCATGGCAGGGTTTCCAGGCTTTTCTCTGCACCTATAAAGGTTTGAAACTGGTTGTGAGATGAGAGCTCAGATTCTCCTGTAATCACTTGCCTATAGGAGTTGGGGCGTTAAGAAAAACACCAAATAATGTGAGACTCCTGATAAATCATGAGAGTTGGCAACATCGTAATATCTTTTAGTAAGTATTCAATCCCTGTGACAGTGCAGTATGACATAGTGTTTTATAGATGCTAAGATGCAAAACTATGGCAGTAGGTTATTTGGTTTCAATTAGATTAATAGATTTTTAAAGGATAGAAGGGACAATTATGATCATCTACTCTGACCTCCTGCATGATAAAACTGCCTCTTGATCTTTTCTACTTCTTGCCTTGTTCTGTCTTTTATGCCTTAGAGTATAATAAGGTATTTAAAAAGTCAACTGCTTTCATTTGCCCATGGCAAAAAGAGACAGTTGCCACATCAGGCACATTCCAGCAGTCCATATGGACGTTTTCCCAGACGTACTCTGTAGATCAAAAAATGTTTTTACAATGTGTTATTTATCCAATGTACGTGTGCTGTAGAGCATTGTATTTGCAGAAGTAAGAGCTCCAGAATTTCACTTTGCAACTTTAGTATGTATGTGATTTGTACAGCCTGTACTGGCAGCATATTGATAAGGGCTGAAGAGGTTGCTGTGGTAACTCGTTTGCACTATACTAAAATAAAATAGCAGATCAGGCAGACTGCATGTTAGAGCTTGTCTGAAGGTCATTTTTAGTTTACATGACTTGATTTTTGGGGGAAGAGGATGAGAAGGGGAGATGTTTTTTTTTAAAGTGAGGTTTAAGGTTTCATAATGCATTGACGGTCCTATGTCAAATATGCTATATAAACTGAACAAAAACTGTCATGCATATAAAAAGACTACATATAAAAATAATTACAAAGGTTTCACTATAATGCATACTTCAGTAAGTACAGTATAATTCATGGAAACCCAGTAATAGCTTTTGTAATGCATTTGTCTTTTTTTCCAATTATCCTTTTAAAAATGGACTTTTCAGAACCATATTGGATCACTTAAAGAGCAGTTCTGAACAGTAATTGTAAATATGGTATTGTCAGGTTTCACAGTCACTGCCATGTTGCATTTTAAAGTAAAAAGATTTTTTTTTTTAAATAACTTTTAGCCCTGCAAACCCAATGTGGGATCTGAGAATCGAGCTGGCTTCTTTTGTGGTTGCAAATCAGCACCAGTAATATAAGAACGGCCATACTGGGTCAGACCAAAGGTCCATCTAGCCCAGTATCCTGTCTTCCAACAGTGGCCAAAGTCTCTCATACCGAAGAACTCCCTCAGTTACACCCAGGGCCGGCTCCAGGGTTTTGGCCGCCACAAGCAGCCAAACAAAAAACGAAACAAAAAACAAACAAACAAAAAAAGCCGCGATTGCGATCTGCGGCGGCAATTCGGCGGGAGGTCCTTCGCTCTGAGCAGGAGTGAGGGACCATCCGCCGAATTGCCGCCGAACAGCAGGACGTGCTGCCCCTCTCTGAAGTGGCTGCCCCAAGCACCTGCTTGGTAAGCTGGTGCCTGGAGCCGGCCCTGGTTACACCTGTGCCATTCCTACTGAAGAGTTCATGGTTTCAGTGACATCCGTGCAAGCCCATTAGCTTTGCTTTGTTTGTGCAGGCTTAAATTAATGGAATTTAGTAAGCAATTCTTTTGATGATGCAGAAAAAATATAATTCTTTTCACTCTTAGCTATATTGGATCTGCATTGTCAGCAAGAGTATAAAGCCGATAAAAACGACTTTGTCAATAGTCAGTAGATATTACTCCAAATACACAGAGAGCAAATGAGTAGGAAGATAACATTTTTACAGTCATTAAGACCTGAGCTTTCACAAAAGTGATGATAAGCTAATTCGTAACAATGAAAATTATAGGTGCAATATGAACGTCACTGTTCTACTCACAAACATAGTGAAAATTCCAAACACCTTCTGAACAAAAAAAATAAACAATAACACAACCCCACAATAATAACTGTTACAGAATCCAAGACAATTAAAAAGGAGAAATGTGTAGGACTGGTAAAACTAGTTCAGATAAAAATAGTCCTCACCCTCTTCAGTCTGAACCTTTGTCCGAAACACAGACAAACTTGTTGCAAACATTTCTGAGATTTGCAAACATTTATTGGTTACTTTTTCCATATTTCTTTTCATTATTACATGTTTCTGTTCCCCAAAATAGAATGGGGTGGGATCTAGTACACAGGATTGGGATCTTGTCAAATCCATGTACGACAGGAGTTACATCAACTTTTTCTGCATTAGGGAAAATCAGTCTTGCTTGTCTCAGTTTCCTCAGAAGTTCTTCAGCAGCTTAGACACCATGTTGGCAGGGAACATATAAATACCTTGACAGAGATATAGAGGTAACATCCTACACCCAGTACTTGCCATGTGTGTTGCCAGAGATCAGCCTATGGCAGAATCTTCATTATTAACTCTCACATCTGTCTACTCAGCTGGTGGGAGCAGTATATGTAAGCAGAAATGCTTGGTTTTTTTTGTTTTTTTTTAAAGAATTTTTATTTAAGGATCTGCCTTCCCTCATTATAAAATATCAGAGAAGGAACATTTATAATCTAGCTAAAAGTAGACATCTTAATTTAATATATTTAACTTTTGAATGGATTTTGTAATATGAATTTAATTTTTGTGATATCAGATTGAACATAAGAACGGTCATACTGGATCAGACCAATGGTCCATCTAGCCCAGTATCCTGTCTTCCAACAGTGGCCAATGCCAGGTGCTTCAGAGGGACTGAACAGAACAGGGCAATTTATCAAGTGGTCAGTCCCACATTGTGCAGTCCCAGTTTCTGACAGTCAGAGGTTTAGGGACACCCAGAGCATGGGGTTGTGTCCCTGACCATCTTGACTAATAGCCATTGTTGGACCTATCCTCCATGAACTTATCTAATTCATATTTGAACCCAGTTATACTTTTGGCCTTCACACCAACCCCAGGCAATCAGATCCACAGGTTGACTGTGAGTTGTGTACAGAAGTATTTCCTTATGTTTGTTTTAAACCTGCTGCCTATTAATTTCATTGCATGACCCGTGGTTCTTGTGTTATATGTATGGGTAAACAAGACTTCCTTATTCACTGTCTCCACTCCATTCATGATTTTACAGACCTCTCTCATATTCCCCCCCTTAGTCATCTCTTTTCTAAGATGACACCTAAGGTGTCATCCCTCGCTAATGTACTCAATGGACTAATTACTATTGACTTTAATAGGAGTGGAATCAAGCCCTTAGAGTCCCATAAATATGTTTGTTGGGAGATAATTATCTGGGTTGAAAATCAGATCAGGTCACAGTTTTCAACCATGTCATTTTGTGAATGGATATGCTATGTAGCCAAAGAACACCTTCCTCCCCAGTCCCCAGCCTCAGAGGTGGGGAGATTGTATGGGCCACCAGGGGAAAGAAAAGCTTTGGCCCCTTTAAGGATTGCTCCCTCTCTCCCCTCTTTGCAGGCACTCAGCCTTTTTGTGGGTCAGAGTGGGGCCCTGTAGCTGATCCTTTGGACTAAAGGGTGCAGGATAAACCTGCATACCAAAACAAGATCTTCCCCTACCTGGAGACTCCATTCTGCAATGGGAAGAAAAGCTCCACCCCTTCCCACTCCCTTGAGATTTTGGTGGGCATCATGCTGGTGGGCATCATGCTAGTCACCTTTTTAAGTCTGGCAAGCAATCTTTCCTGCACTGCCAGATAGGTGTGGGCAATGTGGGTTGTTCTTTCTTTATTATTATTATTATCTTTTTTTAAATTCCTCTCAGAAGCCCAGGGTCCCAATGGGTAGATTTGACAGTAAAATGCATTTGTTGCATTAGCAGGTGCCCAGTGCAGACATTCATTTGACTGGGGGCAGCTTCCTGATAAAGCACAGTTGGAAACAGATTAGGACGAGGCATCTCCCAGAGAAGATGGGGAAAGGTGGTATGGACTCCTAATGCCCACAGCAGTGAAAAGACAACACCCTTTCCCCACCCTCATATGAGAAGAGGGTGATGGGAGGGGGGGTCCCAGCAACAGTGATGGAACCTGTTTAATGCTGTGGAGGGGTGGCATAATTCCCAACATTTTCAGTGGCTGAAGTGGGATGGGACCTGTCCCCAAGGGGGTCGGGGACCAAGGTGAGGTTCAAGTCCTACCCTCAGTGGGGAAGGGGGTGGGCCAAACCTGAGCATCACTGTCTTCCCATGCAGCAAGGGCCAAGTCACAGTGCCTGGAGGGGAGAGCTGAGCCCAGCCAGCCCCACAGGAGCCACTTTAACTGGGACAGAGGGTTTCAGGGGTCAAAGTAGGACAATTCCACAAACTTGGGACTGTTGGGAGGTATGGTGTGGTATGGGGCTGATACCAGCCCTCCACCAGGTGTTACAGATTGCAAAGGAAGGATGACCTGCCCTGGAATAGTTATTGCTGGATAGTTCCCAGATATGTTACTTAATAAAGTTGCAGCCTAGTTAAACCACATTCTTGGTGTCTTGTCTGTCTTCCCTCAGTGTCTGAGACAATAATTCCCAGATATCTATGTCCTGCAATACAGAACATTGCCACTAGTTGTCAGTCTAAATAATATATGTGGGCTGATTGTAGTTTGTTGTCTTCCTCTGATAATAGCAGTCTTGAAAATGGAGCGAATACTATTACTGAGACATTATAGTCAATCGACTTCCTAGTGATATAATAATTAGAAAGCAGACAATTTTTAGTTTACCTAAAAAACTTTATTAACAATGTAAAATGCCTAATATTTTACAGTCTGAGCTAATTCTGGCATGCCCTATAAGAGTTAACACTAAGTTGATGTGCAGACACCATGCTTCAACTTTTAATGGAAACAAAGTATTTTCTGCTTTATGTTAAAGGGTAATTGTATATTGTACTACACCATCTTTTAACTCCATTGCCCCTTTCTTCCAAAAGTTGAAATAGACACTATTGGCTTAAAAGGAAATGTACTGTACAGTATGTAGATATTATGATTACTTTGTATTTACAAATATGAATATTTTTCATATGATTTTGAGTATGATAAATTAAGAGATTTTACTGTGGTGTTCTTTGCTAAATTGAGATATAGTGGAAGACTAAATATGAATGAGAGCACAAAAAGCAATAGGAGAGTTTGTGCATGTTCTGTTACAATAGTTTGTTTTTAATATTAGAAGTTTAACACGTTTTGATGTTTGAAAGAGTTTTCTATGTTTAAAGATTGTTTACAATATTTGATCATATTCTATTAATGTGATCCTAGTAAGAGCTATAGTCCTAGTTTTGTACTGTACACAAAATTTCTTTTGTAGTTTGTATAATAAAAAAGCTTTAGGATGAGCTAGTAACCATAATTCCTGCATCTAGTCACTGAATGGTTTAAAGTAGACATGTGGAATGTCATTACAAAATCTTTAAAAAAAAAATCACCATAATGTTAAATCTATTCTCTTTCTGGTACTTGAGAGCAACAACTTTGAACTGTAAAACTCCTTTTTGAAAAGGGCGGTAGGAGAAGGAATAGGGCAGTGTAGAAAACGCTATATAATCAAGAGCAGTAAGGTTTATCCTTTCAAAGGTCAAATACTATTGGTTTCAAGAAAGTTATGGTTTTCTTGGTGTTTCTGTACTGACTTTTTTTAGCTTGAGACAAGGCAGCACAGTCCAAAGAATCGTCGCTTCGGTCTTCTCACTAATGGATAAGGAGTCAGGTTTAGGAGGCTGCTATCATCTGTAATGAAAGAAGTACAAAATGTAATACAATTAGGTATATAAAAAAGAAACCACTTACTTATTTGTATTCCAGTAGCACCTGGGAGCCTCAGTAGTGGACCAGGGCCCCATTGTACTAGGCACGGTACAAACTCAGGCTAAAAAGATGGTCTTTTCCCCAAAGAGTTTACAATCTAAATGTATCTAAGTTCAGACCTTTTTCTAAAGAGCATGTCCGTACACTATGAATTATGATTAAGGCTAAGATTATGTCACGGAGGTTGTGGAAGTCACGGAATCTATGATTTCTAGTGATCTCCATGACATTGGGGGCCCTGGCAGCTGACCAGCTGCTGCCAGCAGCGGGGGACCCAGCAGCAGCTCAGCCTCCCCGGGGAAGCGGGGGACCCTCTCACAGCTGCCTAGCAGCTGGGAGTGGCGGGACCCCTGCAACTGACCAGCTGCTGCCACTGGCGGCAACCCCTGAGCTGCCCAGCGGCTCTGCTGCCGCGAGCAGCTGCCCTCGGCTCCCGCAGCTCCCAGCTGGCAGCGGCAGAGGGACCCCGGAGCTACTCAGTGGCCACAGGCGGGGGGGCCTCCACTGCTTCCAGCTGCTGGTGGCAGCGGCAAAGGGACCCCAGAGCTGCTCAGTGGCCAGGGGCCCCCCACAACTCCCCAGCTGCCACCACTGGCAGGAGCCCCCCACAGCTCCCCTGCCATTGTGGGGGGCAGGGGACCCCCCCCCGCGGTTCCCAGCCCCACAGGGTGGCAGGGGGACCCCTCCCAGCCATTTTGTCCCCATTTTGTCAGGGATGTTTTTAGTAAAAAAGTCAAGGACAGATCACGGCTTCCATGATTTTTTATATATTGCCTGTGACCTGTCCATGACTTTTACTAAAAATATCCTTGACAAAATCATAGCTTTAATTATGATGATGCAGCTCTGTAGTAACTCTGCCCTATGCCAATTTTATTCCACTAATGTAGTTGTGTTTTATATATTGAGTCTTAAAATGCTAATTACAGAGTTATGGCCATTGCTCCATAACAACATATAGTGTTTCAGAATATCAGTTCTGGATAACTAAAAAAGGTAGAGGAAGAAAGACAGAAATCCTGGCAGGTGGCATAGTGGTTCAATCACTGAACTTGAGATCAGAGGGGTAGCCTTGTTAGTCTGTATCTACAAAAACAACAAGGAATCTGGTGGCACCTTAAAGACTATCAGATTTATTTGGGCGTAAGCTTTTGTGGGTAAAAAACCCACTTCTTCAGATGCAACTTGAAAGGAATTACCCTTTCATCTCTGGAGACAGGGCAAAATTTTCAAACTTGGTTGCCTAAAGTTAGGCTCCTAAATCCATATTTAGGAACCTAAATGAAAGCTATTTTTATATGGATTCAAGATCCGAACTTTAGGCAACATTCCTTGATAATCCAAGCTTTTCCTTGATAAGATAAAAGACCTATTCCCCCATCCACCCAGCATTTTTATATTTGTTTGTAAAAATAACAGTTTCACAGCTCGAAGAAAAACATGAATAATAAATGCTTGCTAACTATGAAAAGGGTTTTAAGAAGAGTGTTTCCAAAATTGGAAAAACATAATGCTACATTTAGACACCTGGTTTCAGGACTGACTTTGACCAGACCAATACAGAGTGATGCCCTGAGCCACATAAGGACTTAAGTGTCCAACTCCGATTTCAGTTGCCTAAGTCCAAAATTTAGGTGCCACTGAGATTCTCAAAACTCCTACCACATTGCTGCCTAAACCTGGAGGCATCTAACATCCCTCAGAGCTTAAATTTCTGCCATTAAAGTGCCCTATGTTTCTACTTCTGGGCCCATGCACTGCCGCGTCAGTCCTGACAGCTGGTGTCGGGCTGCTCCTAAGCCCTACTCCTCAAACCAGGTGAGATAAGTGGGGGAATGGCTATTCAATGGCTATTAACCAGGATGGGCAGGGATGGTGTCCCTAGCCTCTGTTTGCCAGAAGCTGGGAATGGGTGACAGGGGATGGATCACTGGATGATTACCTGTTCTGTTCATTCCCTCTGGGGCACCTGGCATTGGCCACTGTCAGAAGACAGGATACTGGGCTAGATGGATCTTTGGTCTGACCCAGTATGGCCATTCTTATGAATGTCTATCTGCCCTGTGGGGGCTGGTGTGATATGAGCACACCTAACTCCACACAAAATAGTCTGGTGGAGTGGAGAGAAGCAGAAGCAGCAGCAGCCTTCCTTATAACCTTTCGCCCATTGGTTAGGGTACTCACTCAGAACATGGGAAACCCCAGTTCAATTCCCTCCTCTGCATGATGTGGAGAAGGGATTTGAACCTGAGTGTCCCACCTCACAGATGAGGGTGCCAGCCACTGCACTATGGGATACCCTGATATGGTGCGCTCCTGTTGAAAGCTGTTCCATGGTGTATAAATAAATACGCATTGGACCAGAGAGAAAGAATGACTCTATGGTCCAGTGGTTAGGGCATTCACCTGTCTTCTCCACATCAGGCACATGGGAGAATTGAACTAGGGCTCCCCACCTCCTGGGTGAGTTCCCTAACTACTGGGCTAAAGGTTACAAGAAAGGTCACTCCTGCTGCCCTCTCCTTTCTACCCCCTCTCCTGGCTGTTCCGTGTGGAGCTAGGTGTGTGCTATTGTTCTTGTAAGAGCTCAGGTTTTTTTGCATTTTGTCTACTTTTGCTTTGCTTTTTGCTACTGACAGGGGGTGCCACATGAAGGCAGTAGACTTGCTCCCCAAGCTGGACAATCAGCACCAGAAGGGAGCTGAAAATGACTATCTTTCCCATTGATGCCTCCACTCTGCAAGAGAATCTAACACGTTAAGTAAATTGAGGAGCCTGTTGCTGCATCTGCACCCTTGTCCACTTGATTGTAGATCCTGGACCAGGCTTGACTGGCTACTCTCAGGATCGTACAGAGTTGCTATCGTTGGGGCCCAGCAGGGCTTGGTTTCCTCTCCAGATTGTGATGGTTGGGCAGTGTTGCAGACAATAACTCATCTATTGAACAAGTGCCCATCTCAACATCTGGAGGGCTGCTTACCATGCCTCACCTCCCTGGATACAGAGTCTATCCCCTGGTTACCGTACCTGGACATCTAGCTCTTATGTCTGCATACGAGAGGATTCTTGCAAGAAACTCCTTAGGCACCTGTCTCCAGGAGAAGTTTCACAGCTTTGAATCCCAAGTGGAGATAGGTGCCTCCCTCCATCACATACTTAGGGGTCTACCTCACTGAATGGGGTGAAGCTTAAGACACAGCTCTTCTTTGGCATCTTCAATTGGCTAGCTTAAGTGGCTCCCCACCTAGCATGCTGGCTTTTGTGGCCCCCTCTCTTCGGTGTCTAACTCTCCCCAGGCATTGCATAGGGAGCCTGGTTGCCTACCTCGGGGATTGTGGATTCTCCTGGGTGGCAAGGCACCTAAAAGTTAGGCTAGGTGTTGCAGTGCCTAAGCCCCTTTGGGGGCCTGAGTGCATAATGGAGGTGTCCTGGCAGGGAAGGGGATAGGTTGCTGTCCAAAATATTTCTGGATCGCCTGGTAGGTGATCCAAAGGGCAGCATTGATATCCACCTCAGAAGAGAATGATCATATTACACATGCCAGTTGCAGGGAGAGTGCTGCATATGCAGCTGTAATAACAAGGGTAAGAAATGGACTTTGTCTTGCATGTATGATTCCTTTGAGAGAATACATTCTCTTTCTTCTTAAATTTCACCCACTGCACATGCACAGTAAATTTGGGAATCTGAACACTTCTTCAATGAGTCTGCAAGCAAAGCTGCAAGTTTAGTAGCCTTATACTAAGCTTGAAAAGACTAGTGATTGTGAGCCCACTCTGATTTCAGTGAATTCAGCGGCAAAACTCTCATTGATTTCACTGAGAGCAGGCTCAGGTCCTGTAAGGATTCATTCATTCAACATTATCAAATCATCTCACAACTTTTTTTTACAACCATGCTCTTAATTTCACATCTAATCATTAAAGTTATTAGCTCGTACCCTGGTAATTAACTAAATCTCCTCCTTTTGGGTCTTCTTCTCTCCCTTATTTTTCCTCTTTGATGAATTCAAAATGCAGTTTTAATTAAAGATCTTAGAATACTTTGAAGATGTAAAGTCCTATATCAGTACTATCGTCCCCTCTTGAGACCTCAGTTCCCAGAAGTGGGCAGTAAGCTCTGAACATAGATGGTGTATATTTGTGGGAGCAGCAAAAGAGCCGTTTGTACCTCCTTGATCTTGGTGCTGGCCCCCAACATAGTTTAGAGCAGCCTCTGGGCTACTTAAAAGTATGTCTGCCTGATGCACAGCCCTAAAAGCCTCTGGTGCATTTACCAAAGATCTTCAGGACATCTATGCAGAGTGTAAGGAGAATCTGAATGAGCTCTCCCCTGTGATGAGCTGGGGGAAACGACTTCAGGAGCAGACCATATTTGCAGACATGCCTACTCTGCCTACGTGTGCAGCAGATGGAGCTGCTTTGCCAAAATGATCAATTTGGGTTGGTTTGGGGTTACAAATCACTCGAGGATTTCAATGCAGGGGTAATGAAGATGAAGTGTTAACCTTATTGTATGAGTAAAAGGCAGCAGAACTGTGCTTACCATGTGACCCCCCTGATTGAGGGGGTCACCCTAAACTGAACCTCACTTGCTAAGAATGGGGTAGGGATGCCACATCCCCATGAAGATGAGAGAGTGGAGATAGGTGTTTCTATGTGGTGGTGTGGATGCTGCCAAGAATCTAGCATTTAACGATAGAGCTGATTGGTCTCAATTGAGAGTCCTTGTTTCTGGCTGGTAATTCCTAGAGATGATGATGTTGCTGAACAGGTCTAGGGGCTAAACCCTAGACATTGTTGTGGTCAGGGAAAGACAATACAGAGACTGAATTGGCTGTGAGGTTCCCCATTACCTGCTGAAATCATTAAGAGATGGGTTAAGTGGCAGAATCTCAGAACGTGACGTTGTGGGTGCAGCAGTGGTGGCCAGTGGCAGTGGCAGAGAGAGTGACAGCTATGAGCCAGTTGCAAGCAGCAGCAGAGACATTGCTCGATATCTCCTGCCCCCAGGGGTGGGAGATGAACCATGTGAATGTACCTCTGAACTCTGGGTCTTCGCTAACCAAGGACAGCCAACAGTGAGTAGGGTACAGTGGCAGGTGAGGGGAGTGGTGTGTTAAGGGACATTTGTTTGTTGGATTTTCACACCGCAAAGTGAGAAACTGAGGCCAAGGACACTGCCCAACACACTGTGGGGTGGATGTTTGCCTATGGTCGCATGCTTTTGATTTGTGGTTCTGATGTTTTCCCAAATTAACGTTGGGTCCCTTTTAATAAAAGTTTTATTTTGTTTTACACAGACTCAGTGCTTCTGCGTGGGGAAGGACTGCCTTTGAGGTGGTGGTGTTTAGTTTTCCCAGATTACTAGGTGGGGACTTGAGCCGCTTTTATTTTGTGGTGGTAAGAGAAATCCCTAGACATTGAACCTGGCCCTTGTTGCTCCTGACTCCACCTGTCAGAAGGATTACCAGAGCAATATAAAAGGGCCAGAATGCAGAGGAAGGATTCACCCCCTGGAACTCTGAACTGTCTTCCTCTATTCTGCACTGAGTTCAAGTTTCTCCTCTTCCGCAGCCTAGGTCTTTCCTTTGCTATGTTCCCCTCCTTCTTTCTCTTTGTGCCCCATTCCAGACTTTGTACCTTTTTACCATCTGTCCTGTTTACCTGGAATGACCTTCTATATAATGCACAAAGAGATTTCTTCCTCCCCTCCTTCCAAACCCTTTGCAATCCCCTCCATTCCATGAAACTTCAGGAGTGCAATGTATTCTCCCCATTCTGTGTTTCTCTCACAACTGCTGTCCTTTAGACTGTTAGCTCCTTGGGACAAGGACCTGTTATGCTTAGCATACTTTATTTGTTGTATGCTGCCATGTACACTGACAGCATTATAGAAATACTAATATATGATAAAGAATACGCCTAGCTTTTAATTTTTTAGGACAAATTGGAGAGAGTCTAGAGACCATCCCCTGACAGGTATTTGTCCAGCCCATTTTTAAAAACCTCCAAAGATGGGGATTCCACAACCTCCGTTGGAAGCCTATTCCAAAGCTCAACTACCCTTATTGTTATAAAGTTCTTCCTAATATCTAACCTAAATCTCCTTTGCTACAGATTAAGTCCATTACTTCTTGTTCTGTCTTCAGTGGACATGGCACAAACGATCACAGTCCTCTTTATAGCAGCCCTTAACATATTTAAAGACTGTTATCAGGTCCCCCCTCAGTCTTTTTTTTCTCAAAACTAATCATGCCCAGTTTTTTTAACCTTTCCCCACAGGTCAGGTTTTATAAACCTTTTTTCATTTTTGTTGCTCTCCTTTTGGACTCTCTCCGGTTTATCTTCATCTTTCCTGAAGTGTGGCTCCCAGAATTAGACACAGAACTCCAGCTGAGGCCTCACCAGTGCTGAGTAGAGCAGGTCAATTACCTCTCATGTCTTACATACAACACTCCTGTTAATACACCTAGAATGCTATTAAACTTTTTCATAGCTGCATCGCATTGTTGACCAGTATTCAATTTGTGATCCATTATTAACCCAGATCCTTTTTCAGAAGTACTACCAATAGCCATTTACTCCCCATTTTTGTAGCTGTGCATTTTCCTTCCTAAGTGAAGAACTTTGTACTTGTCTATACTGAATTTCATCTTGTTGAATTTAGACCAGTTCTCCAATTTCTCAGTCATTTTGAATTCTAATCCTTCCCTCCTAAGCACTTGCAACCCCTCTGAGCTTCTTGTCATTTGCAAATTTTATAATAAAATTTTATTATGCCACTTCCCTTCCTCCAGTACAGCTCTGCTCAGCAGAGACATAACTTAGCTTTTAATTCCCAAAATATACTAGCGTTAGAGGATGCTGGACTAACCCTATTGAGTGAAATCCTCGCCCTATGGATGTCATTGGGAGTTCTGTCATTGACATCAGTGGGGCCAGGACTTACCCAGAATATTTTTTTAATAATATCTAGAAAAAATGTAGATTTTTCTGATATAAACTGAGCCAAAACACTTGAATGCCTTAATTTACATTAGATACAGAAAAAGCAAGACTCACCTTGATTTTTCAATGGTAAAGGCATAGTCTCCCTGAGTTTGCTTAAAAGGTTTTTCATTTCTCTCATGTCTCTGTGGAAATTAAAAGTAAAATAGATAGAGAGGAGACTTTAAATAACCTATTTTCTGCTTTTGGGGGTTGTAGGAATAGTACAATACACTGAAATAACGAAAGATAATAAACTCAAAGTGGGACGAACAAGCTTTTTTGGATCTATCTAATGGACAAGTAGTTGGCTCCAATATAAAAGCCAGTCTAATTCTTTATTTTTGTTACAAGAGGAATATGCCCTTAGATTTAATGAGGAACTGGAGGGTTGATTTGATTGTAATTGGCAGCTTTCTGGTTCAAATTTATCCTAGGATGGTGACATAATTACCACTTCCTGGATGTTGAATGGTCTTTGTAAAATGAGTTGGTGGGCTCAGTCCAATTCCTAGTGGAGAGAGATGCACCATACGTAGCACAACTGGCATTTATCAGCACCAGTGTTGGCTGCACTACCCTTTTGCCCCTAGATGGCGAACACTTAGGGCTGGTCCACACTACCCGCCTAATTCGGCGGGTAGAGATCGATCTTCTGGGATCGATTTATCGCGTCTCATCTGGACGCGATAGATCGATCCCAGAAGCGCTCCCCCGTCGACTGCGGAACTCCTGCTCGCCGAGAGGAGGAAGCGCTGTTGACGGGGGAGCCTGCCTGCGCCACGTGGACCCGAAGTAAGTACTTTTAGTTCGATATAGGAAACGTCGACTTCAGCTACGCTATTCTCGTAGCTGAAGTTGCGTTTCCTATATCGATCCCCCGCCCCAGCCCTTAGACTGTAAGTTCTTTGGGACAGTGACTGTGTTTTGTATCTTGGACAGTACCAAGCACAAAGGCAGTGTTTAAAAAGTAATAAATAAATGACTGTAGGGACCACGTGTACTGTATCAGTTCCCATTTTGTGGATGAAGAGAACATTTCATCCAGCCTGTCAACCTGACCCCTCTCAAGTGCATGGGATTTGCCCAAAATGTTAAAGGGGAGAAAACAGACTAAATAATCCCCACTGATATTATAATGGGTTTCCTCTCTCCCATAGCAAGGTTACAGGTGTGTGTTTTGAAAGTGGCTCATGGTTTGTAAAGTGAAAGAGAAACTGTGTGAGGGCTCAGGCTGCACTAAAGGGTTTTTGGTTTGAAAGACAGTGTGATCTTGCCTCATTCATTTGGATACCCCTGATACTACAATATGGTTCCTAAACAGAGCAGTGCAACTGTCTTTCCTATTGTTCAGTTTTATTCAGCTCCTCTTTTAATAGAACAGAATTTGGTTATATACAAGGAAATATGGTAGCCCTCAGGCTCTCAGTGGTAACTCACACAAAGCCTTAGATAATAGATCAGTTTTAGTAAGAACGGAAATGGCCACCAGGTTTATCTCTTACTTATTTTTTTTAAAGGGCCATAAAAGCTTCAACTTGCACCTGCATAGCCAGAGGATTAAAGGAGTTCAGTTTGGTATATACTTGTTTATTTCTACACATTCAGAATTATTGGCAGGCACAACTGATGTCAATTGGATGTCTAAATACCTGACTTGCAAGTGCAAAAATGGAGACCAGGTAATTTGGAATACAAAAGCAGAGGCCTGGTTAAAATTAGAATGAAAATCAGTCTTATTATCTCTGTTCTGCAAATAGGACCATTTATCTCTGTAGTTTCTTTGTGCTTTGACAGTGGCATCCAGTGGTACTCAGCTAAATCAAATATTTCATTCCTGGCCCACCACTGTACCCACTGATTTAGAAGTTACTGTCATGTACATTGTTCTGAAGAAATGTTAAAATGCCTTTTTAATGTACTGATACAAGTAACAATGTTGATTGCCTATGTGGAAAAGGCTGAATAAAGCATTAGGCCCAAATTCCAGTATTTAGGAATAAAGGCTACACATACCTTTCAGTGTTTTCAATATAGGTGGAAACCTGCCATGAATGCTGTTGAATATCTATTGGTGAAGATGATGTGTCTTCTAAAATAGGTACTTCTGAACTCTCCTCCATTTTATTGTCTAGGATCTTGGGTGTTGCACACGGCTCTTTTCCTTTAAAATGTTAAGACAAAACAAAACATATCCCTGTTATTTAAACACAGCTTATACAAAGACTGAAATGTGGTGTTTTGGACCTGATCATGCACAGCACCAGTGCAGAGAGTTATGAACCCAAACTCCACGTGAAAAGCGAGCAGGACAGGGAATGGATGGCAACTTGTCCATCTGCTAATGAGAGCTCTGCTGCTTGGCCACTGCATTACTTATGCCAAGCAGCAACTGCAGGAGTGAGGTCAAAGAGAGGAGTGTGGAGCTAAACATTTTGCTTAATTGTATAAAATCTGTGTCAGGGTCCAAAGGGCAACATGGAACAAAAACCAGTGAACTGTAGTGCATCTACTGAAACTGACTTCAAAAACTCTCACATCAATGGACAGCACAATGCACGTATCCTAGTTAGTAGTAGAATGCTGTGCTGAAAAAGTAGGACAAAATGTGAAGTTCTGTACTTGACAAGTTTTAATAGCACTACACATCTGCCAACATTCACAACCCAAAATGCAGCAGATTCCAAATCTGCACCAAGTTTGTGATTCATACTTACTACAAGGAAATAAAAGGAGGTGTTAGAGCTGAGTGGTTGAGGGCTGATAGCCAGGTCCTAAGGGCATTTGTGTGGGAGAGAAGGAGATGTTGGGCCTGGACCATGGTGATGGTGACTGCAAAGGAATTAGGGTTGATGGGATTAGCTGGTGCCCTGACAAGGTTCTAGTCCATGGCCCTTGGGCGATTCCTCTGTGGTAGGGTGACTAGATGTCCCAATTTTATAGGGACAGTCCCGATATTTGGGGCTTTGTTTTATATAGGTGCCTATTTCCCCCACCCCCAGCCCCCTGTCCTGATTTTTCACACTTACTATCTGGTCACTCTACTCTGTGGTAACCAGTGTAGCCCTGGCACTAGGCATCTGATGGGATGGATTTCTTTTGTGTGTGCCATCTGAACTGAGAAATTTCAGAGTTGGGTTCCAGACACCTTCCTTAGAGGTTCAAGTTTGTTTACCTTTCTGGATGGACCTCATGAATTTGCCCAAACAATCTATGACCAAAAAGCTCTTATTAAGCAAGGTTTATTACAAATAGAGAGAAATTAATATTAAAAACAAAATCTGTGGTCTGAATGCCTATCTAATCTTTAAACTTGGCCAGAAATCACCTAGCTAAACCTGATCTGTGTAATTACAGTATAGAAGAAACTGCTTGTTTATTTCCATCATCCAGCCTCTCAGGTCATCAGAGCTGTTTGCATGTTCTGAGCCTGGCAGTCTGCTAGAGATCCTGGAATCAAACTTCCATATATTTTTTTTTTTTTAAACCTCTCACTCACCTCAGGTATCCTTGACCACAGGGAACAGCTCCACTTCTCATCTCTCACGGAGTCTCCTTTTGAACTCCAGACTAAAGTGCTGCTCCATCTCTGTCTCCCCTCCTCACCCGCCGCTTAACAAAGAGTCAATCAAACCCTCCTCCTGTGTGATCTCCTTCTGTGCTTGAGCTTTAGTATCACCTCCTCCCAATTATACATCACAGTTAGAACATAAGAACGGCCACACTGGGTCAGACCAATGGTCCATCTAGCCCAGTATCCTGTCTTTGACAGTGGCCAATGCGAGGTGCTTCAGAGGGAATGACAAGAACAGGGCAGTTATCAAGTGATCCATCTCTTGTCATCCACTCCCAGCTTCTGGCAGTCAGAGGCTTTAGGACACCCAGAGCATGGGGTTGCATCCCTGACCATCTTGGCTAATAGCCGTTGATGGACCTATCCTCCATGAATTTTTTTAATTAGTTTTTTAAACCCTGTTCTAGTTTTACCTTTCACAACATCCCTGGCAACAAGCCCCACAGGTTGGCTGTGTGAAGTACTTCCTTTGGTTTGTTTTTAAACCTGCTGCCTATTAATTTCATTGGGTGACCCATGGTTCTTGTGTTAATGAAGGGGTAAATAAGACTTTCTTATTCACTTTTTCCACACCAGTCATGATTTTATAGACCTCTCTCATATACCTCCTTAGTTGTTTCTTTCCAAGCTGAAAAGTCCCAGTCTTTTTAATCTCTCCTCATATGGAAACTTCCATACCCTAAATCATTTTTGTTGCCCTTCTCTGTACCTTTTCCATTTCTAATGTATCTTTTTTGAGATGGGGTGGCCAGAACTGCATGCAGTATTCAAGGTGTGGGCATACCATGGATTTATATAGTGGCATTATGATATTTACTTATCTATCCTTTTCCTATTGGTTCCTAACATTATTAGTTTTTTTTTTTTTACTGCCGCTGCACATTGAGCGGATGTTTTCAGAGAACTGTCCACAATGCCTCCAAGATCTTTCTTGAGTGGTAACAGTTAATTTAGACCCCATTATTTGTATGTATAGTTACCCAATATGCATTACTTTGCATTGATCAGTCTTGAATTTCCTCTGCCATTTTGTTACTCAGTTTTGTGAGATCCTGTTGTAACACTACACAGTCTGCTTTGGACTTAACTGTCTTGAGTAATTTTATATCATTGGCAAACTTTGCCATCTCGCTGTTTACCCATTTTTCCAGATCATTTGTCATTGTCTTATCAGAGACCTCAGTGTGAAACCTTAATTGCTTATCTGTCTCGTCCTCTTGGCTATTTTACTTGCTGTACTGGAAAGAGCAGTGAGTTATACCAGCCCATTACACAATACACAGCTTTCATGCCACACACTTATCACCTTTCTATGAAATAGGATTGCTCTTGAAAGCGATCCAACTTGTCACTGGTGCTATAGAAATGCAAAGTAGTGTTATAATTTGGTGCTGATTAATTTTACCATTACTTTAAAGTGCTATGGTTTTAAAACAGGGATTATTATTTCCTCTTCCAAAGGACAGACGTGCAGTGCCTGTAATGTTTTTTTTTTTTTTTTCAGCACAAAGGCAGTCTTGTAGAGTTTTGGCAGTATGAATGGTACGTACCAAGCTCTCTTTGGCTGGAAGGATCTGTTCACTAGTAATATTGTTGGATCGTAACTGATTCATGAAGACCTCCTTGAAATTCAGGGTGCCTGCTCAATCACTTGAAAAATAACTGGGAGTCTGTTAATAATAAAGCCTCTGAGGAACGTCTTGGTCATAGGCTTAAACCTGTGAGTTAGGCCCTTGGGTCTACCCCCAAATCCAGCATAGCCTTGGAATATGGTGGAGGCTCTGTGCTGGCCTACCACTCCTTCCAAACTCCTGTTCCCTAGTACCATGACCCTATGATGCAATGCCAGGGACTCCCTTGGCTGTGGCTGCCCCTGGATCTCTGAAGAATGAGTGGGTGTCTCAATGGAAACAATAATTAGGAAAAAACAGTAAAAACGGTTGTTTTCTAAGGAATTTCCATAGGGCTAGAGTGGGGATCATATGCTCCCCTTCCAAACTTGCCTTTGACCCGTTCTCTCTTCTTTCCCAAGGAGAGTTCAGTATATTAAAGTGCTTATTTCTCCTCACATGTATTGCACTTCTCTTTTCTCTCACAGTTTGTCCTTCTTTCTCATACCAGTTTTCAAATAGAGCAGTGGTTTTCAACCTTTTTTCATTTGCGGACCACTAAAAATTTTCAAATAGAGGTGCGGACCCATTTAGAAATCTTAGACATAGTCTGCGGACTCCTCGGGGTCCGTGGACCACAGGTTGAAAACCACTGACATAGGGTAATGGTAATGAGATCATAGCACATCAGTTAAGTAATCTATCCTTCCAATGCTCCTAAAACTTGAAGTGAAATACAGTTTACACAGAAAAAGACACCATGATTTCAGTGAGGTTTTTTTAAACTAAATTATAAGCTATCAAAGGCTTTCATGTACTATTTTAAGATATTTGTTATTAATACAAAATGCATGATGGTAAAATAATTATGCCAGGATTGTTCAATGTGTAAGGCTCTTGTACTGTGCATGGTACACACTTACCTGTAATTTAGAATTTTTATTATTGTGATGCACATACAATACAGTAACTAGATCACTCTGAATTTACATCACTTTAGCTTGTGGTGTATTTGCTCCATGATGCATGCACACAATTCTTGCACTAGGCTCAATTCTTTCCTTTTTAATCCAAATATCTATTCTATGGTATTTCTTGAAGTGGCTAGCAGACTAGTATCATAAGAGCCTGTCTACACCTCTTCAGACCCCTTACCAATATAGCTGGCAGAAGTCTGTAGTACAGACATGGAGTGCTGATTCTACCCTTGCTTCGCCTGTACTATTCCACTGGGGCACACTGCAATCTTAATTAGAGAGGTAACTCTGTGAATCTAATTCACTCTTTCCTTAGGTCATGTCAATAGACTTTTGTTAAGGATACATTTTAAAATAATGACAAGCTGTAAAATATTCCCATTTCATTTTAAGAAATTGCAAATTGAATAAAATTTCACTTTGGAGGGGGAAAAAACAAAAATGAAAGACTCCCCTTCGACTCCCAACTTGAATTGGACCCTTTTGTATGTATATGTATTTTGCAAGACAGCATAGTGCACCTTGAAACAGGCCAAATATTAACCTCTGATACTCATACAGAATTCCCACTGAAATCAAGGGGGAGTTGTGTGTGAGTATCTGAGGGCAGAGTTTAACCCTGCATGATTATACTTTTTTTTTTTTTTTTTTTTGAAAAGTTGGACAAATCCAATGTACAAGTCCCATGCCCAGTCTGACCAGTATTAACTGCAGTAACTATTAAAGACAAAGCACTTCATGAAAGAAAACCCATGAAGGCACATAATGTCTGAGTTAGGATGGCCACAGCCCCTTTACTCAACTTCTTGCACTGTAGTGCATGCGGTATGATGTGTTCTTTTGTCCAGGGGGTCCCACTAACTCTAAGTTTACATGTTACCTAACCTTTACAATCTTTACAAATAAAGTGGAATGCTATAATGGAAGAGATGCACAGAATGTTTACCTGTCAACATGCTGCAGTTTGTGTCTGATCCACAGCCCACTGACTTCAAAGGGCTATGGATCAGGCCAATAGCTCGTATGATATTTTCCTACCATTAACAGTGACATTTTAGTTTAGTTTCAGTATAAATTTATGACAACTGAAAAGGGAGCTTTGAACTCCTTGACACAGTGGCTTTCAATGTAGTGTGTATTAGACTATGGGGAAAAACCCTTCCCTCTGTTTTGCCCTCCAAAACTCCTGCCTCATTTCCTCTTTGATTTCCTGCAAGCATCTTTACCCAACACTTGTATAAGAAGAGCTAGCTTGCTCCAGTGATGCACAGTATACAAGCATGACAACATTCTGTGATGTAAAACACATTCCTATCATTAATCCCACGTGTCCAGGATCTAATAGTTTACTAATATAAGTAACAATGTTACCAAACTGGCAATTAAGATCTGCAGATGGTACCATGGAATTATTGGTTTCTGTGTAGATTAGGTATTTGGGCATTTAAACTTTGGTGATCCATCTATAAACTTCCACAGTTCAGAATCTGTCAATTCAATAGTTATAACACTTTTTTCACAGTTGCTTGGTGCAAGAGGATCCTCACTTATTTAGATCAATTTGATTCTGAACAAGGTTAAGATAAAATACATGGGAAGAACGTTTTATTAGCAGAACTGTGGTTCAACCACAGTTCTATGTTCCGGTGAACATCTATGGACAAAGTGATGAAAGAATGAGAGTTTGCTTTCTATGAATTGCCACAAAAAGGGCAAATATTTCTCGTTATAAATGTAGCTGATTTTATAAAATGTCACACCAATCTGAAACTCCAGTGTAAAATAATGACTCTCGCGCTCGGTGACTAAAAATGATCTAATTGAGATTGCAGAGACTAAAAATTATTTCATTCATTAACATGATTTCCAAGTAACCCCATCACTGTGCAACTAGTATTTAAATGTAATAAAATCACCTAGCATCCTTACTTGTCATTGGACTTATTACTATGAAAATGTGAGTCAGCAGAACTATTTTATTTTATCAGTCACTATTATAGTCCCAAATCAATTTAAAAATTATTTGCTGTTGATACAACCTACAGGATTTCAGTGTATCTGTTCATACTCTGGGATGCTAACAAATATTTGTGAGACAATGTGGGTGAGCTCTTTTATTGGACCAACTTCTGTAGGTGAAAGAGACAAGCTTTTAAGCTTACACAGAGCTCATCTTCAGGTCTGGGAAAGGCACTCAGTGTTACAGCTAAATACAAGATAGAACAGATTGTATAAATCCACTAACCCTCCTTTGTCGTATGACTGCAGGTGTGTTAACTCCCCATTTCACCACAAATGATCTCTTGAAACATGTTTCAACTCCTTATGCTAAGCAATCTGTTCCACCTTGTATTTAGCTGTGACCCTCTGGGCAGGTCTACCCTTAAGACAGTACAGCAAGCAGCTGTGCCACTGTAGCGCTTCACTGAAGAGGCTATCTATGCAGATGAGAGGGCTTCTCTGTCAGCGTAGCTACCGCCTCTCAAGGAGGTGGAGTACCTACGCCAATGGGAGAATTCTCCCGTCAATCTAGGTTGGTTTAACTGCGTTGCTCAGGGGTGTGGATCTTTATAAGAGGATACAGACTAACACGGCTGCTACTCTGAAACCTGTAGTTATACCGATTCAATTTCCTAGTGTAGAACTGGCCTCAGACTACCTTTCCCAGACCTGAAGACTAGCTCAGTGTAGCTCGAAAGCTTGTCTCTCTCATTAACAGAAGTTGGTCCAGTAAAAGATATTACTTCATGCACCTTGTCTCTCTAATATCCTGGGAGCAACAACATTGCAAACAACAAATATTTGTGACAGAATTCACTGACATTTGACAAAGTGTTATAATTTAATGATAATGATTGGTTTAATTACTAGTGGATTTGAATACAGTCAATATTCATGTACAAACAGCCATCACTCCAAATGATCTGACTGGAGTGTCTCAGAAGCAAACTATTTCTACAGCACCTTCTAGTGGTTAATTGACTAACTCGAGATCTGCTCACACTTGGCAGAAATTATTACAAAGCATCATTTGCAGGGTCAATAAAACATGCAGAGAGATTAGTAAAATGAGGCCTTTTTTGTTTACAGGAAGCTGATGTGAATTTTGTAAATGCTGCAGAGCAGTTCCTAAGCTAGCCCTGAGTATCTCCACATTACTTAGCTTCCCACTAAACTATCATTAAGACAGGCTCTCATGCCTGAGGCCTGGGTTTGACAGTATTCCCTGAGGTCTTTAGAGATGATCTTTATAAGAGGCATACAATGTTTGTTCCTGTGTTTCTTACTAAATCAGCTCGCAAAGAAATTTCAGTTCACTGCTTTAGGGTTATTATTTATATCAGAGCAGTAGCTAGAGATTCCAACCGAGAGCAGGCCCTACATTGTGGTATAGTTCTACACGTTTGCCCCAAAGAGCTTGCAGTCTAAATAGACAAAGATATGGTTGATCAAACAGAAATGAAGTGACTTGACCAAAGTTACACAGCAAGTCCACGAGAGAGGTAGGAATAGGACCCAGGACTCCTGACCCAGTCCAGTGCTTTATTTGCTAGACGGTGCTGCCTTCAAAGGCATTAACCTGTTTAACTTAGTGAGTTATGTTGCTAAATTCGTGCACTCTTAAGTGATTTTTTTAAAAATTAATTTTCATAAAGAAATCAAGAATCTAAAATACAAAAAGGTCTTAGAGCGTATATAATGTTACCAAAACCCACGCATTTCACAGGATCGCCAATAAAATCATGCATCTTTACGACTTGTCAAAGCTGCAAGACTGGACAATACAAAACCAGACAATATTACACAGACATAACATGTTGGGTTGGGAGCAACAACAATAATAAAAAAAGACATACACAAGTAGGCCAAAAAAAAAAAAAAGGGAAGGAGGAGCCTAGGGGAGGGAAGCGGGAGGGGAAAAAGCAGAACGAACAGTTAGAATGGAAGTCTGGCATTATTTGAGCTATCTCAGCATTCCTTATCCAAATGTATCAAGAAACAGGGTTCAAATTTCTTTGAATTCATATAATTTTTCTCTATGTTGATAAGCTATTTTTTCTTTTGCTGCCAACTCAGACAGATCTGAACACCCCTGCTCTATTCTGGGTATAAGCCTACTCTTCCATTTTTGTAAAATCATGTACTTGGTAATCACTGAGGCCCTCAAGAACCAGCATAGTAGATACATAACCTAAGATATCATTTTCAGCTGAGGTTGAGTTGCTGAAGCCAAGCATTGTTTTCATTCATGTCCATCTCTTTCAACAGCTGCCTGTTGGATAGTCCCATAACATGTGTATCAAGGGAGTTTTTTCTTTATTACAGCGGCAACAAACATCAAAGGACAGGACCCACCTCTTGTACAACCTGTGTGGTGTCCAATATATATTAAATAGAATCTTTTGCTGTATCAGGCGTAGCCTCAGATCCACAGAAGCATTTTTAACATTCTGTAACGTGTGCTGCCATTGGGGTTCCTTTAATGGCTGTGTGAAGTCCCCTTTCCACACTTTATGAAGCATTTCCAAGGTTACCAATAGTTCTAGGGGTATGTTTACACTGTCAGTGGCAGTCAGCCTCCCAGCCAGGTGGACAAACTCAGGGTCACAGGGCTCAGATCACCACGCTAAACCTAGCTGTGTAGATAGCACTTTGGGCTTCAAAGCCTGAGCTGCAACTTCAATCACCTCCTTAGTCTTCAGAGCCCAAGCTCTAGGCCAAGCCACAACGTCTACCCCCATATGTGTGTAGACGTACTCTGGCAGTCCTACAGCATCTGGACCAAATTGATATATTAGTAAGTGTTTTAGTTGTAAGTACTGCCACTCCGCTGAGATCAGGTCACCATGTTGCTTTAGTGTTAGAAATAAGACACAGCCCTCATCCTTGACTAATTAGGAAATCCATATGATGCCCTTGCTCAGTCAATTCTTATAAATTACAGTTTCCCTCCTGCCCCCAGTTTGGGCTATCCTAGAGAGGTCCTCTTGCATGACACTGAGGATGAAATTGGCACCTCTTAGCTATGATAGCCACCACCAAATATTGTTTTGAATTAGTAATAGGAAGGCTGGAATAGTGGTTTCTGGCTGGATATATACAAAAGGGCCTTGTCTGTTTATAACATCAATTTATACTCCATGGAACCAACCTGAATGCCTCAGAAAACTGCATGAGCCCATATACCTACTGCTGGGGCTCAAGAGCCAAATCAAAAAGTAATGGCAACAGTGGGCACCCTTGCTGAGTAACCTGGAAGAGGCTGATGATATCTGACGTCACGTTGTTGGTTGTGATGTGAGCGGTTGGGTGAGAATATAACCATTGAATCCAGGAAATAAAGATGTGCCCAAATACAAATTTTTGTAAGGTATAAAACATACCTCCATCCACTCTATCAAAAGCCTTTTCTGCATCTAAGGCTTATATGGCTTAGGGTTCGGGGTCATCATATTTCACTACTATTACATCAATAAGTTGTCAAAGGTTATCAGAGCCATGATAGCTTCTGACAAATCCCACTTGATTGGTGTACAATAGATCCCCAAACCTTCTCCAATCTCATTGCCAGAACTTTTACCAATATGTTGACATCACTATTAATAAGTGAAATTGGCTTATAATTGGAACAAAGTGTAGTGTCTCTTCCTGGTTTAGTAATAACTGATATTAGGGCTTCCCACAGCGTAGGGGGAAGGGTGCACTCTGGGAGTGACTCATGAAACATCTTAAGCATTTTGTCAGACAGGAGGTCAAGGAAGTGTCTATAGAATTTGGCAGAGAAGCCATCTGGCCTGGGGGCTTTCCTTGCTTTCTTATTCTTAATGGCCTCAATTAACTCATCCTCTGTTAGTGGTGTGTCAAGGTTTCTACACTGAGCTGCAGTAATATAGTATTTTAAAATAATTCATCCAAAGCACCTGTGGGGGACTTTGTGTCCAATTTGTACAGATCTTCATAGAAATTAATGATATTAATAAAGAGTTCTTTAGGTGATGTACATAATTTACCATGGTTATCATGGAAGACCATGATTCTACATGCAGAGTTATTTTGTCTTGGGTGGTACGCCTGCAGCTTGTCAAGTTTTCTACCCAATTCACAGAAGTCCTGCCTGAGTAGAAATAGGGAAACTGAGCCTGCGCTGAGTACATCTTACTGAGTTCAGATCTACAATTAATCAGGGATTTAAGCAAATCTGGAAATGGGGCTAAGGCTTAAGACAAATCAAGCTCTTTTACTTTTTTCTCATATTTTCTGTCTCTTCTTGGTTGATGCAAAACTTATAATTCTACCTCTCAAATAGGCCTTGAGTATCTCCCACATTAACCTGCTAGAAGATGTTGAAGGTTGGTTTGTCTCCAACTTCCCCTTTTCAATAAATATTTTGAAGTGAGGATCTAATGAATGTGAAGAATTAAATCTCTATTTACCTGGCTGTTTCTCACCCGGGTCTGTTGCTAATTACAGGGGCATGAACAAAGTCAGCAGTTGTATTAATGGAGGAGTCAGTTACAGAATTAACCATGTCACTGGAGAGCAAAACAATCTATAGGAGGATAGGACCCATGTACTGGAGAAAAGTATGAATAGTTCCTACTCATTGGAAGTATAAGTCTCCAGACATCACATGGTCCCAGATCTTTAAAGTGCAACTCCAGAGCCATTCTAGTTTTGCTGGCTTATGCCAAGATTTGTCCATAAAAGGATAATTAAAATCCCCAGCAATCACAGTAGGAATATGGGGTTCTCCATATAACTTAGTAAAAAACCTAGGTTTCAGGATCATTAAGCTTAGGCCCATTAATATAAGCAGTGACTAGGTGACTTTAAGGATTAAAAATCTGCCCTGAGCATCTGAAATTCACTCAGAAATTGTTATTGCTAGTGCTTTATGGAAGAGGTTGGCTCCGCCTCTGGACCTGGATGAGAAACCACAAGACGTTGCTTTTCCTACCCAGTCATGCTCTAATTTAGCAGCCTCATTTGTGGTCAAGTGTGTCTCCTTCAAAAGCAGTGTCTTCCTTTGCTTTCATTAAAAATGAGTACACTTTTGTTCTTTTTCATTGGAGTGTTGAGACCCTTCACATTCTAGGAAATAGAATTAAGATTCAGGGCCATTTGGCTGTGTTAAGAATTGTTTTTGTATAAGTACTCTTACAAATGGAGGTAATGGAATGTTTGTATTATTTGCTCTATTACATCCCATCCTACTCCCCATACAGAAACCCATGAGGGGGGAAGTCTATGGATGAAATGTCTCAGATGCTTATTCTAGATATTTTGGATTACCTTGCCAGATGCTTGCCACTTGCCAGACTTCCAGGGAATAGGGAGGAGAGGGCTCCGGAGAGGGGGAGGGAAGAGCACAAAAAGACAAGTTAAAGCAAAAACATAAAAACACAAAACATACATATTACCACTATTACTTATTACCAAGCATAGTAGAGCACAATGTATTTGCAACAATTATCCAACATCTAACACTATAAACAAAACGAAACCAATTCAGTAGAGGCGGGCTGGGAAGACGCACCATCCAGGCAAGAGGCTCCACCAATATCCACTATTTAAATTATTATTTTTAACAGGCATCCTATTATTCCCATCCCACAAATTAGTACCTATATTATAAGGCACTAGAAAGGGAGCGAACATTTCACAAATGTAATATTTCTTAACCTGATATGTCAAGGATATTATTATCCCCTAATTTGTAATCTTTTCAGTTTGCTGAACCAAACACCAGAGTATGGGTAATAGAGCTTGCTGCACTGAATGAGACACTGTATATTTTGAGGATCACTTTCTCATGGCCACATAGCCCCTCCCCCTTTTAGTTTACAACCAAACATTCAGTTTCCCTTCCCCACATTAAGTAAACATACAGCTAACAGGGGAGAAATCTAACTACTCCCACAAACTGTACATAACTGCACCAAAGAATACAACAAATACTCCAACTGAACAAGTGACTCATCTATATTAATTTTATACTTCACGTTCATGTACATGGAGTTGAGCTTATAGAAGGTGGGGGAAGTGGCAACAAGGGGAAAGAGACTGGGGAAGTAGGGGGGTGGAGGGAGGACATCGGGGAGAGAAAGTTAGCGGACTGGGGAAAAGGGGTGAGCAGGGTGAGAGGGAGGAAGTAGCAGGTGATAGGGAGGGCAGAAATCACTGTCCATATAGCTCAGCAACCTGCATTGGTCTTCTCCTTTGCTCTGTTGTTCCATAGGGGGTACAACTACATTGCTCAGCCCTGTGCAGTTTTCCATGACGTCTTGCAGGGAGGAGAGCTGTCTCTCAGATTTCCAGCCCAAGCTGCTGGGCTTTGAGGACCCCCAGCAGTAAGGATACAGCAGGGTCTCCCACTGGCACCAATTTTAAAAAGTGGCATTGGAGCCCTCAAATTTGCCCCCTAGTGATCTCTTTGGTGTACATCAGTGCTCAGCTAACACATAGGCCTGTAATGATCACAAACAAATCATTCATGTTGATGTTCATTTAGGGATGTTGTCAAATGTTTCATTGATTCCCCAGCACAAATGCAGAAGCAAAGGTAATTAATATTGTTAATACGCAATTTAAATCCACCCTTTCCTCAGTCAGCTCACTCCCATGAGATCAATTTGGGATGAGGTGTTTCCTTAACTCCCCTGCTTCGCATTTAGCCATTTGATGAGAATTGATATACATGTCCCAAAAGTTGTTAAAGTATCAGCTTGAAGCAGGAGATAGAACCCAAATAAGTGAATGAGTCATGGTAACTGGATAAGCTCATAAGTGCAGGTAGGGCAGACATAACAACTGGGAAGTAAACTTGGTATAAAACAGAACAGGTACTCAATTTACTGCAGGCTATTTAAGAAACTTTCTGCTTCTCGTGGCTTTTGGAACAGATGTACTTCCTTACTAGCCTTGACATGAAACTGAGCTGGAAACTTTATAAAATATTTGTGCACCCAGTGCTTGGCAAGTTCCCTTGCTCTTCTAAAGCTGATCTCTGTTTAACCGTGTCTTTTTGCAAAGTCTTGAATAATCATTATCTCATTTTGTGGCATCCCCCAAAATAGTTTTTTTCCACAAGCTAGCTGCATTATGTCTTCTTTTACAGTAAATCTGATAAATTTGACAATCAGTGCACGAGGTTTGGCATCTGAGGCCGACTTAGGAGCCAGGGATCTATGTGCTCTCTCTAAATCAAATTTAAAATCAGATGGCAGACTGAGCACTTCTGAAAGAAGCCAGGAAACAAATTCTAGGGGGTTGCCTTTCTCTGCTCACTCAGGTACTCCTATAATTCTTAAATTATTGCATTAAGACCTTCCCTCAATATCTGCCACTTTAGATTTAAGAGAAGATAACTTGGTGAGGCTTCTCTGCACCTGGACTGAGCTCCCTTGTACCTGATCTTCCATTTTCTCCCTTCTGCTTCCTTCACCTGTCCTGTCAATACTTGCAGGGAAGAGTTAATTGAGGTGTCGTGACCTGGATATCTACTGTGTCTGCAGCAACTTTCTTCACCACAGCCATCATACACTCAGTGCCCTCAGCAGCAGCTCTCTTGTCCGGGGGCTGGGAGACCTGCATTCTCCTTGTTTTTCAGCTACTTATAGAGCTTCCAGTAGACAAATCTTTGCCTGCTGACATTCCAGAGATTTTTCGGGTACCTGTTCTTTTACTGGGGGGGGGGGGGTCAATAGTGGTGCTGTACTCCAGATGGAAATGGATATTAGTGGCTGGCTCTGGAGTTCAAGGAATCTGCTCCCCCACACTACAGAGAACCCTCCGAAGTCATGCATTTTTTTTCTAATTGATACTTAATAGTTTCCAGCTTTGCCTTCCCTCCAGGACAAAGGATTTGCATTGGAAAGGTATTTGGAGCAGGCAAAAGGGAAGATAACTAGACACTGCTAAGATAGTACAAATGGCACAGACCATCTTAATTCTGGTATTTCCCAATTTCTGAGTTCTTGACTTTGGCACCTTAATAATGGTCTTTTGACATAGCTTTTTGTGTGTACTATAGAAATAAACTGACAAAGAACCCCTTCCCTCAGCGTACTTGCTACATAGCAAAACTGGACATATTTTTGGCTGTTGGCCTCGCTGTGACTGTGTGTGTTATAGCTATACAAAGAAGTAATGGATATTGGCGTCTGTCTTTTCTAACAGAGGCTGTATGGCAGCAGTGAAGTTGTCTTGAAGATTGTAAGTATGCAGGAAATCACTCTACAGGAAGCCTTGTATTCTGTACTGTCAATGTAGGAATGTTTATTCAACAATAGAGAGAGATGGGGAAGTTTGGGGATGGAAGGAAAAAAAGTACTTGAATCCTGGCACTTCAACTTGTGGTCTGATGTTCCATTAATCTCCAGAAAAGCATCTATCTCCTGCTAGGCCCTCTATGAAAGAGCTGGCTGGGGTCCCCTGGGGAAAGAGCATCATAAGAAGCAGACAGCCTCAGCTTTCATGCTCTTGTCAAATCTGCAGCTTGCTTGGCTATGTCTGGTCAATGTACAAGAACCCGGATTATAATTTATTAGCCGCAGGTTGGTGTGAACAGTCTGCATGTTATTCTACTTGAAGCTGCTGGCTCCAAAATAAGAACAGAAATTGTTGAAGTCTCAAGAGAGATTTTTAAAACTTCCCTGACAGGTTAGAGGAACAGAAAATGGAAAATATATTATTGCAATTCAAAAATGAGCCACAAGACCTGCCAAGTAATTATATACCTGCTAGCAGTGGGGAAAAGGTCAGACATATACACACATTTTAACAATATTAGTAAATACTGGAATCATTTACTATTTCTATGGGTATTACGCCTAGTAGATAAGAAAAATTAATTGGATGTGTATTCTCAACATTACTACTTAGATGCTGTTGAAAAGCTTAAAAAAGCTAGAATAGAAAACAACACAAAGCACTCTGTAATGATCAAAGGGTCTATTTGTCCCCAGATATAAGTATTATAATGCAGGCCCAAGTGTATAAACCTTTTCCTTAAGGAATGAATTTAAAGAAGTGGGCACAAAAGTTTAATTCTGTTAGATGGAAAAGTTGGTATGATGAGAAACAATACATGTTTTAGGATTCAACATGTGCGGAAAGATTGTTGGTTAAAATACGGCAGCCACAGTACTGACTCCAGCAAGGCAGACCTCAGTGTCTAAGGCCTGGTCTACACTAGGCTTTTATGTCGAATTTGGCGCCGTAACATCGAATTAACTCTGCACCAGTCCACACCACGAAGCTATTTAGTTCGACATAGAGCTCTCTTAAATTCGACTTCTGTACTCCTCCCCAACGAGAGGAGTAGCGCTAAATTCGAAATGGCCATATCGCATTAGGCTAGGTGTGGATGGAAATCAACGGTAATAGCTCCGGGAGCTATCCCACAGTGCACCACTCTGTTGACGCTCTGGACAGCGGTCAGAGCTCGGATGCTCTGACCAGCCACACAGGAAAAGCCCTGGGAAAATTTGAATTCCCTTTCCTGTCTGGGCAGTTTGAATCTCATTTCCTGTTTGGACATTGTGGCGAGCTCAGCAGCACTGGCAACGATGCAGAGCTCTCCAGCAGAGATGGCCGTGCAATCGCAGACTAGAAAGAGGGCCCCAGCATGGACTAATCGGGAAGTCTTGGATCTCATCGCTGTGTGGGGCGATGAGTCCGTGCTTTCAGAGCTGCGCTCCAAAAGAAGGAATGCAAAGATCTACGAGAAGATCTCGAAAGCCATGGCAGAGAGAGGATACAGCCGGGATGCAACGCAGTGCCGCGTGAAAATCAAGGAGCTGAGACAAGGCTACCAAAAAACCAAAGAGGCAAACGGACGCTCCGGATCCCAGCCCCACACATCCCGTTTCTACCAGGCACTGCATTCCATCCTAGGTGCGGCCGCCACCACTACCCCACCCGTGACCGTGGACTCTGAGGATGGGATATTGTCCGCAGCCGGTTCCTCGTCGGACATGTTAGTGGACGGGGAAGATGAGGAAGGAGATGAGGAGGACGAGGCAGTCGACAGCGCTTGCACCGCTGATTTCCCCGACAGCCAAGAGCTCTTCATCACCCTTACCGAGATCCCCTACCAACCGTCCCCAGCCGTTACCCCGGACACAGAATCAGGGGAAGGATCAAGCAGTAAGTGCTTTAAACATCTAAACTTTTATTTTTAACAGAACTGGAATATTTAAAATATTAACAATGGGTTTTTCCTGAAGTGATTTAAACGTCTAAACTTTTATTTTTAACAGAACTGGAATATTTATAATATTAACAATGGGTTTTTCATGATTTCTTTGCCTTAAAATTTTTAGTCCCAACTATTTAAAAAAAATCTAACAATGTCCGGTTTTTCATGATTATGCTGCCCAAGACGCTCCACTCTTTAGTCCCTGCCAGTGCAGCTACACCAAAATCCGGTCTATATGTCCGGGGATAGAGACGAAATCCTCATGTGAGATCTCAACATAGGTCTCCTGCAGGTAATGTTCAAGCCTGGTCATCAGGTTCCTGGGGAGAGCGATTTTATTGGGTCCTCCATGGTACGAGACGTTTCCTCGCCAGGAGACAATCAAATACTCAGGGATCATTGCACGGCAAAGCATGGCGGCATACGGCCCTGGTTTTTGCATGCTTTCCCTAAGCATGCGTTCCTTCTCGCTGTCCGAGATCCTCATCAGGGTGATGTCGCTCATGATGCCCTGCTTTGAATTAGGGAGGGGAATGTTAGTATTGGGACTGCTTTACAGCGACGCGGTGGAGGTGGGAGAGGGGCAGCATACAGGGATCTTTCCCTGGGAGAGCCGCGAGGGGGTGGGACAGGGGCAGAGTTCATGCTTGCCGGATTGCTGGCAGCAGAGACTGGCTTTGCTTTCAATGTGAAAGGAGGCCAGTGCTACTATTAAAGTTTTAAGCAGCCACAAGTCTACGGCTTACCATGTTTGCCTGCTACACAAGTTGAGGTGTCCTGCCCCGCTTCTCAGATCGCCACTGCAAGACCCCAGGCACTGAAGGCGAGGTCCGAAAATTCGACCTTGTCCTGAGTGCGCATGTGAGAGGTGCAGTGCATGGTCTTGTTCACAGAGAAAGACTATGTTCTTTGTTCAGAACTTCATTTATCTGTCTCAGGAATTCACTCCCTTTTTCCCATTCCCACAGACACATCTGCGACTGTCTCCCAACCCAGCCTGGCATCACACTCACAGAGGCTAGCGCAGATTAGGCGGAGGAAGAAGAAGACGCGTGAGGACATGTTCTCAGAACTAATGTCCTGCACCCGAGCACAGGCAGCCCAGCAGACACAGTGGAGGGAGAACTTGTCCGAAATGCACCGAGCAATCGTGGAACGGGAGGAGAGGTGGCGTTAGGAAGACCAACAGGCGACTCAAACACTCCTTGGACTAATGAGGGAGCAAAAGGACACGCTCCGGCGCCTTGTTGATGTTCTGCAAGTCCGGAGGCAGGAGGACAGAGCCCCGCTGCGGTCTATCTCTAACCGCCCTCCCCCGCCACCAAGTCCCACACCCCCTTCACCCAAAGTCCAAAGAAGGAGGGGCGGCAAGGGCCGTTAAAACTTTCAGTCAACCAGTGCAGACTGCTCTAGCACTGTTGGGCTCTCATTCCCCAAAATTTGAAAAGTCCTTTCCTACTCACCTCACACAAGCCCCTGTCCAAGTTTCACCACCCCTCGTTTCATGTGTGGTTCATAATAAAATATTCGTTTCTGTTAATTACTGTTTCCATGATTTTCTTTGGGAGGAGAGTCTGTCTGAAGGGGGGGAAGGGGCTTGGTAATTGGACAGGACAGTCACCTTTAGCAGGGTACAGAGGCGGGGGCAGGTCCAGCATCAGGATACATACACAGTGCAGTCACTACTTGCCCTGCTCAGTCTGGGAGGTGGTTTTCATGTTCTGTGGGGGGGGGAGCTCTGTGACTTTGTGGCGGGGGAGGGCAGTTACAGATCTTATGCAGCGGTCCTTATCCTGGATCACAGAGCCATGCAGCAGGGGATCTGTAACCCTCCTCCCCCTGCCAGAAAGTCACATATCCGACACATACACGCAGTCCCGCCCAGGAGTGCTGGCAGGCTCCGTTGAGACAACCAGTCCACCAGTGCGGAGCCTATCATTCCGGGAGTTTAGAAGCATCATTTGCATCACAACACTAAACCCGCCCCCCGCCACAGTCTGCGCCCCGGTTTAAAACATTTCCGCGAAAACAGTAATAAAGACAACGGTGTTCATTAACAACAAAACAGAACAGATTTTATTTTTTGGGAAGGGGGTGAAGGGGGTATGTAGCTGGAGAGGATAGTCAACATAAACTGGGTAAAGAAACGGGGGCAGGTTCAGCTTCTCTTTAAACAAAGTTAATAGTCACAGGTTACCCTGCTCACTGAGGAACCTAGCTTTCAAAGCCTCCCGGATGCACAGCGCGTCCCGCTGAGATCTTCTAATCGCCCGGCTGTCTGGCTGTGCGTAATCAGAAGCCAGGCTATTTGCCTCAACCTCCCACCCCGCCATAAAGGTCTCCCCCTTGCTCTCACAGAGATTGTGGAGCACACAGCAAGCTGCAATAACAATGGGGATATTGGTTTTGCTGAGATCACAGCGAGTCAGTAAGCTTCTCCATCTCCCCTTGAGACGGCCAAAAGCACACTCCACCACCATTCTGCACTTGCTCAGCCGGTAGTTGAACAGTTCTTTTTCTGTGTCCAGGGCCCCAGTATAGGGCTTCATGAGCCAGGGCATTAGCAGGTAGGCTGGGTCCCCGAGGATCACTGTAGGCATCTCCACATCCCCAAGAGTTATTTTGTAGTCCGGGAAGTAAATACCTTCCTGCAGCCGTCTAAACAGACCAGAGTTCCTGAACACGCGAGCGTCATGAACCTTGCCCGGCCATCCAACGTTGATGTTCGTAAAACGTCCCCTATGGTCCACCAGTGCTTGCAGCACCATTGAAAAGTAGCCCTTTCGGTTGATGTACTGGCTGGCCTGGTGGTCCGGTCCCAGGATAGGGATGTGAGTCCCATCTATAGCCCCACCGCAGTTTGGGAATCCCATCGCGGCGAAGCCATCTATGATGACCTCCACGTTTCCCAGGGTCACTACCTTTGAGAGCAGTAGCTCAACGATTGCGTTGGCTACTTGCATCACAACAACCCCCACGGTAGATTTGCCCACACCAAAGTGGTTCGCGACTGACCGGTAGCTGTCCGGCGTTGCAAGCTTCCAGAGGGCTATGGCCACTCGCTTCTGGACAGTCAGGGCTGCTCGCATCCGGGTGTCATTGCGCTTCAGGGCAGGGGACAGCAACTCACAAAGTTCAAGGAAAGTCCCCTTCCGCGTGCGAAAGTTTCGCAGCCACTGGGATTCATCCCAGACCTGCAGCACTATGCAGTCCCACCAGTCCGTGCTTGTTTCCCGGGCCCAGAATCGCCGTTCCACAGCATCAACATGACCCATTGCAACCGTGATGTCCTGGGCGCTGGGTCTCGTGGTATCTGACAGCTCTGTGCTACTCTCCGACTTCAGGCCCTCACGGCGGTGCCGTAGCCTCCTCTCCTCATTTCTCTGCATCTGCCTCAGGGAAAGGTGTATGATAAGCTGCGAGGCGTTGAGAATGGCCACAACTGCAGCGATGGTAGCAGCGGGATCCATGCTCGCAGTGCTGTGGCGTCCGCGCTGTCACAGATCAGAAAAGTGCGCGAACTGATTTCCTGCCGGCGCTTTCAAGGATGGAGGGAGGGAGGAAGGGCGGTAGTGACGGACGGATGACGACAGTTACCCAAAAGCACCCTCGACACATTTTTTTACCCAGAAGGCATTGGCGGCTCGACCCAGAATTCCAATGGGCAGCGGGGACTGCGGGAACTGTGGGATAGCTGCCCACAGTGCATCGCTTCCAATGTCGACGCTTGCCCCGTTAGTGTGGACTCACACAGTCGAATTACTGTCCTTAGTGTGGACACACAAGTTCGACTTTGTAATATCGATTCCACATATTCGATTTAAGTGAAATCGAACTACCCTCATAGTGTAGACATACCCTAAGAGACTAAAATAGAGACATAACAGAAAAATGAACTATTTTCTTTGCCTTTTCTATGAAGAGTGAATACACCTATCTTGATTATCTCTTCTGTCCCACAACAGTGTTAAAGTTAAGTCTCTTACTGCTGTCATTCATAATGCTAGTTACACTGCTGGTCTAGTGGTCAGGTATAAATACATTTTTAAGATGTCAAACAACTGACAAGTTGTGCTAAGCCCTCTGGAAACAAGAAGCTATTTCTGAAAAATAGTGACGAAAATTGTCTGATCCACTTGCACAATGTTAAAAAAGTACTGTGTAGGATGGATCATCTTAGTTTGTGTTATTAAGATTTCTGGTAAATTATGGAATCCCTACTGGCTGCCCAGATCACATTTGGAAACTTTCAGCAGGTGTGACAGGATTTAAACATTTAAGCAATGACAGAAAACTCTCTCCTCTGTGTAGTGTTGTCTACTGGGGAGTGGGAACTGGGAAACTCAGGTTCTATTCTGAGTTCAACCATTGACTTCATGTGTGATCTTGTGCAAGTTATTAAACCTGTTGTTTCTCTATTTGTAAAACTGAGATGATACTTATCTACCTCTTTATATTGCCTTAGAATCTAGGATGCAAGGTAAGTATTCTCTATATAAGAACAACATATTTTATTGGTTAATACCAAACATCTCACTCTCCACCTCCCCCAGACATAATTATAAGAAACATTTTGTTTATTAAAGATTCTTCCAATACTTGCTCTAGATGCTTGGAGACAAATGATTGTGGTCACTGTTAAGTCAGTACATGACAAACTTACGGCCTATGGCAATGACACTTGAAATATGATTTTCCCTATGCTTAGATTAGGACATAACTGCACTAACTCAAATACCACTATGTAGTAACTTGGTAAATGCTGACTTTAAAATGATAACCACTACAGTACAAAAAATGGCTGCATTCAACAGCTGACTATCTCCCTAGGCTGGTAAGTCCCCTGAATAAACTATTAATGACCGCTATTGGGAGGTACAGTGCAATCTGTCAGGTAGCTTTAAGAAAAACATGTTTTAGTAGCTATCGTACACTATGACTCTATTAATCCTGTAACTCGGACTGTTCATGCTGCTTCTTTTGGGGTGGGAATAGGTATCTTTCAGTTTGAGAAGCTCCCCCATTGCTTACTCCTAAATATCAGTGGTGCAAAAGTACAGTAACTCCTCACTTAACGTTGCAGTTATGTTCCTGAAAATGCAACTTTAAGTAAAACGACGTTAAACAAATCCAATTTTCCCATAAGATTTAATGTAATAAATGTCTATCAGGGATGGTCTAGACACTATTTGGTCCTGCCATGCGGGCAGGGGACTGGACTCGATGACCTCTCGAAGTCCCTTCCAGTCCTAGAATCTATGAATCTATGAATAAATGCGGGGGGTTAGGTTCCAAGGAAATTTTTTGGGGGCAGACAAAAGGCATTATATACTGTACAGTACTGTACTGTACTGTACTGTGGTGGAGAGGTGCCCCTGGCTTACCCCTGGGGCTCAGGGCTGGGGGTGCAGGGTCTGGGAGGGAGTTAGGGTATGGGAGGGCGCTCAGGGTGAGGGTGCAGGGTCTGGGAGGGAGTTAGGGTGCGGGAGGAGGCTCAGGGCTGGGGCAGGCAGGAGGTGCAGAGCACTTACTTGGGGCAGCTCCTGTTTGGTGCAGGGGGTGTGCAGGTGGCTCTGCGCAGCACAGCACCGCCCCCATGGCCGCGATTCTGGGAGCTGCCCCCTGCCCCGGCAGGCAGGGCCACCCGGAACGCAGGGGCTTTAGGGGCTGCAGGGCCCTGGGCTAAGCGCCGCGATTTTGAAGGGGAAAGCGCCGCTTCTCTCCGGCCGCTGGCTGCACGGCTGCCCCTGCTCCTCCTGAGTCCTCCGGCCCATGCTCGCAGGGCCGCATTCCGAAAGGGGCTTTAGAGCTGCAGGCCAGGGCCTTGGGGCCCCCTTAGCCCAGGGCCTTCCCCGCTCTCTCCCTCCCTCCCAGAAAGTCCTAAGCGCCGCCAAACAGCTGTTTGGTGCAGGGGGGTGGGGGGGAAGTGCTGGGAGGGAGGGAGGAAGGGAGGGGGAGGAGGCGGAGAAGAGGAACTTGTGCAATGCTCCCTTGTAAAGTTAGCCAAACGACGTTATAAGGGAGCATTGCACAACTTTAAACGAGTATGTTTCCTAATGGAGCAGCGATGTAACTTTGAAACAACGTTAAGCAGGAGGACATTAAGTGAGGAGTTACTGTATGTACAAACTACAGAAGAGGCTTTAGTTATTTCTAGAGTGCAATATTTTATGAATATCCATATATCTAAAAATAAGCTATTCACCAATCACAAATCTCTTACTCTGATTGTGAGTGAATAAAAAGGATTTCCACTTTAGCTACCTCCTGTAATTAGACATGGACAATCCTTTTGATGCAAATATCTAGCATTAAAATGCTAATAATGATGGAATTTCTATCTTGCCTTGAAAAGAATGTTAGTATATTTTGAGGAGAGGTTGTGGCTTCTTTTTTTCCAGGCTAGCTAGCACAAATATGGTCCAAACCAACCAGCCGCCTGTGACCATCGAGCAAATCTGCCAGGCTACATGAACATATAAACTATTATTTATAGTTACATTACATTCAGTGGATGGTTAAACAAATATGAAATCATTCAGGAAATCAGACCTAACTTTCACTAGAAGAAGAACATCTCTGAGGGGTATAAGAACCTTCATTCCTGGAAAAATCTCAGCCTGTAGTTTAAAAAGCTTAATAAACCCATCCAGGAACACTTACTATAACAGTCTTAGCTACAAAGCATGTGGCTTAATATAAACAGGGATAGTGAAAAATCAATGTATTACTAAACTTTGTCAGTTTGCACAACCCACGTTGGGCAAAACCAACAAATCCCTAGATGTGGTCTTTGTGATCAGGGTGATAAGTTCGTATTTACTTTGGTGGGTCTCTCGTAGGTAAAAACTTTCTGATACCAGCGGATCCAGCTATCAAAGTAGTCAAAATGTATCTGTACGTTTTGAAGAGATCTAACACTTGTACTAAAGGAGTAACTGGGGTATCTCAATACATTGTTATACTCTGTGGCCCAACAGAAACATAGGGACAGAATGCATGTGCTTTGCCAGTGGTTTACACAACTGTTTTCATAGATTCCAAGGCCAAAAGTGACCACTGTGATCACCCAGCCTGACACAACTTCCCGAAATAATTCCTGAAGCATAGTTTTTAGAAAAAATCCAGTCTTGGTCAGTGATGGAAAATCCACCTTGACCCTGGGTAAATTTGTCCTAATAGTAAATCACCCTCACTGTTAAAAAACTATGCCCTATTTTCATTCTGAATTTGTCAAGCTTCAACTTCCAGACATTTACTAGACAGCAGTAGAAAGGCGAGAATCAGGATTACTGGCTTCTATTCCTGGGTCTGGAGGGGGGTGGCATTTAGTAATTAAAGACAGCACAGCCAAGCATCTAGATCTTCTCTGTGCAGCCTGAGGGGTGGTTTAGCTTACGTGGATGATATGTGGATCTGCCATAGTGGAGACAGGTTGCCACAGCTATCTCTGCCAGCAATCACCTTGTACAAACTGCCAGCCCATTTGTGAGACTGGGCAATGACTCTTGACTGTCTCTTGTAGTAAGAGATGTAAGGCCTTGCTCAGTAATAAGGGCTGTGAAATAAACCTTATTAACACTAGACAGTGGAAGGTCTTCTGCTGGCTTCCAGCCTAGCACACCCTCCTTAGGACAAAGTGGATGGGGTACTGCTGTGTCTGGAGCTATAGGTCTGTACTTATTGTGAAGGAGTTTGAATGAGACTTTGGAACATGCTCAGTGTTGTTGGCATGTCGGAGTTGTGTGGGGCTGGAGTATGTTCGGTGCAGATGGAATGTGTGGTGATTCGAGCAGAAAGCCTCTTACAAAGCTCTGCTGAGTATGTGCAAATAATGATTTTCAGAGGCTTATAACTTGGCCATATTTGCGTGGATTTTCCTGGTGAAAGTAAAAGGCTCTGATCTGATCCCAGCACAGTCCCCCTACCAAAGTCATATCCGTGCTCCAAAGCAATGGAGGGACTAGAGCTCTTCAAAGAAACGTCTGGGAAAATATTTAACGTAGGAAAAATTAGCTAATTTGCCAAACTTCATTCTTGGAAATGACAAAACTGATTTTATTGAAACTTTTTTTTTTTAAAACAAATCAAAGAGCAAACATGGAAAATTAGCTTGAATGACGGATGTTTGACAAAGTTACAAGTGCCTGAAAATAGGGACTGGTAATGGGAAGTGTTAGGTGTTAACTATAGGTCTTAGAGTTTTAAAGTTCTCCTTTAGTTTTGTGACTGTGCAACTGTTGTTCACAACTGTGAACATTCATTCATGCCTTTCAAGTTAATAGGCCTATTTGCATGAGTAAGTGCTCATCAGTGTGTAGGAAATACACAGTTGGGCCCCATTGCACAGAGAAATGCACAGTGCTCAGCAATATGAGTAAACCTCTCTACCCCAAAATAAATCAGCACTCACCGGTATGCCAGGGCGCAATTAGGGTATAGTGGTACTAATGCAAGGAGGATATATAATATTATATCATGATTTTCCTATAGCCATACTGTAGTACTGCTTTATCTGAGTATGCAGAACAGGTGACCTTGGAGTAAAGCGAGAACTGAAGCTGTCATAAGGATCACCTCACAAATACCGCTCATGGTTCCTGTACTAAATTCCTCATGAGATATGCAGGAGGGAGTTCCTGTCAGCCCAGCTGCTAGCAGCACAAGCTCCTTTGCTTCCATCATCTTGTTGAATTGCAGAGCTGGTCAAGAATTTTCCAGCTAATGTTTTTTTTTTTTTTTAAGAGAAAATGCAATTTCCATAAAAACAAAATTTTAAATAAGAAAATTTTGATTTTGCCCCAAAAATGTTTTTTTTTAAATCATCAGGAAAATCAAAACAAAGTATTTCATTTTGAGTTGGGTCAACCTGTAATCTAAACATTTTGGCATGTTGAACAGAATCAAAATGTCTAGTTTAGGGTCAGTTCAACAACAACGTGTCTGCCTGTGCCTCATGGGAGTTGTTGTTTGGGTGCCTTATGTGCCCATTCTCCTCTATTGGCTGGGTTCTGGCTGAACTAAATCTCCCATGAAACCCTCTGGTTGAACAGCTGTGGTGCATCATGGGAGTCTCATGACCATGATGGGAGATGAAGTCCAGCTTATGGAGGCAACTGGGGGAATAAAGCACCTGAACTACAACTCCCACGAGGCATCGTGGCAGCTCAGGCTGTTGCAATTTAATGTCAAGGTAGCCTGAAATGTAATGTTTTGATACTTTTGAATCAAAAATTTTCAGAACCCAACATTCTGCCTTATTTATTCCAGCAAATGTACAGCATATCTTGTTCAGTGGAATCTGAATAACTGGTACTGGAAGCTAAACTTCCCATTTTGGGTCAAACATTATTCCAATTCCAGGCTCTTAAATCACAGTAATACATTAGATAGGCACACCTGATGTGACACACTTTTATAAGGATGGTGACATCATCGTAGAACCACCGCTTATGTGAATCCTTCTATTGTACAGACCATTCAGGAATTTATTGCTATACATACTATATGTCTACCCAAGGAAAACTAAAAAAAGGTCAGTTTTGAAGGTTAGTGTCTGTGATGTGTTTGTGTAATTCAATACCTTTCCGATGAAACTGGAGGGATCCTAGCAGACATATGGACTTGAGCATCTCTGTTGTGTACATTTCTAAGCAACATTGCAACTGAATGTATAGTCTACAGATTTCAGGATGAATCTCTCCATCTTCTGGGCTGCAACAAAAAAGAGGAAGACTGTACTTAAAATATACTTGTTTAATACAGCCTTCAACTAACTGTCTGTAAAATATATGGAAAACTTGTTATTTCTAGAGAATTTTATTTAAAATAAGTCTTTAGTCATCTAAACGTTAGACATATTTTACAAAACATTCAATTTAACTTCTCCCCCTCCTGTCATCCATGAAGTGTTTAAATATTTAAAACAATTTAAGTGATAACAAATTCTGTATTTCCCTCTAATATCAAGATCCAGGAGGTGTTTTATTCTTTATTACTTTGTAAGTTTTACTCATTCTCTCACAAGCTTTCTCTGAACTGTGGGAAGTCTCTTCTAGCGTGTATAGTCCTTACTTCCCCCTGCACATTTTTTTTTGACAAAAGCAGAAAAATTAATTTGTAACCTGCAAAGTCTGAGCATTTGTTCCTTCTCCATGTGCGCTGGGGGAGTATAACTTTGGTGGCGGTGGTAGACTCATGTAGTCCTAGTGTAATGTACTATGTAGAGGCACAAATTCAGGGTCAGGCACACGATTTCTGTAATCTAGTAGGGTCTTTGGTTATAACTTCTTGTTTTGTATTGCTTAGATGTTATTGTTACAGCATTAATACATGAAACCTAATAATGAATATGATCCACCAGTGTGTTAAGTACTTCACAGAAAAGTAGGAAGACAAGGTCCCTGCCCTAACAATATACAATCTAAAAACACAGCACTCAAACCAAGCCTGGGGATAGGATAGGCTGGAGTGGTTGAATGATGAAGTTGAGGGTACAATTTTTTAGTTTCATGACTTCTGTATGAATTTCTTTTTCAATTGTTATTCTCTGTGTTTAAAATGTTAGTCATCTGATTAGCCAACACTACAGTGTGGGGAAGTCTGGGGCTTATAGGACTTTTGGAAGAGGTTCTTTTTGAGCAGCATCTTTGTCATAATAATTGTAGAAAGAAGGACAAGGACTAAAAAAATCCATTCACTAATTTTCAGACTGAGCGTAATCTCTAATTGACTGTTTAGAACACAGATAAAATAATTTTGCCACATACAGGGTCCATTTTTCAAACCTGGGTGCCAAATTGGACATCTAAATCCCACATTTGTAGGCTCAAAATAGCACTTAGGCATAAAAATGTTTATTTTACAAGCCTAGCTGTTCATTTGAGTATCCAAAGAAAAGATTTGTCCAGCCAAGTTTAAAAGGTGGGCTCACAATCACCTTTGCCAGTAGCATTTTTAATTATACAGTTGTTGTTCAATTCAAGGATTTAGGATTTCAGCAAAAGAAAGACAAATAAAATAGAAAACTGGATTATAAAACAGATATAAACACTTGCTTTACTGAATAAATGTTGAACCTAAAGGCATCTTGAGCAGCAGTAATATGGGGCTGGATAAATTTCATAGCATGTCTCTAGATTTCTAGAGCAGGGATATTATAAATGAAGTTTTACCAACAAAAAGATTTGCCAGCATTGTTTAAAGATGTGTAATTTCCTGCAGCTAAATTGATAATTCTACAGAGCCTCTTATGTTGAAATAAAATTAGACTTGTGGGCTTTCTCAAGGGAACTGAAGCAACTAACTTGATAAATGATTTGCAACAACTCTACTCTGTTACTTCTGGTATTAGGCTCAAATAATTTCTTAACATCAATCAAGAGTGAAGTGTTTTGAGACCTACAGCAAACAACGCTCATTTAACCCAGTCAAATGGGTACTCTATGGCAAGAGGCTAAGCCGTCACTGATGCTTGTCTAACTGTGGGATGGGTGAAAGGTTAACTTCATTTTTTTGCTGTCAGCAGAAAGGTTTAAAACTTCTAAGCAAAATCCCAGCAGTTTGCACTGATTTCATACCAACAAGTTCAGTTCAAATTAACATTGATTTATAGATTAGTAGACAAGATCATCTAGTCTGACCTGCTGTATAACACAGGCCATAAGAATTCTTTGAATTAATTACTGCTTGAACTAGAGCATGACTTTTAGAATAACATCCATTCTTGATTTAATAATTGCCAATGATGGAAAATCCACCACCGCCCTAAGTAAGTTGTTACAATGGCTAATTAGTCTCACTGTTAAAAAAAAAACCACCTTATTTCCAGTCTGAATTTGTCTAGCTTCAACTTTCAGACACTGGATCTTGTTATACCTTTGTATGCTACAATGAAGAGCCCATTATCAAAGTTTTGTTCCCCATAGAGGTACTTGTAGACTACAACCAAGTCATCCCTTAACCTTTTCTTTGTTAACCTAAATAGACAGACTCAAGGAGTTCAGTCACCAAGGCTTGTTTCCCAATCCTTTAATCATTCTCATAACTCTTCTCTGAATGGTCTCCAATTTATCAACCTCCTTCCTGAGGGGGGAAAAATAACCTTTCACTCTCTTAGCCAGAGTTTCTGTGGGATTTGAACCTTGAAATCCTCTAGCGCTACGAGTAACAGCCATTCCCCCAGGCCACTGTACATGCATGTTACAGTTTTTCAGTGAACTCTCTAATTGCAATTTGGGATTTCCTGTCAGTTCTAACAAGTTAAAAGCAAATTCCATGTGCTTTTCTCCCATTGACTTCATTGATGTCAATGGGACTTATGCACACATGCATTCTGGGCCAAAGATAGAGGGCCAGACTGTGACTGGCCATGATCTTTACGCATATATGCATTGGAGGAATGTCTCAAGGGAATACCCTCTGCAAAGACCAGGCAACTGGAGTTCCTGCCCTGAGGAAGCACAGGGAATGCTATCTCCATGGCCCATCAAAGCTTCATATCACAGCCCTGGAGCACCAGAGTCTGCACCTATGATTATAAGGCAATCCAGCTCCCATAGCAGGCTTGTGAATACATAACGCATGTTGTTGTGTTTAGTCTTAATGTTTTCATTCCTCCTTCAAAATTTATTTTAGAAATGGAGGTTTGAAATATCTTGCACTGAGTACTGCTTGAGTCAAGTGTTTTCCCACCTGGTGGACAGGCCGGGCTATAGAGGCCTCAAACTAGTTTAGGGGAGGCACAGGCAAAGGAAAAGAACAAAGGGGGAAGACACTGCATGGCTCTGGATCTGTCCCAGTTCCACAGGAAGGGTACACTTGATGCTGTGGGGAAAATAGCAAGTGACTTCTTGAAAGACATGCACCATCCATTCTTGCTCCTATAGCTGATACATACAGGGCTGCAGGCTTAGGCCCCGGCTGCCAGCTCAAGCGTCTCCTCTCTGCTCCGACAGCACTCAGTTCAATTGCAACAGCACATGTGTCCCAGGCCCATGGAACCACCAATTGGTGAGTGTGGAACAAGGAGTAGGAGCCACAACACAAGAGAACAAAGAAGGGGGGATGGGAGAACCCACAAAGGAAACAGGACAAAGCAAGAAAAATGTAAAAAAGGACCTAAGTATTGGACAGAGAACCTGTCCTGAAATATGGTGAAAGAGGACACAGGAAGATGCCTCCCATTTGCCAGTCCATTGCAAGGCAGGGCCCATCAGAAAATTTCTGGGAATTGCTGGCATAATTAATAAAATTATTGTGGTTTGTTCTCTTCTCAGGACCAATTTCATCTTATATTCAGGGAAATAGTCTTGATTATTCCAGATACCTTCTTATCCCTCTGGTACAGTACAGTATCTGCATTTCTGCTCACTCACTTCTGCCTTTTATATGTTATGGTTTCTGCTTTCAATGTGAAGGGTACATTTCCTCAGAAATCATGTTATATACGTACCGTATTTACTGCATCTTGGCATTGACTGAGTAAGGCTATGCTGACACAATCGTCTCCCACTTCCCCATCCTCAGTATCTTAAAGACCAAATATCTTTTCTTTTCAGACACTGGCCATAACTTATAAGTTACTATGCATTCTGAAAGTATTTATGAAGGGCTTAAATCCACATGCTTCCCGAAAAATTCACTGTTTGACCTCAGATTCAATTCTTAGTCAATTCCCTTAAAAAAATTCTGTGACTATATGAATGTCAACATATATTTGTTCTTGTTCTAGCTTCGCTGTCTTTTCAAACAATAGGGCTTTGTGCAGAAGGTTTAAGTAATTCTCAGTCAGGAGGATAGCTTAATACCGAGCGCTAATTAGAGCTGAAGGCACTGCTTAGAAGTAGTCTCACAGCACTATGGGAACATAAACGAAAAAATATGGTGCGAGAACCACAAGTTTTAATTTTAAAAAATGCACTTAATAATGGCTCTTCCGGCAATGTTTGATTCTACTACATATACTACAATATTTTATAATCTATCTAATGCACTCATCACAATAGTATCTTGCATTATCCTAAGAACATCTAAGCCTAAAGTCCTTGGCAGTTATGCATGTTCACAATTTCTTCCATTTTTAAACAATCTAAATATTAGGTGACCTGCAACCATATGTCCTATGAACCCTTAGTAATCTGAAATGTACTCTTCTCTTTCCCCAGTATAACGATTGCCATACTGTTGTTAAATTTAACAATATTACCATTTTTAGTTGGCAGTTGCTGAGAAGGATTATTGATGTAATCATACTTGAGTTGCCCAAAGTAGACTAGATAAAACATAGAGGCCAGATGCTGATCTTCATTACTCTGGTGCAAATGAGGAACAGCTCCACTGAAGTAAATGGTTACTCCTGATTTATACCAGTGTAAATGAGATCAGCATCGACTGTAAATTTGTAGCTGCTCTGAATGTAAAACTCTCAGCGATTTAAAAGTTGTGTGCAAGGTGCAGTTACAGGAGTGGACTCAAAGTGACAATGGGAACTAAGTATGATCCAAGAGCAGCATTTGATTCTTATATGCTTTACTGAAGAATACAGTCTAGGTAGGCTGAATGGAAAGGACCTCCTGGGTCATCTAATCCAATTTACTTAATTCTGAAATGTAGCACTGCAGAGTTTCTGACTTTGCAACATTTTTTTTATTCCTGTACCTTGGGTCATTCTCACACAATTGTTTTTTCCCTTTGATAAATATGTTTAATAATAGTCAATTGGTATTTGTTTAGATTTTCCAGAGGCCTTCACTGTCCTAATTTGTTCCGACTTTTAGTTTAGACACTAGTGCTCTCATTTTCTTTTATGCCATCTACATTCTCATGTGTAATACTGCATGGAATGTTGATGATGCAACACTGTGGGAAGGACTGTGCCTAGCCTTTGCATGAATTTGCAAAGATAGGATGGGGACAGGGGTGCTGGAACAATTTTTATAGTGGTGGTGCTGATGATGGAAACCATGTATTTGGTGTTTATTATTACTACTTCAAGACAGGGGGTTCGGCAGCACCCCCAGTTCCAGCACCACTGGATGGGGCACTAGGTGATTTCCCTCATTTCACCTCCCACAATTGCAGTCCCTGTACTTTCCTGACTGCACACAGGCTGCTCCCTGTTAATATCCTTTGAGCCACTTTGTGATGGGATTAATAGACCCCACAGAGATGAGGAAGGTGCCAGAGACACAGGCGCCGACTTTCCAAAGTGCTGGGGGGTGCTCGACCCCGAGCTCTGCCCTAGGCCCCACCCCCCACTCCACCTCTTCCCCCTTGGCCCCACCCCTGCCCTGCCTCTTCCTGCCCCCTCTCCACCCCTGCCCCTCTTCCCACCCCTCTCCCAAGTGCACCGTGTCCTCGCTCCTCTCCCCTCCCTTCCAGCCTCCTGCACGCCGCGAAACAGCTGATTGCGGTGGGCAGAAGGCGTGGGAAGGGAGAGGAAGGTGCTGATCGGTGGGGCCCGCCGGTGGAGGGAGGCGCTGGGGGGTTGGGGGGGGAGCTGACAGGGGGGCTTCCCCGTGGGTGCTCCAGCCCCAGAGCACCCACGGAGTTGGTGCCTATGGCCAGAGAGGCTCTGTGTGTGGGGCTAGCCCCACTTCTCCAGCCCTGTCAATCATGTATGGTGTGGAGGAGGCCTTTAAAATGGAGGAAACTACAGTCAGCTAGGGGGAGCAATCACCCTGAGCAGAAAAGGGCTGGAGTGACTCCTGAAGCCACAAGGGGAACTCCCATCCAGGAGACCTCCACACCCAATCCTGTGGGGAGTGCAGGGAACTCCCAGGGTAAGCCTGACAGAGCGAGCCTGATTCAGCTACCCAGCCAGAAGGACTTCTAGAAAACCACTATGGAGACAGCCCCGAAGTAAGCAGGTACTGCTGGTCTTGCCTTTTCCCCCTTGAGTTGGCTGCCTGAAGAAGTTATTCCTGGGTGCGTTGGAATATTTGTTACCAGAATAATCACTCTTGAGAGATGATCATTTTTATTGCAGCGATTTTAGATAAAATAGATGATTACCATCCAGTGCTTCTGTTTCTTTCCAAGTGTTAGAAAGTGTAAATGAGTAAGAGGAGTACTGTACCTAACTTTTTTTGGGTCATAGTTGCTATGGAAACTATACTTACAATAATCAGTGTGTCTCACTTTCTTCATGGCTGTCACTAAAAAAAAAAGTGAGGAACTGAAGATTGGATGAGAAAATGGTATATTTCTCATAGAGTGTCTGGTTTCTGAGAAGGGGAGATGTTGAATAACCACCCTTAAAACTGATCTTATTTATAATTCTGATAAGGGTAGAAGTTTAAAATTGTGCATATTACAATTTAAATAATTATTGACAAGAAAGGACACTTTTCAGCTAACTGAAGTACCACATCTAAATGGCTTTCTGTACATCCACAAGCTACAACAGAAATGAGAAAAAGCAATTACAGAAGTCTTAACTGACACTTTTTGCTCTTATAAATGCTTAAGTGCCTGAGAAGTGCAAAAAAATATTATTCTGAAAAGAGCCACCGTATATAGAAAAATGATTGAATGGTCCTTTCTGACCGAAAACTGTCCTTTGAACAATATTATTCATGTGTTGTTAGATCAAAGGCCAAATTCTGCTCTTATTTACACCCATACAAGTCCAGAGTACTAGCAGTGACATCCAAGATCATAATTTGGCCCCGTTTCTACAGTAACATCTAATTATCTCCACACTATGACCCCTGTTGACTCAGTCTCACACTGTTCTGTTGACCAATTACTGTAATGCTCTATTATACAGTGTCTCTGAAAGGATTCCACTTATTTTCAGCCACAGTCTGCTCTCAAATGCATGTATGTAGCTCCCATTTACTTCAATGGAAGCCACAGACCCAAGGGCCGAATTTGACCCTCAGATTCCAACTTGTAAAAAAGGTTCTTTGCTATCCCTGATTGTTTCACTGTAATCCAGTTTCATGATTCATCCTTTGTATTGTACTTAAAAACCCTCTTCAATGTAGTCAGCTCAGTTTGGTTTCTCACAGCAATCTTCTTTGGCATTGCCATGAGGTCAAGGGACACAAGCCTTTGGTTTTCCCCTTACACTCACTATAAAAGCGTATGCTGTAAGAGAAGATAGGTACATAGTGTAACTTACACATACTGATCATTTAAGAGATGTTTAACAACTAAGGATAGCTGTAAAATCCATTATACAATTGTATCAATGAATAAATATATAGTAATCTGGTCTTTGTTTAAATGGTAGTAATAATCTCATTAATTTAAACTATCACCACATAAATGTTAGCCACCAACTTTTCAGCTTCCGGTTTGGCTATTTTCTCCTTGAAGGCCATTTTAATATCCAAGGGAGCTCTCTTATAATTCAATGGATATTACTATCAGAAAGCTTGTTGTTAGTGGAGTTACGCAGTAAGAGAAGCCAACATTAGTATCTTTTTGCTGTAGGAACACTGGCAGGATTTCTTTCCCAATGAGACAAAAAAACAGCTCCTCTTTGCTCCTTGCTGTGATCTACTGCAACACAGGTGGGAGCCAGGAATAGTTATTAACTCCTGCCCCCATGGGCAGTGGCAATTTCTTTACTCACCCAAAGCAGATGAGGAGAGGGTACAGATAATCTCATGGGAACACAGCACTTAAAAACATATCTGGTAGGTGATCATTGCTCCAGTCCAAGGAACTAGAGCTGTGCAATGTACACCTAGGGGACTGGAGGGAGTAATTTGTGGAATTCCCTTAGTCTGATAAAGCCTAGTCTGTTGATGTTCAGGACATGCTCGAGGCCTATCTGTTCTCTCAGGTTTTTGAGACGGGATGAGTTGAGGGGTAAATATGCTAGAGCAGATGGTAATGGTCAGTCCAAACCGGGAGGTGAAATTCACCAAGAGGATCAGCACAAGGCATGTGCACAACTTAATACCTGTTTAGACTTATTTAGGATACTTAATTGTGGTTTAAGTAATATACAGGCCTTGTGCTGGCCCTCTGCACAGGGGAGAGCTTTGTCTGAGCCTCGTCTTCATGAGGAAATTTAAACTTGGATTTTCAAAGGAGTTTAAGGGAATTGAACCTAAATTGTATTGAATTTCAATTGGAGTCGGGCACCTATCTTTCTTAGATTTCCTTTGAAAAATGCCAGCCTTAATCATGTTTAAGCCTTATTTTAACAATTCAGTTAGCTGCCATGTTGGTGACTCGGCAATATAGTCAAGGACAAGTCATGTCAGCAAGGACTGGGCCCAGGATTTACCCATGATTAACAGACCTGATGCTGAGCATGACTTGTTTCTTGACTATACTGACTAGACAGTCATGGTCAAACTGCTACCTAACTTGATTTTTTAATATTATGTTTAAATGCAATTCAAATTCCTTAAGAGGATCATCCCCAAGATAAACTGGTGGGCGAGTTTATAATTTATATTGATTTAGGTATCTCTGATATCTTCAGATTAAAAAAAAATTAAACATCTCATTTTTGTCTAGTTTTGTACATATGTCTAAAAATAGGTGCAAGCATTTATGTATGTATCTATATAATATGTAGAGTGAAATTCCATTTGAGATACAAGGAAAAAATTCAGGACTTTAACTCTGCTCTGACTTCACTGTGAATGGAGTTTCACTATACCTGTGGTAACCGTTAGTGGCTTCAACTATACTAAGGCTTATTGCACGATAAATAATAGAGCAGTATGAACTCTTGCTGGTGATCCTTGGAGCTGGTCATGTAGCTTTACATTTCCTCATTTTCCCTCTGCTAAATCACATTGAAAGTTAGCAAAAAATGCGTTAAACACTTTCATAATTTCCCCTGCACACCGATGCTGTGCTTGTCATAGGGATGTTATATAGTCATGAGCAGGAAGACAGTTGGTCCATAGACACTTTTAAGATGTGGTATGCCCTATGCAGAGTTTGAGAACCCCAATATTTAGGAGTGCTAAAATGTGGTTGCAAAAGAGGAAAAAAATCTGACATGCTACATTTCACGATTCTTGTGTTAAAAACTTGAATTAATTGCAAAAGTTTCATGCTTCTGTCCATATGGAGATCACTTTGCCTTACTGTTTATTTACTATCTCAGAAACTAATACTTTGACATGTTAGCAGACAAATTTAGTGTGTTTTTGATATTGCCTATTAAGAACAATTTCACAGTAAGGTTAAACATTCTGTAGTTTGCGCCACATAAAACATATTTCTATCAGTGTTTTATTCATATTATACCAGTAGTTCAAATTCTGTATTTTTTCAGGTTATTCTTTGAATCATATTTATAATTTTAAGAGTAATCAGCAACACTGTGTAGCTTTTATACTTTGGGCATTGAGTACTTCAGTAATTTTCTTTTCTTAGGGCTTCTTTAAAAAAATACACCTGTTAACATTAGTTGAACTAAATAGATTTATGGAGCATGATAATACATAGAATATGCCTGTCTTTGTGAATAACTGACTGCTAAGACATTTAATATATTGCCCATAGAGGGAGCTCTTATACCATTATCTTTTCTGTACAGCAGAAACGAGAACTCTGTGTCCAGCATCCAGATAATCAGTTTAAAACCGAGACGAATATGCAGGGATCAGTTACCCCTCCTTAGAAATCAAAAATAATATTAAATATGAAAATGGCTATTGCTTTTTAACTCAAAACAAACTTCTTAAGCTGTAAATATTTCATAATAGTTTATGGATAATTAATTTTATTATGTTCCCTTTACAAATTTTTAGGATGATTATTCAAATTGGAAAACACTGTACAGGCTATTCCAAAACTCACCCTGGTGTCAAACAGGAGTAGCTCCATTGAAATCAATGTAAATTTCACCAGTGTAGTTCTGGTAAAAGCGAGAGGAAAATCAGGCCTAATTTTCTTATTTCAACCAGAAAATTGTAGCCAGGCATTAACAATGGATAGTGCAGTTCTAGGCTGTACATTGTATCAACAATGTTTAAAAATACATAGTGATGTATTATATGTAGTTATAAGGATAGGAAAGCCAAGTCATTTAGGGAGCTTGATATGAGCTTTTATTTTTAAAGTTTCTTTTTGATGAAGCCTGGGGTTAATTGTAGGGAAAGTATTTTGTGAACAATATGAACAGTTTTAAAACAGTACAATCTAAGCCAATATGGCACACTTGCAAATATCAATGTATTTAATGATGCAAATATATATATTTAAGATGTACAATAATAAAGGGAAACTAAAGTATTGGTAATACACAAGTAAAAAGTGAATGAGAGTTACAAATATGTATTGCAATCCTGAATATGGCCTACTGTTGTTAGATATTTACATATGCAGGTTGAGATTTTCAAAGTAGATTAATTTTAATGGAAGACTGTCTAAAACCCCTAGACTGCTTTGAAAATCTCAACCATACTCCACAGGAGTTAAAGATAAGTGAGCAATTATACTTACAGAAGTTGGTTTAAAAAGCAGGAGTGAATTGAAGCAATATAAACAAAGGAAATGGGTATTTCTGAATTATCAGGAAATTGTAAATTGGCTTGATAGACTAAGGAAAAATCACTCTATAGCTCACATTCTGCCCTGCAACTTAGAAAACCCTCTAGCAAGGTATAGGAGCTGTAAAATAAAATGCCATGGGAATGAGTTGGATGTAGATGTTAGCTCAGAATTTATGACGTTTCCCAGAGGCTGAGAAATGCTAGACTTATTGCACAGGAAATTTGTTTATTCCCTGTAGATGCTAAGGGCCTGATTTTCTTCTCACTTACATCAGTATGCCACTGCTCTAGTTCCATTGACTTCAGTGGCATTACTCCCGATTTAAACTGATGCAAGAGGAGAATCAGGTCCACCAAGTGCAAAATGTCTATAACTTTCACCCAGTTCTTGGATTCAGAAGCAGCAGCATATCACAAATTTAGGAGCTTGAAGTGAAGTGTAGTGTCAAATGCAGGGAAAAGGTGCAAGAAAACCCAACAAGAACTATGCCATGATAGAATATTCAGATTGGTACTTCTCTCTTCACTAAACACAAACACCTCCTACCGTACTTAACCTATGACTTCTTATACTTTTTCTGCACCTTACCATGTTAGTCACACTATTTAGATTCCCCTATACATTGGCAGAATGGGTGTAAGTAGGTCTAAAGGAGTCTAACATTTTAAGTGTCTAACTTAAGCCACTTTACACATCATTTCAGAATCTGACCCATCACCAGCTACTGCAGGAGAACCAAGAAATACTGAATTCCGAACTTATAAAGATGGTAAGTGAAAGAAGAACTTCAAAAAAGTGTTTTATTTTGAAATGTATTTATCTGAAATTTTCAAGTGTAAGAAAACATTCTGATTTTGTATTGATACCTTAAACACGTTGTTTGCTTCTTTCACAGCTTTACAGTTCATCTTTTAAAATGATAATGAGGGATATGGTGAACTATTTTGAATATAACTATAAAAGTGATCAAACTGCAATGTTCTCTTCTAAGTGGATACTGAGAAAACATACTTGTTTGTTCTGTTCCCATCTGCTACAGTCATTTCAGATTGGATACTGACAAAGGGTACTCATTTCTAAAATACATGCCTTTTCCTAGAAATTGTTATCATGTTTCCATATATCGTGTTGTTTTTAATTCTATGCTAATGCAATGTAATGAATCTTTAGTGATGTTAGATGTGATACAACAGAACAGTGCTGCATCCTAGACAATAGCAAGAGAACAGACTAAGCTCCTTCCGGTAGACAGATAACATACTAAAAAGCAGGGATAATTTAAAGGACTTGTGTTTATGTGGCTGGAAAACTCATTTCTTAAATCATATCTCTGTTTTAAAGGTGTTATGCTGGTAAACTGTATCAGCTCTGCAGTGCTTACTAAATAACAAAAAACATGTTCAGTTTCACTGGCATGTACAGAAAAAAAAAAGCAAGTTTTTTTTAACCTCAGTTTTGAGAATTAAGATTTTCACTCTTGCTTCCTGAAATTAAATAGCAATCCTTGTTGTTAGAAATTAGAGGAACATGGAACCAGCTCTCAGTAAAATAAGAATGGCCATACTGGGTCAGACCAAAGGTCCATCTAGCCCAGTATCCTGTCTTCCGACAGTGGCTGGTGCCAGATGCTTCATAAGGAATGAATAGAACAGGGCAATTTATTGAGTGATCTGTCCCTTATTCTCCAGTCCCAGCTTCTGACAGTCAGAGGTTAGAGACACCCAGAGCATGAACCCAGTTATACTTCTGGCCTTCACAACATTCTCAGGCAATCAGTTCCACAGGTTGACTGTGTGTTGTGTACAGAAGTATTTCCTTATGTTTGTTTTAAATCTGTGGCCTATTAATTTCATTGCGTGACCCCTGGTTCTTGTGTTTGTGTGTTATGTGAAGAGGTAAATGACACTTCCTTATTCACATTGTCCACAACACTTATGATTTTATAGACTTCTATCATGTTGCCCTTCTCTGTACTTTTTCCAATTCTAATATCTTTTCTGTGATGGGGTGACCAGAACTGCATGCAGTATTCAAGGTGTGAGTGTACTCTGGATATGTAACTCCTTACAATCAGCTTTGTACTCTGGATATGTAACTTCTTACAATCAGCTATTTCGAGTAATTTTGTATCACCTGCAAACTTTGACACCTCACTGTTTATCCCCCTTTCCACATCATTTATGAATATGTTGAACAGTACAGGCCCCAGTACAGATCCTTGGGGGACCCCACTATTTACCTCTCTCCATTCTGAAAACTGACCATCTATTTCTACCCTTTTTTCCTATCTTTTAACTATCTCTTGATCTATGAGAACAACTTTCCTCTTATCCCGTCTGTTTACTTTGCATAAGAGCCCTTTGGTGTGGGACTTTGTCAAAGGCTTTCTGAAAGTCCAAGTTCACTATATCTTCTGGATTGCCCTTGTCCACATGTTTGTTGACACCCTCAGAGAATTCTAATAGATTGGTGAGGTATGATTTTCCTATACAAAAGCTGTGTTGACTCTTCCCCAACATATCATGTTCATAATATATCATGTTCATCTATGTGTTTGATAATTCTGTGCTTTACTATACTTTCAGCCGATTTGCCTGGTGTTGAAGTTAAAGAAAAAGGCCTCCGGAGCCTTTTTTAAAAAATCGGCATTACATTAGCCATCTTCCAGTCACCTGGTACAGAGGCTGATTTAAGCGATAGGTTACGTATCACAGTTAGTAGTTCTGCAGTTTTGTATCTGAGTTCATTCAGAACTCTTGGGTGAATACCATCTGGTCCTGGTGACTTATTACTGTTTAATTTATCAATTTATTCCAAAACTTCTCTATCAACACCTCAATTTGGAACAGTTCCTCAGATCTGTCACCTAAAAAGAATGGCTCAGGTGTGGGAATTTTCCTCACATCCGCTGCAGTGAAGACCAATGCAAAGAATTCATTTAGCTTCTCTGCAATGATCATGTCTTTCTTGAGTGCTCCTTTACTAAATCTGTAGTTACTCTGTTGAAGCCAATGGAGTGACTCAGGATTTACACTGCTGCAACAGAGAGCAGAATCTGGCCTCATGGGATTTGCTTTTATTATAGAGATACTGTAACTATAATGACTGATTTAGTGGAATTTTAGCTCTTCCAATGCTAAACAGTTCAAGGTAGCTACAGTTTCACCTAATAGGTTATCTGCTTTCCTTGATCCACTCCCATTGATTTCAGTAGAAGCTCACTTGTAAGTCACGAGCGTTATACGGTCCTTAAATTGTAGGCTGACTTTGAAGATATCAGTCTTTCAAAATTCAGTTTTCTAGCTTCACTCCTCCAGAACTACCCTCCAATGAAAAAAATTACAGTATCACTTATTTTATTCTAGTCATCTAAGTTTTCTATAGAGGTTTTAAAGTTCTTTAGGAAGCTCATTATATGAGACAGTTGCTGCAGAAATGGTAACCTTGCCTTTAAAATGCCTTTAAAAAAACCCTTGCTGTGGTCGGTACAGACTTAGGTTTCAATAATTCTTTCACACCCGTGACCTTTATTACTGAGGCAGCAAGTCAGTATTAACCAGTATAGTTAAGGTTGCATAAGTGTTAACACTTTACGCTTCTCTCTGCTGGGCATTTTCAGATGCTTTTCAGATAACTTTCTGACATTCTGAAAATTTCTGGCTGGAATTTTCCAAGCTTGGTTTCTCCCCAAAGCTGAATTTTATTGACTAAGTTAACTCATTCACTGTGCATCTTATAAGGTAAAAGTTGCACAGCTCCTGGAATAACTAGATGGGATGCTCTCCAGCAGACCTCCTAAGGGCTTGTCTATACAGGGAAATTGACTGGAATAGCTCCCTGTGTGGACCCTCTTATCATAGAATATCATAGAATATCAGGGTTGGAAGGGACCTCAGGAGGTCATCTAGTCCAACCCCCTGCTCAAAGTAGGACCAATCCCCAACTCTTATTCCAGAATGGGTGTGTCCACATGGGAATTATTCAGGAATACCACTAACTCTTTCAATTCACATCCTACCTTACGTCAGAATAACTTCCCCATGTAGAAAAGCCTTAAGTTGCATAAGGGAGGTTCCCTTCTGCAGACCTCATAAGGTGCATGGGATAAGGAGTCTGAGCCGTATCCAGCCAAATAGCATTACATTGTGAAGTTATCTTTTTTTTCTTAAAAGCAAATGAAATAAAATAAAAGCCCCCTGGGGAAATTAATTAAAAAAAACCCCCAACAACCCTATATCAAAAGGATGTTAAAGTGGCACTTCTAACCACTCAAAAGTCAAAGTAAATGTGTACATTGAACCTTAGCTCTGCTCCCTAGTATATCAAAAGTTAAAAACAATAAACACAGGGTCTAAGTCCCAGGTGTGGAGAGTTGGGACTGGGCATGAAGGTAACTCTTAGCCACCTTTCTCTTCCTCTGATCTTGGATTGCCTGGGGTCTAAAACAGCCTTGGTCATAATTTAAACCAAACCATATGGTCCTCTGCACTGGCCCAGGATCAGCAGAGCACTGTGCAGTCCTTCCTGCCCCTGACACACACCCTACATGGTAGGGTGGTGTCAAGTTAGTCAGGGGGAATCTTTGGATGTGTTTCAGATCAGCATTGCTAAAATAGCTTGGTCAGGCCAAGTCTCTTCTCTTTAATAACATGATTACACACTGTTAAATAATATGTAAGCACAGGACAGGGGAAGCCCCCTAACCCCAACGCCACTCCCCGACAGAAATGCCGGACGGGTGGGGTGAGGGAAGCCCCAGTGCCCTGATCCCACACCCCAGCAGAAGCGCTTGGCTGTGGCCAGGGCCGGCTCCAGGCACCAGCTTAACAAGAAGGTGCTTGGGGCGGCCAAGGGAGAGGGGCAGCACCTGCGGCAATTCAGGGGCGACAGGTCCCTCACTCCCTCTAGGAGCGAAGGACCTGCCACTGAACTGCCGCCGCCAATCGTGGCTTTTTTTTTTTTTGCTTGGGGCGGCAGAAATGCTGGAGCCGGCCCTGGCTGTGGCCCTGGGACTGGAGGAGCTCTCGCTTCCTGCCATGGCCACAGGGCTGGGGGAACTCTCACTCCCCACTGCAGCCCCAGGGCCATGGCGGGGGGAACAGAGCTTCTTTGGTCTTGGGGGAGCAGATAGGAGCAAATGGGTTGCGGGCCGCAGTGGGGAGGTGGAATGGGGCGGGACTGTGGGTGGAACAGGGGTGGGGCCATGGGAGGAAGGGGCAGAACAGGGTGGGTCCATGGGCGGGGCCACATGTGAAACGGGCAGAATGGGGGCAGGACCGCAGGCGGAAAGGGTGGGGAGGGGCCCCCCACTTGCTCTGGTCAAGGGCCCCAAGAAACCTTAATCTGCCTCTGCCCATCAGTAATGGAAAGCTGCTCCTCTGAGTAGATAACCTTGAGGAAGGGAACATTATGGTCGTGAGGGTGTACAGTGAGGGCCATTAAATGGGACTGGTCACATGAATAAGGATTACTCACATGAGTAAGGGTTGCAGGCTCAGACCCAATATTCATCCTGGTTCATTGGGATAAGTATCTATAGTGTATAGCAGGGGTTCTCAAACTGGGGGTTGGGACCCCTCAGGGGGTCGTGAGGTTATTACATGGGGGGGGGGTCACAAGCTGTCAACCTCCACCCCAAACCGTGCTTTGCCTCCAGCATTGATAATGGTGTTAAATATATTTTAAAAGTGTTTTTAATTTATAAGGGTGGAGGGGTCGCACTCAGAGGCTTGATATGTGAAAGGGGTCACCAGTACAAAAGTTTGAGAACCACTGGTGTATAGTTATAGTTATAGTAACTCTTTTGTTCCTATATTTTCCCCTCTGTGCTTTACAGTGGTTCCCAAACTGTAGCCTGTGCACTACTAATGATGATCCATAAAGCACTAACTGGTAGTCTGTGGACACCTAGCTAGTCGTGTGTCGCTGACATGTCTTGTTTCAAGCTGAGAAATCACACAGATGTGAAGAAAAGATGAAATGAAGAGCAACAGCAGACAGTTTGATTACCTACTTATAAACAGGATGAAATGCTTGAGGTCTGATCCAAATACCATTGAAGTCAATGGAAAACCTCCGATTAACTGCACCGGATTTTGGATCAGACCCACATTGCATTAAAAAACAGCTTAAAATATATGAACATTTTCCCAATATTAGTTTTCCATATAAACAAATGTTGTGTTTGCATAATTCCAAATGGGAAGGGAGGACGTCATAAAACAGTATCTTTATTAACTGGTGGGTCACAGTGAGGAAAAGTTTGGGAACTCAGATAAATAAAATGCTGTTTTCAATTATATTCTTATGTAACCGGTGAGCTCTGGAATTTTCTTTTTCAATGAAAAAATTCAATACCTGCCCATATTAGTCTTCAGAAGGATAAAGAAATATGTACTCAGTATCAGCCCTTGGAAGCCTGAGATAGCACTAGCAGATGCTTCACTGAAGAAATCTCTATTGGCAGCTAAGTTAAAAATCAGAACTGAGAGACTGTGAAGAAACTTGAACATGTGTCAGAAAGAAAAAGATTAGTTACATGGAACCTTGAAACCCATATATAGAGATTTAGACCCTTAAAACAAGATGTTGATAAAATAAGTGCCCAGGCAGCAATATTTTACCCCACGTAATTTAGAATTATTTATGATAAATGTTTGCTCCAAAATAAATTTAAAAGAAGATTGATCTTAATGACAATTAATGAAAATCCTCATTTCTTGGACCATAAATCCTGGGATTTAATTTGATTGTTTTGATTTTTTTTTCCCTTTGTGGGAAATAATATGAGATGGATTATGCTACATCACGTACTTTTAGCACCGTGATTTAGTTTTATTTTTATTTAGCTAGATATGGGAAATGTATATACATTTTCCCCTTAATTTGATGTGGTTGAGTTTTCTCTCCTTTTTATTCTCTGGTAGACTGCCACAGATATAAGTCACTCGAAATGTCTTGACATAATATTTTAATAATTAAAAGTTATCTCTTTTCTGCAGAAAGAATTACTGGGTTAGTTTGAGCCACCAGGCTCAGCCCTGACTACTGGATGGCACACAGCTGTGTCACTTGGGAGTATCAGTAAGCCTGAGAAGGAATAGTGATTCTGACAGTAATCTGCAACCTTTAAAAGAATGCAGTTTACTTTCCTCCTAGCTGGAGCTTAACTGCAGTGGCTGGAGTGTTGGTGGACAGAGCTCTGCTCACTCCCCATCTATTTCTGCCCACACCCAACCCACCTGTTCATGTGGGAAGTATCAGGCCAACAGACCCTGCTGTCATCCTGAAACCTGGAACCATCATGGGGGAGCCCTAATGTGGCTCTGCAGGGGGTTTCTCCCCTGTATTCCCCTGCACAACAGCATTAGGGCAAGTCACAATCTGGCCCTCAGAGGAGGATATCATGGATTTATGCACTTAAAATATTACAGCACCACAATCAAATGTGAGGGGGGAAAACAACTGTAGATGAGAGAGAGAGTGATAATGAAGCTAAAGAAAAGGAGTAGTAAGAGGAGGTACATTTTGTTGAGTATGAAGTGTGGATCGTCAGCCATGCTTTACTACAGGAAATGGTTCATACTAACCTGTATCTACCGTATGGGTGCCAAAACTATAGCAATACATTGCTTAGATCCTTTAAATCCTGCCTTGCTCTCCATTGGCACTGAGGGATCTGTTTTTAGTGGAACTACTGTAGCTCCTGCTCACTGCACTGCCTAGCGTTGCTGGAAGCAGAGCAGGGGCAGAGAAGAATCTATCTAGGATCTTGTATGGGCCCAACCTCTGAGCATAGGACCTGGATGCATAGATTTCAAAGCCAGAAGGCACCACTGTGATCATCTAGTCTGACCTCCTTTATACCACAGGACATAGAACTTCCCCAAAATAATTCCTAGAGTATAGCTTTTGGGAAAACATCCAATCTTGATTTAAGACATAAGAACATTTAAAAGTTGTCAGTGATTGAGAATCCACCACGGCCTGTGATAAGCTGTTCCAATGGTGAAAACTCTCACTGTTAAAAATGTATGCCTCATTTCCAGTCTGAATTTCTCCATCGAATTAACATCTGCATGGATGCACCAGCTATTTGCTCTCCTGTGAAGTGAGGTTGCAGGAGCAGCCGGGGCTATCATGGCTTCAGGGCTGCATCCCTTCACAGCTGTATTGGCAGTGGTAAGTGTAGAGACTTAAGTATTTTTACCACTGTGTTGTCTAATCTTATTCAGAGCAGGGTTGCGTTGTGGTATAAATGCCAACTCTCTTTACACAACACGCTCCACTATTTCAAACACCAGTGGACCGGCAACCATCCTGAATTATAATCTGAATCTTGCCAAGGTAAACAGTTGTGAAGTGTCAGCTTTTCTGTGCTCACCCAATAAATACAAACTCATTTTCCTTTGCTAAGGGGAAGGCACTTTCTTCAACAACTTTGAACACATCATTTAATATAAAATGACAGCACTGGGACTGTCGTACATAAATCTGCTGGCATGCAGAAAGTATTCAAAATAAGGAAGATAAGAATAGCATGCAGAAAAATGGAACAAAGCTGGGGGCGGGGGGAGAGGGCTACTGAAAATAAGATGTTCCTGTACAAATAGCGGTGTGTATTATTTCTGAGTTCAAATAACACACAAAATCTAACTGCAGCTCTACAAATGCACAGTTAAAGAGAAATATGATACAGTTATAAGCATCAATTCAGCAAAGCACTTAAACTTGTGTATAACTTTAAGCATATGACTTGTCTCATTGCCTTCACTGGAATGCCTCACGCTTAACTTTAAGCACATGCTTAAGTGCTTTGCTGAATTGAGACTATACTAGCTGGAAAACTGAGAATTGATTATTAGGAAATAGAATCACAAGAAAATAAACTCGAGGATTGCTTCTGCAGACCTTAAGGAGAACTTTAATTCAGTGGGAGTTTTGTCTGAGTAAGGCTGGTAGGATTGGGCTCTTGTTCAGCTGGAACCAGATCTTACAAGTTGCTGATCTTGCAGCTGGGGACACAGCACTTCTCAGGAGATGCATGGTATCTTATAGGATCAGGTCTCGGGGCAGCAAAGGGTAACAGACACTATGAAGTCTTGAAGTCACTAGAAATAAGAAGCCTTTGCTTAGATTACTGTACAGAAAGCCTACCAAGGCAAAGGGTATGGCAGTACATGAATCAAGAAGAATATAATCTATGAGCCTTACCCTGCAGATCTTCCTCAGGCACCACTCCTGCTGACTTCAATGAAAATACTGCCTGAGTTGGGGTGCAGGATCAGACCTAATTTTTTTCAGTCAGAGATTGCTGCCAACCCTGCTAATCAGAGGCAATCTGTTTCAGAAAACAGCACAAGAGCTCCCAAGAATGAACAGAAATGTTTGGGATAACAGGAAGAGTTGGGTACATTATTTAAAAATTAAATAAATAAAGTGAGAGCCAGTATAAACATGGAATTAAAGAGCCAAAGATTGACTCACTTATTCTAACTCATGCACAGCTCTCATATCTCAGACTATATGCTGGCCTCCGGACTGGCAGAACCAGTAGAAGGAAGAACAGTTTGACTCACCTAGCCCAAGTTTTTCCAGATTAAAATAATGTGGAGCATTGACACAATTATACCAGCTTGAAAGGTCAGATTTTCATAAATACCCTTAACTGCTGGGCCACCTTAGTACCAGTTCTGAGTAGGAAAATGCATCATTTGCGTTCTAAATTTGAAACTGAATTGAGAAGGTTTAGCCAACTGGGAAGAATTAAAGGACTAATAGTCAGATTTTAAGCAGCCTTAAATGGCACAGAAAGAGACAAATCACTGCATCTAAAAGAAAGGTGGGGATTAGAACTGTAAAATCCCATAGAAAAAGATATTTGCACAGGTATCCTCGCAGTGGCTCATGCCACCACCTCCTCGCAATCTTGGAACAAATCCAAATGGAAAACAGCTACATTTCATCTACAGTACACACTAATTATCATTAACTCAACTGTGTGAACAGCTGCCATTAACAGCCTGGTCCAAAGCCCACTGAAGTCAACGGGAGTCTTTCCAAGGATTTCAATGCCTTTGCATCAGGCAAAGTGAACTCAAACAGGTTCTGCCTGAGAGGTTGCAGGCAGGTAGGTCCCCTCACACACATGTTGTGATCAGATCCAAAATTTCTGATCAGCCTGCAAAAATCCTCAAATTAAAAAAATCTCGTCAAGTATGTATTGGGGAAATATCCATTTCATTTCTCAAAGCAATGCACAACCAAACACATTAAAATAAATATGGTACCTTGCTGTAGCTTAAAAAAGATGGTTTCACAACTAAGATGTGGGCCAGACTAAATACAAGAAATATGACATAGGGAACAAATTACAGCCTGAATTTGATAATCCCAGAACCAGTTGGAGGAGAAATGGAACCTAGCAGACCTACTGATATCATATAAAAGAACAAAGCAAGAACAGACACACAACTTTAATCTGAACTAAAAAGATTCTGCTCTTCCTGGGAAATATGACATAATCACAACATCATCCCAAGTGTCTACTCCTTTATACAGACACCACACAAAGCCTTTTTTAGATAGACTGGTCCACTTTTGTGTCTGATTGCTACTTATTTACAGACATATTTATTGCATCAAACAACTGAATATGTGTGTAACAGTTGAATCTTAGGCTCGAATCCTGTAAGGATTTTTTCATGCATATTTAACTTTACTCAGCATGAGTAGTGTGGTGCATGAGTTTAAACATTTGCGTAATTTTTTTGCAGGAGGAGATAGATAAATAAAGCCAAAGTAGTGGCACTAACTCTGAAGTGCAATGAGTGTTGTGGAAACTTAGCATCTCTGATTTTATCAGGCATAAGATATTTCAAGTCAGTTATCCAAAAAATGAGGAACACAAAATCAGTGACCACTTCTGAAAATGTCAGCCTTAGTTTTTAATCTGTATTTACAAATAAAGAGGGCCAAGCTGAAAAATCATATTAATGGAAGAGAACTTATTGGTGTCAATGAATGAGTAACACTCAATGTAGTTACAGAAGGATCAATAAAATACCAGATGCCAGGATCAGATAACATACTGTATACCCAAGAGTGCTTAAAATGGAGAAACCTTTAGTTGAATTTTTAAAAAAGGTCAATCTTAAAAAACAAAATAAACCTCCCCCCCCACCCCCGCCCACTGCAAGTATGATATTATTTGAGAAAGATCAATGAGACATCCGACTATATATCTCAGTTAGACAACCATCAGCCGAGGGGGAAAAGGCTTTGCAAATAGTGCTACTTTAAAAAATATAGTCTGATAAAATTAGCCAGCACTCTTGCAGAAGAGGAAGGTCATGCTTCACTGACTTCTGGGAATTCTTTGAGGATATTAATGGCAAAGTAGAAAAGGAAAAGAGGCTATCAAATACTTTGATTTTCAGCAGCATTTGACAAAGTTTCACATCAAAGGTTAATAATGTCCAAGGTGCACAGGTAAGCAGATAAAAAGAAAGTTAGCTCCCTGACTTAAAATAAGCTTGAGGAAATGTGATAAGGGTAGACATATATGCATTCTTTTCCGGGGAAAGGGGTTACAAGTGTGGTACTGCAGGGATCTGAGAGAGAATGCCAACTTCTCATTCAGATATCCCCCAAATCCTGCCCACTCCTCAGTGGGCACAGACAGCTAAGCTTCCAGGATAAATTATGAACGACCCTATTGAACAATATTACTGAACAAACTATAAAAGTCATACAATGACCTTAGAAGTTCATCAGTAGTTGCTGCAAAAGGTGATTATCTAAACTTATTATTTTAAAATAAAACAAAATGGTGAGTGGTTTTCATTTGCATTTGTATCAGATGATGAAGTTTGGTATAATAATTCAGTTTAATGCTGTTCATTATTCGGAAAGAATCTGAAATTCTTTTTTTAAAAAGCTTATTTTAATCCATTTACAAACTGATCTCTTTTCCTCTCCCTCTCTCCAGCTATCTGTTAATCACTCTCACTAATTCTCTCACTTTCTGCTAATTCTGTGTATTGTCTCTGTCCCATCCACTTTCAAATTCAAAAAATATTTACAACAGAGTAGGTAAGATAAAAGGAATAATTCTATTGAAGTCAATGGAATGAAAGCAACACAGAACCAATATAAGTGGAACTTCTAACTCTCGAAGTTCTAGTAACATGGAATTTCTAAATGTAAGCAAAGTTTCAGAAAGTGATCTTCTGCAAAGAGGAACTAAAAATACTGGGCTGGATTCTAAGCTATGCCCAAGGCTGTATTTCAGTGGAGCGGTATGACATGACATTAGAATAATACACTGGTGAATCAGGCCCATAAAGCACTGGGAATAGAGGGCACAAAGATGCTGTTTGTGCCCATCTGCTCCTGGCCCAGCCCAGCCTCTGAGGCTGCTCTAAATCCAGTAGACTCCACAGAATTTGGAATCAAGTTCAAGGTTTTGGTCCTTATCGTCAAAGTGCTCCATAGCCTGGGCTCAGGATACCTAAAAACAGGGCCAGCTTTAGGCCAATTCAACCAATTCCCCTGAATCGGGCCCCACCCCTAAGAGGGCCCCGCGCCCAAGCCCCGGTACTGGGGTGGCTCGGCTTCCCCAGGGGGCAATTTAAAGGGCCTGGGGCTCCCAGCAGGGGCTGGAGCCCCAGGACTTTTAAATTGCCACCAAAGCCCCACTGCTGGAGCTCTGGGGGCTATTTAAAAAGTCTGGGGCTCCCGTTGCTTCTACCGCCCCGGCCCTTTAAATAGCCACTGGAGCCCCATCACTTCCCCAGGGCTCCCGCGGCTATTTAAAGGGCCGGGGCGGGAGAAGCAGGGGAGCCCCGGGCCCTTTAAATAGCCCCTGAGTCCCCCGTTACCCCAGGGTTCTGGGGGCTATTTAAAGGGCCTGCACCCCCTGCCCACACCAGCCCCGCAACCCCTTCCCTGCCTGTAGCCAGCGCTGCACCCCCTGCCCTGTCTCCAGCCAACCCATGCCGCACCCCCCTGCGGCCCTGTCTGAAGCCAGCCAGCCCACCCCACACACCCCTGTCTCCAGCCAGACCCGCACCCCTTTCCCTGCCTGCAGCCAGCCCCTACCTCCAGTCAGCCCCTGCCCTGCCTCCAGCCAGCCCCATGTCCAGTGGTGCCCTGCAGTTCCTAGGGCAGTAACCGTGCACACCTGCTTCAATGAGGGGGGCAGGGAGCAGCTGGGACCCACACATGTGCACGCACCCCCAGGGAGTGGCGGGGAGCCACACATGTGAAACGGAGCTCATTTCTAGTTCAGGCCCATCTTTTTAAAAAAGAACTTTAGGTAGGGTTAACATACATCTGTATTTTCCCGGACATGTCAGGCTTTTTGGTTCTTAAATCACCGTCCCGGGAGGAATTTTTAAAATTTAAAAATTCCTCCCGGGAAAATACGGACGTATGGTAACCCTACTGGTACAAAAAATACATACTGTGCACATCCCTTAAATCAGAACTTTTTATAGGGAACTGGTTGCTAAGAAATGAAAGGCTTTTTTTTACATGGTTTTTTTTTTTTAGTCATCCCTGCCGGGGCCCCGCCGAAAATGTTCGAATTGGGCCGCACTTCCTAAAGCCGGCCCTGCCTAAAAGACCATCTAAAGCTCCAGGATGAAGACTGTGGTCGACAACTTCCTCCTCGGGCACAATGAAATTCTCAGCAATAAAAGTAAAGCTCATTTGTGCAGGAGACAGAACCTCCTCAGGTGCTGGTCAACCACTATGGAATGAACTCCCCCAGGAACTAAGGACTACCACAAACCTCACCACTTTCTGCTTAAAGTGCAGGGCACATTTCTTTGATCCTGCCTTCTCTGATCTAAACATATAGCAACAGGAATATTTAACAACCACCACCACTACCCTACCAAAACAAGACCATCTCCTCCACATCTGTCTCACTCTGAGGAAAGGATGAGAATACAAACAATATGTGACAGAGGTGTAGTCACATTGCTTATGCACTTCTGGAAGGCACTCAGACACTGCAGCAATAAATGTGATGTAAAAACCTATATATAATAGAAAACTGGTTAGGAGGTGTCAGTCCAAATGTGTTTGGGGTTTTTTTTCTGACAGAGGATGTAGTTTCTGTAAAATCAACATTTTGCCATTTAAAAAAAAATCCATCTGAAATTTTGAAATGAAATGTTTTTTTTCAGGTTGCATTAATCTGTATCTGCCTATGCTGCCGTGGTGTCTCATGGGAGTTGTAGTTTGAGTTTCATGTTCCATTATCCTCTATGGACTGGGCCCTTTGGCCGGACCACCTCTCCCATGATGCAACTTGGCAGCTAACCCAGTGGGAGATACTGCAGGTTATCATGGGAAATGTAGTCAGCCAGGGAGCCCTTGCCCATATGGGTATGAGGCACCGAAACTACAACTCCCAAGAGACCACAAGGCAACGTAGGCAGATATAGATTACTTTCGAGAAATGAAATGTTTCAGTTTAGGGAATGTTGAAACTTAATTTTTTTTTAAATTTTGAAAAACGTTGAGACATTTCATAATTGAAATTTTTCTGCAAAAAGTGTTCCTATTTTGAAATATTGGCATGTCCAACAGGTCGGGAATTCAATTTTTTCAATCAGCTGCAAATGAACCCCAGGTCATGATATAAGACTCTTCTAGTAAATTAAATTATTCTGATTGGGAAAGTACTCCTAACTTCAAAAAGTTATTTAAAAAACCCTGCCATCAATAAGAAATCAAAGCAAAAATAACAAAATCCACTAGCTTCTATTTTTGCAGAATTCAAAAAACCATATTGGGGTAAACTTTAGACAATATGTGTATGGATTTTGTCATGCAACTGTTAGCATTAATGAATCATGCAACTCTTTGGTGCATCACACTAAAAATTTACCTAAATATTTTGTGCTCCCTCTGCTGGCCAAGCAACATTAGTCTCATTATCTAGCAATTATTATTCCTGGAACTGTAATGACACTGCAGAGGAAAATGTTCTGGCATGATAAAACACTATATAAATTGAAGTTGTTTATAAAAAACAGGGTGGGGAAGCTAACCAATCTGATTGGCTTGCCATTATGCTAACCCATGACTGTAAGCAGAGCTTTCCTTTGAGAACTGTATCTTATTCTGGCCTGACAAAACAGAAATGCCAGAAATATACAGTGTCCTAAGTTATGGTTTAAAGGAGACAATGTTGTTTAGAGAGCAGTTTACTATACCTGCAGTCATTCTGCTTCCTGTTAGGTTCTATAGGTATTCAGGGAGCTACCTTTGTGTATCTTTCGGTGCCTCAAGACCTTTAAAAATCTGGTCCTCTTCCCATTTAAAAGTATTATTTATTTAAATCTATATCAATGAAGGGTTTGTATGGGAATATTTTACTCAGAAAGGGCTTCATCCTGTGACATACTAAGAACTTAATGGGAGGTGCTCAGCTCTTCAAGCACTTGGCCCTAAACTTGCAGTAATTGTTTTACAGGGGAAAAAAACCCACTAAACTGATACATCCAAATTGCCACTTCAGGAAAAAGGTTATTATAAAAATGTCATCTTTACTTGCCCTATTTAGGAAGTGATATAACAGCAAAATGGAAGTACTTAGCATTGCTATTAAGACTTTCCTCAAAGGATTGAGATGTGATTTAAAAGTATTAAATAATTTTCACAATGCCCCTGGGAGGTAGGTATGTATTATTACACACCTAGCAGATGATTAACCTAAGGCACTGAGAGAGGTTAAACCCAACATTTTAAAACTTTGTGTGTGTGTGTGTGTGTGTGTGTGTGTGTGTGTAATCAATTTTTAGGCATCTAAATAGAAGCTATGGTTGCTCAGCACAATGAAAATCAGGCCCCTTTTATTTAAGTGCTTAAACAGGGATTTAGGTGCCAACAATTGAAAACTTTGGACTACAACCAAGGTTTTTCAGAGATGACTAGTGATTATGGGTGCTTCAATTTTTGAGAGCCAAACCTGAGACATCTTAAAAGGGACTGATTTTTCACAGGGCAAGTGCTCAGCATTTTCTCGAAGTCGAAGCTCTTGAAGGCTGTGGTTCCCAATTTTTGTAGTACCGAGGCTTCCTTACAGGTATTTTAAGACTTGGTGGCTCCCAACAACCAAATGCCATAATTTTTTAACCAACTCAGGACACTACGTTCAAGAGGGACACTAGAGTTCGGAGGATTTTGCAACTTTTCTCATGCTGCAGAAACTGTTGTTTCTGGTCATTGCTGCTGCCCCACCAGTGCACAGCCGCAGTTAAGACCATTTATCGAGGATCTTGACTATTTCCTCATCAATCGTTCAGGTTGGGATTGCTTTGCAAAATAAAAATTCTTCAGCTATTGAACCTGCTTTGTCAAATCTCACATGACACAGAAGCTGAGCCACGCTAGCTATTCATCAAGATGCAGTGCAAAATATTGACTTTTCTTAACTTGTTCTACCACCTGGTCCTGGATGTTTTCTACAAGTCATCAGTGAGGCGGCAGATGGTATTATTTGACACAGGAATGGTTTTCAGTGTCATGGCTGCTTGCTCCCCAGTCATAATTCTCCACGCCTCTGGTGGCTAGTAGAGCATCTCACCAATGGTATGTGCTTGTTTATTGGGGTATGGTTGTTTGTGTTTTGCAAGTCCGTGGCCACAACAATAGATGCTTCTAAGCTTTTTGAAGAACAGTTACTTCTCTAGAAGGGACTTTTTTGTTATTGTTTTAATTCTTCTTGTTTCAGAAGGAAAAAAAAATCATCTCTTGTTTATGAATTCTGGAGTTACTAAATGTCTCTGTACTTCCCCATGCCTCACACTGTCATTTACTTACACTCAAAAACAAATGACACGTTGTGGCTGTGGACTTTCTGCAGTAATACTGAGACATGAAAATACAAATTAATGTAACCTATCATCGTATTGTCTACTTTTCTGTTTAACTTAATTAAAATAATCATTTTCTGCAGCCGAGCGTTTGCTCATGTAGGCATAGCACTTGGTAAAAACTGTTCCATTAGAAAGACAAGACACATCTGTGTCTCTCTCAGCCCCCTTCCCTTATCTGCTAGTGCCGGTGCTGCCGCTGCTGGCCATTGGAGCCTCTCTTTGCCCTCCACTCCGCCAGATATGTGGATAATACACAGTTGATTATTAAGGCTAGTTTAATAGTTTCTCATTTAGAAAGAAAAAAACAATGGGCATATTGAGAAAATCTCCCCCCCACCCCCAACCCTGATGGCTCTCCCATGAATGCTTTTGGCTCCCTGTTTGGGAAACACTGCTTTAAGGTGTCTCCAGTTGGGCACCCAAAACTTGCGGCACCCAAAATCATTAGCCCACCTTTGAAAATCATGGCCTAAGTGACTAGTAGCAGAGCCAGGCAGAAAACACAGATGTTCCAGCTCAAGGTGCTGAGTTCTAACTACTGAACACACTTTTGCTGTTAAACAAGCTGAAAACACATTATTTTATCGTGCTTGGTTTCTACCACCTAAACCATCTCTTCTGGAGGCTCTTTTCTGAAGCTCAGTGAAATCTCAAAAACTGGTAGGTTGTGAACCAGAGCATACGGGGAGCATGACAGAGGTTGCAACCATGTTGTATTGTCTAACTATATCAGTGTATTCTGATACTACACCATCGTTAAAGGGACACTGACAACCTAATTTAAACCCCACATTTGGTTGTGGTTTTAAAAATATATTTGTTTCCATATCCCATCAGTAAGTAAGTCACCTTTTCCCCTCCAAACTTGTGATTTAAAAAGGTTTTGTTTAGCTAGAAATAGCTTAAAACCAAATGGCTATTTCAACCCCATACTCAGCGTTGCTGCTGTAATGCTACAGCTACATTTATTTACCCATAACTGGAGTACCCATAACATATTGCTGACACACCTCCACATTCTGGGTGTCAAACACATTCAGAGCCGTGAAAAAAGGTAGAGCCTAAGTGAGTGGAATGCCTGGACACATGCACACTAAGGGCATATTTACACTACAGTCTTGGGGTGTCACTGCAGCTTGTGTAGACATAAATGAGCTAGCTTTAAGCTTGGGTGTCAGAGAAGTGGAGCCATGGCAGCTTGGGCTAGCAGTGCAACTAATTACCCAGGGTTCTGGGTGGGCTTGTACAGCCAGTGCTGAAGCACAAACTGCTGCAGCTTCACTACACCAGTACCTGAGCTTGGTAGATTAAAGCTAGCGTGGGCATGTCTACGCAAGCTGCAATCATATCCCGTGACTGCAGTGGAGATATACCTTAAGTCAGGGGTAGTCAATAGTGGACTGGGGGCCAAATCTGGAATACCAGATGCTTGAATACTTATTTACTTATTATTAGCATTATTGTTATTACAGTGTGAAAAATGTTTCTCTGGAATCTGGACCTTGACTATACCTTGCCCAAGAAATTTGGACCTTGACAAAAAATAATTGACTACCCCTGCCTTAAGTTGTTAAAAACAAATCTATAGAGGGAGGCATTTATGCTTTGCATCTTCAATATCCAGCAGCCTACCCAGAGCAACTCTCCAAAGGCAAGTAGGGACAAAAGAACGGTAAATCTGTGGAGGCAAGATATTTTGAGAATGCCAGTTTTAGTAAATAACCTTGTTTTCTCCTCCATTAATTGCTTCCCTCGATTCCACTCTTGGAGATTAGCCATTACAAGTGTCTGGAATCACAAATGATTATTTTTGTTTGTTTTTTTTCCCTGTGACTTAAAACTGACTAAACTGATTTCATTCACAATTTGTATTTTAAAAGGGATTAAATGAGTGTCTGCAAATCACGTTTTAGTCCAGAGCAAATTTTCAAGACTGAATCATAAACCCATCTAAGTAAGGGTTTATAATATAAATGGTGACACCACGAGGCAGCAGAAATACAGTGCTATTGATGCAATCTGAAATAAGCTGTCTCTTTCTTTAACACACAGACTTTGGAGTCAGGAAATTAGAGTATTACAGAGTGAGGCCAAAATGTTCAGTTAGGCACTAAATCCAGAATTTGGGCATCTAAATAAGTGGCCTAACTTTCAGTGACTTGGAGCACCCACAACTTCCACTTAATACACTGTCATAATGTGAAGTACTGTGTGTTGTAGCAACTGCATATTAAACTCCATTTCCCCTATGTGACAGCAAATCATGATTTTATCGTGAGTTGTGCAATATTCGGTGTTTTTTCTTAAACCCCAGTTCCTGGGTCTCGTGATTAATGAGACACATCTTTCTTTCATTAAACAAACAAAGCAAATTTCTAGCCCTCCTAGTTGTGGAGGAAACCTTGAAAACATCAACCCTTCAGATTCAAAAAGCAGAAGGCAGATGAAAAGAACCCCACAATTTTATCTCATTATTCTGGGGAACCTGATTTATAATTTTTAAATGCTTGGGGTGGACAATATAGAGTAAGGGCCCTGTCCTGCAAGGTGGTAATTGAGTTCAACTCCTGTTAACATTAATAGGATTTGAGGATGCTTAGCACCAACCATAAGATGCTCAGAACTTCACAGAATTTGGCTTTAAAACTTTTAAAACCAAATTAAGGGCTGGCTCCTGCCACCCTTATTCACGTGAGTAATCCCTAATCATGGGTAGTATCATTGAAGTCAATGGGGCTGCTCCCTTGGGTAGGCATTGCAGGATTAAACATTATGACTGAAATTCACCCCGTGCAGAGGTCCAGCATAAGGCATGTGCACAATGAAAGCCCCACTCAAGCCCTTAAATATGGGTTTAATTGGTTTATAACCTTTATAATCCAGGCCCTTTGTACAAGGGTGTATTTCATCTATATGAGTTGCCTATGAACCCAAGGTCAACATACTCTAAAATAAAGTGAACAAGGGCTTGCACTGTTCTGCGTACATACATGCTGACAAAATGCACAGTTGCCCAAATGTCATACAATTTGCTCTGACATTATCGGCAAATTGGATATTTGTCATTACTCTGCTTTTCCTGTACAATATATCAAACTGTAATAATAAAAAAAGACATCTTTCCAAACAATTTAACTTATTGATACAAATAAATAACACCCTTTCATGGAAGCGTATCCAAAGAAATATCACTGTGAGTCTAAGGATAGTTCAGAATATAATTTAAATGTATTAAAATTAATTAGTTTTCCATAATTAAGTCAATCTTCTTTTTAAACTCCATAGAAACAAAAAGGAATCAGTGCATGTTTGCAGCATAGCAATTATTGGCATGTTTCACATCATTCCCATTTGACAGTAGCAGGTGATTTAGAAATCTGAAAGAATACAAAGAACAGATACAAATTTAAGGCCCATTCTTGCTTTCAGAGCCCAATCCTACTCCCATTGCTGCCACTGGGAATTTTGCTACTGACTTCAATGAAGATAAATCAGAACACTGGTGTTCCTTGCATACACTAAATTCCCACTGAAATCAGTGGGATTTTGGGGTCTTACTGTGGGCCTCATGTTTCTCCATTTAGAGGGAGTTTTTCAAAAGCCCCCATGGGATTTAAGTTGCATTCTATGGAACTTGAGCTCCTAAATCCCTCACAAGGTTTTGAAAACCTGCCCTTACTAGAATTCTAAGGGAAGCAGCAGTTTCCCTGCTTGAATAGTAAATATAATTCTCCTGTTCAGATTGTGCCTAAACAAATGAGCCACATGAACTAGTTCTATTTCAATTCTACAGTAAATACATCCATTAAGAAGGCACAGTATTAAAATTCCTCTGCAATGTGGCAATTTGTGGAATAAATGGACTAAAAGGATGTCTGGTTCTGAGGGTGGTTTATTGTACATACCAGGGGTTCTCAAACTTTATTGCACCATGACCCCCTTCTGACAACAAAAATTACTACATGACCCCAGGAGGGGGTATTGAACCTGAGCCTGCCCGAACCCCACCAGCCCGGGCAGGGAGGAAGGCAAAGCCCAAGGGCTTCAGCCCCAGGCAAGGGGCCTGTAACCTGAGCCCCGACACCAAGGGCTGAAACCCTTCGGCTTTGGCTTCGGCCCCGGGCTTCAGCTTTCGCCTCGGACAGTGGGGCTCAAGATTTGGCTTCAGCCATGGGCCCCAGCAAGTCTAAGCCAGTCCTGGTGACCCCACTTTGGGGTCCCGGCCCACAGTTTGAGAACCGCTGGTATATACTGATTCCTTGGAAAATAGGGTTTTGCATCTTTGAATCCAGTATACATATTGCTGTAAAGTATTTTGTCATTCTGTGTTCTGTGATAATCAGAGAGGTCACAGTATTAGCATACCATAAACAAGACCCAAACAGATGGACTAAGTGAGATGCAATCTTCTCGTATTTTAATAAATTCAAGGCCTGATTATTCCATCAGTTGACATGGACAACTTCCATTGAAACCAAGGGGAGTGATGCACTACTGGCAGGATAACTGGGCTCCTCCTACTGTCTTTGGACTGATATTGCATTCCTTGAACACCCCAAACTTCCAAAGTTGGGGGCACATGAGGTGTACGGAATACAGGATCAAACCTGCTGGGGGGGTGGGGGGGAGAGGATACAGCTGTTTTCTTCTACAGTTCTAGGTAGGCTTGAGTATGCCTCCTTTATCTGAGGGTGCAGTCACAGGTTAAACTCACTGCTATATATTCTGCTGCTGTTTTTACTTTTCTGCTGAATGTATCTGCATATGCTTTGATACAACAGGTGCCTTTATTTCAAAATAATCTTGCACATGAGAAGCTATATAAAGTAATCAATAAAAGGCACCTTAGAAACTAGTGCTCCACCCAGTACTTCCATAATACATAATTGTGAGTCAAATTCTGGCACCTTTATTCATTCTGACTAGTACCTCACTCCACAAGAAATCCCATTGAAATCAGTGGAACTATTCATGAAGTAAGGCAGATTCTGACTGATGGTTTTTAAGAATCCAGCTTCCTAAGGATTTAAATTTTAGGATTTCAATGTTCTTATCTAAAACAAATCAATAATATGCTATAACAACATCAAGCAATTAGTTAAGGTTTTTATTTGCTGCAACCCAGCATATGCAACCCCGTGCGGAGAGGCAGCAAAGGCTAATGATCCACTTAAGTGCTCAAAACAGGGCTTACATGGTACCTGGGTCATGTGCTGGTTTTCTGCCTGAGGATAAATTTGATCTTTTGTGCATTTGCCAGCACACCGGGTCAAATTCGTCCCTGGTGAAACTCCACTGACCTCCACATAGTTGCACCAGGGATGAAATTGGTTCATTGAGTTATAATGAAATCCGTTTGGGGCAGGGACTGTCTCTTTACTATATTTTTGTACAGTGCCTAGCACAGTGGCACATGATCTTGATTGGATTTCTAGGAACTAGGGTAATGCAAAAAATAAATGGTAATAACTCTTATGAGCCATGTAAGTCCTTTTTTGAGGGCTTAACTGGTACTTAATTGGTGCATAGACTGAGGCTGGCTCTCTTCACAAGGGTGAGCTTCAACCTTTGTTATATTTTTCTGTTCTTTGTATGGATCTATCACACAGCAACAGGGGAGAGAAAAACATTTTATTAAATAGAAAACCCTGATTGTCAAACAGCAAAAGTCAGGAAAGGGACACGAGAATATGTGTAATTACTGAAACTATTTTTAAGTCTTTTTTAAAAAATTGACTAGCTTTCACATTGGCAGTGTCCCTTTACGTCATTTTTAAATATATAGTGGTCAAGCACATTGTATTTTGGTTCAGTTGCTGTGGGCCAAGTTTTGTTCTCTGCTACAGCAGTATAAATCTGGAATAATTCCATAAGTGAGAAATCAATGAACCTCCACATTTAAAATTGTGCAAATGAAATTAGAATGTGGCTCCATAACGTTACGTACTCCCACTAAATAACAGATTTTTTGTAAGCATTTAAAGGGGCTATAGTAAATGTTAACAGAAGCTGCGCCCGCGCACACACACACACACACACACGCTGTATATCACGCCTTATTTATAATGGAATGGGAATGTTTATAACAAACATGGGCTGGATCTTGCAAGCACTTGTTCAGTTGGAGCTGGATTTTGCTACCTTCACTCATGTTTAATAGTATCTTATTCAGTGATTAGTCCTTATAAAATAAATAGGACTTCTTGCCAAGTAAGGTATTACTCCACATAATTTAGAGTAGCAGAAGCTGTACTGCAAAGCCAGACATTTGTTGCTGTTGTTGTTGTTGTTTTTACTGAATCGAGTCAGATCCACCATAAAACATCCACCCTTCTGCCATTCTAAAAACCTTTGCAATACTTGGGCAATAGCAGATTAATGTAGGAATAGCTGAGTCCTTAGATATACCATTTACTATAATAAAACACTGCATTGAAAATGCATTTAAAGCCTTTTCTCTGACCACTTTTTTTCTATTTAATTAAAATTATACATACATGATGGGCCAGATTCTGCTACAGCAAGGTGAAGGGAGGGATAGCTCAGTGGTTTGAGCATTGGCCTGCTAGAGTTGTGAGTTCAATCGTTGAGGGGGCCATTTAGGGATCGGGGGCAAAAATCTGTCTGGGGATTGGTCCTGCTTTGAGCAGGGGGTTGGACTAGATGACCTCCTGAGGTCCCTTCCAACCCTGATATTCTATTCTAGATTCAATATTTATATTATCTCTGATCCCAAACATTTCCTATGTGAAAAAGCTAAGTTAGCAAAAGGCAAGTTTGGCCATAAAAATACCCCAGCCATAAACCATGGCAGGATACAGAGGCACCACTTGGTCCCCAAGACTCAAGGAATTAAGGCCAACATCACTCTCCCCTTGCGCGAGTGCTCTGGGAAAGGACTGAAATGGCAGCTGCAGTGAAACTAGTCAGGGAGGGTAGAGTTTCATGTTCTGCGTGGTGAGAGCTCTGGTTTGTTGTTCTTTTGTTTACATTACCTCACTTTGACTCCTGATTATAAAAATTCTCTCCTACTGACCAGCCCTTACTGACTGGTGCCATGTTATGTTTCTCCTGAGCCATCCTTATTCTTGCAGTGCCTTCTTTAATTTCACAAGGGCAATGGTTAAAACTTTTTCTATAATGTCTGTCTTAATATAGCTTTCACATGGCTACAAGCCTGAATTGTCCTTTTTTTTAACTTGGCTTTTTCAACATGTGTAATATTTGGACCAAGATACAATTTATTTATTTATTTTGTTTGCTTAGAAAACTTTGATTTGGGAGAAGTTCATAGAAATTTTAATAAAAACACAACCACAAATGGGTTTGAATTCAGCTTTTTGTTACAGCCATGGCAATTTCTGGGTATTAAATAAGCCAGAGAGGAGTGATCCTCTGTTGGTCCAGAAAACAATATAAATGTATTGAAAACCACAAGGAAAAAACAACAATAAAATTAAATAAATATTACATAGTTCAAGCAAGACCATATTCAATGTTTCTGTGTGATGTCAGGAGTGGAATGCAATGTGGTCAAAGTAAAGTTGCTGTGGGAGCCTTAACTTTTGTTCTTCCTGAGTGTTTATGATTTTTTTAAAACTATGCTGCCTTAGTATTTGCATTGACTTTATTATAAAAATAATAAATATACCATAGTGCAATGTAAGGAAACTTCATCTTGGAATTCTCATGACAAGATTCACTACAATAGCTTATAATGTCACCATAACCACTTGATGGGAACTTTTCCTTGTTCTGTTACATAATCACTTAACTATTACTGGCTCTCTATCAAGAAAGACACTAGGATACTCAGTTATATTATCAAGGTTTCGAGAAGCAAACCTTGAGTAATTTTACAGGTTACTAAAAATATAGTATCAAGCAGGAAATATCCAAAGGTTCTGCACAGTTCTGTAAAGTCTGGATAATCCCTCAAAAATACAGCTCTCTGTCTGAACAATAAGGCCAGGTTTTCAAAGTTAGATGCACACAACTGCATGCGCGCACACACGTTTGCATGACCAAGTTCCATGCAAAAAGAGCCAATATTCACATGTAAACCAGCCATTAGCACATAGACATGGCCAGTTAGATGTTTAGTTGGCTATGTGCACACACAGCATATGAACTATACATGCATATCAGTTATCTGAGTAATAAATTAGGCATTTGCAAAAGTGTGCGTGCAGTGGTGCATACCTGTGTTTGAAATTCCAGCCCTGGGTTCTTTCTGTCCTTGTTTATGCCCCAAAATAATAATGTACTTTGCCCACAAACCCAGCTCTTCACTCTTGCTCCCTTGCCAATCACTGCACCTGCCCAGTCCCTTACCTTCCTATAGACCAGATCCTCTTCCAAAAAAGAATTGTACCTCCTCAGTACTTTTTCCTTCATCCTCACCCAGATGCCTTTCCCATTTTTAAATCTTCCTCTGAACTCTATCTTTGAAGAAAATCCTGCTGACTCATTTTCTATTGCTGCTGTAGTCTCTGCTGCTTTGACCATAACCTGTGATCCTACACATGCATATAATATGAAGTAGAATTCCATTGACGTTTCTAGCTTCTGATACCATAATCAACTGCAATAATTCAGCTCAAGAGCCAAATCCTATTCACCTTATTCTTGAAAATAATCTCTTTAAGTTAATGCGATTCTTGAGGGAGAGGTGAGCAGGATTTGACCTCATGTGGTAAGGCACAAGCACCATTAGAAAGGATTTCCTTGTATTTCCATTGCTGCTAAATTAAGATATAAAGTTGGAAAGTTTCTACTTCAAATGTTTTTATTTATATTTGTTATTCCCCAAAAGTCATAATAGTGTTGGTTTGAGGCAATATCAATATATTACTTCATACACTAGCTACTATGGAGTTCCTCCCACATCTTTAAGTTGTGGAACGGTGCCTCCATGTGATAGCCCAGAGGGCTCCATCCAGAAAAATGGAGAATTCCCATAGTCCAGCTCTGGCTCTGCACTAGCTCTGGCCCTGCTTCTGTATGCTCGCTCCTCACCCCTGACCTGACCAGTCTCTGCCCTCTCTCTTGTGTGAACCCCTAAACCGGGTCCATAAGAGAAGGCAAGAGAGTTGGGGAGGAGGCTTTGCCCAGCTGACAAAACATCACACCAGGACTACTGTAACTTTGGATGCTGTATCAGAATTTTCGGGAACTATACGTGCAGGACACAGAGACTCCCGTGGTATTCAGTGTATGAACAGAACATGCAGTTTTGATTAAACATGTTTATGGCTACTTAATATTTTCAGCTGTTTCTTATTCCTTTAACTTGGGTACAATATATTTTAAGTGGTGCTAGCTGCCACAGAGGCAATGTTAGACATTATTCTTGGTCTTGATTTTAACCAATAATTGTAGTTTAATTTAAAAAAACCACTGATCTTTTAAATTTTTCTCTTCATTGTCTTTATTTAGCAGGGCCACCCAGGGCTGTGTCCCCACAACAAACTCAGTGCCAAAGCAACACTTTTCCTGCTCTTGTTTTTTGTCTTTCTTCTTATGTCTCTCTCAGTCTCATTTATTTTTAAAGGCTACAGAAAACACCCATCCCTCCCTTTCCTTTGCTAACTTCCCTCCTCCTCAGGTGCACCTTTTCCCTCTCCTTGTGCTGCTGCCTCCTTACCAGTGCATTCTAGTCCTCAAAAATCTCTACTCCCGCTTCTTTCCTTTCTATTAGGTTACCATCCCTAATGCGTTTCCCCCTCCAGTCTGTCTTATCCTATCTCAGTCCAGACCCCAAACCATGTGCAATACATCATTCTTCTTACAGAATTAGGGACCGATACTCCATGTCTGTTGCCATCTCTATTTCTTTTCCACTCTGAATCCTCATTGTATCCCCAACCTTCCCTGACCTGGCCGTCTTAATCCAGTCCTCAAACACTGCATGAAACAAGTTAATTAGGCTGTCACTGTTGCTCTCATTATTCAGGTGAAGGAGGTTAAACATGCGAAGCACATCTTGTGAAATGCCTACTGGACAAAATAAGCAATTTATAGTGAACTGTTGGGTTTTTAATACTTACCAGTTGTTATGGATATCACATTATTTACAGTTGTTTAATACAGTCTTAGATGAGTTACAATGTCAATTTCATAGCACCTGCAGGACATCTCTGTGAGTGCATCAGATTTCTATCTGAGACATGAACATGTTAAAATCATATCTTTTGAAACAAGCATATTTCCTTACCTTTGATACGACACCTAAATGGAATGAATTTTAAAAATAGCAGCTATTTTTTGGGGGGTATTTTTAGTGCTGTCAGACCTAAGTTTTGTAAGAGCTTGTCTTTTGCTTGGGGAACAAGTCAGAGTGAACAGTGTCTATTTAAAAGAGAATTTTGCACAAAATCAAATCTGAAGAAAATTATACCAAAAGCACTGTGCTTGGGCAGTGTTTTGGTTTTGGAGTGAGATTCACCAGTGGTACGGAAGGCCAATATACGGCTCTCCATCTCACTTAAGCCCGATAGGGGCTGGCTTGGGGAAATCATGGGCAGAGCAGCCACACAGGAATCTCAGTGCATCATCTGTGTGCCACAGAAAGCATCTCCATGTTGGATCTTCACAGGCAGGCACAGAAGGCTATGACGAGCTAAGGGAGATATACGTTTATGTTGATGCAGTGGCCCTAACACCCTGCATGGCTGATGTTGAAGTACTGGGGGCCGCTACTACAGTTTATAGGCTGAAGCAGCAGAAGCAGGAGTGCTATGCAGCAACCACTAATTGGCAAGTGGATTTCACCTCTCAATACCTGTGCACTTCACCTGCACAGAACCCAAATACTCAGGCTGTATGAAGGTGGCGGGGATTTTACCCTTATTTGAGAGATCCACTTTTTCTCTTCATTTATCCTGCAATAGCCATAATCCTGAGTTTGTGATGACACATTCTGTTACCATGACAAGGATGTGGTGTCACAAATTTAGTAATATGGCTTTACTGCAGACTCAAATAGGGAAAGATGGTCTGGGAGGCTGTAGCCCACATTTCAATACAAATAGATGAGAGAGTTAGCAGACATAAGAAAGATGATTTAATATAGGCAAATGTGATAGGTGAATACAGATGTAAATTATGGAAATGATTTATGTTTAAGTTCTATGTATTTTAAAGTATGTCCCACTTCAAGGGCTTGATCCTGCAAGATGCTGAGTTAGTTCAAGTCCCATTGAAGTGTACAACAAGGCGGTTCTTTAAATCACAGGAGGCACTAGGCAACTTGCAGGATCCAAACTTAAAATATCTAAGGCAATAGCTCCTAAAATTGTGGTCTATGGACCACTTATGGTCTGAGGAGCACTTGCTGGTGGTCCGTAGAGAGCTTGTTTTTTCTCATCCTTGTTTTCAGCTGAGAGAAACAGAACAGATGAGAAGGGAAGACGAAATGAAGAGATGTTGTGATTAACTTTTTTTCAAAAAGGACAAAATACTCATTACATTAAAGAGAAATGAAAATACATAAATATTTCCCCTCTATGTCTTTTTGTTGTAAGCAACAGCTGTAGTTCCCACAGGGGTGTCACACAGAAGCAAATGAGAAAGGAGATGGTCCACAAGACAATATTTCCTTTAAGATGTGATCCATGCTAGGGTAAACTTTGGGAACTGCTGATCTAGGGGTAAATAGCCATAAGGGCAGAAGTTTAGTCTCCCTATTTTGTACATGCAAAATCAACTGTAGGTGTAAAGCAGAGTATTAGCAGATGCAGGTGTAAATTTTACAAATGTAAATTGCAACTGCTTAGTGATCAAATTGGTGATTTCTCTCCCTGCACAGGCTATTTAGCTATTTATAAAACCATATTATCTTAAGGCCCGTTCCTGCAGTCTTTAGTCATGTAATATTCCCACTGATGGGGCATTGTGTTAGAACTGCAGGATCAGGCCCATGGAATTTCACCCTGGAAGCTCAACCACGGATTATATTCTTTTGATCATTTTGCATTGTAACTGCCAATTAAAGGCCATACCCTTCTCACTTTACAGAAAAGTCTCAATGAAATGAATAGGATACTATCATCAGTGCCAAATTCCTATCAGCAGCATGATTTGGCCCAAAATGATGCTGTGATAAGGGTTTGTACACTCCGTAAAATCCAAGACCATACATCTCTTAGTTTAAATCCTAACACTGATTTCTGCATAGACTGGTAGTATAATAGTTTGGTGCCTTTGCCCAAAGCTCCCTTGAAATACTGTTTAGCAACCAGAAACTTGAATATTATGATGTACTTGCTTGAATGGAAGAAATACAAGAAGACTCTTACCCAGAGATCGCTGCTAGTTTTTGGTGCGCCTGATAGGCCATCTCACATCCTTTGGTTCTAGTCTTTTGCATTTCAGCATGTAGAGACGGACAATTGACGGAGACGTCCCCAATGGAAATGACTAACTCCCGGTATAGAGCCACCAGGGTATTGAACTCCTGAACAAGCTGAAAAACAGAGTGTTTACTTACATGAAACATTTAAGTACACTGATAAAATAATGGGGCATTTATAAAAACATTCCTACTTCAAGGCCTGCTCCTATTGACTTCACAGAGAATGGGATCAAGTCCTTAACATATAGTAAATACGTAGGGCCTTCATGTGAGCTACCTTATATGTACCATAAATATTCTCTTGCAGGAAAGTAATATTCCAACTAAACCTCTGAATGTGTTTGGGTAGTTAATCTTAAATATTATGCAGACATAAATAACAGCTTTTCTTCTCCTGGTAGCACGAGATTATTTTTTATCATAATGAAAGACGAAAATGTCTCCAGAGATGATTTCCTTCACTCCCTCTGGTTTCTGATTAGCAACACATTTAGGGAGTGGAAAGTACCATTCATTTATGCACTGGAGCCTTTGCTAATTTATTTTGTAATGATTTCCTTCCTGTCACTGGCCTCTAACCCAGGTTTCAGACTTGAAATTGATCTGAAGTTGTTGGCTGATAAGATGTACTAGAAAGGCACTTTCCACTTAGTATTCCAGAAAGCCTTTGGCCAGTGAGAAATAAACAAACAAAGAAATAGATAAACCTCTCAGCCTTGCCACAGAAATACTCCAACCCGGCATCACACTACCAGACACATTTGGACACTATTGGATAAATCTTTATATTCACAACATTGGAAAGATTATTATTTTGTTCCATTAATCTACAATGTGCATTCTTTTTATTTTAAAGAAACAAAATGTATGTTGACTTTCAATGCAATCATGATCTGCAAGAGATAAAAGCACGAATAAAGGCCACTTGTAGTTGGGAAGAAGGAGATAAAAATCTGGATTTACCTGGATCCTACCAGATCCAGCCAAATTTTGGAGACAACCCTCAAATTCTAATGCCTAAATAGAGAGCAAGGGTAGCTGCTCATATTGCACCAAGAAATTCTGGGTCGGGCCCCAATGCATCCCTGTGCAAGGGTTGTGTAAAAACCCAGCTCCTGTACCTGGATCCTGACAATTTTGTCCCTTCCTCCCCAAATTCCCTAGCATTAATAAGAGAACTGGTTTAGCTGCTTCTAGTGCACCAAAACAATCCAGACCCTAATGCATCCTTATACATCTGCTAAAAAACAGATGCAGCATATGGATCCTGCTAAATTTGGCCTCAAGCCTCCAAGTCCCATGGCCTAAAAGGAGAACAAGTGTAGATGCTGGTGCACAAAATAATAATAATAAAAAAAAAATCTGGACCTCAGTCCATTGGAGTGCAAAGTTCCATAAAAATCTGAAATCTGGCACCCGGATTCTGGTGAAGACAGCCAAATGTTGGCAGTTATCACCCCAAAGCCACTGCCTAAATAGAGTACAATGGTAGTGCTACTATGCCACCAAAACATCTGGACCCTTGTGCATCTGGGAACAGCAAGAGCACAAAAAGCTGGATTCAGCACCTGAATGCTGCTGGGTCTTGGCAATTTTTGGTCCCAAACTTTTGTTTTTTTAATCTCAAATCTAAACATTTTACCAGCTAAACAGTGCAGCTTCTCCAATTCCACTTCTTCTCTATTAAGCTGTTCAAATTTGGGGGATTAGAATGAAAAAATGTTGCTAGATATATGTATTTATAGTGCCGCCGTGACAACTTGCAATAGGGTCCGGACTTTTTTGGTGTACTCGGAGCTGCTACATTTCTCCCTCTATTTAGACAGTTGAATTTGGAGTATTAGGGCCAAAAATTGGCAGGATCTGGCAGGATCCAGGTACCCCAGTGTATGTTCTAATGATAGAGGGCTGATATTCAGGGTTCAGATTTTGAATGAAAAATAGCATCAGCTCCACCTGTTTTCTAGTTAGAGTCTCTAATTTGCTGAGTTGGGGCCCAATATGGCTGAGGTCCAACTGGATTCCGGTGCCAGGGACAGGGATTTTGTGCTGTTGTTTTGCTGGAACATGCTGGGGTCCAAATATTTAGGGCTAAACTAAGTGACTACCTTAGTGAAGAAATTGTGTGCTGTTACATTGGGGGGCCAAAAATTAGATGGATCCAGTAAGATCCTGGTGCTTTAATCTAGTATTTTGCACTGCTAAGGTGTGTTGAAGTCCAGACATTTTTGGCATACTAAAAGCACCTCTACTTGTTATCTATTTAAATGGTGGATTTTAAGGGGTTGGGGGCCAAAATTGACAGAATTCAGCAGAATCTAGGTGCCAGATCCTGGTTTTTGCAGGATTGCTAGGCTGAGATGAATCAGGATACAGATTTTATTAGTGCAGTTGGAGTAGCTACACTTGTGATCTTTCTAGGCAAGGCATTAGAATTTGGGCGGGTGGGACCAAAATTGGGCTGGATTGGGGTGGGGGGGAGTGGAGAGTGCCGGCGCCGGGTTTTTGCAATGGGCTGCAATGGATCTGGATTATTTTGGTGCACTAGCCGCTGCTACCCTTGTTTTCTATTTTGCTAATACAATTTGGGGGGTTGAGGGTCAAAAATCTGCAGGCTCCATCAGGAGTTTCCCCCCTCTCGCGGCACATGGTCTGTCTTTAGCCATTACGACCCGGGCGAAAGGGTGTCAACTTAACCGGGGGCTGCAGTTTTAAAAATAGTGCAGCTGCACGTGATCGGAATAGACAAGCTGGAGGGGGAGTGGCACGACCGCAAACTACAAAAATGCATTGGGGGGAAAAAAAGCCCTTTGTTTTACCCACCATCTTGCAGTCCTCCAGGGCTCTCTGGGTTTTGTAGGAGCTCTCAGAGCCGCTGCCCCGGCGTTCCCCGTCCCTGCCGGGCAGGGGCGGCTTGCTGATCTGGAAGATAGAGCCAGCGGTCCTGGGGCGCTTCTTGCGCCCATTCGGTGCAGAACTCATGCATACGCATCCACCAAGCAAAAGCAGCTGCACTGGTTCCAGCAGGGGCGGGCCAATGTTTCCCCCACCACCAGCGGCAGCAGCTCGGCGATGATGAGTCCGAGGAGGGATCCAGAGTCACTTTTCTCTCCCCACACCTCTCCAGTCACAGACTACAATGCGGCAGCGGCGGCTGGTCACCTTCAGCGTGCTGGAGGGCTGGGGTAGCGAGCGCGGGGCCCGGCAGCATCCTTCCTACTACAGCCAGGCAGGGGAGCGGGCTCGTCAACTTCTCTGGCTCAGCAGCATGTCAGCCCCTGCAGAAAGAGCCCCGTGCTGGCGCGCTGAGCCCTCCTCCCTTCGGCATCGATTTGCAGGTCGGGCAGAGGCAGCCGGGGCTGGCAGCTGGCAGCTGCCATTCAGGAGGGAATTCAGCCTTCAAAACCTGCGCTGCTGCCGGGGCTGGCTCTCCTGGTGTCTTCCCAGAGCAGCGCCAGCTTCTTCATCCCCCGGGAGAGAAGGGCGGCGTGTGTGCGTGCGGACCTGCGCCGCCCTGGACTCTAAGCGTTCGCCTTGATCCGGTCTCCAAGGGCTCGCCTCGCTGAAGATCCCGTCTGAACCCTTTGGTGGGACTGGTTAGACGTAGGGAATCGGGCAGACTGACGTGGTGAGCAACATAGCACATTGATAGGGCGGGAATACTAATGTGATCCATCCATGCAACTCCCCCTACAGTGTATACATTAACCCAATCCCATCCGCAAAGAGCAGCACTTGCAGTATTACTTCATCGGCTCTATTATTAGAAAGCAGAAGTGTCAGAGTGAACCCCTTACCCCCTGCCCATATTTCAAGCGAAGTGTTTATGACCTGAATTGTCTAGTTGTCCAGGTCAGAGGCAAAAATTTGATAGCTTTAATAGCTACTCCCTTAAAACTTGTAAGAGTCACAGCTTACAAACGCTGAGCAATTTGCACGGTGAGCAATCTTACACAAAAAGTTATCCCTTTCCCTTTGATAGAATTGTAGTAAGTGCATAGCTCCTTGGAGCTAACTGACGCCAATTACAGTACTATCAAAAGTATCCTCCTTTACCTTAATTAGCGCAGTTCCACATCGGATTTTTTGCAAAGCTCCTGAGCTAATCAACAATCACATGACTTATTTAGAGGAAGGGCTTTTCTTTTTAAACAATCATTGATTCCTTGATCAAAAATGGGTCCCTAGAATACAAAAACAAATATTCTTTTTATGGAATTTTGCACATCAGAGAAAATGCTCTTATCTGAGGTTAGGGAGGGGAGATTCTGCAGTGCACAACACAAAGACTCAACCCTCAAACAACAGTCACAACAGACCTTCTTCCTGGAGGGTAGAAAGCATTATATATACATTTCTTCTCCTTTCCTCTACACTTCTTGAATCCCATAATATTCCTGTACAATGGGGTGAAGCATGAAACACCCCAGGGAGCGAATGCACTTTCCTTCTCAGAAGGAGAACACTGCTATGCTGTGGTAAGATTGGCTCAAGTCATCAGCCACTTTCTCCAAGTCTAGTCAGACATAGCACATCCCTGATTCATCAGGCTACTGCTCTAACCCAATACCTCAGGTGCCGGGCCTGACTACAAATCTATGCCCCGCCATCCCTGTTAGTAGTAATGCAGTAATGGTCACTTCTGAATTTGCCTCACTTGAGGTATTGCACGATAACTTTCTCTACAGCATGAAACAGAGAATTTTTCATAGTACAATGTGGGATATTTTACATATATAGCATCTTTAAGACCAAAGGCGCACGTTACAAACTCTGAGCTCAATCTGCCTCTGAAGATGCACATGGAGATTCAAGCACTCTAAGGGACAAGACTGCAGACCTGTTTCCAGGATACACAGAATGGAATGCAGACACCTTTATAACCTTGTCTACATTCAGATTGTTTTCTTAAAACTTCCCACCAGTGCTCCTGTCAGTGGGAGCAACAGTGGAAGTGTTAGTATAGACTGGGTATCAGTGGTCCCCATTGTTGTAGCCACTGCTCTGAGCAGGGTTTGATGACATTGTGATTATAATGCTGGTGGCCAGTCTATTTTGGCACACTACCAATGTTACTATCACTGGTGGAGTTGCAGTAGTTGCAGCAGTGGTGGAAAATTTTTAGGGGGGGGGGAAACCACTCTAAAGTAGATACGGTCTAGGATGGAGGGCAGCAGCGAACCACTGGCCAAGGACACCGGGCCAAAACCTTACTTTTTTTTTTTACAAGAAGTGCCATGGGATCTTCAACAGCCAGACAGAGCCGAGAGGATCTCTATTTACAAGTGCCATTTGAAAGACAGCCCATTTCCCTTTTCACAGTAAACTGCATAATATACTGCTGGGGATACAGGGCTGAGTCAGCGTTGCAGGCCTATGAATTTATGTTTCACAGGAGTTTAAGTACCATAGCTCAACCCCTATGTAGTAGTAATAATAATAATAATACAGTACTTGGTACTTATAGTGCTTTTCATTGGTATATCTCAGTGCTTTACAGAAGTGGGCAAATATCCTTATCACCATTTTACAGATGGGAAGAGTGAAGCCTGGAAAGATGTGAATGATTTGCTCAAGACCACACATTGATTCATTGGGCAGAGCCAGAAAAAACATAAACGTCCAGGCTTCTGTGCCTTTAGCCATGGGACTACACTTCTTCTCTAGACAGCAAAGATATGAAGGCAATTTCTCCTCACACTGTCATTGTTTGTTTATTTATTTATTTGTTACACTTTCATAGTACAAAGCACCATTAAATCACATCACAATGAACAGTAAACACACCACCTGGGAGTCACTGGCCAGCAGCCTTCCTACACAATTTACAGTCTTCACGCAGCTTTGAGAAGTGCAGCATACCGCATCCTGTCCAGTCAGCCCCATCATCTAATCACACTTGCCGAGAGTACCCCTTGCCCCAGCACCAGAGCCTGCAAAACTTGCTTTGTCACTCTTCCTCTGCTCATCTGACTCACTTGTCCCACAAGCTCAAGTTTTCTTCCTCTTGTCGTCTAGATCAGGGGTTCTCAAACTGTGGGTCGGGACTCCTCAGGGGGTCGTGAGGTTACTACATGGGGGGTCATGAGCCGTCAGCCCCAACCCCAGACCCCGCTTTGCATCCAGCATTTATAATGGTGTTAAATACACCTCTACCCCGAAATAATGCTGTCCTCGGGAGCCAAAAAATCTTACTGCGTTATAGGTGAAACCGCGTTATATCGAACTTGCTTTGATCCGCCGGAGTGCGCAGCCCCGCCCCCCCCAGAGCACTGCTTTACCGCATTATATCCGAATTCATGTTATATTGGGTCACGTTATATCGGGGTAGAGGTGTATATTAAAAAGTGTTTTTAATTTATAAGGGGGGTCACACTCAGAGACTTGCTATGTGAAAGGGGTCACCAGTACAAAAGTTTGAGAATCACTGGTCTAGATGATATCAGGTATCATCCCGGTTATGTTGTAAGTTTGTGCACTTATCTCTTCATTATTTGCATGCAACGTATAGCTAAAGCACAATAATTGCCTGTGGCATTTCAATTCGAAGGCAGAAAGCCTCTTAATGTCCTATTTCCTTAGCATCCATGCCTCACATGCATATAGCAAGAGACTGCCATAATTTCATTTTACATGTCACAGTAATACCTTTACTGCTCCAAATGTGGCTCAGTGTTGCTAGAGCAGTATTTGCAAATCCAGTTCTATTTCAGATCTCTCAGTGATGTTTAGCATCCCTTGTAGTCATGCTACCCAGCTATTTGAAGTGCTCAGTGCACTCCAATGCCTCCTCAGATTTGGGTAGGAATATCTTTTCAACAGACTAAGATGTCAACGTTATCTTTGAACCTAACTTCTCTGCTTCCACCACTACTCTTTCTAGCAATTTTTGCACTTATTCTTGCAATGTTTCAATCGGATCAATATCACCGGCAAAGCACAGATGACTAATTTTTCACTCACCAATGGGTACACCGTCCTACATTGCCCTTGCAGAACAAAAAATACTTATCTTTTCTAAGGAACTTAGTTTCAGCTATTGGAATTGCGTGTCTGAAAAGTTGGTATATCCAGTGTAAATAAATCATTAGAAATTAATGAGTTCTACTTACTGGACCAAATGAACCCCTAGTGTAAACCAACTGATGTCATCGGGACTACATCAAGGATGAATTTGAACCACTGAATTGATGCAAAATGACATTCTAGATAGTGGCTAGATAAATGGCCAGGGACTTCTGATATTTATCTTATTTGTCATAATTAAAAAAAAATATTTACCAGTTTATAACCATCTAGGCATGCACGTATTTGGCTTATGCAAACACATGTTTTTATTGCTCTTTCTCACATCCTCCCTCTATTGTTTCTTCCTATTTTTTGTTGCACCCAATAATTGGCATCTTGTTTTAAATTATATTTTAACTTTTTGAGACAGGGACTGTCTTTTACTCTTAGTTCATACATCACCTAGCACAAAGTACTCTAGTCCTGTTTGGAGTGTCTAGAAGCTGCCATAACACAAATAACAAAATAATGATAATAACAGCAAATCCAAGAAAGAGTGCATTTTTGTTTGATTGTATATTTCGTATATAGGGTGAAATCCTGGCCCCACTGAAGTCAATGGTAAAACTCCCATTGACTTCAATAGGCTCAGGATTTCACTCATGGAAATTTTCACCATATGAAACTGAAGTAATAAATCAAATGAGACTTTACATTTTAACATATATTTGGCCCAACCTTCAACTCCCCACAATCTATGAGTCATTCGTACCTGATGGCTTATATTTTCAAAATGTCCCCATTGTGGAATGTATATGAATTCTGTTGTTTTCTGGCCATGTATAAAAATGCTGATTTTGCAATTGTCAGTTTTTCTTGGTTTATCCTTGCAGCAGACTTTTGAGATCATCGTGGAAAGTTCAGGATTTCATGACATCAGAAAGGTTACTTAGGAGTAGCAGGAAAGACAGAGAACAAGTAATTCTGAAATGAAGAAAAAACAGTCAGTTCTGTACAGCTTCTTGATTCTCAAAGTCTTTGGGGAAGAATTCCAAAATACACGATCAAAGACTGCCTCTGAATAAAAGAAAACGAGGATCTACTTGAAATTCCTACCAAAAGGAAACAAAATCGTCTCCTGAGTAAAGGAAGTATATTTGCAGCAACATGTTTTTTCTGAAATTATACAGAAACAAATGTTTCCTTGTTATGGGAAGAGGAGGAAATGAGAGGTGTACAGAACCCCATTAAGGGTGTTATATGGAGTCCTGAAATAGATGAAAGAATGCAAGAAGACCCTGGTGTGTACAATGAGCTCAAACTTCAGAAGTTACAAAGTGTCAGCCTTCTAGTTTATTATTTGTATTACCATAGTGCTTAGGAGGAGGAGTTAAACATACAACTAGTGACTTTTTTATACGACCTTTGCAATTATTCTTTGCAGCCTCCCTTCCCCCCCCCCAAAAAAACCCCCCAGGGTTACCAGGGTTACAAACTTGGTAAGGATCTTTGCGAAGAGTACTCTTTAGTAACTCTGTCACATGGATGTAATGTTATATATTTGAACTTGGCTAGCAAAGCATTGTCCCTGATGGCATGGATTATAAATCCTCTGGGCTGTTCAAAGTGGTAGAGTCTTTTTGGGACTCAGTGCTTGTCCTTCTTGTTTTGTCAGTTTGTGACATGCTGCCTGGGCTTGAGCAGGGCAAAGGAGGGCAGAATCCATTCCATTGCTAGTAAACCTCTGCATCCTAGTTCAGAATCCTGTTAATGTTCACCCTCATTTTCATCCACTCCTGGCAAGTGCTGCTTGACAATTTTTCTTGCTGCAGGACCTATATTTATTTGGTCAGATTTCTGGGCAGGGAAAACTTGCTAGCACCACCCTGGTAACTTACTAATCTTCTCCACTCACTGATGTGCTGTTCAGTTACCAGACACCAAAAAAATTCTCCTTTGCATGGATAGATGGAATTCCACCACTGGCCTAGGAAACTACTTCCTTTTCCCATCTGGTACTTCCAAGAGATTTATATCTTCTAGGGCTTTCCCCGCCTGAAATAATGGTAACGCTGCCCTTGTTAAGACTTCTCTTCACCCTCCCTCTGCTAGATCCAAATTGTTAATTTTTTTAAATGAAATGAATATATAGTTCTTACCACAATATGTCTGTGGAGTGCCAATGTTAGCAGGAGATTCTGAACAGAACAATTCATAAAGGAGTAATGAAAGCATTCCAGAAAGATAAAAAAAAATCAAACTATGTCCTTGTGTTGATGCAGAATGTAGAGTGGGGAATTTTTTTCCTTTTTCTCCCCAGGACAAAAAAAATACGTGCTTTCATTGTCTTGGAGCATTTCCGTCTTAGATGGACCTACCCCACATCCAAGACTCCTACGGTCAGGACTATCCATCAATGGAGGAAATGGATGAGAGCCAAGGTTGAGATATTTGGCAATATGGAGTGATGACCATCTGAAGTACTGCAGGCACTGGAAAATGCTGGGGTTGGCTGGGCAATGGACATCTCCATGAACTGGAGTGGACAGGTGTGCTCTGTGGACTCCACCCCAGTACAACGTGCACACACTGTACAGAATAACCTGTTCTGCCGGGGGAAGGTGAACAGGAGGAGCACTTCAGATATCGTCTTCCACTACCATTGAGACAGACAGACAGAAGCTTGGAGTTTGGGGTTCATATAGTTTCACTGTTCTGCACTGGTTTTCAATGTTTTACACACACACACACACACACACACACACACTTTAGTTCACGCTACACACTAGTTAATTCTTATTTGTGAATAAGCAGCTGGTATGCCTGTAATGGCTTTGTAACATTTTTTTCCCTTTTAGTTCTGTTGGTGTTGTTAACAGATTGGTTTGGTTGTACAATAGGTTGTTGTGTGGGAGTTTGCAAAGGAATGAAGAGCCAGGAAGTTGTGTCCTAAGCTTTTAATAATGTTGCAAAATCTCACAATCACATAAATCCTAAAAATCACATTAAACCTACAGTCACATAAAACCTATAACAAACTGACAGTTGTATAGTAGTATAATACAGTCTTGTCACAGGGTGGCTGGTCCTTGAAGGAGAGATGGGTCTGAGCCCCACCTGTGATACAGCCAACTCTCCTACCCAGATGGGGAAAATGAAGGTCATATGACCCAGTCAGGCCTCTGGAGTAGATAAGGAAGAAAGGCTTGGGAGAGACTTAGGAAGGAGCAGAGGTCTGAGCCAGAGGAGCTTCAGGGAGCAAAAAGGCTCCTGCAGGAAACCCTAAGACACCAGAGGAGACAGTCTAGTGGAAAAAAGGACTGAGGTGATGTGATGTGACCTGGCCTCCAGATAGGGAAGGCTGGAAGACTGCAGCCTAGTAGAGATGCCCTGGAGGAAGGGCTACTGTTATGAAGGTTTTGTTTTAAGTTCTGTGTCTTGAAAGGCTTTGTTTCCTGCCTGGCTGGAACCAGCAGAGGGCAATTTAAAGGATTAGGCAGAAGCACAACACAAGTTGTGGAAAGGGGGTTCTGTGTGATCCCTTAGCCAAGAGGGAAGGATTTGGTCCTGGAGGGCCACTGGAAATCATCTAAAGATTCAGCAAATTAGATCCCAGAAAGGGAATCATGTTTTAAATATTTAGACTGTGGAAAATTACAGGAAGACTCAGGACAGAACTGAAGAGTATGTGTGCACCTGCAGCATCATCCCTTGCTATTTGGGGTTGCTTTGGAAGTGGGGGTCTTGCTACAATCAGTACAAAATGATTAATACAGTTCAAACCATTACTGCATTACAGGCTGCTATTGCAGCATCACATCTCCTCATGCATGTCACCCAGAATGCAAAGAATGCAGGCACACAGGGCATTCCTTATTTCCCATGCCCACCTGGACCCAGCCTGAGTGATACTAGAGGCAGTTTATGGTTGCCTGTACCAGGCCTGCAAATCAGCAGCATCTTGAGACCACTCCATGTGAGAATACTCACTTTTAGCTTTGCACATGTTATGCAGGATGCAGCAGGCCACAATCATATGGAAATTGTAACAAACTTTGGCCAAGCCTCATTGACTGTGTATAAAGATATTAGATGGGGGTAATGGAGAAGCTACAGGAGCAACATAGACTCATAGGACTGGAAGGGACCTTGAGAGGTCATCTAGTCCAGTTCCCTGCACTCATGGCAGGACTAAGTATGATTTAGAGTATTCCTGATAGGTGTTTGTCTAACCTGATCTTAAAAATCTCCAATGATGGAGATTCCACAACCTCCCTAGGTAATTTATTCCAGTGCTTAACCACCCTGATAATTAGGAAGTTTTTCCTAATGTCCAACCTAAACCTCCCTTGCTGCAATTTAAGCCCATTGCTTCTTTTTCTATCCTCAGAGGTTAACATCAGTAAGAGTATTCAGCAAAGCTAATGCCCATGTGATGGAGCAAAGAGGTAAAAGGATAGAAAGTACAGGTGGAAGATAGAAAGCTTGTTGTAGGAAAAGCTGCAATAGTGGAAATTCATGCACCACTGTAGTCACTTGATATTTTCAAAATGTGGTCATTACTGAGGCTGGCTAACCTGTCATATTAGCATATGCAAATTGATAGTGACTATGGAAATCATCCCAGTACAGATCATGATAGTTTGCAGCATCATGCTTAGGCTGGCAAAAATGTCATCTTTCCCTTTCCAGGCTATGTAAATGTCTCTCAAGAGACTGTTAAAGACACCTCAGTCATGTCTTGAGGATGCCAAAGACTCTTTCTGGTACTTATCTTGTTGCACTACTTCTCCGCTAGAGTCAGAGAATGGGTTACAGAGGTCATGAGCCAGATGTGCCTGGGTAAACTATAAATTAAAGGATTTTACCCTTGTTACACATTGTGGTATTATATCAATATATATAGATTTATGTATAACATGCCTTTGGCAGCCCTCAAGGAGCAGCCAACCTACCAGGACCGTACCATCAACAAAGAGCCCTGGAAAGTTCTGAGTGTCCTAGGATTAAGGCGTTAGGACAGGAACCTGGGAATAGGTCCACATAGCAGCAAAAACCTTTCTGGCACTGCAACCAGTCACCATACTCATAAAATGAGTGGATTTCCTATTTTCTTGCAGGCCACATTATGCATCCTGGGTGCTCACAGCAAAACATGCATACTAACCACTGGATCCAGAACAGATGGGAACAATAACACACAATAGATTCCTGCATTATCCACTATCTCACCTTTTTTGCTTGTTCCTTGACTTCCTCCCTGGCAGCTGCTACTACTTTTGTATAGGAGCCGTGAGAGGACTGAATGAAGACCATATTGTCTTGTACCTCCAAGTTAATTGAACCACAATTAATCTGCATATACCAAAGATGGCTTGGCCAAATCCCACATGATTCTGAAGATAGGCTGTGGAAGTCTATTTTAGTGACCCACCCTCAAGCCAGCCTGTTTGTGCACACCCATCCTTTGGTGGTCTCAGGCTGTGGGTACACCCAGCCTCCAATATCCTCCCATTTCTCCCTTGTGTCCCAAAATAAACACCCATAAGTAGAGTTGTATGCAGGTCTGCGAGCTTCTGAAAATTTGGCCATCAACATATAGAACTCTATAATATCAGTGAAATCCCAGAAAATGGCAATAAAACCACATATTCTCTACTTTCAAACTGTGTAAATGTAATTTGACCATTTCATTTATCAAAAATCGGCACCATCATCAAAACTTACTGATTATGGTGCACTGAGAGGTCAAAAGAAGGAAAAATCCAGAAGTTTCTAGTGTTGGGGGAAAAAAAGTTCCAGCATTACAAATCTTTAAAAAGTAGAAATTGAAAATTATTTCTGTCAAGATCAGTTTATTATGAAATAATCAGCAGGGAGGAAAGTAGACCATAGGAGCCCAGTTTAGCCCAAGGTATAACTCTACAGTAGTCAATGGAACTGCATGTGCTTACACTAATTAGATATGAATTTATCACTACTTCCCCTTTTATACGATAAAAAATTAATCAAAGAGAAAATAAAACTGTGTATAAAAATTAAAATGTAGTACAGATAAACTTCCATGTTAATTTATATATAATACAATCTGGCAAAATTAGACCTTACATATAAGAATTTCATAACATTCACAGAACAAAAACAGAATCCAGTGGTTTCAAACTATAGTTTTTCATGTATCTCATTTTCAGTTTAAGGACTTAGACGCATTTTAAAAGCTAACAATTAATTAGTTAGTTTTAGGTTCTGTCAGATCCTGATGACTGATATATCTAGTGACATATTTCATTTAAGCAATCATGGGTAGTTGTCAATAAAATATGAAAAGAAATACGGCAGTGCAATAAATCTGTACATTGCTTACAGAGCAGCGATGATTAAACTTTCAAAGGGGCAATAACAGAATCAACAAGAGCAGTGTAAGAATCTGAATAGAATAGAACAAATAATGAAATAAGTGTGAAAAGTGATGGTTTTGTGATGCAGCAGTTGGACAGAAGTGTGGGCGAATACAGCTCTGGCCAAAAAAATGTTTGTTAAATTAATATTTTTTAAACATACTGATGGAAGCCTACTCAGAGAATGCAGTGTTTTGGCTGTGTTGTACTGGCAGATTGTTTGGTGGCCATCTAGAGTAAATAGTTTTATGTATTACAGGTATGAATTGCACCCTCTGTACAGTTCAGGGTACATGTACTTAATTTATAAAAACACATGCAAGCCTGCCACTTTTCAGAAGCAAAACAATAATGTCTAAATCCCAAACCAATCTTTCTCCCACCTACTCTTTTCAGAAAAATGTCTGGGGTAAGATGTGGGCTTTGCACTATACCCTAAAGGAAAATAAGGTTATGCTCTGAACCAGCTAAGGGTACGTCTATGCTTACCTCCGGGTCCGGCGGTAAGCAATCGATCTTCTGGGATTGATTTATCGCGTCTTGTCTAGACGCGATAAATCGATCCCGGATCGATCCCGGAAGTGCTCGCCGTCAACGCCGGTACTCCTGCTCCGCGAGAGGAGTATGCGGAGTCGACGGGGGAGCCTGCCTGCTGCGTCTGGACCCGCGGTAAGTTCGAACTAAGGTAGTTCGACTTCAGCTACGTTATTCACGTAGCTGAAGTTGCGTATCTTAGTTCGAAGTGGGGGGTTATTGTGGACCAGGCCAAAGAAAGCAATTCCAGAGTCAAAGGCCCTCCACTGAGAACACCCAAGCACCAATACTTTGATGTTACAATCCAGGAATTGCTAGTTTAAGTGCTTCAAATGTCTTCTATTGAAGTGGCTACTCATGGAGAGGGGTGGTCTCTCAAGTAACCAGGATTCAAGACACATTAGCTTTGACATAGACAACAATGGAACAGTGCTGCTGAGATCTGCAGACCAGAGATGCCAAGTAGGAGCCACTGCTAAATGAAGCCATGAAAATCCCATAGCACTTGGAAATGGACTGGGAAAAGACGCAATCCAAAGCTGTTGAATGAGTGCTGTTGACACAAAGTCTATTCAGATGCCCAAGGATCTATAAGGAGCTCTGTGAACATACCCTTTGACAGTGAACTTGTAAAGAAAGAAAACATTTAGAAATTTTTTTTAAAACTGGGGTTTAATTTCCCCCCTCAAGTTTAATCTTAAAGGAGAAGTCTAACAGGCAGCAAGATACATCAGCATGTGCAGGAGCCATTCAGGGCTCTTCTGGTGTTTACCCACCCTGTCGACAGAAGTAGAACTCTGCACAAAATTGCTGAGTAAGTTCTGATCACTGATTGTGGCAAGTGTGGCTTCTTAACTTGCCAAGGATATGAGAGGAGGGCATTATCCTCTTGACCATAGGGAACTACAAAAAGAGAAAAGGGAATCCTTCAGAAATCCCTCAGAAGAGCCAGGCTTGTGGAAAAGCTTAAGCTGAAATTTGTGTTTGGCTAATATATGAATTACCAATGCAGCCAAAATCCAGGAAAAGCTAAGGCTACGTCTACACTACCCGCCTGAATCGGCGGGTAGAAATCGATCTCTCGGGGATCGAATTATCGCATCTCGTAGGGACGTGACAATCGATCCCCGAATCGACGCTTGTACTCCACCAGCGCAGGTAGGAGTAAGCGCCATCGACGGGGGAGCCGCGGAGGTCGATTTGCCGCCGTCCTCACAGCGGGATAAGTCGGCTCGGATACATCGAATTCAGCTACGCTAGTCACGTAGCTGAATTCGCGTATCTTAAATCGACACCCCCCCTCCCCCCGTAGTGAGGACGTAGCCTAAGTGTGATCTTATATAGCATTAAAGACTGGTTACAGCAAGGTGGGAACATAACCTCCTCATATGAGGAAAATGGACTTAGGCCCAGAGCCACAAAGGGAATGAGGCATGGCAACAATCAGCATTGCAAGCCTGACTTGTATGTTCCTAGAAAATCACAGGAAAAACTATAGGAGCCACAAAGCCTGAGTTAGGCACCTAGATTCCCTATACAATGCATGGGGAGAGATAGGTGCCTAAGAATGGGATTCCCAAAAGCCAGCAACTAGGCAGAGGGTGCCTGAACTAGACAATGGGAGATGCCCATGAAAGGGCTGTGTCCTGAGCTCTGCCCCTCTCAAAGTTGGGTGCATATGTCTCTTCTTGTGAGCCACAGCTGGGAACCCTCTCCTAGAATCAGGCAGTCTAGACACCTAAGTAGTTTCTTGGGAGAATGAGCTTGCCCCACACCCCCTTCACACAAAACGAGTGGAGGAGGAGGTGCTGGTGCCTTCCTTAGAGGTTTTAAGCCAGTGATTCGAGCACTCGCCTAGGCTCCATTCCCCGCTCAGGAAAAGGGAAAGAAAGGAGTTGCACACGGGTCTTTCATCTCTCAGGAGAGGTGTTCTGCCCACTGAGCTATGGGATATTCTTATGTGAGCCTCTCTCCATCTCTCCTGTTGAAACTGCTCCACTGTGTATAAATAATTAAAGAGTTGGACCTGGAAGAATGTACTCTGAGGCCTTGTCTACACTACAGGGGAAATTTGATCAAAGCTACACAATTTGAGTTACATGACTAGATCTACTTACCACGGGGTCCACACTACGCGATATCGACGGGAGATGCTCTCCTGTCGAGTCCCCCTACTCTTCTTGATCCAGTGGAGTACAGGAGTCAATGGAAGAGCGATATATGGTCAATTTAGCAGGTCTTCACTAGACCCACTAAATAGACCACTGATGCATTGATTGCCGCTCGTTGGTCCCCCGGTAAGTGTAGACAAGCCCCAAGTCTCCTACCTTCCAGATGCTGGCCTAACCACCCAGGTACAAAGTCACTCATTTTCTCTCTTTCTGGCCCAATGACTCTTATTTATACACAGTGGAACAGCTTCAACAGGAGCGATTGAGCACAACTACCAGGTCAGACCCCATAGGTGAGATAGGTGTTCCTCCACCTATCTTTCCCTGGTTTGTGTATTGTGCTCAGGTTTATGTGGGAGATAGGGCTTAGAGTGAGGAAGCATTGTGCCTTGGTAACTTTTGCAGCAACAATTTAGGTTCCTACAGTGTTAGGAAGCAGCCAAGAGGGGATTTTGTGGGTTGCAGTGGTGCCAAAAACTGGGATTTAGGTGCATAATTCCTTGTATGGATATGGACCTTACTAACAATTTAATACAAGGTATTCAGCTTAAGTGAGCTAATAGACTAAAAAAAGTAATTAAACTTTGTTATACAAAATAGAGAAATGTTTTAAAGTTCCTACTGCTGATTCCTGCTAACAAATTATTTTTCTAAGAATTTTATATTGCAAAGTACTGGGATAAAAACATCTCTCTGTGAATTGCCATTCACACCATTGATGCATATATGAATGTTATATAATAATTTAGAGAGGGAATGTATGTAATATTTCAGTTGTACATTTGTGTCTTAAATAAACTAAGCTACAGTAAACCTTGCCAAAGTTTACTAAAGGATAAGGCAGGCTCAAAAGTAAATCAAGGACATTGAAATGTGACAGAGTGTGTTTAGTGTAGTTAAGCAAATATGATTTTGCTATTGTAAAGAAGACTTAAAAGAAAACTGAAAGGTAGTGACCAGGAGGTAACCTGGGAAATAACTCAAGAAAGAGGATGCAAAGGCTTTGACAAAATTTTACATTCTCCTGATAAGGAGATGAATGAACATCTCAAAATTAATTAAGTCACCATGTATCCAGGGATGAAAGTAAAATTGAGCTGGTACGGGGCCGACTCTGCCCCCCCCCCGGAAGGGGCGGGACCTTGGGTGGAAGGGGCAGGGCTTAGGGTCAGCGTCCCCCAGCCAGCCCATCTGTGCTGCCTGGCCTGCGCCGCCCACGGCTCCAGCGGCACTTTAAAGGGTCCACGGCTCCGGCTGCTGCTGCTGCTACCGCAGCCCAGGTCATTGCTGGGGGGACCTGGCAGGGCCGTCGATGAGGGGGCGCAAAAGGGGCAGCGACTTTAAAGTCAGCGGTACGGGCTGGTACTGGCGGCCACTTTTCTACCGGTACGCTGGCCCGTACCGCCTTACTTTCACCCCTGCATGTATCATCAAGGCTTTGGAAACCATTCTGAACCCTCCTCTGCCTGCCAACTGAGTTTGGCTTTTGTGGATCTGTCTGTCGAGGCTTTATCAAATTTGTGCTCTCCTGCATATAGTCAGTGAAAAACACTAGCTAGCTATACACTGGCTACGAGTGGAGATGAGTGGTACTGTAAACAAGCTTTACCCACAATACCAATGTATATTTCTGTTAAAATGATCAGATAAGATAGAGTTAATGTTTACATATAAATTGTTAGTATGCTTCTGAGTTAATACTCCATTGAGATGAATAGAACAGATCATATCCCTCTTAGAGTTATTGTTTTGGGCTGTTAGTCTGATCACTCAATTATTTTTCACACTTAGAAGTTTATTTTCTTAACCATGAAGACTAAAGAATTTTATTTTTTAAATAAAAACTTAAATCCTGCAGAAACTGATGTGGCCTCCATAAAAGTGTCGCTACAGCACACCACAAATACCAGCCCAATCTGTCTTTTGTACGTGGGAAAGGCAACGTTGCTGATTACTACATTGAGACTGTCTTGTGGGCTGAGTCAAGTGTTCCGTGAACTTCTTATAAAGAGGCTTGGGCTCCCATCCTGCAAACACTTACACACATGCTAAACTTTACCACCATGAGTAGTTCTAGTGAAAGCATACAACTCTTAATGTCAACATTGGGAAATCATGCACTGCTGGTGTCTATGCTGTATCTTTTCTTAGGACGGTTGGCATCTTCATCTATGAGAGACGGTGAGAATCGCAGCCTATGATGTAGATGGTTTCCAATGTCTCATGTGACTGAATAGTCCAATCTGAGATTTGCATGATCTTTGGCAGTTATTGCAAATGTATGTAGCTTGGTTGGGAGCTGCTTGCTTCCTACGGCCTCTTTTCTCTTCAAGCTGTAGGAGCCAGCTCCTGTCATGGACTTTGATACCCTGATGGAGATAATGGCACCACTAGTTACGATCACTTGCCAAGATTTCCCATTTCTCAGGATCAATTCCAAATTCCTTTTCTTAGGACAAATTGAGGAATTTATGCTTCTGGGCTATCAACTCTCTCATTTTCACAAACACTAAAAATTCACACTTTTAAAATGCAAGAGAGAAAATTTGCTCAAGTCCTATAAGTTTTGATCAAGGGGGAAACAATTTATGTAAATTTCACTTAAATATTCTGTATTTCTTTGTGTACTATCATCTGCTTATGGTTGTATCCAAATTGTGAAAATGAATGAGATATCCCTTGATTTTTCTGATTTCTAGAGATTAACAATCTACAATTTAACCTTTTTTTGCCTTTGTTCTAACATGTATGCAATAACTAGTAAAATATGTCAAACATGCTGCAACAGCTCACTCCAACCTGTCTTTTTTTACACTCCCAGATGGCTACAAGTGTCATGATAAACGTTACTGCAAAATGAAGCCATAAAACTGGTACTACAAATTCATATTTATTCAAATAATTTTTGGACCAAAGTGTTCTATGCCTGGTCTCTGCTGTAAGATTAATTTTCTGGAGAAAATCAGTACCATTTGTGTTCAGCCATTTTTCAGTTGTATGTGTGTGTAATGCACTTATTATACTACCTTTTTTTTTTTTTTTTATTAAGATAGCTCAAAACAAAGGTAGTCCTCAGTTGCAATTTTGATAGTTAAACAACTTCTGGTTTTAGTTGTAAACTGAGCAAATTTGATATTCATATCATTGGGGAACAATACATATGGATTATCAAAAAGTCATTTTAACAGCCATTTTCATACTATCACTGCCATTTAATGAAGGCTTAAATATTCTTTTAATCGGCTCTGTCTAACCCTTTGTTCTACAGGCATAAACACAGAGCGGTAGTGAAATTATTTAGATTCACGCCACATAAGAAAGTGAATGCAATCATTGCAGGATTTTGCTGTAGGATACGCTGTAGAGTGCCATGGTGAAAGTCATGTAACTGTTCTTTTGTTAACCTAGTTGGCAGGGACTGGTTGTGGGGGAGGGGAGAGGAGAGGACAGAAATCCTCTCATGCTTCTAGATAGTAAGACCTTTGAAATAGGAGGCCTATCAAAATAGGTCACTGTAACAGCCTGTTATTTTACCTTTAGGGTGCACCCTCCTGCCCAGACATAGCATTGCAGGGGACTTCACCGCTCTCATCTCCCTCTGGTGGCCACTTTCTTGGCCATGATAACCAGTTCCAGCCAGCGTCTTCCCCCAACTCCTCACTGGGAGTGAGTCTTCTGTGGCTCAGCCCTCCAGGTAAGTCACCTAACTGTTCAGTCCCCTTTTGGGGTAGCAGAGTCCCAGTTGGCATAAAAAAAAAGATCTCTCATCGCACTGAGGCCCAACTCTGAACCAAAGGTCCTTCACCTCTCTGGGGCTCAACTTCAATACCTCATCATGTCAGGGTGCTGACCCCCCGGTTTTTCCTGACGAGAGTCCACTCAAACTGGCCTTTGGCCCCTTGTGGGCTTCTATCTCATTCCCTGAGCCTCACAGACCTAGCCCAGGGCTCCCCTTCACTCTAGGGCCCTGCCACAAGAGTTAACCCTACTCGTGCAGCAATGCTTTCTGGCCACAGACAATCCTAAAATACTGGCCCTTCCTCTAGGCCCTTTGCAAGAGAGTTCCCTCTCCCTAGCTCACCTCTCCTCCTCAACTTTGTCTCTATCTTTGTTTTTTTGGTGCAGCAGCCTCACCATACGAGGCTCTGACTGCCACTTTGTTCATTCATTTTTGGCAAGTCCCTTCTCTCCCCCCCGCCCCACTCAATCTAGTATCCTTAAGGAAATGCAGCAAGAAAGACCTTAGGGAAAATAAAAGTTACTTGTCAAATGCCTAAATTCCTGATGGAAGTAAGCGGGGTTATGTGTGGAGTCCGACTAGGATTGTCTGAGGATGATATCAAAAAGAATACAGGTGAATATAAAGTATTGTTTGTTGAATGGCTACTTAGTAAGAGAGAGGAGAAAAGCGGCCATTATGCATACATTCTATCAGTAGATCTCCACCTTGCATTGTTTTAGCTGTTTGTATGTCACCATCACGTTGCTTTATCCATTCTGCCATTTTTGGCAGTTAACATCTCCTATTTTCACAGCTTCTGTCACTGACTAGACAATTATAAAATTTTGACTTTAATCCTATTTTCATTCTTCATTTCTACACATTCCTTCTTCAAATCCTGATATCGAGTCTTTTTTTCTTTTTGCTGATCTGAGATCGTTCCTCATCCCCTGCTTCTCTTTCATAGTCCAAGGCAACTTCCCCTACCCGTCAGTTTCAGTGGTCAGCCTCCTTTCAGCTGGGGACCAGCTGCAGTCAGCCTAGTCACCAGCAGCCTCTCTAAGCCACCACAACAGCCTCCACCTTAGTCCAGCCAACTCAGCCAGCACTCAGCCACTCAACCTTCCAGCCAGCCTCCTCCTCAACTGAGCTCCCTCAGCTCATTATAAAGTCTAGCTCTGCCTCCTTTGGCCAGGTGGCAATTAGTTCAGTCACCTTCCAGGTGTGGAGCATGACTATTCAGGGTTCTTTCTCTTGCCTTGCAGGTGATGGGGGATCACCCCATCACAGTCACATTTACCATATCTTATTTTAATGGGATATTTTTAAGTGGTTCCATGTATTCATGCCTAATTCTTAATACCTCCTGAGAGGTAAAATTATCCTGATCTAACTTGCATCCACGAGTAATAAATAATCTGTGCCACCTTCGCTGTTAGTACTAACAGCAGTCTGCAGAGGCAACAAGTTTCATTGTGTAAAATGTCATTGAGATCTCAGCAATCTGGTAACATAGGTGCTGACAAAAGCTGCACATTTTTTTGGATGAATAGTTTATTCAGTGAAAAATGCAGTTTTGGGTCAACCGAAACTAGTCATGAGTTTGGATCAAATTCAACTAAAAATTTGGGCTGGGAAAAAAAGGAATAAATAAATTTGAAAAGGTCAAAGTGTTTTGTTTCGCCATTTCTGAGACTTTTTGTTTAGAAATGATGTTTCATTTGGCAAGTTAGCTAAATTTATTTAAAAAACAAAAGAGGGTTGAAAACACCCCAAAAACTAAACAAAAAAACCCAACTTGTCCTGGGGTGAATGAAATGTTTTATTTAACTCAAAACTAAATCTTTTCAGTTTTGGTTTCTGTCATAACTATAAAGGGAAGGGTGGCTGCTCTCCTGTGTACAGTGCTATGGAATCCCTCCTGGCCAGAGACTCCAAAATCCTTTTACCTGTAAAGGGTTAAGAAGCTCGGGTAACCTAGCTGACACCTGACCCAAAGGACCAATAAGGGGACAAGATACTTTCAAATCTTGGGGGGGGGGAAAGGTTTGTGTGTGTGCCCTTTGTTTAAGGGGTGGTTCGCTCTGGGGACTGAGAGGGACCAGACATCAATCCAGGTTCTCCCCATCTTTCTAAACAAGTCTCTCCTATTTCAAACTTGTAAGTAAAAAGCCAGGCAAGGCGTCTTAGATTTACTTTGTTTTCTCAACTTGTAAATGTACCTTTTACCAGAGTGTTTATCTTTGTTTGCTGTACTTTGAACCTAAGACAGAGGGGGGTCCTCTGAGCTCTTTAAGTTTGATTACCCTGTAAAGCTATTTTCCATACTGATTTTACAGAGATGATTTTTACCTTTTTCTTTAATTAAAAGCCTTCTTTTTTAATAACCTGATTGATTTCTCCTTGTTTTAAAATCCAAGGGGGGTTTGGATCTGTATTCACCAGGAGCTGGTGAAAGGAAGGAGGGGGGAAGGGTCGATTTCTCCTTGTTTAAGATCCAAGGAGTTTGGATCTGTATTCACAGGGACTTGGTGAAAGGTTTCCCAAGGCTTCCCAGGGAGGGAATTCTTGAGATGGTGGCAACGGACCAGAGCTAAGCTGGTAGATAAGCTTAGAAGTTTTCATGCAGGCCCCTACATTTGTACCCTAAAGTTCAAAGTGGGGATACAGCCTTGACAGTTTCAGTGGAGAAAAATTGAAAAATTTCCATGCTGGGTTGACCTGAAATGTAATGTTGGGGGGTTTTTTTTGGTTGTTGTTCAACCTCTGAATTGAAAAATCAAATCTTCACTCTGCTTTAGTGCTGACACTAGTGTTTCAGAGAGGACACAGCTCTAGTTCATGGTAGATGGGTAGGGCTTCCTGTCAAGCTGCCATGGCTTGGGAGAGGATTGCCTACTTTCTCTGATCAGCATTGTGAAGGGCCCTTCAATTCTGGGCCCCTATTATTGTGTGTGAAGCAGGGCGGGGATAATAATGTCCATGTGAGGTGCTACACATAGGCACCTGGCTGAGTGTGGGAGTGAGGGGGAACCATGAGGGCGGCACCCTGAGATGTTCATGGCCCTCCAGCTAAAACACCAGGGGTTCCGTGAGAGCCACAGCAGCTTCTCTTCCCCCTCTAGTGGGCTTGGTCTGCCCCCTCCCCCGCCCCTCTGGGAGTGGGTGTTCAGGCGCCACCTTGCCCTGCTGGGGATGTGGGGATGGAGCCTTTGTTACTTCAGGAGCAGGGCGGCTCCCCCTTTTCCGCTGCAGCTGGGCCTGGGGACAAGGTCAGCCCCAGCCCCTGCTCAGAGCTCCTAGACGAGAGCCAGAGTGACCTAGTCATCCTCCACTTCTACGACGTGTATGAGGTGGAGTCCAGGCAGGAGGAGCCGGTAGGAGGCGCTGCCAGGTAGGAGCCACTCCTGGCCCAGCCCGGATACTAAGATGTGTGGGTGGGAGGGAATCGCACTCCCCACTCCCCTCCCAGGGAGGGAGGGAAAGAAACACCCTGTCCCTCCTGGGGTGCGTGAGGGCAGGCATGGCTGCCCTGTCTCACAGGGCACGAGCATGTTCGACAGCCCCGTGCATTCCCGCTCCCTGGCTGGAGCCTCGACCACATTGCAGGGCTGAAGGAAGGCAGCCGGCATAAGGCTGTAGTTCCACCTCTCTGCCACACAGGGCTCCTGTGGGGCCTGATGAGCTGGTCTACAAGTGGCCTCTCTGCCTTTCCTGTTGCTGCTTCCTCCGCTGGATCCCAGCAGGGTAAGGGCAGGTGGGAGAAGCAGGCAGTAGCTACAGGGGCCAGCTGGCTTAGTACAGGCCATGGGCTGCCCCTACTAGTCCCCAACAAGACTGCAGTCCCACACACAGATCCTAGTAACCCTCCCGGCAGCACACCACGAGCACTCAGGATCCCCCAAAGCCCCCTACTCATCCTTCTATCCCACCCACTCCCAACGTAACCCCATGTACCCTCCAGACCCCAAACACCCTAGATCCCTACCCTCAGCCCAGATACTCCAGCACCCATGCACTACAGCAATCTCAGCACCCTTCAGACACTCCAAAACAACACCCTCAAGTACCCACTGATCCAGGCACTCCCAGACACCTTCCTGCACCCACCCACCTACCACGCACCCCTAGGCACCCTCGTCTTCCCACACATCCAGAAACCCACCCAGCCACAGCTGCCTAGTTTTGTGCTACTTCATGTGTGACTTCTGGTCAGAGTGTGGATCCTAAACTGAAGCTTATGGTTATTTGCAAATAATTTCATTAAATAATTTGCACAAGATGTCACACACAGAACTACACAAAGTTTGGCAGCTGTTAGGGGTGGGTAAAAGCCAGGAAATATCCTTTCCCTTCCCCGCTCTCTTTCTGGGATATGAGATGCAAAGAATATCCATTCCCCCCCCCCCCCCCCCCGTTATACCAGGAAAGATGGGGAACTAAGGAAATAACTCTCCCTGCACCCTCCCATGCTGACATAAAATGTTTGTGGGAGAGGTGGACTGTAAGGGAAAGTAACTTCATCCCTACCCCCTCTCACAGTTCAGGGCAACTGCACCTGTACGCCCCCCTCTGTGGTCCACCAACAGCACCCAGCCTAACCAACCAGCTCATCAGCCATCACCTCTCTTGGGTAGAGACCCCAGTCTCCCTTCCTTTGGACTGGGGTGTCTCCAGGCTGCACAGTTCCCTGCCTAAATAAGATATTCCCAGCAAGTCAGACTGCTTAAACAGCCTAGTGTCTGCACTTTGCATTCTCTTTGAAGACTATGAACAGCCTAATGGCCTACAATTATAGAACAACTCTTTATAAGCAAACATTTATTTTTCAGATGAAAGCATTACAGAGAAAACATCTTAAAAAAAAAAAAAAAGAACCTACACATATGCTAAACATCTTCCCAGAGGTCACCCCCTCTCTGCAACTCCAACCTTGGGCTCTGGTAGGTGTCAGTTGTTCAAAACCCACAACTGGGTTTTCTCTGTGGTTACAAGTTTATAATTTTGTCAGATTCAGAACCAGAACCTCCAAGAATGTTCAGTCTTTTCCTTTATATAGCTTGGGCCTTTGATCTTGGCCTCATGTAACAGGTGATCAGCAGACAATGGCTCACTCCTCAGGGCAAAACTTCAAAAGGCTGGGTATTTGCATAATCAAAGGTGGGGAATTTGCATTCACTTTCCCCTAGATATTCCCCAGGAAAACTACTTAACACATTTTGTTCTAAGAGTCCATTCTTTTCTGGCACATTGTTCAGTGTAGTCCTTTGAACCCCCAGGTATCACATCTGTCACATCTGCCCCCTTGAGAGGTTATATACAATCCAGGCCCCCAATAATACATAAACCCTTCATTTAATACAATGGACCCTGAAGATACTTAAGCCTAATTCAATCGGATTTCCCAGGTATATTGCAGGAAATTGCTATATCTGTACGTAACAGGGTGTGCTGACTCCAGAGCTCACTCAGCATCCTGCCACTCAAATCCCCACCTGTGTACATTACTTGAACTTTGATTGAAAAACAGGCAGAAGGCAGAAATAGGTAGGACTGGCTGCTGCTACAGTACCCTTCCCCTGAAGCAAAAGAGGAAGGTAGTGACTCACTGTAAATATAAAATACAATAAAATATGGTAGTGGGCTCTGGTTAAGGCCCAAAGGGAATCAGGGGACAACCTCATGATATTGTCACACACACTATTCTTGGATACTGAGAAAGGGAGGCACCAGGCACCATTCCTTTCAGGCTATTTTGTGACACCAGGAAAAGGAGTGCTCTGAGGAAATTCTCCACCCTTTAATTCCCACCTAGGATACCACCAGGAAAAGTATGAGAACAGGGAAGCGCCCCCTCCTTTTATCCCTCCAATCCCATTGTAATAATGGAAGAGGATGGAACCAAGGAATCTGGCCTTACACCACTGTCTCCATTATATTAGGAAAGGGATAGGGAGGCAAGATTTGGCCCATGGTTCCCAGGTTGGGCAAACAGATGCAGAAATCAGCAACAACCACCACAAGCCTGTATAGTATTTGAGAAAGCTTACACTTATAATGTATAATATTACTCACTATGGTGGCACCTGGTTGTGAACCATAGTTATGTTTGTATTCTGAAAAGGGACATAAATTCTTGTTTTGCTCTAAAAGCAGGTGGCTGATTGTGTGAAATTAGTTTTTATGTACTTCTGAGTTTTCTCAGTAGTTTTTGTTTGGTACCTCTTTATACATTTTTCCATTAGTAGTCTATGAAATTGGATTTTGTCTGAAATTTGTCCTTGGCAATCCAACCTTTCATTGTTGACTGATATCTTTTGAAAAGTATTGTCTAGCTAGCCAAATTTGGTGCAGAGGTAAATTCTGAGTAGATGTGGTACAATGTGTAGTTGTTTGGGTGTTTTAAAATTTGTACTTAGGGTCATTTTTATTGTTATTCATTATAGCTGAATGTTAATGTGCCGGCACAGATGCATAAACTTTTTGTGTGTGCTGGTATATAAACTGGCACATAAACACCTGTGTGCCAGTGCATACACGAAACTTTCTCTGTCAGATAAAACCTTCTCCATTAGGAGCTATACTTTTTTGTTCAGATTTTTATGCTACAGTGTGGAAGGGTTTTATGTGCCACTGGGCATAACAGAGGAAGGGTTTTGTGTGCTGTGGCTGGCAAACTAAACTTTTCTCTGCGAGCAGCTGCACTTCTTCCCTGAGCCAGGTTCACCCCCACCCTGTCTCAACCAAGTCCCAAACCCCACTTAAATGTTATAAAATCTTAGGAATTAATACACAGAAAATTCATTGTGAAGCAGTTATGATTACTGCACACATAACACAGCTGACATGCTCACACAAAAGCAAGAATATGAAAAAGTAAGCCACCTAACAGTTTATACCTTCTTCTCTTCCATCCACAGGCACATTACTGTTACCACACCCACAACCACAATACACTAGAAACCATGCACCAGAACCTTAATACAACCCCCTATAGACACTGGCCTTCCATCAACCTTTTCACCAGAGGATCACACCCCCACTTTAAGAAAACAGCTTAAATTTTTTATGATTGCTGGATTCAGAAATTGAAGACAGCTGGTGGGGAGATCCTGCAGAGATTCAAAAAGATGTAGCACGTCCTTATATTAAAACAAGCTTTTAAAATTCACAAGTATTGTGTTGTTGTCAATAGCTGCTGCTACTTATTCCCTGTCTAGGTTGAGTTAAAAATTGTGATTTTTTTCTTCAGAATATAGGATTTTCTCTTTTAAAATGTAGATTTGAATTATAGTTTAAAAGCAAAAAATAGATGGTTAATTTCAAATGTTTTGTTCATTTGCATATTCTTCCTCATTTTTCCTTCTTCATCTTCTTTGTTCTTCTGTCACCTGTTCTTTCCTTTTATTTCCTCATTGTTTGCTTCGTATACTTCCTACTGTTCCTCTATTTTTATATTTCACTTGTCTTCCTGTTCTAATTTTACTATTTTCATTTTTCTTTTTGTCCTGCCCTTTTCCCATCTCCTTTCTCATTATTCACTTTTTCACACACTTTCTGATCTATATTTCCTGTATTTTTCCAGACCAAGTGGACGTGTTCATTGCTCTGTTTTCTTGTGTATCCAAGTGAGAATTAGAATGATAGTTTTGGAGCTAGGATGTTTGATGTGCAAATAAGATAGAATTCAATCATCTTTTCCTTGCTTTGGGGCTAAAGCTGATAAGATTATGAAACACCATCCTGAAGAATTCATGATGAGCTGATTTTGACCAAAATACTATCTGTACATATAAATGGAAAAAAAAAAAGTTAGAGACAACTTGATCACAAGGTGTAGAATCTATTCTGTTGGTAGACATAAAGGGCCAGGTTCTTAGCCATGCCCCAGCCCCTTTGTGCTGAAGAGCTGTCCTACTGTGGGGAATTCCAAGATTGCATATAGTATGCATAGCTATAGCTATTGCCACATGCTCTAGGATAGGGGATTGTCGGGGCTAGGTGGGGCATGCTAGAGAAAGTTGCAGGAGTGATTTTGTGCTGGCAGATGTTTGATCTTGCACCAGGATTGAGGCAGGAGGAATCTCACTGGAAATATGGGAGAAAGTCACCTATGTGCCCCCGAAGGTGCATTGAGCAGAACTCAGGTACCTGATGCCCCTGAAGATCTAACCCAAAGTAGGAAGAGAAAGAATTAAAGCACTGCCAGTCTATAATGACTGACACAAACTGGAATACACACTCTTGTATAGGTAACACTGAAATTTAAGCAGGATTGATTAAATTAAATGTACTGAGGTCTAATGTAAACAAATCTCCTAACTTTAGTAAGAAAGGCATGGTACTGATAAGTGTTAATGTGTGTGTCAGGGTATTATATTCATTAACTAGAAGTATTTTAGATGGCTTGAACGTATTAAGCAGTCATCTGTTTAACATTACCCAGGCCCCATGGGAAAGTACTGTACTTTGTTAGATTCTATTAAATAAAGTATTTAGTCTGAATGTTTAAATGGACAGGATAAAAAAAAAGGTGATCCAGACATGAAGTATCCATGCCCTTCTGAGTGCCTCCATATGTAAATCTGAAAAATCAGCTGTCAAGGAAGTACAAAGAATGTTGGACAGCTAGTTGAAAAGACATAAGATTGAAACTTGAAGCTAGGAGACAGTGCTTTGTAAGATGGTAGTAGGATGTGCTGGTGTTATCAAATCTGATGCCTATTTAAAGGACAGCAAAAAGAGTCAGACCAATTCTGTTTTCTTCAGGAACAAACAATGAGTTACATAAACATATGACCTTTGTTATTGGGCCCAAATCAGTTCTTCGCATGCAAACTATGACTAATGTGCACCTCCATTTGGGTCATAGACTTCAGTGTAATGAAGGGAAAAGGAACAGAAAAGCTCAGGAGTCCATTAAAATATCTTTAATTTAAGATACCATAGGAAGTAAGAATTCAAATCACTAAAGTTCCCATGACAGCTTCATAAGAAATACCCTTTTATAATTTTTTCCCATAAAAGATCTCTAATTGCATCCTTTCACAAAGCCTCCTGCTCTCCTTAAACATGAGCCAACTTCCAACCAGATTAAGACCCACAGGCTTCTACCTAGACTAAGCTTTCAAACTGGAACAACACCTTTAGGATTTGAGATCACCTAAAATGGATTAGCACACTAGAGTGAGGCCCTTTGCACTGAAGCAGGCTTTATAGTTCCTGAGCTCCACCTCTAATAAATTCTGGCCAATCATACACCCTCTCCTGACTTAAGATGGCCTCTCACTGCTACAGGAGAACTCTATTGATAAATTTTTCTACATTAAAAAAACATTTTAGTTCAGGACAAAGGCAACTAACCAAAGGAAAGGAGAAACTGACTGTAAAACATATTCTTCAGTTGGTTTCTGCTTTCCGGTTTCTCCTTGTTCCATAGGACTCGTCTACACACAGACTTGCACAGGGTTTTTTTTTTACATTCTTTTGTATTTTAATGTAATGACTCACAATATTGTTATCTAGTTTAGCATCCAAGAATCTTAAAATCAACCTTAGATTTAAGGGTAACACCACTTCAATTATGACTAGTCATGTAACTCTTGGATACTGAGCCTTTTCTCCCACTGCATTTGCCATTCCTGCCACACTTTTTTCACTTTGCAGAATCAATATTCCCAAAAGCAACCTTTATTGTCAATCTGCTTCAGGAAGTGCTGTTCTCAGAAGGATTGACATAGAGCACTGGTAAAGTGATTTAATGGCAGCAGCATCAGCATTGATGAAATATTCCAGTAATTTGAACATGTTTTAAATATGAGGGGGATAGAGTAATATGGAAGAAAGAAAGGAAAGGGCTAGAAATGTGTGTTTAAAACCAAGACAGGGGAGAAGGCTAAAAGATAAGAGACAATATTTGGAAAAGAAGAAAACAGATAAGATGGAAATAGAAGAGGAAGGGCATGGGGGCGTGAAAGTTGAAATGAAGAAATGGAAAAGACAGGAGGGATATTGTTGTTATTTATTATTTGTGTTAACATAGTGCCAAGGGGAAAATGCTGTTGCTATTATCTGCCTCCAACTTCTCCCTGTTTCTTTTCCTCCCTTTCTGTTCAGAGATTCTCTTCTATAAAAACTCAAAGAATGGAGTGAACACTCCCTCACTTTTCTTTTGTGTCAAAGCATGTTTTCCTAGTTTGAAGCAGTTGACAAACTCTAAAACAGAATTAATTCCATCCAGAAAAGAAAGCTATAAAGATGGTCCAACAGCTCTAACCATCTAATAAAGCAAGCTGAAAGTTGTGTTTTTTCTTGTAGATTTGCTGCAGCTATAAAAAAGTTCAGTTCCCTGGATTCACTTACAATATTTAGTGGAGACTGCTTAAATCCATCAGCTTTAAGTTCAATAACAAAAGGAAAACATATGATTCCTATATTAAATGCAGTGGGAGTACACTTCGCAGTCTTTGGTAAGTAAATGTTATTTACAGATGAAGTTCATAATATCTGTTAGTTTATTTACAGCTACCTTTTACAGGCGCACCCACAGTTAGATTGTAAGCTCTATAGTGACAAAAAGACTCAGGCTAGGTCTACACTACCCGCCTGAATCGGCGGGTAGAAATCGACCTCTTGGGGATCGAATTATCGCGTCTCGTCGGGACGCGACAATCGATCCCCGAATCGACGCTCTTACTCCACCAGCAGAGGTGGGAGTAAGCGCCGTCGACGGGAAACCGCGGAGGTCGATTTTGCCGCCGTCCTTACAGTGGGGTAAGTTGGCTGCGATACGTCGAATTCAGCTACGCTATTCGCGTAGCTGAATTTGCGTATCTTAAATCGACCCCCCCCGTAGTGAAGACCTGCCCTTAGATTGTGTGTCCCTAGTGTTCTTATGTCTTGTAAAACACCATTTATGTTGCTGCATGATGGATCAAATCTTCAACCCAGCAACTAGTCTGAAAGCTGCAGGGCCTTGATGGATGAGCAGAAGTGTGTGGGAGAGAAATTGTCCCCTCCCTCAGGAAGGTGGGGAGCCTTTCAGCAGAAGATACCTGAGCCTGAGAGCTGAAAAGTGCTCTGCAGATGCAATGTGCCTTTTCTTCCATTGGAGCAAGCACCACAGGATCTGTATAATGGCAGCTCCTTTGGCCTTGCCCCTGCAGGTTACTGCACAAGGGAGTTTCTGTGGAGCAAGGCTTCACAATGCACAGGGGAGTGGGTACACCCTGCAGAACCCTCCAAAACCCACCCTTTTTTTGTGCAGCATAACTTCACTGGTTCCCTTTGCAGGATGCCCTCTGCAGCTATAGAGGAGGTGGCAGGATTTGCATTTATAAATAGGGGACCAAAGGGGAAAGCAAATACTAGAGGCAAGGGCTCATAACAAAGAATGTCCTGCCAGCAGCCGCCTCTTCTTCTTTATATACCAATCAGGCTCTAATTCAGATGCCTCTGATATTCATGAGTATGATGACATATGTCACAGGAGAGAGGAGGCCTCTTAGAGTCCCTGGCTATTTAGGGTTTTATAAGATTTTGGTTTTTGTCTTATAATCAACCTGCAAACCAATAGGCAGCCTGTGCGAAAGATAGAGCACGTGTTTAATGTGTTTGTGAAAAGGAACAGCACTTAGCAAACAGATTAATATAATCTCCACATGAAACCAACTTTCTTTTTGATTCTGGGAGCAAGTGCCCACTCCTCTGAATAACCTCGGCCCAATAATGTCAGCACCAGTAGACCAGCTAAGCTGACTGATCTTTTCAGGTAGAAGAATGTGTTCCTATGAACCATAACAAATCAAACAAACACAAACTCTAGCTGGGTCTAGAGTTCTCTTAGGTAAATATCTAATCAGACATATATGTATAGCTAAGGCGAGAGTAGCACTCGAGGTGCCATTCTGCCCAGTGCCAGGGCTGCTTCCTGGGCAAAAAAGGGGGAAGAGAAATGTATAAAGCAGCTACTTATTCTTCATTATATTGGGTTTTTCAAATGTCTTTTCCGATGCAAACTTATTTGAGTGGACGAGCAAGGTCAGCTAGTCTTTTATTTTCCTTTCTACTTTTTGGTCACTGCTTTGCAAAGCGCAAAAGCCACTCAGTAGATAGTAAAAAAAAAGCAAAAAACTCTTCTGTATCACCAACTTTGTGTTTTCCTAGTCTTCCTATTCTAAATATACAGTGTACATTTGTATAGCACTATATAGACCGTAGCACTAGATAAAGGACCATATTTTCAGAGACGTGTATGTTTATAAAAACCTGTATTTGCGCATATTAACAGACACTCATGCATGAAATTGTCCCCTTTTGCATGTTAATAGAGTTTGTTCCAGGCCTGTGGGTTTTTGTACATTAACGTTTGGACCGTCCTCTCAAGCAGTTTGGCGTACAGAATTGTTTGGCATAATGCACAGTAGATATAGGGTTCCTGAAAGTCAGATACAATACTACAAATAATAGCTCCAAGACTTGATCCACTGACCTGTTTTATCCTGTCTGTACCAAAAGTCTCTCTTAAATAGGCCTAATTATTTACGCACACCTTTGTAATCTCTGGTAGCTTTTGGCATGGTACCAGAAAGCACCTTTTTCTTTCCCCCATTACATTTCAAAGGCCAACCAAAGACATGATATGATAAACTGAGAGATGTATCTTAATTTTTCTCTCAAGAATCTTGCCCTGGGTATTACATATGTTTTTTTTTTCTAGCCATAAATATTGGGCTTGCTAAAACTTAAATAATCTATGTACAAAAAGAAGTAGATGCATAAAAATGGATATTTTGGGCAAAGCATTGTTGTCCTTTACTACAGTATAAAGCTGGGGTAACTACAGAAGTAAATGGAATGACTAACGGTTTTCAGTGCTGTAAAAAAGAGGAATTTGGTCCTTTAGTTTGAAGAAAAAATTTCATATCTCTAATGCTATTCTAAATGAAATATAAAAACTAAAATTATCTCATATGACCACCTTTTGTTGTTAACCTTAACAAGCTAGCTTCTGGACTTTTGTATTTTTAGGAAACCATGAATTTGATTTTGGTGTTGATGTTCTGGAAGATTATATACAACAAATGAAATTTCCATGGCTCCTCAGCAATGTATATGACAGAGTTACCTCTAAACCACTAGGCCATGGCTCAGTAAAAAAAGTAGTTAAATGGAATAATACGAAAATTGGTTTAATGGGATTAGTAGAAGAAGACTGGCTGGATACCTTGCCTACCATTAACAAATCAAACCTAAACTACATAGATTATGTCAAAGTAGGTAATAAAATATCTTCAGAATTTAAAGCAGAGGGAGCAGGACTTATAATTGCTATGACACACATGCAATGGATTAATGACATCAGACTTGCCCAGAACACCCAAGGAATAGATCTGGTTCTGGAGGGCCATGACCATGATTATGGAATCAAAAAGGTGAATGTAACTTGGATTGTCAAAAGTGGGTCTGATTTCAGGAATTTCTCAAAAATAAATATAAGAAAGTTTGGTGCATCATTTCAGTATACATTTCAGAGGATTGACATTTTGAGGAACCTAGAAGAAGATTCTTTTATAAAATCAGTGGTGGATGATTATACTCAAAACCTGCAGGTAGGTACAACTTCCTTAAATATTTTGTTCTAGGAAAAGAAGATAATAATTGTTGTTGTAATTGATCAGACTGATAACAGTGAGCCAAATTCTGATCTCAATTATGACATAAATCTGGATTAACGCCACTCTATTCTATTCAACGATATAGAACACAGACCCTTCACTGATGTCAGTGAAATTACTGTGCTTGTACAAATACAAATTAAATTGATTTTGCAAACAGATATAAAAGAACTCGTTTCATTTCAAGCCTACCAAAATTGACAGGTCCATTAAGGTGAAACTGAGGGCAAAATTCCTTCTTGAATTAACTCCACTGACTTCAGTGGAAGTATACCGAGAAAAAATTTGGCCCATTACATTTTAATGGCTTCAGCTTACTTTTTTTTAATGGAAAGTTAAACTTTAAAGTAGTGAATCCATGAGTGATTGCTATTAAAAGACACCACCTTATCAAATTTAGTTTTGAGATCAAGTATAAGGACAGAAGCCTCAGAACAATAGACAATTTTATCCATTTTGTATCATAGTCCCTACAATATATAATAAACCTCTCATGGCAAAAAAGAACACCATTAAAGTCCCTCTGTCAGTGAATCTGAAGAATTGCAGTGCCTATATACGTGTGAATTAACGAAGCAGTGATAGAATCCTTCATTCTATGAGTGCTGAGGTCATTTCAATGGAAAGCCACTGGCCTTAATTAAGAATTTTTCTTCTTTTATTATTACAGCTATTGTCTATTATTTGTATTACTGTTGCACCTGGGAACCTAGAGCTTTATATTTAAGTACATTTCATTTATGTCTGTTGACATTTCCACTGAGAATAAAATATTTCTGACAAAATGTTAAAATGCCAAATAAGCTGGTTCCTCTGACATGCAATATTGATACCATTGATAGTCCATGGCAGCTTCCTGTGCAGCAGTCTTTAGTCTGTGTGGGAGCGTGCATCTATGAACTACTGTATTCTACAATCCTAAAGGGACTAAAACGCACAAGGACATTTTAATTGGATGGTCTGTATCCACAGGGGTTCTAAAAACTAGCACACATTATAGGGGGACTTTGAAACTGTTAAACTCAGCTTGACTCTAACGTTGTTTGTAATCCCAGGATGACTGAATCTATCTTTAGATTCTCTATGCTAGGAAAAGTATCCATTTCTGACAATGAGCGTCAACCAGTACGCTTGAACTTGTGCTGAATACGGCTAGCTGAAAGAGTAGCCAAGAACAAACTGTTTTTCAGAAAGTTGTTTCAAAAATGGTGATTAAAACCTCAGAACGGGTTTCTTGATCTCTGCTGTTGTTTGCTGATTACTATTATCTGCACTCTGTCTGTATACAATATAACAGCAAGAAATGACAGAATGGGATTTCCCCTACCTAGTCAAACTCAAGAGAAATGTATTTTTGTAGGTCTGTATGGAATATTAAGTTCTCATCAGTGTAGGTATATAATGGAAGCCAGGTGGATTTGGAATTGTTGCTATTTGTCCATTGCCAGAATAAATCACCTTCTGTGCATCTATTCAGATTCACAGGGGATTGAGAAGAGACTATATTTTTCCATGGCTTGGCTTTCTTTTTTTTTTTCTGCTCAAAATTTTAAACGTTTTTACAGTGTAATCCTTTAGTTTTCAGGACATAGTTGTTTCAAATAAATAGAGTCTGCTATAAACCCTTCTCTTTTTTAGCCTCTTTTAGAGGAAGTTCTTTGTCCCATCGACACAGAATTAGACGGTCGTGTTTCTACTGTAAGAAGATCAGAGAGTAACCTGGGAAACCTGATAACTAATGCAATGTTAGAAGCTACTCATGCTGATGTAGCATTACTCAATTCAGGTTGTCCTTTTAAAAAACATTTATTGTAATCCAAAATGTTTGGAATGTTTTAACATTAATTTACTTGTTAAAGACGGTAGCAATGTTTGGAATATTATTTAATTACTTAATTAGGAGTGGTCCCAGCCACTCATCTGAGTCAGAGTACATCAAGAAGTCAAGGGATTTGAAAAGGTCAAATGAGTTACCTTTCACTGATCAAAGCCCCTGAAGAAATCAGGAACTAGAGAATTTTTAGTGGAAAACAAATTAAGGTACATTTGATTGGTTCATAGACAATGTGACAATTATAACATGTGTCCAAAATATTAGGATGTCATAAAAGTAAACAAGTAAACTAACTGGCTGATTTTGGTAAGGTTTTGGAGTACATGCTAAGTTTATATACCATACCAAAACAAATGGAAATGGTATTAAAGCATTATATTATCAGGATATAATGTGTTACCACCTTATTTGAAAACTGAACTCTTTTCTACCCTCCATCTTTGTCTAGTTCTTTTATCTCTTAAAGCATATGCTCTCCAAGGTAGGAACCATGCCTATTGTGTTTGTACTATTGCTGGAAACAAACTAATGATAGTAATAGTAGTAAATGAGACTCAAAGGGGTTATAGTACAACAGTATCGCAATGAGACTAAATATCTAAGGTGAAATCTTGGCCCCATTTTGTAATTCTTCCCCCTCTCCTTCCCAAATAATAAAAAAAAAATAAGAATAATAATGCATTTTAAAAACCCTTTCATTTCCACATGTAAACACTTCACATTGGTACAAAGAACAATTTGCTTCCCTTTATTACCTATTCCAAAATTTGTTTAAAAAACACCTTCCACAAGTCTTCATGGACAAAGTTAGTTTGGTTGGATTAAAATCCCCCTTACTCTGCTACTCTTTTCCTAAGTAAGCAATTATTCTTTTATAAATAGTTTCCCTTTAAAACAAGAAATTTTGCTTGGTGCATGGTCTTATTTTTAAATTGGACATATTATTTGTTGTTACAAGCATGGTTTTTCTGTTTAAAAATGAAGACTGATCCTCGAGACACATGTTGTGCATTCTTGTGAAGAATTTACATATGTGAGTAGTCCCATATGTGTAAGTATTTGCACAATCAGGGTCTAAAGATATGCCTACTTCTGTTCTGATTTTTGTCATCTTCTTGGTTTTGTTTTTTTTTTTTAAAGAGAATGTTGCCAGCATAGTAGTTCTTCAGTGTAGAATTAGGCTTTTGATTGGTTCTTGCTGTATGTTTGTTTTAAAGGGAAAATGTTGAATGTACCTTTTTTTAATTCTAAAAGGGAGTTGTTGCTTGCATGTCTTAAAATTGAAAACATGATGGTGCTAGCTGGAGTCTTTTTGTCGGTTTTGTTTTGTTTTTAAGAAGGAAATGATTTGTCATGGTTTTTCATTTTTAAAATGGCAAGATTTGTTGTCAGAAAGGTTTTTGTTAATTTAAAATTGAAATTATTGTTCCAGGAAAACTCACCTTTTTGGCAGAGAACTAAAATTAAAACTTTCAGGCCAAAAGGTTTTGGAAAGTTAAAAATATGTATAAACAGAGAATTTTCGTGGAAACTTTTCGGTAAGCTTAACTATAGTAGGTGCTATCCAGCATCCACTCTAATATAGCTGCAAAGCACTTTGTGTTTCCCTGAGAAATAAGTCTACAATCTGTAAAGACTTCCACATATGCTTAATTTTATGCAGTGTGAATAGTCCCATTGAAGTCTCTAAAATTAGCATACTTTCTTATTTTTTTAAATCAATAGGACTATTTACAGCACATAAAGTTAGACATGTATATAAATCTTTGCAGTACCAGGGCCCATGACATCATTTAAATAATCATTAACAACAATATAAATCCTTTCTCATCAAGAAAACAAACCTTAAAACTTGTATCATTTTATTAGATAATCATGTTGTTTTCCCACAGTAGAAAAAGGACCAGGGAGTATCTTGATTTTCTTTTATGATGATTGTAGGTACTCTTCGTTCAAACCATATACATCCTGCAGGAGATTTTACTATGCACGATCTTTTAACTATCCTTTCCATTGTGGACCCACTTCTAGTAGTCAGAATTACAGGAGGACAACTGTTGGAAGCTCTCGAAAATGGAGTCTACAGATATCCAGCTCTTGATGGAAGGTACATAGAATATTTATCCAACCCCTTTTTATATGAAAATGCCAATTGTTCTGAACATTTGTGGAAATTCTCCACACTGTCCCTATGAGTAGCCACTTTAATGCTAACATTCAAATGCTCCAGGTAATGATAATGATGAATTCACAAGCCTATGTGATAACTGTATTGGGCATATTAATACACCACTCTAAGCAAGACAAATGACTAATATAAGTACAAACATAAAACCTATGGATACAGATAAATCTTTGTCACACACCATGTATGAAAACGTATACAAAATAAATGTGGTTCTTATTTGGAGCTTACTTTTTATAGTGAAAATAACAAAAATGAGGAAACCTCTATATGGCTGGCTAATAGGTATTAAATTCTGGAACTAACTTGATTCCACAGATAATAGATTGATTAATTGAACGTTCAGGTTATATGAATTAATTGGGTCAGTATGACAGGTTGGGATTTAGCAGTTGGTCCAAAAGTTCAGTTTGGCTCTTAAAAATGAAACCTGGAAACCATTGTGACAATGGTGCAAGAATTGGAGAATTCAGACCTTTCACTCTGTAATCCGGTAGCCAAGATGTTTAACCCTGGGACCAATGGCCACTGGTAAGAAGAGTAAAAGCTGCCTTTTCAGTGTGGTATTTCATAGAGTAATCAGTGAAAGTCCTGTCTTTGGAAACATAGTATTACAAACATACCTCAAACACTGAATGAATTATTGTGAGTTGATGTAGCAGTTTACTGAAGTGTACTTGTTCAGAATTCTGGAAGAGTCAGTACTTTGGTTGGTTCTTTCTTCATACCAAAAAAAATTTTTTTTAACTACCAGGTTTCCTCAAGTAGCAGGAATGGAATTTGGATTTGATCCAAATGCAGAACCAAGGCACCGAATTATAAGAGACTCTGTAAAGATTCAAGGACAATATCTCAAGAAGAACAAAGTCTATCAACTTGCCATTAAGGAGTACTTAGCTTATGTAAGCTCTAATGTGTTTAAATATTTTGAATGCTTTTCATGCTTCAAGAGTGTTGTTTTTAAGAAATACTGACTTATGTTGATGGCTTAATTATGACACTGTAAGGGATTGCAATTTGACTCCATTGTAGATGTTGTTCATTCCGTCCACCCCCAGAGTTTCTATCTGTCTTTATTTCTTATACAAATTTCTATAATTCTCCACCCTTCTTCTCATTCCTTGCAAAATATTAGACCTGATTTCTGAGTGTGCTTTAACTTTCAGACCACACACTAAAATTCTGCTGGTGAATTTTGCACATGCAAATATTGTTTCTGCATATTTAAATCAAGTGGTAGGTCACCCAGTAGACCCAATTACTGTACTTACATGCAAAATGTATGTGTGTTCAATTTGGAAGTTGTTTGAAAGTCTGTCTCCTAACATTCAATCTTACTCTGTTACTGAATACAATATTTTTAATCAAATCAAACATAGCTACTATTCTAACAAATATGTATACTTATTTATAATGGTTTAGAAATAGACAATTAAGTGCTCATATTTTAAAGATATTCTTCATTAAATATAATTATTACTTTTCAGGGAAAGGATGGCTATGTAATGTTTCAGAATTGTCCTAGAATGTATGATACAGAAACTGCACAGATATTTTCCACAGTTGTTGTTAATCACTTTGAATCTATCAAGATTGTGCATGACATCAAAAAGTGCATCTCCGGTCACCGAATGAGTTTAATTACCAAGTCCAAATCAGCATCACTAACAGGTAATTTAAAATATATCATATGAGGCACAATGGGCTACAATCCTTACTGTGGACTTCGGGCACCATTGCAATTACAAATAATTAAGTGCATTTGTTCCTAACTTTCTAAATTTGTTGTGCAGCATTTAGTGATTTACCAAAGAATAATCTCTTTATCCGCTAAAGGTAGCAATCAGGGCATATGGTCCATTGTATGGGAATGGGACTGACCACTTTCTCCCAGAAGGTTGTCTTCTGCAGAGGGAGGGGTAGCAGGCTGCACAGGGAAGTTGAGGGAGGGAGATTTTTGAAGGGATGGAAGGATGGAGGAGGAACATAACAGACTTCAAAAGCTTAAACCCCTAAATTAGCATGAAATTCTGGTCTCCTTTGTCAGTCTTCAGTAGGAGGACTTAACATGAAGGAACAACCTAAACAAGCTAATGGACCTGTGTTTAACCACAGGGATTTGTATTCCTAATTTAGCTAGGTAGTTCTGAAAATCCCACCCAGTATTTTGTTCTTTAAAGTCCTTTACCACAATCCCCAGTTTTTTAGTGTCAATCTCTTCCAAATGAATATTAGGCAAAAGCTGCCTTCTTTAAGAATATTAATTACTTGTCTGAAGGAGAGGGTATTGTTTTTGAGACATCCTCAATTGATTCCACTCCAACTTGTAGACCTTATCTGCCAGACACTTGTGCATCCATTCAGCAACTTTAATAGGATGAAATATTAAATTCTTCTTACCTCCATAACAGTAAAAAAGACATAAAGTTGAAGTATAGAAGAGAAACCTAAAAGGTATAATTCCCTTCTGGCAATTTTGCCCAGTCAGTAAAATCCTGTCAGTAATCCAGGGAGCTCTGCATTAAAATAGACTTTTCCTTTAGCCAGGGACATGCAGTCTCCAGAAAGAATGGCATTATCCATAGTACATTTCATCCTAGCACAGAAAAAGTCTCTATCCATAACGGAGTAAGTTAAGTAATCCTCTAACAATCTCTATCTTAAGTCTTTTTCAGTTTTCCCTATTTCCAAGAAACCAGAATCTGCCTTATTTACACATAATAATTCACCTCACGATATTTCAGAGCAGATTTTCATTCAGAACCTTCAGCGTTCCATAGACAGGACATTCAGAGCATTTTTGTGAAGCAGGATATGCGTTAGCTAGATCTCTTTGCAGCAGGTACAACGTCAAGTATGCTTTAATCTCTTCCAGAAGATGGTCTTGACATTCTGTGGTTAAGCAGTCTGCTATATGTTTTTTTGTCCAGTCCATCTAATCCTGGGAACTTTGTGGAATGTGAAGATAACTGGACTTTAAAATATCCACATAGCTCTAAATTGGACAGGACAGACTGTCATATGTGCCTGTGAGTTATATGCCAAAAAGTATAAACAATTTCCTAAAAAGTCTGACTCAAAACTCCATGCATCATTAGCCCTATTTGTAAGACTGCGAAACTAATTTCTAACCTCAAATCTCACAAAGCATCTGTAAACTCTGTAATGGGAATATTGTCTCTGGATTTGACCTGGCTTCTCTTGTATTACCTAAGTACTGTATACTCTGTTCAGGAACACAAGCTAAAAAACTACTGTTAGCAATCAACAATTTAGGTATCAAGATAACACTACTTTGAACAGAAACCTGCATTTTGACAAAAGCATTTGTTAATGTCTCCTCTTGGATGACCAGTTACCATTTCAGATTCACCTTCCAAAACTTGACCTCTTATCTTTTCTTCTAATCCCTTTCCTCCCCTTCCATCCCTCTTCTCCATTGCCTGTCTTTCCTTGCCTCCTGGCCTACTTTTTCCTTTGCACCATTTTGGTGGCACAAAGGGGAGAAAACCTGGCCTTATCTCCCTTTTGGGACTACCTCCTGCATGGGGTCCTCGCTGTGGGCATAAAGGTGGCATAGCTGGCTCCCTAATCTCCTTTCCCCACCATCCCTGTCACAATAGCTGCATTGGGTGCAGAGAAGAGGCATGACTTCAGCATGCTGTACTCAGGCTATCCAAAACTGGGAGGTATTATCAGCTGGTGCATGTAGAGCAGACCCCACATTGCTCTACTTGGGTCCAGGAGAGAGAATCAGGAAGCCATAACCTGATAGGCTCCTTTCTGCTGTAGCAAGCAGAATCTCAATGCATCAGAAAATCTGGCCATTTTTCTTTTTCTTTTTTCTTCCCACATATCCAGTCTCTCATTAAACCACATTTCTGTTTAATATTGTCAAAATCCACTCTCTTTACTAAATCCATGGCTAAACACAGGTCCATTAGCTGGTCAGGTGCTTACCTTGTGTGGCCTTGCAGCCAATCAACTCTCTTTTGTGTCCAAAATGCAGTGCTGAAGTCATCTTCCTCACCTTCACCTCAAACCATGTTATTTGCCCTCTTTGAATTCCATGTTGGCTTCCTGTCTCTTATCACATCACATTCAAACTGTTCTTCCTTATCTACAGGCTCCTACATACACCTATCCTTTTTCTCTCTACTCTTTCTAATCCTGCTCCTATACTGATTCCCTTTTCACACTTTTAGCTTTGTCTTCTATCAGAATGGTAGTGTGTGATGTCCCTTTTGCACAACATACGCTAGCCTTAATTTGAGTGATGGATACATTCAAAATATCTAAAATAGCTAAATAGTTCCAGCATTCAATCTCCACGAGTCTGGGTAAGATTTGAACTAGGAAACTAAAAGTGAAAGGCAGTAGGTCATCCCATTATTAATCCCTTGAACAGTCATTGACCTCAGATTTATATATTTTAAACCTAGAAAGCTATAATGGCAGATTGGCCCACATTCTGCAAAAATTATTTCCTGGATTCTGACATACAGTATTTTCAACAAGTAAGAGAATGGTGCTTACCTTATTTGTTGATGTCTGAGCTAACACTACCCTGTTTCCCCGAAAATAAGACAGTGTCTTATATTAATTTTTGCTCCCAAAGATGCGCTAGGTCTTATTTTCAGGGGAGCTCTTATTTTTCCTGGAGCTTCGGGGCCTTATATTCCGGGGTGGCCTTATTATCCGGGAGGTCTTATTTTCGGGGGATGCCTTATATTACAGCGAGAGGCAAAACTGGAAGTAGGTCTTATTTTCGGGGGATGTCTTACTTTCGGGGAAACACGGTATTAAAATATAGCTCTCTGGGTCTGCAAAGGGAGTACTCATGGTGAGCTTTGTGGAGCGTGAATTTATGAAGGTCCAATCAGAAAATTCCAGTTACTCATAAATAAGGCAGGTTTTTAGTATGTTAATTATTTTAATAGCTGATTCGCAGTCTAGTCAGATGCGCATTTAGGTTGTTTACATGAAGAGAATTTAGTTTAATTAGCACTAACATTTCATGAATTTACCACAAGCCTTTGAAACAAGAACAGATACAAGCACATCAGTAGTTGCAGTGCCTGGCATAGAAGGAAGAATCTGTCACATTTCCAAGGAAATGAAGGAACACTTGCGACAACTAAGAATGGCAAGGGAAGAAGGGCTAAACACATTTCCCCCACTTAGCAAAGACTGTGAGAATTCTGACTCTGACTGACGGAAAGTGATAAATAATGTCATCAGTGATATAGTACCTGAAACCATATGAGCTGCTACTTCATTTGTTATATGTATTCTGCATATTTATTAGAATTATTTAGCTTTTCCTTTCCATTGTATTTAAAATGTTCCCTTGGTTTGAGTGTTTATTCATTTGAAATAATTTAAAATAGTTCTTGCATTCATCAGATCTCTCTCTAAGAAAAATGTAATACAACCATTTTCTTTTATTTAAAATAATATATTTTATTTTACAAACTAATGTTTGTTCATTTTGGAAATAACTTCTGGTTGCCTTTGTTAAACTGATGTTTTTCATATTGTTGCCATTTTACATATAGCTCTACTTGTAATTATAATGTCCACTACCCGTAAGTACTAGCTTATAGTGAAGCTATATGATATTTACAGTATTAAATCTGAAAGTTATTTTTGTCTACTGACATAAGCCTAACTAATGCATTCATAGAGAAAATGCTTCCATCGCATCACAGTAAAACTCAGATTATAGTAATGGTCAAAGGATGATGATAGACTGCTTGGCTGACTATTGCATGGCCACTAAAATGTCACAAAATGGGAAAGTGTCATGTCAAATATTCGTTGTTCCCTGTACGATCACCACTTAGAACCAATAAAGAAGAACCTGTGTACCCTCCTTAATATACTGATGTTGCTAACTTGTCTGATATTTTACTATGATTATCCATGCTACCTGTAAAGCCTGTGAAACCAATAAAAACTTATACAAAGGGGTGATGAACATATTGAGATGTTTCTCTAATGCATTAATTGTTTTTAATTATAAAAAGAGACTTTTTTATTCAGATGCATTTAACTACATTTCCCGTTTAGCAGGTTCTGAGACGTCTGTCACACATGCTCAATGTAGAGCACATTCTCTTAGAAATCAAGGGGGAGCTTTTCAAAGGCACAAATGGAAGTTAAGCCCTAACTCCCAATGACTTTCATGGACAATTACGTGTCTAACTGCCATTTGTGCCTCTGTCTCTCCCCACGATAATGGGTCACAGCCTGAACTAACAATGTCAATCAGCTATAGTGATTTACACCAGCTGAGGATCATACAACATTGGTGAGATATAACTTTTACTCCAATGTTGCAATTTTACCCTTTTCTTAATATCAAATGTAGTCATCCAAAACCAATGCCATAGTCTCAACCCACTTCTGCCTTCCATCTGTGGCCATTCCCACAGAGTCAAAGGAACAGAAAGTTAGCTTAAAAAAGCCAGCTGTGATTTCCCTAAACAAGGGGTATCCTTGGCTGGTATAAAGCCAGCAAAAGGTGGTATAAAGCCAGCATAGTGGAACTGACCCTTGCTAGCCCCAAGATGACAAGAATTCAGCTTTTCCGGACCCACTTCTCTGGTGCACCGAGCACTGCTCCAGTGCATCCAATTATCTGGCCTTCTATTTTGGCAACTCATAAAGCTCATATGAATTTCAGGAGTAGTCTGTTCATAAACCATGGGGTTGGAAGGGACCACAAGGGTCATCTAACCCCCTGCCAAGCTGCAGGATTTGTTATGGCTAATCTGTAAAATCTAATTTGTTGGTCTGTACAAAACCAGAATTCCCCAAATTAACTTTAGACTGGGCTTGTGTACTAGCTGGTCACACTTGAAATGATCTGGCTTTGGATTTGAGCATCTTCTGTATCTGGAACTTTAAAGCCTTGTTGCCTAGTGGCATTCACAACCACACGTGAGGTGCCTAGGGTGGGATTCACAAAAGGATTTAGGTACCTAACTCTGACTGACTTCAGTGGGATTTAGGTGCCTAAATACCTTTGTGAATCCTAAGCACCCAAGTTCCCCATATAATGCAGAAGAACAGTTAAGCGCCTAAAAATGGGATTCACTAAAACCAGGAAGTTGAATTGGGGAGCCAGCTAAGTTATCCAAATAGGAAATGCAAAGGTGGAGAGGGTGTGACCTAAGCTCCAGCTATCAAAGTGAGGAGATAGGCACCTACTGCTCGGCTGGAAGGAGGAAGGAAGGCACCTCTCTTTCCACTTAGGATTCACAACCACAAACCCTTCCCTGAAGTTAGGCGCTTAAGCCCAGGTAGTGGTTTTTCACAAATAAACAGGGAGGAGGAGTCCCATGTATAATCTTTAGCCCATTGGAGCAAGGGCCCTGGAACTTGTCTATTCCACTTCTTAGGGCAGTGCCCTAACCACTAGGTTATACAGTCATTCTCACTCTTTCTGCCCAAATGTACCTATTGATACAGTTGAGCAGTGCCAGCAATGGTTAGGGCACTGTTCTGGGAGGTGGGAGAGCTAAATTCAATGCTCTACTTGACAGCATGCAGAGGGGGGAATTGACCCTTGCTGCCTACATCCTGGATGAGCGCTCTAACCAGCCAGCTAAAAGTGGAAAGCATGCGACCACCTACTTGGGCTGTTTTAGAGGGGCTCTGACCACACCTACCAGATTGGACCCAAAAGGCAAGATGGGGGAAGCCGTCATTTGTGAATCCTACTGCTGGATGATGTCAAGGCTAAGGTGGCTGGGAACATCCCCACCTGCTGAAATTTAGGTATCTTAGGGTCTTTAAAGGCAGAACTATAGGCACCAAGGCCTGAATCCACAAAGGGAACTTTTACCCTGAAATCGTAGGCCCCATGTGAATTTAGGCACCTACAGGGTGAAGTAGGTGTTTTGTGAATTGCAGTGGAGATGGAGACTGGCACCTAAATATCTTTGTAGTTCTGTACCCTATGCACTTTAGCACAGGTGCCGACTTTTCAAACTGTCGAGGTGTGTGTGACCCCCAGCTCTGCTCCAGGCCCTGCCCCCACTCCACCCCTTCCCCCAAGGCCCCACCCCTGCCCTGCCTCTTCCCACCCCTGCCTCACCCCCCCGCCCCAACTCTTCCAGCCCAGTTCCGCCCCCTCCCCCCGAGGGCACCGTGTCCTCATCCCCCACCCCCAGCCTCTCTGAACGCCGCAATACAGTTCGCAGTGGGCGGGAGGCAAGGAGACGGAGGGGGGAGGCACTGATCCGCTGGGCTGCCAGTGGGCAGGAGCTGATGGGGGGGCTGCCGGCATTTTTTCCACATGGGTGCTCCAGCCCTGGAGCACTCACGGAGTCGGCGCCTATGCACTTTAGGGTTAGGCAGCAGCTGAGCAGGGTTTTGTGAATGCCAGTGGAGTCTAAACATTGGCCTTAGCCAGGGGCGCCCCAGAAATTCTTCACATGGTAGGCAGCATGCACAGCCCCTCTGGCTGTTGCAGCTCAAAGTTTCTTTTCCAGCAAAACTCCCGCTTGGAGCAAGAAAACAAAACAGAGTCCCCCACCAAGAATGGAGTAGTTCCAAAGCATGGCAGCTGCCAAGCCCAGTGCAGGGGGAGCTAGCGAGATCCTAGGTGTTATCACTAAAACCTGTGGCATCATACCCACTGCAGCCGCTGGCCCCAGCACCTCACCCACTATGCTATGCTCAGCCTTCACCTTCCAGCCCAGCCCACCCAGGTGCAGCGTTATTCTCCATCTTTGTGCTGCCCTGCAGCCACTGAGCATGCCCCAGGGGGGTGAGCATGCCGAGGAACAGCTGAACTGCTGCCCTCCCTAGCTCTGCCCCTGCCAGTTGTATGCACCACGTGTAACCTATGTACAGCTGCAGGCCCCATTGGACCTAGAGTGGCAGTCAGGTGCCTAAGTCCCATTGTGAATCTACCCCAAGGCTCAGATTCCACAAAGCACATTAAGCACCCCTTAACGTTCTGTTGCAGTCAAGGAGTGTAAGCCTTGATTTCCTAAACTTTAGCCAATGAACTGCCTGTCTGTGAAGAATATGGGTAGCTGCAGCTGTTCCAAAACAAGCTAAGGCCTGTTCAAGAAGCAATTGCATACAGTGGAAGATTTTGAGCAATGCAAGCAGAAACTTCTCCCCCAGAGAGAAATTTAAATTCACTGCCTTAATGATCATCTAGTAACGCTCTAAAAGCTACTGTGAGTGTCTCAGTTTGTTCCTTACTAATATACCATGCTTTGAGGAGTGTGGGTTTTCTTGTGGAACACACCACTGCAGTGTATCTAACGGTCATTAGTCTACTGGGTCCTCCGAGAAGGATGGGGAATAGCCTGCCTGCACGATATGGGGATATCTACACCACAATTAAACACCAGTGGCTGGCCTATGTCAGCTGACTCAGGGTCAGGCTGCAGGGCTGTAAAACTGTGGGGGTAGTTATTTGGGCTTGGGCTGGAGCCTAAGCTCTGGGATCCTCTCTCCTCGTAGGGCCATGGAGTGTGGGCTCCAGCCCATATCCAACGGTCCAAACTGCAATTTTACAGCCCTGCAGCACAAACCCTGCCAGCTCAAGGTGCTTAATTGCAGTAAAGATATACCTTAGGTGAGCACACTTCATGATGTGCAAACTTGCTAGAATAAGTGTATTAAAGTATTAGGTTGCTTTTACTTTTGTTTGAATTGAAATGAAATGTAGATGGTTTCAGACAGTTGTAAATGATGTCTGACATATAAAATGGAACTAGGCTTTTGTGAAAGCCTGAGCTCCCCACCCCAGCCCGCACCTCATGCTTGATATATTCAAATATTTAAGAGCTGCTTCTGGACAAGAAAGGAACATTTTGTTTCTGAGAGTTGTTGCAGTATAGACTTGTGAGAGAGGATTTTAATCTTCAGTCAATTTTCTCAGATAGCAATAGTCAGACGTTACAGCGAGCTCTAAGATTGTTTGCAGATCCTATTTTAAGGTAAAGTCTAATAAACATTATAAACAAAATTTGAAAGTAGTAGGGGTTGAACTTTACAAGACAATAAACCAGAAGCACTTGAATACTATGATGATGCACTCTACAGAAATGCTTATAAATAAACGATTAGAAATGCTTTAGCTTACAACGCAGGGAGATGGACTATATAGCCAAGGTCCAGACTCCAGAGAAAATAATACAAAAATAGTAACAATAATGACAATAAGTAAATAAAAAGTTTTTGTGGTTTGTTCAAAAGCGGCTGGTGGTCCAGATTTGGCTCCCAGTTCACCTGTTGGCTACCCCTGAACTAGATAATGCAAAAAGGCCCTTTCAACTCTATTAGGAATAATTTTTAGCCTACATGTAGGTCCAGTCCAACTCCCATTTAAGTCAATGGGAGTTGGATTAGATGCTGGAGGAAATAAATGCCTATCAACTCATATCCTTTGGCTGTCCTATACCTTGCACTACTTAATTGTGATTTTCTCTTGCTCTCTGTGTGACTGCCTACATCTTGCGTGTGCTGTTGCACTTTGATTAGATTACTGACATGGCCATCTAAAGCACAGGTAATTTAATTTGGAACATCTGAGTGTAGCTTTAAAAGGAGCTGGTGATTCCAGGTAGCAGAAGGTAATGGTCTCAGATCAGTAAAACACCCATTAAGTTCTAATGTCTGAGCCTTTCCTCCTGCCTTAGGCATTCCAAGGGCCGGATCCTGGCTTAGGCTCAGACCTTTCTATGCCACTGCAGCAGCCAAAGTGGATTTAAAAGTGCTGTAAGCTTCCTCCTCTAGTCCAGGAATCCTCAGATGGCTTAGAACCAGTGTCGCTGGCTTTGTACCTGGTGTTAGCGGGGAGGGGAGTGTGCAGTCAGAGCACACTGTGCTCTGGGAATGTAACAGCCCCTAAAGGGTGTAACTCAGCAGCTACAAGGCTCTAAGGGCTAGATTCACAAGGGGAACTTAAGCACCAAAAGGGTCAGGTAAGCACTGAAGTCCAACATTTAGGCACTGCTGGCATTCACAAACTACATCTCAGCTTCTGCCCAACACTAGAGGTACTTAAAAGACCAGGAGGCTAGAGCCACAAAGGGATTTAGGTGCCTAACTGCTGCATTAAGCACCTAAATCCAAATTTTAAACCCTCAACCCCCCATTCAGCTGTCTCCTACCCCGTAGGTGCTTCAATTCCCCGTGGTAAAGACTCCTCAGTTGCAAATTTCTGCTGGTGGGCATGTGCAATGCCCTCTCAGTGCTGAGGCCCAGTGCCTAACTCATGTCTCAATCTCAGTCGCTCCTGCTGAAGCTGTTCCACTTTGTATGGAATACTGGAGTATTCATTGTAGCAGGGACTGCAGGAATGACCAGTGAATCACCAGGGGAACAGCCAGCAATGGAACGCAAATTTCCTGACTTGGTTCTTGTGTTTTAACCATTACACCACATTGCTTTCTTAAACAGCTTTAAGTAACATTACATACAAAAACTGTAAATTTGGGAACATGGTAGACTAGTGCCTTTCACCTCTATAGTCCTGAATGCCAATCACTGGCCAGATCGCCAATCAACATGAGTTGATGATGTTATTTTAATTTTAATTCCTAATTGTGTAGCTTACATAATTGTCACCCAGTTTGTCATGGCTGGCTGTCTGCTCAAGAAACACTCCACTGGCAGAGCTGTATGCAGAAGCTTTCATGGAGGAAGCCTATGCTGTTAAAGCCAGTTATACTAATCACTCACTTTTATGTACACTAAATTCATTCAGCAATCTTTTTAAAAGAGAAAGAGCAAGATTACCAGAAAACCATGCTTTAACATCCTTCATGAAAGGAAACCAGGCAGGGCTGTAGAGTGCCTATAACATTAATTCATTGCAGACACTATCCAGATACCTCTTCTTGGAAGGATATAATATAAAGTTACCATATTCTTCCCTCCTCCAGTTTTATTCAAATCATTCCAGAACCAAATTAACTTTTGCAAGATTAAATGCATGGAGATAAAGCCATGGGCAAGGTAACCACAATCTTAGTATGTGTTTCTAATTAGAATATGTCTTTAAGACATGGGCAGATGCCATACAATGACTGGTAATAAGTCATTAAACTCAAACTAAGAGTATCTACAGCCCCTTGGATTTAAAGGTTTTGTGTCTCACATTTTGATTGTAGGTTTAAAGAATGTTTCTTTAGTGGTAACTAAATTATATGAAGACTTGATATCCCTAGAAAGAGATCATTCTAGGATTTTGCAAAGGTTTTCCATTTTGCACTTCCTCAGTAAATGAAGACAGTAATATAGCCTATTTTATGTCAGAAAGTACCCAACCTCATTCATTTTACAGAAATTCGCTTATGTATATATCTTCCCTTTACTAATTCTGAGTTCCATCCTCTAGTTCAGAAATTTTACAGTATGCTGCAAAATTACAAATTTTAAAACTCCAAATTTTTATGACACAGTAAGTGGGATTTCATGCCATTAACTCAATAGGAAAACAGAATGAGTTGGTCCACCTTTTATTGGCTGCATTTACACATTCCTCTTCCGCCTCGTGGTAGAGGAAAATAAGGACATGTGCAGCACATTTAAGTGATTGCCTGATTTACATTTTAACTTCCAGTAAGGCATGCAGAGATCCTCCTGCTGGAAACAAAATAGTTTGATTGGAAATAGAACAGATTACCGTGACGCACTCTCCCTAGAGCAAAATCTCAGCTTTAAGTATAATGTAACTAGTGTGATTGCTACTGTTTAAAAATGGAACAGTTTTATCAGCTCACTATAAACAATCCATTTGTATTGTTCTTTTTATCTAGCAATAACATCAATGCTAAGGATTAAATTACAGCTGCTTGAACAGGGACGTGTTGGAGGCAATGAAGATGCAGGAGGCCTTTCCCCATTCCAATGTACTCATGCAAGGGGCAAACGTGTAAGCATTAGGAGTGCTAGTTGTGGGAAGGAGTTTAGTACTGCTGCTGGCTCTGGGGAAGGAGTGGTATTTGGTTTAGAAAAGGCCACCGTTCCCATCAAGTAGCCTGTGCAGGAGGAAGGTGGTGGTTGGCTGCCCATTCTGAAAAGACGTTCTCATTGCATCAGCATTCCTTGAGATTGCGCAGGTGGTGGTGCACCTCTGACTACACCATAGCTCAGCTCAGACCCCTAAGAGGCAGAATTGAGCCCTAAAAAGTTATCGCCCCCATCCCTTTTTGCCCACCCCTGCACACTCTCAAAAGACATTTTTAAAGTGCAAACCTAGCACCTGGATATGGGGTATTTACTGTCTGCAATTGCAGCTTTTAGCTTTTTATTTTCCATTAACAAAAAGAAAAATGGCAGTAGGTTCCCCTGGCTCTACTAACTGTTTGGGAATAGTTTCCACCTAATTAAAGAATGATTTGGGGAACCTATAAAGAGATCTGTCTGGCATTTTCCCTGCCCAGGCTACCTCTGAGGTATCTCCACAGGCGAGGGTGAAGCAGTCAGTTATATAAGAATCCCCAAATAAAAGAAGAATAGATGAAATCTATGATAGAATTGCCTCAAGTAAGTGCGATACACATCACACAAGATAAACATCTTTGAAGGAATCTGGAACTCCTGCCGTCCCTGACAAATCTAGAGAGACAAGGGTGGTGCTTTCAAGCTAACACAGAGCTCTTCTTCAGGTCTCACTACCAGAAGTTGGTCCACTAAACGCTATTACCTCACCCACCTTGTCTCTCTAATATCCTGGCACCGACCTGGTTACACCATCACCGCATACTGAAAAATCTAGGTTGTTTTCAGAAATAAAGAAATAAGTTGTGGGAGCAGACTTAATACATGATTTTGTATTAACAACACACTGACCACTGCTGTAATAGAGATTGGATTAGTCAGTCCCCCATATTTCTTCCGGTCATACAGTTCGACCTCATTTCAAAGCATCATATATGTATTTTTAAACAGTAACATTTTACATTTATTACCAACAACATGCTGAAAACAGTTTTTCCACTGACAATATCGTCATCATGCAGATACTTAGGCTTGGGTGGCAAGTGCATGCCTGGGGCGGAAGCCATGGGGGGGCGATGTGTGACGGCGGCAGTCAGGCAGCCTTCAGTGGCATGCCTGCGGGAGGTCCGCCGGTCTCGCGGCTTCGGCGGCAATTCCGGGACCAGCAGATCACCCACAGAAATGCCGCCAAATCTGCGTGACTGCTGTGCTTGGGGTGGCAAAAAACATAAAGCTGCCCCTTCCAGTGCCCTAGCACAAATCAGGCAGACTCACCCAGAATCTTAAGGTTCTTGGTCCCTAAGCAGTGGGATCACAAGCCACATACCCATTGACACTGGTGGTTTCACACCATCCCAGAGCTTATTTGCTGCCTTGGAAACATTCCACTCATTTTCTTTTTGACAGCAGTCAGCAAAAGAGCTCCTTGCTGTCACTAACTCTTTTCTGTCCTTTCCAGCTTCAGCGGCATGGGGGATCCTTTACTCTCTGCTCTCCAGGCAGGCCCTGCTCTCTTTTTCTCTTGTTAATTTGCTTTTTTCACAGTTCCTTCATCATTGCTGTCCTGAGAGTGCCAACAAGACTCGGGAAGGAAACTGCTGTAGCCTGACCACTACTTTGATTGCTAACAGGGTTGCCAGGTGTCCGGTTTTCAACTGGAATGCCTGGTCGAAAAGGGATCCTGGCTGCTCCGGTCAGCACTGCTGCCCAGGCCGTTAAAAGTCCAGTCAGCAGCACAGTGGGGCTAAGGCAAGCTCCCTGCCTGCCGTGGCTTCGTGCGGCTCCCGGAAGCAGCAGCATGTCCCCCCTCTGGCTCCTACACATAGGGGCAGCCAGGGGGCTCCGCACGCTGCCCCCGCCCCAAGCGCCGGTTTTGTAGCTCCCTTTGCCTGGGAAATGTGGCCAATGGGAGCCAGTGCCTGTGGATGGGGCAGTGCTCAGACCCGTCTGGCCGCGTCTCCGCATAGGAGCTGGAGGAGGGGAACATGCCCTTTCTTCTGGGAGCTGCTTGAGGTAAGCGCTGCCCAGAGCCTGCACCCCTGACTCCCTCCTGGCCTCCAACCCCCTGACCCAGCTCTGATCCCCCTCGGGCCCTCCAAACCTCTTGGTCCCAACCCAAAACACCCTCCTGCACCCCAAACCCCTCATCCCCAGCCCCATCCCTCACACCCCCAACCCCCTCCTACATCCCAAATCCCTCATCCCCGGCCCCACACTAGAGCCCACATTCCCAACCGGCGCCTCCCCCCCCCCCACCCCCCCGCACCCCAACCCCCCGGCCCAGCCTGTAGCCCCCCCCCCCACTCTGAAACCCCCAGCCTGGAGCCCCCTCCTGCACCCCAAATCCCTCACCCCTGGCCCCACCCCAGAGCCCACATTCCCACCCGGCGCCCCCCCCCCCCCCCGCCCTGGCACCCCAACCCGCTGCCTCAGCCTGAAGCTTCCTCCCATACGCCGAACCCCTCGGCTCCACCCCCCCAGCCCAGAGCATCCTCCTACACCTCCAAGCCCCTCATCCCCAGCCCCACCTGAGTCTATAGTCCCGCACCCCAACTGCCTTCCCCAGCCTGGAGTCCCCTCCTACACCCCAAATCCCTCATCCCTGGCCCCACCCCAGAGCCCGCAGCCCCAGCTGGAGCTCTCACCACCCACCCGCACCCCAACCACCTGGCCCAGCCTGTAGTCCCCTCCCACACTCTGAAACCCCCAGCCTGGAGCCCCCTCCTGCACCCCAAATCCCTCACCCCTGGCCCCACCCCAGAGCCCACAGCCCCAGCCAGCGCCCTCACCCCTCCCGCATCCCAAGCCACTGCCTCAGCCTGCCACACCCTGAACTCCTCATTTCTGGCCCCACCCTGGAGCCTGCACTCCCAAGCCTGAGCCCTCACCCCCTCTCCCACACCCCAACCCCCTGAGCCATCCTGGTGAAAATGAGTGAATGTGGGTGGGGAGAGCCAGCCACAGCGGGAGGGGGGAATGGAGTGGTGGGCGTGGCCTCAGAGAAGGCATGGTGTGAGTGGGGGCCTCAGAGAAGGGGCGGGGGAGTAACAAAAAGTAAGTTTCCCTCTGTTGATACGCACACCTTCTTGTCAACTGTCTCATCCACCCTGACTGAATTGGCCTCATTAGCACTGACCCCCCCCACTTGGTAAGGCAACTCCCATCTTTTCATGGGCTGTATAGTTATACCTGCCTCTGTATTTTTCACTCCATGTATCTGATGAAGTGGGTTATAGCTCACGAAAGCTTATGCCCAAATAAATCCGTTAGTCTCTAAGGTGCCACACAGACTCCTCGTTGGTTTTGTTGATACAGACTAACAGGGCTACCACTCTGAAACCTGTTTTATAAATGTATACATGGAACTCCATGGTGCCGCATAAGTGGTATGTGCCTAAGGCATGCCACTGAAGACATCTTAGCCCTCTAGTGAAATGTGCCCTAATTCCTTCAGCAACAGGGACTGAAGCTAAAGTGTAAGCCTCGTGAATGCACATCCTATCCCATTTTGATAGTGAGATGTGATTGCTTGACCCTTTTTCTTGTCAGCATAGGACCTCCTAAATTGGTTAGTCCTATTAGGAAAATAAGATAAAGACCTTTTGCATCTGAAGTATGAAGCCTGTTTTCTCCAGCATGTACATGTGGCCTTTGAAAAAACACTAGCAGGTTACCTGACTGGTTAATGCAATATTCAGATATCACCTTAAGCAGGAACTTCAGATGAAGGCTTAGCACCACCTTGCCCTTATGAAAAAACAGTAAAATGGGAGGGGGGTGGGAGATGCTGAGGGTGTGTAGTTCACTTACTCTTCTAGCAGGTGTTACTGATATAGCGAAAACAGTTTTAACTTGAGATATGAAATAAAGAGCATTCTCTCATTGGTTCAAATGGAGGATTCATTAGTTGACCATACTGAGGTCTCAAACTGCAGAAGGGACTTTGGGTAGATGTTAGTCATCCCTTTCATAAATCACTTAACAGACTCATATGTGAATACAGATTTCTTATCACTAAGAGTGTAGTACAGCAACATGGTTGCCAAATGCACCTTAACTGACGATAGAGAGACCTAAAAGTTTCAGCTGTAGCAGATCAGGAATGGTGGTTGGGATAATATTATTACTTTTTGCCCAGGTGTTCCATTTCAGGTTATAACTTACATCTTGATTCTCTCCTCCAGATAAATAGGACATGTATCTCTAGAGAGGTAGATTGCTCTCAGTCTATCCCAGTCCATCAGGTGTAGCAAATATAGGTCTGGGTGATAAGACTTCCATTCTGTTGAATCAACAGATCTAGAATAAAAGGGACAGATTGACAAAACTCCCATCCATAGATAAAGGAGGTCTGGGAACTATTGTTCTGGCCATGCCAGAGCCTCCAGAATTACTTTGGCTCTGTTCTGTTTTATCTTTCTTATCATCTTCTGGATGAGGTGAAATGGGGGAAAGAGAAGACCCTCTCTCCAGCTTTTCAGGAATGCATCCAAGATGGATTAGTGTTCGCTTACTGGTTTTGAGCAAAATCTGGGACATTTTGCTGGTTTCAAAGAGGTCTACCTCTGGATGACCCCCTTGGAGTCAAAGATCTTGCACATTGATGGACAAGCTGAGCAGAGATGCAACAGAACTGCACAAGTGACCATTAGACAGTTGTCTTTCCTTGTCAGATGTACAGCCACTAGGTAGATGGCATACTGAATAATACTGTTCCCACAAAGCCACTGCTTTCCTTCAAAGCTGCTTGTTTATATAACACACCAATGTCTATAATGTTCTGTATTGTCTATAATGACCTGTATCACCAGGTGATGTAAGCGAGGTAGAAGAGATTTGTGAACCCAACATATTGCTCTGAGTTCTAACACACACATACACATTTTCTTTTCCTGGGAATTTCAGTGGCCATACACTATCAAATTGTTGAAGTGAGCACTCCAGCCCAGGCTAGATGCATCTGAGGTTTGTGTAGCTGATGATCTTGGGGGGTTGAAAGCCACTCCTTTCATAACACTGAGCCGCTGAGTCCACCATGGCAAAGACAGGAGCTCATTCTTTAATATGATTAAGGCTATGATTTAGTCACGGAGGTCATGGAAGTCACTGAATCCATTACTTCCAGTGACCTCCGTGACTTCAGCCTGCGGTGGTCAGGAGCTGCAGGGTCCCCTGCTGTGGCGGGGAACCCTCAGAGCTCCTGGCTGCCGTGGTGGTGGGGATCCCCAGAGCTGCCTGTGGCAAGGGTTACTGGTCACCGCGGGCGGTGGAGGAACCCCCAAGTTCCCGGATGCCATGGGCAGCAGGAAACCCAGGTGCTCCTGGCCACGGGGGAATCCCTGAGCTCCCAGCTGCCACAGCTGTGGGTGAACCCCAAGCTCCCAGCCACTGCGGGCCCCTGGAGCTGGGGGGGTACCCTGAAGCTCCTGGCTGACATGGGAGGTGGCGGCATCCCAGAGCTCCTGGCCCCCACGGGCAGCGGGGGACCCCCGGAGCTGCAGGCAGCAGGGGTACCCCACAGCCCCAAGCTGCTGCAGGCAGCTCCTAGCCCCTGCGCAGCTGCCCCACTTCAGGTGGTGTGGGGACCCCCAAATCCCCATTTTGTCATGGATCTTTTTAGTAAAAGTTCCGGACAGATCACGGCTTCTGTAAAATTTTTCCTTTTTGCCCCTGACTTTTACTAAAAATATCCGTGACAAAAATCTTAGCCTGACGTATGATCGATGACACAGACCTACTGTCTACATTCTGTCTCTGCTGGAGATCTCTCTTTTTGAGTCGGGTGTAAAGTGTTATATATGTGGCTGAGGTTACAGGGTCCACTGGTCTGAAAAGATGACTGAGAATTGGTGCAGCAGGACTATAGCTGATTGAATCTTTGCTAGCTCTTTTTTTTTTGTCAGGAATGCTTTGCCAATTTGGGAGTCCAGTATTGCTCCTATGATAGGAATCCTCTGTGCAAGTCTCAATAATGATTTCTCCCAGTTCATCCTTAGGTCTAACTTCTTGAATAAGGTGCATGTGTAAGCCATGGTTCCCAATACATTTTTCTGCTGATGATGCTTTGATTAGCCAGTTGTAAGTACAGGTGTACATAAATCTCTTTTCTCAGTAAGTGTACTGATGGGTATTGTTTCCTTTAATATCTGAACAATGGTGCACCATTCTGGGTTGCTGGTATATTCCCAAAAGGGCTGGCTGTAGATCTCATGTCCTTCGTGCTCTCACGGACCTCATCTGTTTAGTCTTTGTTTCTGGAGGGAGTCTGATGATCTAAGCCAGGGGTCGGCAACCTTTCAGAAGTGGTGTGCCGAGTCTTCATTTATTCACTCTGATTTAAGGTTTTGCGTACCAGTAATACATTTTAACGTTTTTAGAAGGTCTCTTTCTATAAGTCTATAATATATAAACTATTGTTGTATGTAAAGTAAATAAGGTTTTTAAAATGTTTAAGAAGCTTCATTTAAAATTAAATTAAAATGCACAGCCCCCCGGACCGGTGGCCAGGACCTGGCAGTGTGAGTGCCACTGAAAATCAGCTCACGTGCTGCCTTCGGCACGCGTGCCATAGGTTGCCTACTCCTGATCTAAGCCATACATATCATCTGAGAGAGGTGGCAGAAGCAGCTACTCTGGCTAGAGTGTCAGAGGCAAAAAAATAAACCCCTTAAACCATGTTTGCAATAAGCTGTCCTTCAGAAGGATTGTACAACTACCACCATCTTTTCTCAGAAATGGTATTAGTGGCATGTGACAACAACTTGATAATTAGCCACTCTTATACCAAGCATAGAAGAAAATACCTTTTTGCCCATCCCATCCATTCTTCTTGCTTTTTCAGAAGGTGTGGAGTGAATCTAACCACTCTAAGATCTTTGGATAGTAGCCTCTGGGCAAGTGTGAAAAAACAAGAAACTTTCATGTGGCAATTGGTATAATTTATCCATCTTTTTTACACTGACTGAGCAGATGCAGGAGTAGACCATACTGCTTTTGTCAGTTGCTACAGACTTACCAGAAGTGTAATTCTGTTTTCGGATGGAGAGCCAACAATGCCAAAGATTGGGTTAAAAGAACAGGAGTACTTGTGGCACCTTAGAGACTAACAAATTTATTTGAGCATAAGCTTTTGTGGGCTACAGCCCACTTCTTCGGATGCATAGAATGGAACATATATTGAGGAGATATATATACACATACAGAGAGCATGAAAAGGTGGGAGTTGTCTTACCAGCTCTGAGAGGCCAATTAAGTAAGAGGAAAACAAACTTTTGAAGTGATAATCAAGATAGCCCAGTACAGACAGTTTGATAAGAAGTGTGAGAATACTTACATGGGGAGATAGATTCAATGTTTGTAATGGCTCAGCCATTCCCAGTCTCTATTTAAGCCTAAGTTGATAGTATCTAATTTGCATATCAATTCAAGCTCAGCAGTTTCTCGTTGGAGTCTGTTTTTGAAGCTTTTTTGTTGCAAAATTGCCACCCGCAGGTCTGTCATTGAATGACCAGACAGGTTAAAGTGTTCTCCTACTGGTTTTTGAATGTTATGATTCCTGATTTCAGATTTCTGTCCATTAATTCTTTTGCATAGAGACTGTCCGGTTTGGCCAATGTACATGGCAGAGGGGCATTGCTGGCACATGATGGCCTATATCACATTGGTAGATGTGCAGGTGAACGAGCCTCTGGTGGCATGGCTGATGTGATTAGGTCCTATGATGATGTCGCTTGAATAGATATGTGGGCAGAGTTGGCATCGGGCTTTGTTGCAAGGATAGGTCCCTGGGTCAGTGTTTTTGTTCAGTGATGTGTGGTTGCTGGTGAGTATTTGCTTCAGGTTGGGGAGTTGTCTGTAAGCGAGGACAGGTCTGTCTCCCAAGACCTGTGAGAGTGAGGGATCATCTTTCAGGATAGGTTGTAGATCTTTGATGATGCGCTGGAGAGGTTTTAGTTGGGGGCTGAAGGTGACAGCTAGTGTTCTGTTATTTTCTTTGTTGGGCCTGTCTTGTAGGAGGTGACTTCTGGGTACTCGTCTGGCTCTGTCAATCTGTTTTTTCACTTCAGCAGGTGGGTATTGTAGTTTTAAGAATGCTTGATAGAGATTTTGTAGGTGCTTGTCTCTGTCTGAGGGATTGGAGCAAATGCGGTTGTATCTTAGAGCTTGGCTGTAGACAATGGATCATGTGGTGTGTCCTGGATGGAAGCTGGAGGCATGTAAGTAAGTATAGCGGTCAGTAGGTTTCCAGTATAGGGTGGTATTTATGTGACCATCGCTTATTAGCACAGGAGTGTCCAGGAAATGGACCGCTTGTGTGGATTGATCTAGGCTGAGGTTGATGGTGGGATGGAAATTATTGAAATCATGGTGGAATTCCTCAAGGGCTTCTTTTCCATGGGTCCAGATGATGAAGATGTCATCAATGTAGCATAAGTAGAGTAGGGGCGTTAGGGGACGAGAGCTAAGGAAGCATTGTTCTAAGTCAGCCATGAAAATGTTGGTATACTGTGGGGCCATGCGGGTACCCATAGCAGTGCCGCTGACTTGAAGGTATATATTGTCCCCAAATGTGAAATAGTTGTGAGTGAGGACAAAGTCACAAAGTTCAGCCACCAGGTTAGCTGTGACATTATCGGGGATACTGTTCCTGATAGCTTGTAGTCCATCTTTGTGTGGAATATTGGTGTAGAGAGCTTCTACATCCATAGTGGCCAGGATGGTGTTTTCTGGAAGATCACGATGTATTGTAGTTTCCTCAGGAAGTCAGTGGTGTCTTGAAGATAGCTGGGAGTGCTGGAAGCGTAGGGCCTGAGGAGAGAGTCCACATAGCCAGACAATCCTGATGTTAGGGTGCCAATGCCTGAGATGATGGGGCGTCCAGGATTTCCAGGTTTATGGATCTTGGGTAGCAAATAGAATACCCCGGTCGGGGTTCTAGGCATGTGTCTGTACAGATTTGTTCCTGTGCTTTGTCAGGGAGTTTTTTTAGCAGATGGTGTAGTTTCTTTAGTTAATCCTCAGTGGGATCAGAGGATAATGGCCTGTAGAATGTGGTGTTAGAGAGCTGTCTAGCAGCTTCTTGGTCATATTCCAATTTATTCATGATGACGACAGCACCTCCTTTGTCAGCCTTTTTGATTATGATGTCAGAGTTGTTTCTGAGGCTGTAGATGGCGTTGTGTTCTGCACGGCTGAGGTTATGGAGCAAGTGATGTTGCTTTTCCACAATTTCAGCCTTTGCACGTTGACGGAAGCACTCTATGTAGAAGTCCAATCTGTTGTTTCGACCGTTCGGAGGAGTCCACGCAGAATCCTTTTTTTGTTGTTGTGCTGGTAGGGAGGATTCTGTGGGTTAGTATGCTGTTCAGAGATATGTTGGAAATATTCTTTGAGTCGGAGACGTCGAAAGTAGGATTCTAGGTCACCGCAGAACTGTATCATGTTCGTGGGTCTGGAGGGACAAAAGGAGAGGCCCCGAGATAGGACAGACTCTTCTGCTGGGCTAAGAGTATAGCTGGAAAGATTAACAATATTGTTGGGTGGGTTAAGGGAACTACTGTAGTTGCTCCTTGTGGCATGTAGCAGTTTAGATAGTTTAGTGTCTTTTTTCCTTTGTAGAGAGGCAAAGTTTGTGTTGTAAATGGCTTGTCTAGTTTTTGTAAAGTCTATCCATGAGGAAGTTTGTGTGGAAGGTTGGTTTTTTATGAGAGTATCCAGTTTTGAGAGCTCATTCTTAATCTTTCCCTGTTTGCTGTATAGGATGCTGATCAGGTGGTTTCGCAGTTTCTTTGAGAGTGTGTGACCGTCTCTCAGCATAGTCTGTGTGATATGTGGATTGTAATGGATTTTTTACCTTTAGTCCTTTTGGTATGATGTCCATCTGTTTGCATTTGGAAAGGAAGATGATGTCTGTCTGTATCTGTACGAGTTTTTTCATGAAGTTGATGGATTTCCACTCCATACAGCTAAAGATTGGGTTAGAAGTCTCAACTGTCACAGAGGGGAGCTTCAATGCATTTGCCATCCTGTCAACTAATCTGTGAAATAGTATTGCACCCTCAGAGCTAGGCACTACTGTAGTAATCTCCACATTTCCACCTGGAAAACTCTGATCCTTCTGTTCAGGATCCATTTGCTGCTATTCCTCAGGCATCTCTGGCTCCCCCACTTCTGAGAGTATGTCTGGTATGATGATAGGTAATTGATCTTTCTTTATATATTCCAGACAAATCCAGGAGTGTCAGATCTGATGATGGAAATCTTGCCTACACTCTTAGAGAGGGAAGATTTCTAGTAGAATAGCGATTTTCTGAGGAATGTCTGGGAGAGGGCCATCTAGCCCAAGGGTACATGCTAATTGCTAATCCACCCAGAAATCTATGCCCAGTTCCATTTCACAGTATCTGTCATGGTATGGATCCTCTGCATGTTTGTTTTGCAGAATATCTGTCCTTATGAAAAGCCCTATCTGATTGACTAGGGTGTTCAGCCTCCACTTCTGATTGAGGATTCAACCTTGGATTCAACTCCAATAGTAGATGAGAGATCAGTGATCTTGGGGACAGAATAGAAAAGGTCTATAGCATGCTTACCATGGAAGCATAAGGTGATTATTCATGAAGCTTCTCCACCCTTCTTCTCTTCTCTGGAGGAGAATCAATAGTATGGGGATCTAAAGTTCTTCTCTAAATTATGTTTGAGTTGCGGATCTGGATGGATAGGAGCAACAAATATCATGGCCAGTTGTTGAGGTGGCTCGGAATGGAGAGCTGGATTAAGAATATCCAAAATGTTCATTGTCTGCTTCATTATAAGACCAGAATCCTTCTGTTTTGATATAGGAGAGCTGATGGTCTAGGATCCGTAGATAATGGCTCTGTAACGTCCACTGAGTGTGCTTTTTGGCTCTGCAGACAGATTCTATCTTGTGCACTGTCTTTTCGCAGACCCAAAGTGACCGGATCCAATCGTGTCCCTCCCATATATTGACCTGGCTCACAGAGGCTCTCACCTGTGTGGTTTCTCTGCTTTTCAATTTTGGATCCAATCATTTAGTATCATTCTTGGGTACTACAGATTTCTTGGAATTTGAAACCTTCTGCAAAGTTTTGTCCAGCTTCTTCTCCCTAGAAGCATCAGGAGATGATGCTGGTCTATGCTCGGTCATGGATCCAAGAGATATGCCAGATCTGGAAGGCCTGGCTGCCAGAGCCTCCTGCAGATGCACTGCTTGAAGTCTATTCTGACATTCATTCCAAGCCCTCGGGGTGAAAATACTGCAGACTAAGCTTCTGGAGGGAGTCTGTCTCTCCCGAGGCAGGTTAGGCATCATGTGTGAGCATACAATGCCAGAGAAAACAAGGGACAGGAGGCACGTCTCTTGAATCCTGGCCTCAATCTTCTGATCCACAATCAGATCCTAATAGCAGAACTGAAGTTCTAACCACAAACTATTAAAACTACTGTTTAAAATACTTTGTTTCTTTTTAAAGGAAATAAAACTGATCATTAACACTAAAAATCTAATTATACTAAAATCTAATCTAATGAGAATGATAAAGGTGTAGAAGGCACCATCTAAGGATAAGAATTCAGGCCAAGGACCTAGAATGCTTCCTGATCGGCCAGCTGGATTTTGAAAGGAACTGAAGCAGCCAGAGCATCCACCTCTCTTATGTAGCCTCACCCTCAGAATGTTTGCCAACAGTGAGGAAAGGGGCAGGAGGGGGTGTGAGCACGCTCCAACAGCACTGCTATCAAAGGGTCCATTGTCAGAGCTGCACCAGATGTGCATCCCATGAATGGCAGTCTGCAGAGGGCACTCGACGCACTGACAGTGTTCAGGAATATTTGCATAAGGAACTTCAAAGGAATAAGTTCTGCCTTCAAATGCCCTGACTCAACTCCCAGCGACTTGAATGGGAATTACATGAATGCATCAGATGGCAGAATCTGATCCTAATAAAAAGGAGTTTTGAATTCCAATTTAATTCTGTCCCGCTGATAGGATTTCTTTGAGAAGCAAGCCCTGGACTTTTTGTTACTAAGTACATATCTACTAACAAGTCCAGGATCATTCTTCAGATCATATTTGTTGGCCTGTTCAGCATTTTTTCTCCAGAATGTATCAGAAATGAAGCTGTTTGTCCCATAAGATTTGACTGTTAATTTTTAATTAAAGAAGCTTAATGAAATCCCATCATCAGCCCAGATACCCCTGCAACCCAATTTTAGGAACAATTTCCCCTCTGATAATAATTTACCATATAAAAATACAATCAAGTAAAAAGTATAGTGTCCTAGATTAAAGATTATAGTTTACGGCTAAGCTTTCACTACATAATGCAGGAAAGTAATTCCCAAGAGCACTGTTTACTTTATTGTTGGATGTTAATGTATGCTTACCAGAATTAAATTACTAAAGTTCGATAAATGCTAAAGAAACCTGCATGTTTCTAATCCAGTGGATCTTCTGATTTTTCCCTTTTTAAATCATTGGGATTACACAAGTATAACTGTAGGCAGAATTTTGCCATATGTGCGCTACAGGAAATATGAGCAAATTAATTTCAGAAGATGTTGAAACCCCCCCCTCCATTAGAGCATCCTATACAGTAATGGCTAAAGTTTGCAAAGGCAGAGGTCCAACTGTTCCACTCTTTAATCAGAGGATTGTGTGTGAACAACGGGGCGGAAGGGGCCTCCACAAGGAGAGTCCTTACCTTTAGACTGCACCTTGGCCCTTCATGCCAGGCGTGACTGCCCCCAGAATGTCTCCCCCCATCCAAAGTATTTCCCCTCACTCCCCCCTGACACAAACCTCAGAAAAAAGTGGGTGGGAGGTGGGAGTGTGTGTGAAAAACTCAGACTTCTGCAGTCCACACTTGACAGTGACCCGCGCCCCTTTCCACCTACACAGTTGGAACTTCAGAAGGGTTTCTACAGGGTTGAGGGAGCATACCATGAAGGAGACAATCCCTGCTCCCCTACGCCCACAAGCTAGGTATGAAGTCTCCATGTTGTCCAGGGAAGTGCTGGGGACCATGTGGATGTGGAGTAGAAACTTTCTTTCAGATTCCTGCTCTTGTTGCCAATGCTCTTTTGATGCCTCAAACAGGTTAGCCTTTTACTCCAAAGATGAATTAGTTGTTCACAGCGGGCTTTTTATGACAAGCCGTTTCAGCTCTGAGTTGCTTTTTTATTTTTAGCTCTTTTGCAGGCTTGAAAAAACAATTAAGCGAAACATAAAAGGTGCTGATGGCACTGGAAACTCAGTTTTTCCATTTAGCCAGAGAAGAGGTACCTGATAGGGAGTGGTAATGTGAGCTTCCTCATACTCTCTAATATTACAAGAGAAACCAAAGCGACCGACTTAGCCTGAAGACAGGAGCAGGAGCCAAACACGTCACAGTGCTAATACTGGCGCTGACAATTATTCCCTCTGTGGCACTGGGAGAATCAAACTCTCAGCTCCGTTTCCCCCTGTGTAAAGGGGGGTTCTGTTGAGAGGATTCATTTGCTAATATAGAAAAAGCTTTATTGTGAAGCAGTTAGGATTGCCACATCCCCACCCACACAAGAGACTGAAATGCTCAAGTAAGCTCCCTAACTGTCCATACTCGCTTCTCCTCTTCCCCGCCCCCCGAGTAAACACCTGGCCATTAGCACAACTACCTTTTACCACAGACCATACAACATAGCCTAACCTCTGCTCCTCTTTCACCCTTTTACACACCTCTTACCCAGATTACTTTTCCCCGGCACTAGTACGTGTGGTGTAGGAGTTGGTTGTGCTGGGCAAGAGTAGTTTGTTAAAAAGAGATGAGTGCATGCAGAGAGTAAGGGCCTGTGATGCTTCAGGGGTTCATCCAGACCAGGAAAGGGTTGTGTCATGGTCTGCCCTGTAATGCAGGGTGCTTGTGGCTGTGCAGCTTTGGCTGAGAGCCCTGCCGCCAGTAGCATGCTCACAGCACAGTGGTCTCACCCTGGCTTCCATCAACCTGGTTACTCCTTGCAGGGTGACCCCAACAGCCCTTCCTATCCTGGGTCTCCCCAAAACCATCTCCCCTGCAGCATCCAGTCCCTCTCACTGCATCCTCACAGGAGTTAAACTTGCTACCTCCAAAGAGACAGAATACACACAAGCCTGCTAGATAAGCTGAGGGTTTTACTCTTTAGTTTAATACACAGCACTGAGGTGATTTTGTAAACGTAAAACAAGTTTATTAATAGAACCTAGATTTAAGTGATACCCAATAGAAGGAGTAGGGATAGAAATGGTTACAAACAAAAGTAAAAACTAAAACTAAAACTGAATTTAAACTAGAGTCTTTTGTTCAAAATAGTTTTCTCACTACAGTCATTCTTCCAGCTCAGCTGGCCCATCTTTAGCCAGGATCCAACATAGAGCCCAAAGCACTTTTTTGTCTTCTCAGGTGAAGGATGACAGAATGGCTTCTTGCCTTCTGTTATATCTTCCAAAGTTCATTGTCCCTATTTCAAGAGGCAGGAAGGTTTCCTAGGGTGCTGTCTCCATCCCTTGTCAAGACTGTTAACTGGTCATCTTCCCCCCCCCCCCCCCCCCGCTCCCTTGATGGCATTGTTTACCTTGCATATAAATGTGTTTTTCATTGTCTTAGGTCACATCTTGCTTAATTTACATTGGAGATACGGCAAAGCCTGCAAAACAACATTCCTTTGTAGGACAGGTTGTGCTTCGGCACTGTCCACGAAACACATTTGCGGAACATATTTTCAGCAAACATCTAGAATTCTGTATATACCACCCATACATACAAACACTAATGTTACCAGTTTGCATATGACACCTTACATGACAACTTTTAGATACAGATTATGATGGCGAGTTGGAGCAATGAGTGTGTAAGGCCAGATGAGAGTTATGATATGGTGTACCCTCTGCCAGGTGGCACTGAGGGGCTCCCTGGGTCACAGGGGCTGATGGAAATCTGGCATCTCTGGGGCTAGAGTGGAGTTAAGGTTGTGGAGTATGGTCTGGGGCCCTTGATAGTTGTGGTAATGGTAAGGTGTGATCCTTTCATATTCTTCATTTTGTGGTTTGTCAGTTATATTACAGGTATATGTCTGTGAATATGTTGTGTATTGCAAGCCTGTGTGCTTCATAAAGACATTTTTGTGTATTAATTTCCTAGTTTTTAAAAATGTTTAATGGTGGGGGGGGGGAGAGGTAGGGGACTATGGGCGTGCAGGGGAGGACTTGTGGTGGGTAAAAGTGCAACTGCTAATCAAAAGTTTGTCAGCAGCTGAGCATGAAACCTCATGTATGAGCAATTGTGCACCAGCCGCTAAAATCTCATTAGGTCTCTCGCATTATGCTGTTGTTTAATGCAGTTATATCTGTTTGGAAGAATAACATGGGCATTTAGTACTAAATCATCCACAGAATGTATTCAGATCCAGAATAAAGAGTTGATGTGCCACTGTGGGTTATGACAAACTTGATAGTTCAATGCTTCTAGTCCATTTGGGTTTCCACACAAAGTACAAAAACAATTAAGAATGCTAGCATGAAAAAAGATAATCGTGTTAATTATAACTCCTCCCCCAAAAATCTCTACTGCTTTCCCAAAAACAGAATTAAAAAAGAAACATAAAATTGGTTGAAAAAAATATTCAAATTTAATTTCCACCCAATATCTATTGACACAGCTGCAAAATATTATAAACAACTTCAGATTTTATTGAAAATACTGTAATAACCTCATAGATAAGAATACATTCCAGAACAAGACCAAGTGCTTAAGAATAAAACTGCTCACAAAAGGACCTACTCCAGTTCCCACTGAAGTCAGTAGGATTTTTGTGACAAAATTTCAATGGAAGCACATTTGAGACAGTAATAATGAACTAACATTTTCAAAGGAAAGAGGCAATAGAGAAAAGCAACTACAACTATTCTACCCCTTCTGGGTCTTTCTGAAGGAGAAACAGCTTTATATAAAAATCTGAAACACTAAGTCCATCTCCTTTATTATCTGATTTAATTGCAAAGAGTAATGAATTATAGCATTAACCAAAGCAACACTATAGCCAAAATATATAGTTTGACTAATATGTATATGCACCTTAGAAATGTTATATAAAATAATTTTAACACTAAATTTAGAAGAGTGTATCCATCCACCCACAATTATCGTCTCTTGTAATTGTACAGAAGGAGAAGGCAATACTACATTTGACTGTCTCCCTTCCTGTTTCATCTTTCAGAATAAACCCATGATAAAATGCTACTAGAAATTTTCTATGTAAGTTTACTTTCATTTAATTGGAGTTGTCTGGAATAGATTTCTTATGTATGAGTACATTTTGAAATATTAGCTAATTGATATATTCATCTGAGAAACATCCTACTTAAATTCTTAAATCTGATTTAATAACTTTCCCCCCAAAAACTGTATTTCACATTTTAAACTAGCACCAAGTTAGTTAAATTAGCTAAAGTAATTATTTCATGATACATCCTTTCAGTCTAACGCTTTTTGACCTCAGGAAGTGCAAATACATTTTGTCTGAAAAGGTGCTTCACATCCCTTCTCTTCGCTGAGCCAGGAACAGTTGATTTGCAAGTTTAAAAAACCAAAAGCTATAACTTGAGTTCTGGCATAGCTGAGAAACATGTTTTAAGTTTGCTGAGAGTTTTATTGTGCCATGAGTTTTAATAAAAAAACTGAAGTTTTAATGGTGGGGGGGACGTTATGCCTAATGATCATCTATCAATAGTACAAGACAACCTATTATAATTAGAGGTAAAGTAATTGCATACACTAATTTTTCTTTTGCCCACTACTACATTGATGGCGAATTTCAATTATTACACTTCCCACTACCCTTTAGAGCAATATTAAAGAAAGTGACCAAATCCATTCAGTCAACATAGTTTTAGCTGTACAGGTATTTTAACTGCAAAAAAATCCTCAAAGGATGGTCTAATCTTAAAAAGTTATTTTACGCAGCTTGTGGAAAACTAAATGCTAGGAGCCAATGTGTTGCTGGAGGTGCCATCTTTCAGATGAGATACAAGTCTGAGGCCTTGCTCATTTCTGGCCTTGAGCCAGCAAAATACTTAAGCACATGCTTAACTTTAAATGGGCAGTCCCATTACAGTTATTCAATTCCAACTCATCTCCTAGCAATCTGATAGAATGGTATTAGCTAAATTGGAAGAGTGCTACATACTGAATAACCAGCAGCAGGTCCTGAGGTTACCAATGCAAATGCTGAAGTTAATGGGACTACTCATGCTTAAGTGCTTTCCTGGATCAGGGTGAGAGTTCTCAGTAGCTTACAGGACTGAGTCCCTTGAAATTAAATGCTCCCCTGTACTTCTCAAACATAGAAGTTTTAGCCATTGTGTCCTATCTTTGTGTACTGACATTTTACTATAGTAGCAGAAATCCCTCCAGCGACATCAGCTGGAGAAGTTCTTCCATTGCCCCTACTTTAAAAAATGGTTTTGTAGTGGCTAGCATTAAATGGTGGTTGCATCCCACCTCAAAAGTGGCTGCATTTCAATACTGAGTGATTGATCCCTATATATATATAGACCTTAAAGTGCTTTGGGATCCTTCCACATGAAAGGTGCTAATAATAACTTTGAGACACACACTGCCTGTGTTGGAGGATCCTCCCTCCATCATCCCTCTTTTACACGTGAGGAAATTGAGGCACCAGTAGATGTGATTTGCTTAAGGTTGCAAAGTATAGAGCCAAAAACTGAACTCCTCAAAACAAATCTTGATGGTTCATTTCTATATACTGGTGATTTTACAAATTATGGGTGGAAACCCTGGCCCCACTGAAATCAATGGCAAAACTCCCACTGACTTCAATGTGGCCAGGATTTCACTTTATGTTTTCAGTAAAGCTCAAGTCTTTGATGCCTATATCAGAAGCATCCCGTAATTAGATCATTAGCCCCATGTCATGTCTGGTGTAGGCTAATACAATTCTGAATCATAAAAACTCCAGACCACACAAAGAAAGATCTGCATTCATTACTTCAAACCATTTCTATTTACATTGTCTTTGTTTGCATGATTCTTCAGTTTTACTAAAGAAACAATGCAGTCCCCTAAAAAGGAAAGAAAAAATAACAAAGAAAACAGAAAACAATGAATCCTATGACCCAGTTGACAGAATAAATGTAGATTATCACCATGTCCATGTCAAACCACCATCCACGGCTATCATCCTCAAAATCCATATAGTCCATCCTGTGAGCAGCATGTGGGAAGTGCCTTCTTGCTACAGGATCTGTATGCCTTTGGAAACCTGCTGGAAAACAGATCATGTCACTTCAGTCCACTTATTCTTAAAAAAATATATTTTAAGTGAATTCAATGCTTATGAAAGGTGCTGGATTGAGAGCATCAGAAATGGATAGCCTCTATCTGAAGAGCTAATGCAGAATAGAAGCAGCACATCTCACCACCAGTGTACATCCCTCTTTCCTGGAGAGGACTATGATGGATCTCAGGGCACCCAAGACTCTGAGTCACTTTTTTACCCACTGTCGCTAATGAGAGGCGTCTTATGGTAGCTGGGCATTCCTGACGCTGCCAGCCCTTCAACCACTTAAGCATTCTCCTATGGGCTTATGCCAGCCCTGTCTTTGCCTTGCAGGTTAACAAATAGGTGCATCCCCAATCCCCGAATCCCTTTGAATCATTCCCCTATGATATCCAGCCCCAGAGACTGGCTACCCACAGCAATTCCAAATCCTCTATCCCCAAAGTTGTATCTCAGTTTAGCAGTTTTATCTTAACCCACTACTCCTGTAAACCACAAAGCCCTTGTGAGCATTTATAATAAAACAGAAGATTTTTTTTAAGTAAGAATAAAAAATGTACTATAAATAGAGTGGTGGAAGCAAGTGGTTACAATACAAAAAAAATAATAAAACACAAATCTGAATCTAAGCTTATCAATAATTACTTTTCCTACCCAATAAAGTAGATTTACCCTCCAAAAGTACAGTCCATTGCGGACCCAGGAGCCAAACATTTATGAAAGCACTCCCCTCTGCCAGGGGTTTTCCCCTCACTAAATGGATGTAGAATGTCTTTCCCTAAAGTCTATTATACTGTAACAGTTTTGTCTTTATTCACAGGCAGGACAAAATTTGACCGTTTATTCTTATTCTTTCCCTCCTGATTCTTAGCCAGAGTTTGATCCATGAGAATACTTTGCTTCTCAAACCAAAACTACTCAGTTTGTTCAGTAATCTCTTGTAAGGGGCTTTCTGAAAGCCCCTTTGAAAAGTCCATATAAATTAAATCAACTGATTTTCCTATATCCACTGTTTACTGATTCATTCAAAAAGTGCTAGTCTACTAGTGATGCACAAATTTCCTTTGTAGAATCTGTTCTGGTTAGACCTTATATAATAATCATCTAAATAGAATTATAAAACATCTAGAAGTATAACTGACTAATTTACTATGGATAGATAAGGCTTACTAGTCTGTAAACCCCCCTAACAGTTTAACCCCATGCATTTTAAGAGATCATGGGTGAAATTCTGACTCCAATGCAGTGAATGTCAAAACTCCAATTGACTTCATAAAGGATACGATTGCAACCCATAGTTTAAAAAAATGCCAAGCTACTGTGGAAGAGAAAAAATTGTTCTATGGATTTGTACTGGGAGGCTATCTTAGGCCCCAATCCTGCAAAGACTTACATATATCCATTTAAGAAAGTAAGTAGCCCTATTGAAAAACCATGAGGTTACTTAGGGTTACCATATC
>NW_020664420.1:32856729-32932462 GCF_002925995.2 Terrapene triunguis | reverse complement strand
GCCGGCGGCTGGGGTCCGGAGGCAAGGGGGCTGCCTGAAGCCCATAGCGCTCGGGCGGCTCAGCTCTTAACAGAGCCGAAGAGTCAGGGGAGGAGCTGAGCAGCCGCGGGAGGGGAAGTGCCCGGCCGGCATTTTTCCCGGACATGTGCGGCTTTTTGGCAATTCCCCCCGGACGGGGGTTTGATTGCCGAAAAGCCGGACATGTCCGGGAAAAACCGGACGTATGGTAGCCCTAGGTTACTCACATGTTTAAAGGTAAGCAGAGGCTTAAGTTTTTGCAGGATATGGACCTTGCTTATGTTTACATTTGGAAAACATTACCATTACTTATTGAAAAATAGTGGAGTCTTGTTTACAACTTTTCCTGACGCTATAAAGATGTGATTTACATAAAAAACACATCTTGATTCAAAACCTGTATTTCAAATCTAGTTTTGATATTTAGAAGCATATTATCTGCTTCTCTTTTATAACACTTGTTAAACATCACTTCCAAATATAAATCTGGATTTATTTGATCTGATTTCCATTTTTTGGAATGAATTTGCAATTGACATTAAGTTCTATCACCAGTGTTATAACTGTGCTTTTATACATAAATCCTCAGTGTATATTACCCTCTCCAGAGGGTCCTAATCAAGATTGCTATGTGTGATTTGCTTTTATTTATTTCCACTCTTATAGTAAATACAACACAAAATGCCAGAAGGCTATTTTTGCATCAACAATTTTGAATCATCTTGTAATCAAAGTATAATTATGCAAACATTTAGTGACATTAGTTATGACTGGGTAGTTGCTAGAGCCTAAAAGATTTAGAGAAATATAATCCTTGATTTGTATCTCTATGTGATTTACTTTAAGCAAACCTTCATTAAATTTATCCTGGATTAGACTTTATAATGTAATCATTCTACATTCAAGAACAGCAATTTTAAAATAGGAAACTACTGCTATTCTATAATTGTTCTTCCTGTAGAAATCCACAGAAATGCTTCTGATACTGCATTAAGAAGATATACGACCAGATCCTGCTCACTTTATCCACATGAGTAATCCCACTGATTTCCACGAGCAAAGCAAACAGGATTTGACACCCAACATATGGAATAGATTTTAATTCCCTATTATTTGGATGTGTCTCCAAGCTAGTGCACTAAAAATAGCAGTGTGGACTTTGCAACTTGGGCAGTAGCTCCGGCTCTCAAACCCATTCTATCCTCTGAATCTAATCTGGGGCATCTAGCCTGAGTCTATGCCAGAGGCACAATGTCCACACTGCTATTTTTAGCACATCCACTAGCTATTCTAAGCCACACTAGCACAATTTGTCTACCTCCACTGTGAGACTCACTCCCAGCTGCAGTGTAGACATACCCTAACTTACCATCTGTTAATCAATTAAGATTCAGTTGAAAGTGGCAATAGTACAACTAGGCTAGAAACTAAATCCTTGCTCTCAACACGCGCTAGTAAAGAAAAAAAAAAAATGTTCCTTTGCCCTGAAATACATCGAAAACCTACTTGGATACGTTTAATTCATAGAAATTGGGAGCTACATTTTTCCACACTAAATCACTATGAAAAAATGTTACTGCAAAATCATTTAATCCACACTGTGCTTGTGGTCTCCTTTAGAAGAGTGATTCTAGGTGAGTAATTTCTGATAAGAAAAGGCCATTTGGGCCATCTTACAAAAATTAGTGTGTTGACAATCACTGTATAATTAGGGTTGCAAATGAGTTTTGAGTACAAGTCTCTGATTCTGGCAATCCCTCTAAACTATGTAAAAAAGTAATTTGTCTCAAAACTTGCAGACTCTTCTACTAAATTTTCATGACATGAACAAGGGTTCCTGAATTATGTCACCCTAAAAATAGGGGAATTTACTGGTGTTCAAAACCACTTAACAGATTTTGCTTCTTTAGAACAAGCACCCCTCCCAAAACCATCCCATCCAAAAAGCTGCCCCCCACCCCCCAAAAAAGAAGAAAACTAGAGAGGTGAAAAGACTATAAAGTCTAGTTTACTAGACTCATCCAGCTAAGATCTAGGGTATAATATTCAAAAGTGAATCAGGCACTTAGGAGCCTACATTCCTTTGACCTTCAATCAGAATTAGGCTCCCAGGTGCCTGAGTCATTTTGAAAATGGGACGGAACCACTAAGTACTTGTGAAAATTTCTTTTGGTGCCCAGGCCCAAAATTTAGTTGACTGAAATCTAATTTCAAAAGTTCATAACTTTGGATTATTTGAACATAGCTCAGCAATTTCAGCTTGACAAGCTCAGTATAAAATGTCACATTACTGGTGGAGATCTAAACCCGAAAGAAAAAATACATTGAAGTCCCTTGTTTCCTTGCACAGATAGAGAAGGTGATCAGGGTGGCCTTCCCCTCTGTCTAAAAGTAGACCTATCAAGGTGTGAATGAGAGAAGACTTCAGTTACCTTTAGGAAGCACATTTGGGGCCACTCCTAATGCCCATAAGCCTTAAGAGGGTTATAGGAGCCACCTTCAACCCTCCTGGCCTTTGTAGGGTCGCAAGTCTCTACTGAAACCACATCGGTTCATTTGGGGCTGAAGGGACTGTGCTGCATGTTGGCATGTGGGAGTCCAAAGAACCATACTATGGCTGAGACCTGTTCCCCATCCCTCCTCATCTAACTCCTCCTAAAGCTCATGAAGGTGCATTGTGGGGCATCAGTGACCTTCCTAATTTAAATATACACATTTGAAGAAAACATAGTACAGCACTCTAAATTAGAAAATATCAAAGTTAAGGTTGTCTGTGAAATCTTAACTCTGCTCCCTTGTATGTATGCATTTTGATACAGTCTTTGACAAGGGGACATACTATTTTATCCACAGGACCCCTGCCTCATTCACTGTGAAGGCTGAACAGTCTTTAGTGAATGATGCTGCTGTTCGATATTTAGGCTAAGATTCTTAAAATCAAGTTGATATCCATATTTAGATGCCTAAATAGGTGGCACTGATTTTCAAGTGCTGATATTTAAAACAAAAAATTAAACAAAGAAAGATTTCTATCGTGTTCTTAGTAGCATACCACAGCAACTGTTATTTGTTAGACAGCAGTAGAACTTTCTGTCCTGTATAGTATGCATATTCTGAGGAGACCTTGCAAGAGCAGCTTGTGTGGAGATATGCTTCACTGAGTGCCCTGTTTTATGAACAGAGTGAAGCAGATTTGTGATCCTGATCTTATTCAACGGTCGCTTTTCCATGTTCAATGGAACGAGGCAGGGAGTGCAGCAGAAAGTTGGAGGGCTCCAAAAGGAGCCTTGTCTCATTCCATAAACATCCTCACAAATCAAGGCACCTGTACATTAAAACAAGTTTTACTCAACACTTCATAAATATGCCAGCACAATCAGACATTGAATGAGAATTTCCACCCAAATCACAAGAATAAGCATGCAGAGTGCCACAGTAAAAACCTGCTCCTGTGTAACGGAAACAAGTCCATGTGCAAAGTAGGCTTTTTAGCCCTTATAAGTCACAGAAATCAAAAAGGATTTTCACAAAGCACAGAAAAAAGGCACATCTGTTACATATATCCCTGCCAAATTTCATGTTTCTACAACCTCATTCTGAAGATCTAGTGGTATTCAAAATAAAGTTGCAAACAATAATAAATTTTTCTTAATTTTTTAATTTGTTTGAACCCATTTTGCTCCAGCTTAAAAGAAATAAGTCACTCTGAGCTGAGGAAAATTTCAGTTAAAAAAAAAAAAGTCAGAATAATATGCAATTGAAAAAGAATACTTATATTGGACAGGCTTGTGCAACATTGGAATAATGAAGTTAACATGGAAGCATGTGGTGATTCTCCCAATTAAAACTACACCTACCAGTAGTGTGAAATGCAAGGCACTGATGTGGTGATATTAGGTAATACCACCACTCTTTGGTTTACTGCTATTTTATAATTGCTCTTTTTTAGTGGAGAAATTCCTCAGAATAGTCTGTTGGTTTCACTAATTTCACTATGAAATTACATTTATAATAATCATTAAGAGATTTACAGAATGATTGTAAAAGCATTTACTTTTTATATCACTTGCTATTTTTCTGACTGTAAAATATCACCCATTTTGTTTTGTTACATTACATTTGTGACTTGTATGAACGAAAACACACACACACACACACACACACACACACACACAAACTTAGCAATGGAGAATCTGTAAGCTAAACCCATCGTTTAAAAAATGAATAATTTATTTATTTATTGAAATACTCTGTACTCCTGATACTGTGTATGGTTTGATATACAGAAATTGAGAGTGGGGCTGCTGGCAGAGCATGTTCTGAAGGCTCGAAGATTTTGAAATTCAATTCCCCCCTTGAATCTGAAAAAGCCTGAATCAGAGAACCATCAGGGATCATTGTAAGACTGATCTTTCCCAGGCATCTAAACATGGAATGGGTGTGGAGTGGGGGGGGGGGGCAGGAAGGAGAGAGAATTGTAATTGTCAGGGCAGTGAATTGCCTCTGGCGGGTTATCTTAAATTGTCAGAGTTACTATATATTTTTAGGTTATGACAATGGCACCTACGCTATATGGATGTGTACCCCTTTTAGCATTTCTATAAATCAAAATCAGTCAAAATTCTGACAATTCTTTTGGATATCAATTAATTATTGGATCATAAAGTCAATATCAACAGTATTGGCCCAACCATACCCCTTTGAAACTGATGCGTGTTTTGCCATTGTTTACACTGACAGCAGTATCAAGTCCTGTCCATAGTTGATCTGACTCAGTCCAGAGCCCAGTACCTGACCCTACTAGCTGGACAGATGCCTGGGGGCATGAAGATCTGGAATCTTCCTCCCAGTCTGGCAGGCTAGAGATCAGCTGAAGAGCCACTTCATGGAGGCTACTCAAAGCAAATGGGTAGAGCAGGCTTCTTGGGGATTTATGTAGTCCCCAAATGAGTGGGAGGATGGGTGGATCTGTGCAGTGGTGGATTCACTGCCCCTCCTACAATCTGCCCATGCCCAGTCCCTGCTTGGTCACCCACCTATCTAGCCCACCCCCTTCTATAGCAGAATTACACCAGTTCGGCCACAAGGAGTCTGGCATAGTCAGAGAATATGCTGGATGTCCATCTACTATTATTTGATTAACTTTCATATGGGCAGAAAAAGTTATTTTCTTTGTGTGTATGTATATATATATATATATATATATATATAACCTATTACCTATTACTCATTTGCAAATTCAGTTGAGCTCAATTAACATGCAGGTTGCCAGACATCCTTAAATAATCTCCAAATTGACTTCTGACAGTCATGTGTTTCATCAGGATTTGAGCAATAGTGATACCAAATGATGGACATTCTGTTGGGCTTATATCATTTATACCTGCTTTTCCAATCATTCTGATTCTGTAGGAGTGCCAAATATCCACTATGTTCTACATAGTTATAGCTCATTCATTGAGACCCTGTCATAAGGCAACTAACATAACAATGGAAAGAAAATCATATTAGAGTCAATAGTGGTATAACCTTTAATTTATCAGAAAGCTATTGCTAAAATGATTAACATAGATTTGATTCTTTGGACATTACAAGAAAAGAAGTAATTAGGCAACTTAGAGAAATTTAGTCCCCAGATATCAGTTGATGATAAGAACCAATGTTTTTCCTAAGTAACATCATAACTATTGGTACCTCCATAAGCAATCTTGTATTCTCTCGCTGTTTTATACAGCCCACAGAACTGTGAAATTAGAATCTAGATAATTATATTGGAAAATGCTCAATGTTTACAAATAAAAGTAAAGTATCGGATTACAGTGGCAGGATCCCAACAAAGGCAGTCAGCAGCAAGGGTCAGAGCAGAGGCAAACCTGAGACTGGGACTAGCAGAGGACTTCATAGTCAGGTTCAAGGCCTGCGTCAATACCCAGGGTCAGAGTCCAAGTCTGGAAGCAAAGTCCAAATCAAGCTAAGGTCAAAGCCAGGAATTGAGGAGCAGGAGGGGTCATGGTAACGAAGATATCCACACTGTTGCCTAAACACTTCCTGGGTGCTCTTTGGGTTTACATAGGGCAGGGAGCCAATCAGGAGCCATGAGGCTGTTGTCTGTCAAACCCTTGAACTTTCCATGGTCTGTGTCCATAGCAGGTCATGGGAATGGAGCACAAACAGGTTACAGTTACTGTTGGGTGGCAGCCTGGTGATACAAGTTGCCTGGTAGTGCTGCAGTCCTGGGCTCTGGACCCTAAGGGCCTTATGTATTATTTACATACAAATCTTATCATTAAGTTCTTGCTTCAATAAAGTTATTTCCTATACATACAGTAGTTATTTCACATTGTAACTTCCAATACTTTTCCTTGAGGTTTTACAAAGGATCACCAATACTTCTTTTGTACTGGTTCCTACAGTACTTAACATATATAAAATTACACTGAGTTCCAGCATAGCTTTCCAAGTTTTAAACCCTAAAAGCCAAAACATATTAAAAAAACCCGCTTCTTTGAGTTCAGCATCCTTTTTGGCCTTTCACTGTTAAGTGCACAGCCAAACTCTTAGGCAATTTACGCCTCTCGTAAGTAATATACAGGCCTTCAAAAAAGCCTTGCACCATTGTTCATCTGAAGTCTTTTGCTCTTTGAAATATTGCAAGATTAATTTAATGTAATTTAATTCAAAATTACAAACTTTTACAGCTGCCACAGAAAACTGGCAGCCTTAGTTTGGACAGGAAATGAAGGTGAGATTTTCAGTGTAAATAAGATGAACTGCCATTCAATGAGGTTTATTCTCCTATTTATAAGTTTGGTATTTGAACACTAACTCTTGCTATCATTAATTTGAGTTTATAGACTTAAATTCCATGGACCTCAATAGAATGCTTTTGTCTGTTTTGTTGTATTCCACACAAAGCAGCAATAATATTCTGAACATTAAATAGATAACCAAATACAAATAAGTGACAGCAATAACCACATGCTGTTTTATGGAGTAATAATTTGGTTCTCACTGATTAAAATACAAGACAGAAAGCTGAATAGTATCTCTTAATGAGGGATCAGATTGGTAAAAAATATAGTGAAAGACAGATACTGTAGTGCATGACCTTACAGAACCTTCTGTAGTGCATGAATTTACAAAACCATGTAAAACTCATGCAGGCGGTTTGCATGTACACTCTTACTTCCATAATCTAGCATTATTAATGTCAACAAAAAGTTGTTTGCTATTTTTTCAGTGCACCACATTGACCAGTTTCATTAAAAATATTTAGCCCATACTGGAAAGTGGCTGTGCACAGTCCCTCCCCACATTCAGAATGTAAAGCTAGCAACAGTGTCTTTTCCTGTCTCAGACTTTCTTCCCTTGGACATAAGCACACGAAAGAAGAACTGAGGGTTGTGGGGGGGAGAGATGAGCCTAGATTTGCTAGAATACCCATACTTTCTCCATCCAGACATCTGTGCTAATTCTATAATTAATACTTTGAGAGACATGAGCTTATTGGCGTCTCTGCATCTTGGAATGCATGCTAAAATAGGAGTAACTTAATTTTACGCATCAGGATGTAACAGTTATTGCAGGAGTCAGGATGGAATTCTGACACCCACTTGCCAGGCACATGATTGTCCAACTAGCAACAGGTGCATTATGTGGTGGGTTTGGTTTTTTCCCCCCCTCTTCTGAAGCATTCGGTATTGACTGCCCTAAAGGCAGCATACCAGATGTTAATTGTATGGCAAATCCTATTTTCCTCTTCTAAAACCACAAAACTTTACCAGTCAAGGTTGCTAAGTAACAATAATATAAATTATGTATCACAGTTTACAAAATCCAAATACTTAAAACCAGTAAATGAACAGGTAAGGATGTCATACAATAGGTTGCTCTGCACATATAGGGCTAGATAGAACTTTCAGTCTTAGCCCTGTTTAGGGGGCATAGAGCTGCGCTATACCAGGGGCACCACCAAAAGTTACAGTTCCTCCCCTGCTCCCCTCACTCAGAGGGAAATAAGTTGTCTCGCCCCTTTTCAAGGTGCAGCTTATATTCCCCTGTGGAGGGGATCATGAAGGCCTGGCTCCTCTTACTCCCTGTCCATCTGCAGCCCCTGCTGTTGCTCCTGCACCTAGGAAAATCCAAGCAGCTCAGAGAGAAGCTACTTACTCCCCCTGTAGCACAGGTCTAATATGATGGGGCACAATCTAACCCAGGATAAACACATTGTTAACATTCTGCATTTTAAAGAAACGTTTCACCACAACACCACAAGTTTATTAGATGTATAATATGTATTATACTTATCTGAATTTTCATAGGTAAATAGTTTCATTCTAGGCAATGGTTCTCAAACATTTCTATGGGGTGGACCCCATCCTGATAATGACACTGTCTTGTGGAAACCTTCCCTCCATTTGTGATTGTACAGATCATCTCCCCTATAACTAACAACCACACAGGACACCTCCCTTACATTTCACAACCACTTTGCTTTCCTGTGGTAACACATCAATGATTTACATGGAAAAGTAATGCTAGGAAAATATTTAACATTCTGACTTCCATGACTTCTCTAGTCTCAATCCCTTCTTCACACACTCTGCTCCTCCTCTTCCATTGACTCAGTCACTGACTTTCTTCCTTGAACTTCCACTACCCTCTATTCTTTTGTCCCTCTCTCCTACCTCAAGGTCAATTACTCAAACACAGATTACGCCTAACATACACTTCATCTGCTCCAGCTCACTTCTCAGTGACTTCTTCTGAAAGGACCCACAATCATGCCGACGTCTTCCATTACAAAGTCATTCCCTTCTTCAGTTTGCCATCTTCCTGATCGAACTACACTATTTCTCTACCCTCCTTGATTCCCATGTTCACCATTCTAGAAGCCCATTCACCTTCTGACTTCTTTCTAAGCCCTTCGCCATTCTTGTCCATCCTCTCTTTCCATGCAAGATTTGTTGTTCTCTTTGGAAAAAATCAGCAGATTCCTCACACCTTCTCTTTCAACATCCTCTTCTCTTCCCATCACCAACACTGAGATTTCTCACCAGTTTTCCTTCTCTAACCCCTCCAGCTACCCAGTGGCCCCTTACCCTTCCCATCACTATTGTTTCCTTTCTCACCCTCCGCAACTTTTCACCCTCCTTCTAGTTTCTTCTCTACAGAATAGAAGAATGCTCCGATTCCCTCATCCTTAAAATAAATTCATGCTTGACCCAACCTTCCTCTCCAGCAATGAATTAATCTCCCATTTTCCCTTTCTTTTCCACAATCTGTGAAGTCACCATCACCTTAAATTCCTAAATTCCTCTCCTTCATGCCACCCCTAATCTCCTCCAGACCAGCTTCTAACCTATTCACTTTACTGACACTGCTCTCAAGCAAAGTCTCTAATGACCTATTCCTAGCCAAATCTTAGGGCCTCTACTGCATCTTCATCTTCTTTAACCTCTTGGCTACTTTTGACCCTGTTAAATATACCCTCCTCCTTGAAATCCTGTCCTCACTTGGCTTTTGTGATTCCATCCTCTCTGGGTTCTCCTCTTACTGTTCTGGTTATTCTTTCAATGTCTTCTTGGCTAGTTCTCCTCCTCTCCCTTTCACTTTCCATGAGGCTTCACTTATGAAATACTCCTCTTTTGCCTCAGCACCCTTTCTTTGGGTTATCTCATCCCCTCTCAAGGCTTCTTCTACTACCATCTTTACACTGAACACTCACAAATCTACCCTTTCACTCTTGTTTGTCTCAGTCCAATTCTATCTCTGGGCCTCTCTAACATTTCTTCTTGGAAGTCTTGTTGTCAATTTAAATTTAATATAGCACAAATGGAATTCATCTTCCTTCCTAAACCCTCCCCAGTCTCCTCTTTCTCTATCATTGGTGAGAACCGAAGGCTAACTGGGAGAGATGGTCAGGCTTTTAGGTTCACTGGCTTGTCTCTATCCAGGTCCTTAGAAGTTCTGGAGCCACATCATTTATTGAAAGAATATGACTCAGTATCAGTTTTATAAATGTTATTAAAACTTTGAAACAAACACACAAAATCAAAAACAAAATCACTAAAGCTAAGCTACAATTAAAGAATTTTTCACTTGACCAGAGCTCGGAGAGCCGAAGAATAAAACAATACAACTATCAAATAAAAATCAAATCAGCAGAGATATTCCAATACAGGCCATAAAACAACACCAATAAGTGGAAGTTTGACAATGCTGGTCTAGCAGTTTACAGCTGACAACTTTAAAGTTCTTAGGACATTTAAAGGAACAATAGAAATCACACTTTCAGGAGTATCTTTATGAGACTATCTTTTAAGCCTTTTTACAATTGGGGAAGTTTCTTCTTCTGGCACTTTCTTCATGTACACCTTACATACAATCACACTTTCACACCCAAAAATTAAAAAATAAAAAGCCTGGGCCATCTCCCAGCTAATAAAAACAAAAGACAAACATAAAAAAAGGAAAAACAGGATATTTAAGATATAACAGTGGAACTCTTCAGCTCTCAGTGTTCTGTATTCTCATGAAATTGGAACTGGAACTTCAGTCAATCAGCCAGACAGTGTTGCTAGAACAGCACTATTCATGAGCGGGCTTTCTTTAAGTGCTGAGAGAGAGACTGCTGAAAGGCTGCAGAAGCCTATTCATTGATGTCATGACTTCTTCTCTCTGAAGTGATCAGTCTTGGGCAGGGGTGCTAGAACAATTTGTACAGTGGGGGTGCTGAGAGCCATTGAACCAAACTATAAACCCTGTATATGATGGAAACCACTTCAAGCCTGGGGGTGCGACAGCACAGCCCCCTCAGCACCCTTAGTTCCAGCACCTATGGTCTTGGGGTTCTGGAACTTCAGTCTTCCTTTGGATGACTTGCTGACCCAATAGGCGAGGCTTCTTGGCCTGATCCTTGATTCTTATGATTTGTGAGCTTTGCTCACTCCATTTAGCAGTGCTGCCCTCTAAAGACTTTAGAGAAATGAGGTGCAAAGTCTACCTTGGAGGCATGTAACTTGGTCCAAACATCCTTGAATTAGGTCATCCTTACCCAATGTCAACCCAGGAAAGTCCTGCTTAAGCCAGTATCTTTAAAAATATTTGTTGTTTAAATACCAGCAACTGTAAGTATGGGATCCCCCTAAAGTATCAAAAACACAAAATACAAGACCGCTTTTTGAATAAGCTGATAGGGTCTTGTCTGAGTGAAAAGGTCTTGAGAGGACATAATATCACCAGTTTATGGAAAGTTTGACCCAAATCCTATAAATATAAATTGAAAAGATTTGGCAAGAGCCAGGCACTCAGCATTCATTCATCAGCAAAATTAAAATTAAATTTGAACATTTTATGACCAGATGTTACCATTCTTGCAAACAAGACAATGTAGTAATCTTTATATATTTAGGAGCAAGGCCATAAAGCAAATAGCTTATCTTGCAAAACTTTCATTTTGATAGAAAAAAAATTATTGTAATGCTTATCAAGACAGAACTCATTTAAAACAAAAATAATTCAAATTTTAAAATGTCTGTATCACCATATACCCTATTTCTCTCTCACATTGTTGAGAAGTGTTAATCCCTATCCCACCAGGCCTGTAACCTGATTGTCATCTTTGACTCTCCCAACCTTTGTTTTGCAAATCCAGATCATGTCCAATGTTGTCACTTTTTCCTCTAAACATATCTAAGATTCAGACTTTTCTCTCCATCCACACAGCTAAAATGCTAACCTAAATCCTCATTATGTCCTGACTTGACTTGTAGTCTCAGCATTTCTGGCTTCCATGAATGACATACATATTCCTGCTCCAGTTTGTTCAAAATACAATTGTTAAATTCAGCTTTCTTGCTCATCATTGTAATCATGTCACCCCATTCTCCGAATGTCTCCACCGGTTTCTCCTTTCCTACTGCATCAAATTCAAGCTTTTTGTTCTCATTTTCTCCAATGTAATTGTTCTCCAATCAATTACACTGTTAAAAATTCACATTTTATTTACAGTCTGAATTTGTCAAGTTTCATCTTTCAACCATGGGATCAGGTTATACCCTTCTCTGCTAGATCAAACAGCCCATTATTAAATCTTTCTTTCCCCATGTTGATATTTATAATCAAGTCACTCCTTAACCTTCTCTTTGTAAAACTGAATAGATTGAGCTCTTTGAAACTATCACTGTCAGGGCTGTTTTTAAATCCTTTAATCATTCTCATGGCTCTTCTCTCAACCCTCTCTAATTTATCAACATCTGTCTTGTGGACACCAGAACTGGACCTAGTATTCCAACTGCAGTCACACCAGTGCTAAATATAGAAGTAATATAATCTACCTACTCCTACTTGAGGTTCTCCTGTTTATGCACCCAACAACTGGATTAGCCCTTTTGGTCACAGCATCGTACTGGGAGCTCATGTTCAACTGATGATCTTCCACCACTCCCAAATCTTTTTTAGAGTCACTGCTTCCCATCCTATAAGTATGGCCTACATTCTTTGTTTCTAGATGTGTGCATTTAAAATGTATATTGTTTGCTTGTACCCAAGCAATCCAGATTACTCTGAATCAGTGACCTGTCCTCCTCATTATTTACCACTGCCCCAATTTTTGGGTTATCTGCAAACTAATGACAATTTTCTGTTTTCTTCCAGGTCACTGATAAAAATGTTAAGTAGAATAGGGCTAAGAACTGATCCCTGTGGGACCCCATTGGAAACACATCCACTCAATGATGATTCCACATTTAAAATTACATTTTGAGACCTATTAGTTAGCCAGTTTTTAATCCATTTAATGCGCCATGTTAATTTTATATCATTCTAGTTTTTTAATCAAAATGTTGTACCAAGTCAAAAGTCTTAGAGAGTTCTAAGTATATTACATCAACATTACTTTCATCAACCAAACCTGTCATCTTCTCAAACAAAGATATCAAGTTAGTTTGAAAGGACCTATTTTCTATAAACCCATGTTTATTTGCATTAATTATATTACCCTCATTTAATTCTTTATTGATCAAGTCCCGTATTAGCTACTCCATTATCTTGCCAGGGATTGATGTCAGGCTGCCAGGAGTCACCCTGGGCCATTCCATTCATTGAGCCTTTCTAAAAATTGACATAACATTAGCTTTTATCTTCTGTCCCCTATACCTATGAAGTTGAAAGGTTCTGTCCTGAAACTAAACTTGAGGGTCTGCAATGCTCAGGAATGACTGTTATTAAGTGTTGCACTGTACTTTATTATCCCCTGCACTGCTATATCTGTGAGAATCCAGATGTCCAGGAAAAAACCCCTCAAAGCTAATCAAAGATGCCTATAGAAGTATGCTATAATAAACAACACTGGGTAATTTATAAAGGGTACTTACGATCCAGTTATGCTCTGTCACTGTAGGAAGCGTCTACCCTATGGTGCTACAATGGTATAGCTACAGCACTGTAACTGTGCTGCTGTAGTGCCCGGAACATAGACATGCCCTAAGTGAACTGCTGAATGTGCATGGGTTGAGGTGCACTGGCAGAGCTGGAAGGGTGGGGGGGGGGGGTTGGGGTGCACTGGCAGAGCTGTGGGGTGCCATGTGTCCCTTACCTGAGCCCCTAACCTTTCTCCCTTCCCTTACCTCCCATCCCCATTTATCCTGTGACCCATAACACCCCTCACCTTGCTGCAGCCCCAAACCCCAATTCCCCTTTCCCCATCCACTAGTGCCCTTCACCCTTCTAAGAAGCATTCACATGTCTGATTTTTCCCCCCCCGAAGACTTTGATTATATTCCCCTCAAAAGAAAACTGTCAAAGAAACTCATAAATTGTAGCAAATTCCAGCCACTCTGTCCAAAACTTCTTTTGTCTTAGGTGAGGGCTTGTGATTAACTTATCCTTAGACAAGTCAAACTGAATGGTGAGTTCACAGCCAGCAATCTCAATGACATCTGTGATTCATCCAGTCATTAGTATGTCTCAGGCTACGTCTTCACTACGGGGGGGGGGGTCGATTTAAGATACGCAAATTCAGCTACGCGAATAGCGTAGCTGAATTCGACGTATCGCAGCCGACTTACCCCGCTGTGAGGACGGCGGCAAAATCGACCTCCGCGGCTTCCCGTCGACGGCTCTTACTCCCACCTTCGCTGGTGGAGTAAGAGCGTCGATTCGGGGATCGATTGTCGCGTCCTGACGGGACACGATAAATCGATCCCTGAGAGGTCGATTTCTACCCGCCGATTCAGGCGGGTAGTGTAGACCTAGCCTCAGACTACATCTACACAGCCCTGAAGTTTGGGCTACAGAGCATGAACTGCAGAGTGCATTATGGTGCTGTCCAGGTAAATAGTTTGCATTAATGTTGCCTTTTTAAACAGGATTAAGTTAATGAAAACTAGGTTCCTTTTAGTTCATACCTGCAACATCCACAGCGCAGCGTGATAGTGTGTGCTGCAATTCACAACTCTGTAGTCCAAATTGCAGAGATGTGTAGACAAGCCCTCAGTTTAACAGTGCAAGCAGAAGATGTAAACCATTTTTGGGAGGGGGGGGGGGAGGAAAAAAAAAATGAGATGTAATCCAGGAATCCCCAATCAAAAGACTCCAAATTTGGATCAGTAGTCCTACCCTGAGCTCCCTTAAGGCTCAGCAAATTTAAAAACAATCCAATTAACTGTTTAGATTTTAGAGGACATATAAGAGTAAAGCTTTAAGGCATATAAAAAGGCAGGAATGGAAACTCTCTCTGTTTTTCTATACTGGCACATGCGCACTGTAAAAAGTGTACATTTTCTTAATCTTTGGGTGGCCCAAACTGAGATCAGTATTAAGTGGTGCCTTGGATAAAATTCGACAGATTGAGACCATGCTGATCCACAGCACAACAATAGTTTGAGCTCTAGCTCTGCACAAAAAAAGAAAAATCTAGAAACTTTTTGAAAAATGGCTATTTTTTCCCAGGGCTTATATCTCCACAAACCCTAGCTCTAATGACACCAACGTGGGTCACTAATCCTACCCTGCACCTCCTGAGGCGCATCATATTACAAAGGAATCTGACTAAGCAAGCGGATTTTAGAAGACTTGCCTATAGGGGCGCTGCCACACCAGCATGATTACCTTGTAGACAGAAAGTACGTTAATTTTTTATAACAAATGTAATGCTCTAATTCAGCAGTTCTCAAACTGTGGGACAGGACCCCAAAGTGGGTCGTGACCCCATTTTAATGGGGTCGCCAGGGCTGGCATTAGACTTGCTGGAGCCCAGGGCTGAAGCCCAAGCAGGGCCGGCTCTGGCTTTTTTGCCGCCCCAGGCAAAAACGCCTCCGGCCGCCCCCCCCCCCCCCCGCCGGCGGGGGGGGGCGGGCGTCGCTCCGGCGGGGGCTCCGCTCTCCCCTCGGTGGCTGGGGGCAGGGCGGCGACGGGCGGGCGGGCGGGGCGCCGGGGGGAGGGCGGCGAGCCCGGCTGTGGCCCCGCTCCCCCCGGCGGCCGGAGCGCCGCGCCGCCCCCCCTCCAGGTGCCGCCCCCAAGCACCAGCTTGGGTGCCTGGTGCCGGCCCTGAGCCCAAGCCCCACCAGGCTTCGGCCCTGGGTGGCAGGGCTCTGATTCCAAGTCCCCCTGCTTGGGACTGAAACGCTTGGGCTCCCCCTGTCTGGGGCAGCAGGGCTCAGGCTTCAGTCCCCCATCCTGGGGTCATGTAGTAATTTTTGTTGTCAGAAGAGAGTTATGGTACAATGAAGTTTGAGAACCCCCGCTCTAATTGAATATTAGAATACCAGTTAATATAGTATACAAGTGGATCTGGCTTTGATAAGTGTTTTATATAGCGTGAGTTCAATTGTCTTCTTGACTACACCTGTGAAGTCTCATTTAATTTAAGGGGCTTATATAAATATAAATGAATGCAGAATTTGGCTTATGATGTCCAATGTATAAAAGTCTATCTAGGCATGTATTTACTTACACTTACCACAATTTAAAAAAATTAATCCAGTCCCTTCTTTAAATATCTTTTTAAGCTCTGGTTTTGCAGAGGCTCTTCAATTCCAGAAAGAGTTACTTTACAATTTCATCTTCAAAAATAAAGCAAAAATGAATGCTAGAATATAATATAATCTCTTGGTTTAGCTCTTACATAAAACAAGTGATCTTTCATCAAAACATTTCTGATGAGTTTATTTTTTGGTAATTGTATACTTATAGTACAGTTTTATGCACTCTTGTGAAATATTTCAAGCACATTTTGAAGTCCCTCTTTTGTATGTGCAGTTAGCACATCTGCAAATGGGTATCTGCATATGCAAACTGACTATCAGGGCATCTAATTACTGATTAAGACATGCAAATGAGTTATACATTCAAAAGAATTATGTATAAAAGGGAGGCCCTTAAAATTTTTGTCCCTAAGCTCTATCACACAGCATGACAAATTGGCAAAAATCAAAGCATCTGCCAAAATTGTGGAGGTACTCATTGTTTCCCTTCCTGTTTTCTCCCAGGAGAATGATCTCTCTAAACAAGATGGGTTAAGCAAATGCAAGCACGTTTGGTGGAGTGGACTTTGTATGAATAACTTCCTTTGCCTGAACTCTTCTTACTATTTCCATGACCCTGTGGATTTTAATGTTCTATGTACTTAATACAACCTTCAAAAAGATAAGATGTAAACAAAATATTTTCTTTCATACAGATTAGGTGTTTTATTATGAAAATTCACACTCTGTCTCTAACAATACATCATTTCTTGAACACTGAATGTTTTGAAAGCCCAGACATCTGGGCACCCATATATACAATGCACTCCATTTAAAATATGGTTCATACAGCAATTGGTTGCATTTGACAAAAAGGTTTTCAAAATAAAGAGTATAATAAATATTTTATCTGTTCTAAGAAAAACAATCACAGTGGAGATGTGCTATACTGATGCTTGGAAAAGAAAAGCTAGCAAGGAGTTCTCAGGACTAGAAATAGAAAAGCTACAGTACTGAGTATTTTTGTGTAAAGAAAATAAGAATCTGTGAACATGTTCTTTGCTACTTAGATTCTGAAAGACAACAATTTTACATTTTTCAGGACAATTCTCACAGCAATTATGATTTGTACGGTGCCTAGGGATCATTTTATATCCGTGAATAAATTCAGAAAATAAAATTGCTGGTCCAGATCTCAAGCCTATAATAATCCTGCACTTTATACAAGTTTGGATCAGTTCAGATAAAATAAATCTTCCTACATAATCTAAAGTCTGTTCAGCTGTCAAAAGCCGCCTCCTGCTGACATCTAGCCAAATCCATTGTGGACTTACACTCTCATCAGATCTGGCATTCTCTAATGGGAGGCTATTATCTTCGAGGTTCATTTATTCTGACTTCCACACTATTAAAGCTGAACACCACATTTTGGGGTGCTTTTGTCCTGTGGGAAGCCTGTCTTGCTAAATTAGAAGACAACAACCAGCTCTGCACTAACTACTACAGCTGTTGGGTATGTAATACCATCAGTTCTCTATACACTTCCTTCACAGCCACAAAATGTGTTCTTATACTTAAGCAATGCAGTGAAGTATTGTACTGTAAAAAGGAAGGAACCCTCACCTTCAAAGGTCTGGACATTCCAGTCCCTGCCTACATCACTGCTACTTTCTAATCACATCCACCAGTACTACCAACTTCACTGCATCTTTTGTTTCCTTCTCCTCTAATTTCACCTCCTGCCTGAAATCCTTATCCCAGAAACTCAGACTCGATTCATTCAAATCCTTCCTTAAAATCCATTTCTTCCACAAAGTCGACGAACGCTGACCTATTTCAGTATTATGCTGTTACTACCCCAATTAATAAAAATACAGTCTAAGCCATAACCATTCTCCAGAGCTTATGGTGTGCTTGTTTGATCATTGCCTTTTACAGCTTGATCTTGCAAACAGCAATTCTGATAGGTGCCAAGAGTGCCCAACTCCCTCTATGCCCAGTATCTTGCCCAGTGGCATCTTAGACTGTAGTCCCCTAAGGACAGTGACCTTGTCCTTATTTATTTATGTTCTGTCTGAGCTGAGCATGCAATTGGCACTTAATAAATAAGTGAAATAACATTACCAACTATGTGCCCATGTTTGCTCTTTACTGTGTTACAACAATAACATAAGCCCACCGTAAATATAATATAAAAATAAAAATGGCTGAAAGAGAAAAAGAAAAGAAAGTCATGTGCTTGCTATTCCTTAGTTGCTGTCAGGAGCTTTTTGCCTGTGAGCAATACCAAAGAAGTCCTGCCAAACCATTAAACTTCACAAGTCTATGTGCACAATATTGATGCCCTGGAGCATTTCTTGTTGTTTTCAGTGTCAAAATGATGACCTTGGCTGACCCAGTTTTATAAGTAGTAACCTAGAACTCACCTTATTTGACCTGCGAACAGGACTTGGTGATAGAGTCACCAAGAAAGTTAAAAATAGGTGACATATTTTTGACACGTTTTTAGAATCAAAGAGCCTTGGTCTTAAAAACAGGAAAAATTATTGTAGGCAAGACAGTACTCGAGAGAAGTATTCTCACAACTAGAATATTCTGATCACCTGGTGTTATAGCACACCACCAGCTATAACAGCAAATATAGATGGAGCCCAAGAAAAGAAAAAGACCTTGGACTGAAATAAAGGGATACACTGGGGAAGAGGGAAAAATCAGACATTTTAATACTCTAGTCGACACTAAATAATTTTTAGTTAACAGCCAATATTTTGGTGTTAAATTAGTTACAAGAGGACTATTGTTTCCTGCATAAATAGATACAATATTGCAAAGTGAAAAAATAACAAAGGACATAAAATGACGGTTAAGCATTTCTTATTCTGTTTCATGTGCAGAAAGCCAGCAGTATTCGGCCCTATTTAATAGATTTCTAAACTGGCATTTTACACTTTTACAAGAGAATGATTCTGTGGTTTCTTTCTAATGACCACACCTGGGACGGAAATTTTTCACAAAAAAAACCAAATACCTCTCTATGTTTATAAAAGATTTTCCAAAATGTGTGTATAGTTGTATATACAATTACTGTAACTGTGCATGCACACTGGACATTTAGATTTATAACTAAACATTTGCACATGAAAATTAAGACCTAATTGCACATGACCATGCTTGAAAACTAGGCTCTGCATGTCTACAGTGTTATAGTGTCCAAACAGTAATGTTTTTTGCAACGATTCTTACCTTCACAAACTCTGAATGGTTTCCTGCAGCTGGGCAGGGGCCATTTTGCAGAACTTGATTTTTGAAAGCTTTCTTTTGATTTTAAATATTCTGTCGGGAAGGAAGATTTCGTGGAGTTGTTCAGTTCTGTAATTAACGGAAAAGAAGATATAATTATAAAATGAATACATTCAGAAAAGGTATTTGGACAAATGCATAGTACAAAAAATAAAAATGTCTTATCTATTGTATAACATCTCTGTAATTACTACATGTCTTTAGATCTTTTCAAGTTGAGGAAGATCAAGAGAATGAGATTTTGCAGATACAGAAAGCATAATTCTTAAATTTATTCTTCAACCTCCTTATCTCCAAGCTTCCTACCGGCAAATGAAATTAAGACCAAGAAAAAATACTTTGCGGAATTACAAATATTCCACTTTTAAAATTAAGCAGGAAAACACATTAAAAATAGATGCAGAGAAGCTATAAGTGACCACAGGCAGCGTACATCACACACTTACTCAAACAATCCCTATTACAAAGTAGTGATGACCCAATGTGCAGACATACACAATTAGATCTAATGTACAATTAGATAATCTTGGTAAACATTAGTAAATATAAAAGCATTTTCATGAACATAGAGTCTATACATCTGATTGTGATTCCATTACTCAGGTTACATTCTGGTATTTCCTTTAAACACAGTGATACAATACCAGTTATCAAGCCTAGTAGACAGGATTGGGGATTGAAAAATTGTCTAGAACATTTATTTACAGCAGATGTGGACAAACTTTTTGGCCCGAGGGCCACATCTGGGACAGTGTATGGTGAGCCATGAATACTCACAAAATTGGTGTTGGGGTGCGGGGGGTGCAGGCTCTGGAGTGGGGCTGGGGATGAGAGGTTTGCAGTGCAGGAGGGAGCTCCGGGCTGGGGCGGGGGTTGGGGTGCAGGTAGGTGAGGGCTTCAGCTGGGGGTGCAGGTTCTGGAGTTGGGCTGGGGATAAAAGGTTTGGGGTGCAGGAGGGTGCTCTGGGCTGGGATCAAGGGGTTTGGAGGGTGGGAAGGGGATCAGGGCTGGGGCAGAGGGTTGGGGCACAGGGGGAGACTCAGGGGTGCAGGCTCTAGGCAGTGCTTACCTCAAGCGGCTCCTGGAAGCAGCGGCATGTCCCTTCTCCAGCTCCTATACTGAGGTGTGGCTAGGCAGCTCTGCACGCTGCCCCATCTGCAGGCACCGCCCCTGCAGCTCCCATTGGCTGCAGTTCCCAACCAATAGGAGCAGCAGGGGTGGCACTTGGGGCAGGGGCAGCATGCGGAGTGGAGCCCCCTGGCTGTCCCTACGCATAGGAGCTGGAGAGGGGCTATGCTGCTGCTTCCAGGAGCCGTGTGAAGCAGACCCCGACCCTGCTCCCCAGCTGGAGCGTGACAAGCCCCAGACCCCTCTTCCCCAGCAGGAGCTCGAGGGCGGGATTAAAATGGCTGGCGGGCCGAATTCGGCCTGCAGGCCGTAGTTTGTCCACCCCTGATTTACAGTCACACCCATATTGTGGGTTAACAGGAATTATTTAATGAATGCTGATTGGAACCAAAGACACTTTCTTGGGGGATGGGATTAATAACCCTCTGGGATAAAGAGTTATTAGTCCCAAGCAGCCATTAATTATTTAAGAAATATTTGGGGGCAATTTTATTATTCTAAAACGTTCTGAAAATAGGAACACAACCCAGCATGGGCAGGACCTTGCTGGCCACATTAACCTGCCTATAGCAATACACCCAAAGAAACCAACAGTGAGAAAAGAAAAAAAAAAATCTTTAAAATGTTTTCCCTACCATAGCAAGGAACAGGACTGCAGATTCAAGAGATAGATTTGCAGAATCAGTGGGTAAGAGGAAAGGCTTTTAAAATCCAAGCATTGGCTACCAGAACTATGGGATTCCCTTCCAGGGCCAAGTCAATGTGGCTTCCATTGACTACTAATAGTTGTGATCACAATTTCAAATTGTGCCTTTAAAAGACAGAGGCCACTTAAGGCTCAGATGAAAATCAAGCCCCAGATACACACAGTCATTGGGTTCAGTATATTACTTTAAAAACTTTGATACAGTTTTATGTACAGCCCTAGATGCCTTGTCAGTGATGGATGCTTTCTGAAACTTTTAAAGGCCAAATCTTTTCCTCTGTGCTGAAGCAGAGAAAGCTGAGCTTGGTGTAGGCCGTTTTCAAAAAGACTAGGGCTACAGTAGCCCTTGCTATTGAAGATAAAGGTCAGTGGATTTGCATAATCAGAAGATCCACTGGCCTTGTTCCCACTCATCCCCAAGCTTGCCTCTATAAATTCTACTGTGCAAGGATGCAGTGTCCCCTAGAGTTAACCATCATGGCACCCACAGAGTACAGAAATCCCCAAATCCTTTCACCATCCCTAGAAACCTCCACTAACGAGGAGGAAGGGGCCAGATTTGGCCCTATATGAATTATTGACAATTTATAATATGAACAACCCACATGTCTTCACTAATGGTTTTCAATGTATGCAAAAGCTTTACAGACTAACTGAATAAATTTTCCTCCTACTAGACAATACACATTATATTCCTGGGGGAATTCTGCACCAACAAATTAAAAATTCTGCACACAATATTTTAAATTCTGCATTTTTTTGTCAAAATAATGCAATCTAATCCAGCTAGTTTAAATTATTTTGGCAATTTATTTAAACTACAATACAGTGGATGGAGAATGTGTGTGGGGAGCATTGGAGGAAATTACCAAACCCCCTCTGTCTAATAGTAATGTAGCTAGTATTGACCCTTTACTTCTAATTATTAGTCAACAAATATATGCAGCCATATGCTCAGTGTTACATCATAGGCAATCGAAGAGCAAGTGAGGGCTGGGGACTCAAAACTCACAATTTATACTGGCTACTGACCATCTCCAAAAAGGTCAGTAGCAAAAAGTTCATGGAGCACATTTTGATAGGAAATTTTTTCAGTCCAAAAATTTAGACCAGTTCTAATCACTAAAGTAACATAAGCATTTATAACGCCGCACTGTCCTTTAAAATAAGGCTCATTTACACCACTCTTGCAATGTAAAGGAGCCTTACAATTTTTATACCTGTTTTATACTCTGGGGGAATTCATTAAGAACAATAGGAACAATTCACTAAGCAGGCAGGCTGCTACAGTCTCCTCTGCCTGAGGGAATAGAGACTGCCCCAAGCCTACCTCTTGAGAAATACCCTAAAGACCTGCTCCTCCACGCCAAGGGTGCTGCAATAGCGAGTGAGAGGGACAGAGTGTGTCTCTCTCTCTCTCACAACTACCCAGCCCCGCCCCCCCCAAGGCAGTGATTTACGTCTCTACTGGCTGCTCTGGGTGCCCAAACCGACCTGTCTGCACTGCCAGGGAGTGGGCGCATCACCGCTCTTGCTGCTTCCCTTTGCTTCCCTTCCCTTTGACAGAACAAGGAGTAATGGTCTCAAGTTTCAGTGGGGGAGGTTTAGGTTGGATATTAGGAAAAACTTTTTCAGGAGGCGGGTGGTGAAGCACTGGAATGGGTTACCTAGGGAGGTGGTGGAATCTCCTTCCTTAGAGGTTTTTAAGGTCAGGCTTGACGAAGCCCTGGCTAGGATGATTTAGTTGGGGATTGGTCCTGCTTTGAGCAGGGGGTTGGACTGATGACCTCCTGAGGTCCCTTCCAACCCTGATATTCTGTGATTCTATGATTCCCCATCAGAAATCATTTTTCTTCAGGTAAGCAAAGCAATCTTCAGGGGCCATGAATTCTGCACACGCGCAGTGACACAGAATTCCCTCAGGAGTAACATTAGCCAAAACATTTCAACTTTGTTACTCAAAATTAGGCATCTAAATCCATATTTAGGGATATCTAAAAGTTGCCTGATTTTCAGAGATTAGCACCAACAATTCCCATTGGCTCCAGCTGCAGGAACTCCGCACCTCTGAAAATCACTTTTATTTAGGTGCCTAGATATGGAACACTGAGTGATGTAGCAAGGTGGATTTGAACATTTACCTACACCTCTCTTGCCTTGTGACATGCAACTTTCAGTTATGGTTGTGGTTAGTATTTAAAACTACACAGGAAAAAAGTGAATTTCTGAGCACCTCGCTAGCTGTTTCTGAAGAGGGCTTTTTAAAACAAAATGAATTATACTAAAAGACACTTGCAGAAAGTACTATTCAGAATACATAATACCCTAGTAGGGGAAATCAGGTTTCTAGTCAGTAGTATTAGTGTAAAATATAAAAAATGGCAAATTCTTCAGTAGCCTGCATAGATTTATAGCAGCAATGACTTTTTAAACATAGCTTTTAAAAGTCTTAAGGAATCTCCCGTGAGAAAGCCTATATGTATCCTTCAGATTAGTCTGGCACCACTCATTTCCCCATATGTATTGATTTATTAATTCCCCTATGGATATTGTAACATCAATATTTCTTCGTTGATTTAATACTTACCCAACATATAATGAACTGGCAACTATAATACATTTTCCTTAGTACTTTTATACTATAACAAGGCAAACTAGATTTTTTTGTTTTCAAGTGAGCCGGTAAGTGATATCACACTGTAACAGTATATGAATTACACGGACTACAAAATTCCATTAAAATTATTCATACTAATCACATCTCATAAACTTGTTGTGCCTTCCTGTTCTTGAGGTTGTATTACAGTGTGGCCACACATATGAAGTCAAACTTTTTACTTTCATCAAACCACATATTGGAATAAGACACAATTACAAAAATAAAATGCTGCAAGTATTTCACTTGTAAGAAATTACATACATACTGTACCTCAAAAAGTTTTAACATTTTGGCAACTACATTTTAGCATTTATTCAGGTTTTCGCCATGATACTTTATTATAGCATACTTTGGGGAAGAGTTTCTCCTCTCTACACAGATAACTTCTTATGCCAACACACTTATGCACTGTGGATGAAATCCACTCCATCTTCATAAAGCCAAAAGATTATCAAGCTTTATACATGCCGAGTGTGGAGGGATTGCAGCCTTTATGCACCGAACGCAAAGGGTATTACAGGCACTCATTCTGCATAAGCATTGAATCTCTGTCCTGATGCCATTACACCCCTACCAGCCTACGTGGGGTTGGTGCAGAGACCCTTTCTGCATCATGCAAGGAATATACAGGCACGCCTGTATGATCTCTCTGGCCGCACTGATCTGTGCATCCTCTATGCAGGGCTTAAGTGGTGCAGAGGGCCTTGTCCCCATATCACAAGTGAATTTTACCTACTAATATAATATAGGTATATCGCCATATCTCATAGAACTGGAAGGGACCCTGAAAGGTCATTGAGTCCAGCCCCCTGCCTTCACTAGCAGGACCAAGATCCGTAAATGGCCCCCTCAAGGATTGAACTCACAACCCTGGGTTTAGCAGGCCAATGCTCAAGCCACTGAGCTATTCCTCCCCGTTTGAGTGTGCCTTTTAAAATATCTGAATTTGCAATTTTGCCCCCCCCCCCAGACCTCACTCATTTCACATAGTACTACTCACCCCTTGCTTTCCCCACATCCCTGTTCACCTTGAACAACTACAATTCACCTTCCCTCCCAAGCTCTATAGAGTCAGAAGAGCAGAGCTCAGGAGTCTGGGGGGCAGGCTGGCCAGTGTCTAAGGCTCAGATCCTCCAAAGTATTTATGTGCAAAATGGGAGTTAGGCATCTAACTACCTTTGAGGATCTGGGTCTAAGAACAGAATTAGATGGTGGACCTTGACAGTTCTGTCAGGTTTTATTTTAGTCTATGATGAAATTAGTTTAAGATGAATAGAGAAAATTCTTTTTGTGATTAAGTGTAAAATTTGAAAAGTTGCCTTTTAGGGACATATTCTGACAATGCGTGCAAGTATAAAGTTTGGAGTTTGTGGTTGTTAAGTTACACTGAGCCAAAGAAACAAGAGACGTCAAGGGTAAATTTCACATTTTTAAAGTGTTTCCTCTGCAAAAACTAATAAATATTTAAGAAGGAATGTACAGGAAGAGCAACAGAGGGTCCTGTGGCACCTTTAAGACTAACAGAAGTATAGGGAGCAGGAAGAGTTATTGCACCAAAACTGGAAATTAAATGCAACCACTAAAGTCTGAAATAGAGGGATTTTAGTCATACTTCAAATGCAAACAAATCTCAATGCACTCTTAACTATGGAGTCATTAATGATGTGTGTCACTGGGCCAAATTCTGCTCTGAATATACTTATTCTGGATTTACCGAAATGTACATTATTATTTATACATAACAGAATTTAGCTGACTGTATATTGTTAGCAGGGCTCTTGCTATATTTTTAGCTGCATATTTATTCAGACCAAAAATGGGAAAAGGAAAAGTTACAAGTGTTTTCTATATTTAAAAAAGTTTCATTTTTATACCTGTTTGGAAAAAGACTCTGGCAATTATAGTACGGCACAGTGGACACGGAGTGTTGGTTGGGTTGTCTTTGGCAAGCATCCGCAAGCAAGGTTCACAAAAGATGTGGTGGCATGGATAGCACATATACGGATTGAAATAAACATCCAAGCACACTGCACAGAGGTAGCTTTCTTTATCTCCTCTTTGTTCATGCTCGTCATCTGTATTCAGGTTATCATTCAGAGTCTGCAAGGAAAAAGAAAAGAAAAATCTCTTCACAGCTCAGTTTAAAACTTTCAGATCAGTCAAGTAGGAGGGAAGGTGGTCTTCTATTATATCTAAGAAATAAAGGTATGATTCCCAATGGTTAATACATAATTCTTTCAAAGAGATAATGAACCATCCTCAAGTGACAGAAATGCCTCTTACAACAAGCATATTGAGGGAAACAATTATGGACATCAGACCTGGGAGCCTAAAAGTAAAGAGAAACATGGAACCAAAAAAACTGGATAAAAATATAGCAATTTACAGATTCCTGCCTTTCCTATAAATCTTAATATTTTCTCGGTAATTTTATAACAATAAAGAGCTGCTAAGTTTAACACAAAAATTTAGTAACCATAAAAAACATAAAAATACTATATGCATTTCTTCTGCCTTTGAAAAAACATCGTCCATTTGTGGAAGGCATGCTCCAGCGAGGATAATGACTCAAAAATTTTGGCAAGTGCATGGTTTTGCCAAAACCAGTTGCTCTGTATTTTCATAAGCTAATCTACTTGTAGGAGGACCAACCTGGTCCTTCCATATGGTTTGCAGATTGCATGAGCACTAAAGCGTTACACCCTTATGCCAAGTACTAGTCTCAGACAACCTTTCATTCTTGCTCAGAAATGGGACCTGTGCATCAGCCCCCCAGTAATGGGGGCCTATCCATTAGCATTTCCCTTGTCTCTGAACTACTGTGGAAATTTAACAATTAAGGAGCCCTCACTATAGGGCTGCCCCTTTACAAAGTCAGAAGACAAGCTGGAAAAGAGAAGCAATGAAGTAGCATTGGTGTTTAGTAGAAGACAGAAATGGCTCAGCTTTAGCAGCACTGTGACAGTGAGGAAAACCACAAGTCAGCCATGTGACAACCCATGAACAAAATCTACTATGATGCCCAGAAAACTGGAAAAAAGTCAACCCTCTGCTGTCCCAGGAACGGATATGAGTTTTGGGAGAAAAGGAGAGATATTGGGGGAGAAGGGTAGAGATCGTCTGACTACCTGCAAGTTAGAAATGTTGTGTGGGTCAATTAAGGAGTTCAGCAAGCTGAAGGCAAAATGACTTGGAAGACCCCAGAGTAATGGGAGGTTCCCAGGAAGGTTTGGAATCTTTATAACATGTGCATGCAGGGAAATCCCAGAGACCATTGCAACTAGTAAGATGGAAGTAACGCTAATGTGCTGAGAGACCCTATTTAGGAGTAATTTAATTTAGTGGATCAGGACAGTAAGTTCACTTTTTTACAGCCTTATACACCCTTTGTAAAAGACCTACAAACCCTGCCTACTTACCTACACACACCCTGCACAAGATGGAAGTACAAAGTCAAAAGCACAGGGAATTGCCAACATACAGTAAAGAAATTGGTGCAACATAATTTGAATGAGAGCTAAGTAGCAGTTTAAAGTTGAACTGTTGAACTATTATAACCAAAGTCTCAAGTTGAACTATCATTATTGTTCATTATTTGTAATACGGCAATACCCAGATGCTCCAATCAAGATCAGCACTGCACAGAGTGCTTTACAAGTGTAAATCAGATGATTGTCCCAGCTTTAAAGAGTTTACAATATGCATGAAATATGACAGCTGCTTGTAGAACACTATGGAAGTAAAAGAGGGGCAAGATAAGAATGCCAATGATAGGAACAGGTCACCACTAGTGCACCCTTCTCATGCCTGGATACAGCATTGCAGGGCATTTTGCTCCAGCACTCCCTGGTGGTCACTGCCATAGCCCAGAAATGGCGCATCTCTACCCAAGTCTTCCATGGCCTGGCGCTCTGGCCAGGCATGGGCAACAGGGGCAGAGAGGTAAGGGCCATTGCCACCCCACTTTTTAAAGAGGGGGGCCATACCTCTCACTTTTGAGCACTGAACTCAGCAGGGGAGCAATGGGGGGCAGAACCCCGTTGGCTCCTGACTGGAGCTGAGTGGCATAATGGCAGAGTTCCTTCCCTTCTGGCATGACAGAGGGGTGTCCAGGCCAAACTCAGTGAGTGGCACTGGGGCCCCTTGCACCAAGTCACAAGGCTTAAACTTAACACAGATTTGGCCTTGCCACCCTTCCATCCTGACAAATGAGATGCTGGGACAAATCTGAGTGATTGGCATTGCAACCTGCCACATAAGGTCACACCACCACTCAAATTTGAACCATTTTGGTTGCTTATCTGGATCCTCACTTTTGCGGTCCTCCCAGTGCCCTTGCAAATTAAAAGTTCAATTCCCTTTCTGGGTAACAAAAGATCCAACTGTAAGTCCAAATAAATAGCTAAACTAATAGTTCTTCTTCCCCTCTTGAACTACTCTAAAGTCTTCTGTTTTTGCCCCTTACTTCTGGACCTTAACGATTTCCTCCTACACTGCTTCTTCCCCAGCAGGATTCCCCCACTGTTGCCCTTCCCCAGGGACTCCAGCAGTTTGCCCCAGGGGTCTCCCTGCTCCTTACAGGCCTCATCTCAAGTCCTTCCCTGTATCTCTTCCATCCTGACTTTCCTAGGCCCTTTCCAGAGATATCCCTCCCCTTGCTCCTCTCTCCTGGGTCTCTCATCCCCTAGACTGAGTTCACAGTTCAGTTTCTTGCTCTCTAGTCCCCACCGGTAGGGTTAGTCATTATAATTAGGTCTCCATCACCCTCAGCTGTTTGGTCATAGGCAAGGCTGAACCTGACTTGACTTAAAGGGCCAGCCAGCCTGTGACAGTATCCAAAGCATTAATAATATTCAATGCCTTATATAGCACTTTTGATCCCGAGATCTCAAAACACTTTATAAAAAGAAGTAAGTAGCATTAGTCCCATTTTACAGATGGGAAAACTTAGACACAGGAAAAAAAGTGACTTTTCCAAGATCATCCAAAAGGTGAGTAGCAGAGCGGGTAACAGAACTCAGGATTCCTGAGTCCCAGTCCAGTGCTCTATCCACTATGTCCCCCAGAAACAGAAATGGAGATGAAAGGACACATTTAAATGCAGATGGGGAAACCAGGAGGTTAGGCATGTGAGAGAGGAGTCTAGAAGGAGAATGAGGTTGTAAACCTGGGTAACTGGAAGGATGGTACCTATAGTGACAGAGAAGGGAGTGGGGACAGCTGGATGGTGGAGGAGTTTTGTGTACACCATGTTCAGCCTGAATTGGCAGCTGGACATCCAAGTAGAAATGATAGAAAGACCACTGAAAAGGAGGGGGTGAATGAAGGAGGAAAGGTCTGAGGTGGAGTACCAGATTTAGGAAATACTGATAGAGGAATAATACTTACAACCAAGTAATTGAAACCAAAGAGGTAAACTATGCAATAAATCCCACAAAAACATTTATCCCATGATACCAAAATCACTCCCTGTTAAGTGAATTTTAAAAAAACAAAACAAAACAAAACAAAAAAAACATTTGACCAGCTTAGAATGTACTGAGTAAATTCAAAAAATGTCCATGTTCAGTGGGAAATAAAAAAGGGAAGACAAAAAATCAGTACTACACTTTTAAAATCATCTTGCAAAAATACCTGTCCCAAATTAAAAGTGCAGAAAACATGCAAAATTTATTTGGAAAAAATACTAACCTAGCAAAAATTAATGATCAAAGTTAGAATATTTTAAATTTAAATGGCCTTAGAGTAAAATAAACATTAGAGAATGTGTTCCACAGAGTCACTTTTGAAACAGAGGCACAAAAGCCTAAAGATACCTGCATATGTTTTGGGCAATGCAAGCACCGCTCCAAGCCTGACTGGTAGCTAATTTACTATTTCATGATATTTATGTCAATAAATTGTCCTGAAATGGTGAGTGACTGATAACACAAGGAGGAGAAAGTCAGCACCATTTATTTATTTCTAGGCTCCTATCCTGTAGACTTTGTATTTACCCAAAGCTGATACAACAGAGTGCACCCACCCTCCCATCTAATTAATGTAAGATTAGCATTTTGGAACTGGATTTTTAATTGTGCAAGTAAGAAGGCTGTCTCACTTTAAATTAATAACAAAAGGGATAGTTCAACATGTAAGCATTCAAACCCTTAAATATAAAACACATTTTATCAGAACAAGGTGGGTGAGGTAATATCTTTTATTGGACCAACTTCTGTTGGTGAGAGAGACAAGCTTTTGAGTTACACTGAACTCTTCTTCAAGTTCTTCCAAATTAGGCCAAGAGGCTCTTTGAGGTTTGTGTACCTTCAGGCACTGTGTTTTGGTTGACAAGTATATTCAGTGCAGACCTCCTTTTTCGCAGGCTTCTGGCAAACTTAAGCTTAAAACCTATAGATCAGAGAGGAGCAGAGAGGCCAATGCCTCTGGCCTACATATCTATATTATAAGGTAATAATTCACTCTATGCTACTTGCACTCTAAATTTCTCCCTATACGGCCACTCACTAAAATCCAAAAACAAGTTACAAACTTCAGAGCAGAGCAAAGTAGCTTAAGCAGCTCTCAGGAGTTACCTATTGCCAAGAGCCATGTCCTCCTTTCAGGCTTTTCTGCTTCAACTTGTGCTGGATAAATTGCTCATGGGAAAAACTAAAATGCTACCTTCTTCTACAGATAACTGTTGTTTAAAGCAGATACCATATCTTCTTTTTTCTGGTTTTCATATTTAGAAGAAGCTATAGGCAATGGGATTGGTCATCTAAAAATGATGAAATACTTCACAGACCACAGTTTCTGAGCCAATGATTAATTATGTGTAGTGTGCATAAACTTTAGATTAATCTCTTATACGGGAAGAAAAAAGGCAACAATAAATATGTTGGGTAAACACTCAAACTGAAACTCGTAGAATGCTTAACAACTAAAATAAGATATCAATATAAAACATGTCGACATTTAAAAGACCACTCAGATGATTATTTAATTGAACAAAAATTAATCTTTTTATTTAAAAAACATGTTTTCTACAGAGAGCTACCAAAAGCCATCCTCCAAACCCCACGTACAGTGCATATATTTATGATGACCTCTGTTCAGAGCTCTGTCCCACTCACAAGGAATGTATGAACTGACATCCCAGAGAACTCACTGTGCTGCCAATTCTGAACTAGAATTATGTAAAGGCCGGTCATGGCTCCATAGTTAAAGTTGAGTTCCATCTTCCACTTAAACCTCTTTGTTTTGTATGAAAAATACAGCATCTCTTCCCCAAACTTACAGCACTAACTCTTTGGGCACAGAATGATTTTTCCAAGAATTTAAAAGTAAGTCCATTAATTAGTTTCTCAATTAAAGTAGATTACAAACCGTGTCCTTTAAGAAATTTAGCATCAGTGTAAGTCTTTTCTTTGTCCTGAATGATTTAATAATAGAACTCAAACTTTTCATAAAGTTCAAATCCATTGAAATTTATCCATTCTAGTGTATGGGCTATATTTGTGCCATGCCATGGAAGCCATGACTGGGGGGGGCAGGTGATATACCATTACATAATGTAGCTTGGCCTTCCACCAGACCTCCCAAGGTACGTTCATCCAGTGAAACTCTTCATATCCCATGATACAGAGTGAGGGAACAAACTCCATCATCTACAAAATGATCAAGTAGAAGCTAAGAAATGCAAACCAGAGAGTTTCCAGCCCCCTGCATGGGGGTAAGCTGTAAGGAAATGATTTGAGACAGTAGAGTACACTTGATGGCAAAAGAAAATCTGTTTTTGGATAGATATTTGGATACTTTCTGTCAAAATAAATTATGTTTTATGGTGATGTATTATTATACGTGTGATGAGAACTTAGTAAGAAACCAAGACAAATGCACAGCTAATATAGCAGAACAGCAAGACATTCCAACTAGAAACTTGACTAGTCCTAACTCTTCTTTGCTGCTGATCGTGATTAGGATTGGTATGTTGGATAAATGGGCCAATTTATAACAGCTTTTCCTTCTTAGTAGAAGTTTGTTCTGGGAGCTACCAGTTATTACAATATGTTCATTTGAACCTTGTAGATCAGATTGTATCTGGCCACTGTACAGACAGACAAGGATAAAATTGTATGTGTATGTTCCTTGCTATGTTGGGGATGGGTCAGACCATGTTGTAAACACAGGCCATTACACTAGCTCTATCCTCTTCCTACTCATAAAGGCTTCTGCAAGATTACTGCAGAGATACTATGTCAGGGCAGGCCACAGGCAGCCTGTGTGTACTGGTCAGTTACAAAGTTATAGTCAAGTATCAGATGGGTAGCCCTGTTAGTCTGGATCTGTAAAAAGCAACAGAGTCCTGTGGCACCTTATAGACTAACAGACATATTGGAGCATAAGCTTTCGTGGGTGAATACCCACTTCGTCAGACGCATGTCATGTATTCACCCACGAAAGCTTATGCTCCAATACGTCTGTTAGTCTATAAGGTGCCTGTGACAAAGTTGGGACTCACCACCACGCCGCCTCCTATTGGTCGTCTTGGGAATTGGTTCAATCCAATAGAGCACCCCCTTCTGGTGGTGTCTCGTCTGTCGTCCCGCCTTTGGTTGGCGTGTGGACCCGCGTTGCTCCTGATGCATGGTGTCCTCTTCTGGAACACTGCCCTCCGACAGTGTCCCTTTGTCCATTCACACCCCCTTCCGGGGGCTGGATGATCAACAGTCCTACACCTCCAAGTCCGATCCCTACAGCCCAGGATCTAGTGTAGTTTCTGCTGGCTGCTCCCTGCGGCCTATGGCTGGGTGGACTACCAAGAGGAAAAAGGGGGAGGGGGGGGGGGGGCCCCAGCCCCCCCCCCTACTCTTAGTCCCGGTCCAGAGGCCCTCTAGCAACAGCCTCGCTGTCCTCCTTCTCCTTCCCCCTCTGTCTGTTCCTCTGGACCGCTTCCCCAACGGCCCTTCTTCCCGCTAGGCCCTTTCCTTCAAGGCCTGCCGCCGGGCAGACTACGGAGTAGGGCCTTCTCCCGCTCTCCAAGGCTGGCCTGCACTGTGCTGTCCATGGTACTAGCCTCCCAGCTCTGGAGACAGACCTTCCCCTCTGAAGGTCTGGGACAGACTGACCGCTCTCGCCCTGAGCAGTCTTTTATATGGCTGAGCCTGGCCCTGATTGGCTGTCCCCAATCTGGGCTCTGATTGGCTCGCAACAAGCCCTTCTCTTATTGGCTGCCGGGATAGGCAGGCACCCCGGCCTGCCACAGCCCACACTCTCTGGGCGTGGGGCAGCTGCCCCACCACAGTGCCACAGGACTCTTTGTCATAAGTTATAGTCAGGAGACATGTAGCAGAATCAGGGTCGAGCTAGGTCAGGATACCAGGAAGTCAGGGTCAAGCACCTGGTTACAGACAGGAAGCAAGTAGTAGCAGACTCTGGGACAAACCGGGGACAGGAGCTGGAGTCTAAGGTTCACAGAAAGGCAAGGTTTGGAGCAGAAGCAAGCAGATTATTTACATCATTTCTCAGACAGCTACCTGTAATGACTTCCTGTTTTTTTACTGGCATGGGCCAATTAGTGTGCTGCAGGGGGCCGCAACTCAAACCCCACTGGGCACTACTTCCTGCAGTATCTAGCTTCACAGAGTCCCCCAACAGAAATATAGCCTGAGCTCCTGATGATCATGCGGAAGCATTGGCTGCCTCAGATCTCTGTAGTCCCACATTCTAGTCCTGCAAGTGCTTCCACAATGATCACCCCGTAGGATTTCATACTGGATTATCATAATGGGCCCTTTGGGCTTTAAACATCTATGAATGTCTTACACTAAAACTGCATTTAAAGATCATTTCTCTCAGCTAAAGAAGAACCTGCCTTGTTATAGGACATCAAAGACATAATGAGCATGTTGTCAGTTCTGTGTTAAAGTAATTGACCTGATGTAGTTGCCCAAGCATGTCTATATCAGGCCAAAATAGCATTATATGAATAAATTTGAGGTGGAAGTCCCTCCTTAAAAGAGGGAACAGCATACATACTGTGCAGCCCAGAAGGTTCACAGAGCCTCTACATGGCAGTAGCAGTAGATGCACATTGGGATGGATTACAGTCAGTATCTTATTCTAGCTCTCTTATCCCCCAAACAGCTATCTAAAACTATTGCAAGGAAGTGAGATACTTCACACTGAAAAAGCCATTTGGTAAGTGCAGGTCTGTTTTCTGATTGTTTAGGAAACTGTGTCCTTTTTACATTCTCAGTGAAGTTCTAACTCTTCCTATCAAAATAATTAATTATAATCATTTGGGAAAAAAACATTTCAAAATTTTTAATTTAAAGCTTCATTAGAGCTGCAGGAAATGTGATAACCCCAATGATCTGTTACTGCCATATACTATTTAAAGTATCAGTTAAGTGAGTCTATCATTAACATAATCTATTTTCAGTGAAAATAGTATCTGAAGACATGACTGGATTACTTCAAGAAAATTTAAACCCATTATTACGGTTTGATACAAGAAAAATTAATCAATTTCATTCAGTCTAATATTTTAAAGAACAAAGCACTGTTTTGTGGAACAAATGAAACAACATCCATGAAGACTAATAAAGGAGTAGACAACATATTTACCTATTTCTTGCCCTCCTTTATGCACACCTGGCATTAGGCTTACAGTAATTTTTTTAATCAATCATAGAATGTATTTTTATTTCATATTTTTATTAGAGAGCTACAAGGTGGGTGAGGCAATATATTTTATCGGACAAGCTTCTAGATTATCAGAGTGTCACAACTAGATAGAATAGATTGTTTAGCATAAGTAGTTAACGCATATTTCAAGGGAGCATTCAAGGTAAAGTGGCCCATTAACATCCCTCCAGTCATAGGTGAGAAAGGGGAAAAAAGCTGGGGAAGGGGCCTGTTTAAATGGGGTATAGATTGTTGTTATAAACTATAAATCCAGTGTCTCTATTCAGTCCATGATTTTTAGTATCTTGGAAAGTTATGAATTTAAACTCGTAGGTTCGTCTTTTAAGATGTTGTGCAGGTTTCCTTTGAGGATGAGGACTGAAAATTCAGATATAGAGTGACTGCTTTGTAAAAAGTGTTCAACTACAGGTGATATGGTATTTTCCTCTTTTATCATTTTTCTGTGTGAGTTCAGTTGAGAGCATAGTGATTGTCTTGTTTCACCCACATAGTTGTTATTGGGCCATTGAGTGCACCACATGTTGTAATAGGCATGTGTAGGACACATGGATCTTGAAAGGTGTGTTGTGGGGAATGTTGATCATTGTTTTTCCCTTTCCCCCTATGACTGGGCTGGAGAGGTGTCATCTTGAACGGTCCCTCGAAATGTGTTAACTACTAAGGCTAAACAATCTGTTCCACCTTTTATTTAGCGGTGACAGTCTTGAGTACATTTCCCGGACTTGAAGAAGAGCTCTGAGTAACCTCCAAAGCTGGTCTCTCTCACCAACAGAAGTTGGGCCGTATCTCTCTAATATCCTGGGACAAACAGGGCTACAACACTACTGTATATATTTATATTATGGTAGTGCCCAGAATTCCCAATCGGGATTGGCTTGCATTGTGATGGATGCTGCACTCATATAAAGATGCAGCCCCTGCCAAAAACAGATTATGTGTTTTATTATTTTAAGAAGTTATGATGACATTCAGCTTAATCCAAGTAATTAGATATGGAGTTATTTAGGCACTCTTTGTTATGTTGCTTGATTAATCCCTCTGGATCTTTCCATGCACTAATTGAGCGGTCGCCTCTTAGAATACACAGCTAAACTGGCAACTCAAGATATTATTACTTTCCTGAAAATTGCTGTTAGAAGAATTATATTTGTCATGTTAAAAACTCTTGGGAAAACAGCTCTTCCTGAAGCTAGTGGCAACTGTTTCACTGAATAAATAAATTAAAATTGTATTATTTCTATTAAAAGAATTAAATCATCAAGATTAATATAGGGGAGGGCCATAAAAATACTCTGTATTTAGAATCAAATCCTTGTTAATGTGTGAGAATTTATGCCTACTATTCATATAGCAAGAAAATAGGAAGTATATCATTCTATGAGCCTCATCATTTTGACTTTGCTTTTGAAACTAATAAAATAAATATTAATTTGCACTTAAAATGAGTTATGGTAACCATTAAAGCTATTTCTGATGTTGGCAACTAAAACATTTCAGTGAACGTACCTGTAGCAGTGAGTCTCAGAGCCCACGTCTACATGCGTGGGCTTGCGTGGCTCCCGCTACAGCGCTAAAAATAGCTGTGTAGATGATCCTGCTTGGATTGGAGCTCAGGCTCTGAGACCCAGTGGGAGGTGAGTGAGAATGAGACTGCAGTGAGTGAGAAAGGCTCTTGCAGGGAAGACCCTAAGACCAGAGGAGGTGCCCCAGCTAGGAAGGTCTGGGAGTAGTTTGCTAAAGCAGAAAAGCACTGAGAGATCGGGGAGTTTAGGACTGTACCCAATTTAAGACGGAGAGAAGATTTGTGTGTTTAAATTTGAACTTTAAGTTAATAAAGCAGAGCCTAATGAGGACTGTTGCTACTGGACTTGTAAAAGCCTTTTTTTAAAAGTTTATTGAGGAACCAAAAGGGAAACTGAGGTGAGGGGCTGCTTGCACGGCTACCCTGAGGCCACAGGGGGAACCCAGGAGGAGGCCACTTGTTGACATTGGAGAAGTCGACAGGATTTGCAAGACCCCCCCCTACGGTCAAGGAGGAAAGGGAATGCATAATTAGTACATAGAAACATCTAAGGGTGGCAGGACAGGCCTGCTGGGTGCGAAAAGGACATCAATACCATGCTCTTGGGAAGGGACATTAATGGGCTGCTCTCCTTGATGGAGAGATATCAGAAGGAACAAGCGGCTTTTAAAGAAGCCAGGCAGCTGCCCTGAAGGAAAGGATGAGTTAGCCATGGATAAGAAGGGCTTTGAGTGGCAAATTGATATGCTGGTGGTGGTGGACAAAAGAAACAGGCTTCGTCTTTAGGTGGCAGAGATGTAGGCACCTTTGGAGAGAGGGCAGTTTCTGTCTGAAAGCAGTCAGATGAAAGGAGAGGGGCAGAGGCTGCAGAGTGAGACCAACAGAGGCCAATGAAATAAATAAATCATTCCCTTGGGTAGAACTTGCTGTAGGGTGGGCAAGGTTCAAAGGGTTGTTTGTGTCACAGAGTGGCTCAGACCTTAATGGCTGGAAGGCCTGGGGCTAGCCAACCCTAATTACTAGAGGCACACCTGGGTTAGATCAGGTGATACCATTATATGAGCAATAGGAAGCTGCAACTGGGGGGAGGAGAGGGGATCTGTGGAGAGACTGCAGTGAGTGAGAGGCTCCTCCAGGGAAGATCCTAAAAGCAAGATCCTAAGGCCCAGCTAGGAAGGGCTGGGAGTAGACTGCTAATGTAGAAAAACCCTGAGACACCAGGGCAGTTTGGGGCTGTGTCCAGCTTAAGGCTGGAGGGAAGATTTGTGTTTAAATCTGGAAGTTAAGTTAACAAACCAGAGCCTAAGGAGGGCTGCTGCTACTGAACTTGTAAAAAGCCTTTTTTGAGTTAACTGAGGAACCAAAAGGGGAAAATGAGGCACAGCGCCGCTTAGAGGTCTGCCATGAAGCCAGGAGAGGGTGCCCAAGAGGAGGCCACTCATTGACAGTGTCATTGCATCTAGGAGTAAAGCAAATACTTAATACCAATAATTTAATTTAATCTCAATCAGTGTTTCACACAAAGGGTGAAATTAATCCCAGAACAGAATCCGGCACAAGCTCCTATCTTCCACTTAAAGTTTTGATACAGCATTTAAATAGTGCATAAAACCTTGCATGGACTCTCTCTGTGAGAATTTCACCCAAAGAGAACACACAGGGTTTTTTTTTTGTTTTTGTTTTTTTTTGCAGAAGCTGCAGTATGAAGCAGTGTACTGATCCTCATAATTAAATATCTCCTTTTCATTTCACAAATTGATGTGATGCTGTGCTGGGAGCTACATATGTACTAAACATACTGATGGGATTTGCAGCTGTATTTAAATAGAAAGATTAAATGATAGACAAAGTAATATTCACTCTGCAAACAGGACTATGGTCTAGTATAGTGGTTCTCAAACTTTTTTTTTCGTGGACCACTTACTGATCTTTCCAAATGTTGTTTGTACCATTAGCTAACTATTGTAAAGCGCTTTGGATAAAAGCGCTATATAAAAAAACCCTTAATAAACATTTTTTTGTTCTACAAATAAAAGCACACAACTCATATTTTAATATCAGTAGTCTTACCTTTCTAATGCGATGGATGTGCCCCCAGCCTCTGAGCTGGGGCTGGAAAAGAGAGGGGTCTCTCCCTCTCTCGCCTGCCATGGCAGCCCCTGAGCTGGGCTGAGAAGGGGTGGGGTCTCTCCCTCTCCCCCACTGCAGCAGCCCCCGAGTGGAGCTGGGTAGGAGAGGGGGTCTCTCCCCCACCACGGCAGCCCCCGAGCTGGGGCTGGGAAGGAGGGGGGGGGGGTCTCTCCCTAGCTCCAGGGCTGCGGCTGCCAGATAAAGTTGCCTCTTTCTCTGGCTGCTGCAGACCTGCACATCCTAAATTCCTTGACTTTAGCAAAGCTTTTGATACGGTCTCCCACAGTATTCTTGCCAGCAAGTTAAAGAAGTATGGGCTGGATGAATGGACTATAAAGTGGATAGAAAGCTGGCTAGATCGTCAGGCTCAACGGGTAGTGATCAATGGCTCCATGTCTAGTTGGCAGCCGGTATCAAGCGGAGTGCCCCAAGGGTTGGTCCTGGGGGCGGTTTTGTTCAATACCTTCATTAATGATCTGGAGGATGGCATGGACTGCACCCTCAGCAAGTTTGCAGATGACACTAAACTGCGAGGAGTGGTAGATACGCTGGAGGTTAGGGATAGGATACAGAGGGACCTAGACAAATTAGAGGATTGGGCCAAAAGAAATCTGATGAGGTTCAACAAGGACAAGTGCAGAGTCCTGCACTTATGATGGAAGAATCCCATGCACTGCTACAGACTAGGGACCGAGTGGCTAGTCGGCAGTTCTACAGAAAAGGACCTAGAGCTTACAGTGGACAAGAAGCTGGATATGAGTCAACAGTGTGCCCTTGTTGCCAAGAAAGCTAATGACATTTTGGGCTGTATAAGTAGGGGAATTGCCAGCAGATCGAGGGACGTGATCATTCCCCTCTATTCGACATTGGTGAGGCCTCATCTGGAGTACTGTATCCAGTTTTGGGCCCCACACTACAAGAAGGATGTGGAAAAATTGGAAAGAGTCCAGCGGAGGGCAACAAAAATGATTAGGGGGTTGGAGCACATGACTTATGAGGAGAGGCTGAGGGAACTGGGATTGTTTAGTCTGCAGAAGAGAAGAACGAGGCGGGATTTGATAGCTGCTTTCAACCACCTGAAAGGGGGTTCCAAAGAAGATGGATCTAGACTGTTTTCAGTGGTAGCAGATGACAGAACAAGGAGTAATGGTCTCAAGTTGCAGTGGGGGAGGTTTAGGTTGGATATTAGGAAACACTATTTCACTGGGAGGGTGGTGAAGCACTGGAATGGCTTACATAGGGAGGTAGTGGAATCTCCTTCCTTAGAGGTTTTTAAGGTCAAGCCTGACGAAGCCCAGGCTGGGATGATTTAGTTGGGGAGTGGTCCTGCTTTGAGCAGAGGGTTGGACTAGATGACCTCCTGAGGTCCCTTCCAATCCTGATATTCTATGATTCTATGAAATTCCTCCCACCCCATCTTCTCACCCCACTGCCCCCTCCCACCTACCTCCTATTCCCCCCCAAGGCCACCACCTCACCTTACGTGTGCATCTTCTCCAGGGTCCAAGCACCTAATTAGTGGAGCCACGCAGGCGTGGCTCCACTAATTAGATGGGTGGCCCTTCATTCTCTTGTGTGCGGCCGCCCAGGTGTGCACCTTAGAGGGAACTATCCGTGGACCACTGAATGGAGCTCGCGGACCACTGGTGGTCTGTGGACCACAGTTTGAGAACCTCTGGTTTAGTAGATACATCTGAGCAATCACTGTCTTTCTGTCTAAAATATATATTTTCTTCTACTAGTAAAAGTACTGCTACATGATAAAAAAGGCTCTTTTCTATTCATTTCACTTATATGAAGAACTATAAAACTAATACAATCTATTTGTGCTGAAATGTTAATTCTGTACTTATGAAAATAGCCTGCATATTAATCTTAAGGTCATGACACAGGATGTTTTTCAAATAGATATGCTCTAAGAATTATTTTTGAAAAGTTCTATGGCCTGTATTATATGTGAGATTAGATCACAGTGCTACCTCCTGGCCTCGGAATCTGCAAGTCTATCAGTTGACCTGCTGCACTGAAATAATAGTTGAGCATTTGCATTTATTCTGGCATTGTCTCAGTATGCTGGATCTCTATGTATATATATCATTCTGTCAGGAAAAATATAACAAAATGGTGCAAAATGATGTCTGGAACAGTTTTGGCAGCTCTGTATAAATATAATCACAGCATTCTAAACAATGCATCTGATCTTCTTATTGTCATTCACCATAATATCAACCGTCATTTACACAGCATAGATGGAATAATCTCAGTTAATAGACAGCATATGAAGATTATTTTTATGCAGAATACCAACTCCTCTTATCATTACAACAGGTCTCCAGACAGCAGACTGAGAGAGAAGGGAGGCAGAGTTCCCACCCTGTTCTGAACAGAATCTACACAAATACTCATCAATGCAGTCCAAATGTATCCCTTTTTCTGGAGTTTAGCTTTATAAGTAACAACAACATAAACTTTAGTCTTCTGCCCAAGCTTCACTGTTCCTAGGGTTTCTTTATTCTAGATCCAAGTAACCTCTTTTCAGATGACTGCATTCTGGATATAAGGGAGGATAGGCTACCAAGCACAAGCAAGAAAAGAGTCAGCAACTCCCAGCAGGGGTCTAACACCTGAAAACACAATGGGTCAACAGAAGAACTCAGCAACCCTGTTACAGAGTTAAAGAATCCACACTTACGTAGGGGCTGTGATTGCTGGCTATGCATAACTGCCACTATTCTAGTCAAAAGGCTGTAATAACAGCCACAGAGAGGATGTGTTGCAGCACCATACTGTGTCCATAGTTTAAGGTTAGCACAGATTCCATTACTTTCCCTAATGTTTTTAATTTCCCTGCCCAAAGCCTGATGACAGGCTTTTTCTGGGGAGCTGTGTGAGAGGAAAAGGGTAAATTTCAACCTAAATTAATTATTTAATATTATATGGCTACAGCTAATAAACATACAGTCTTGACCATAGTCACTATTAGTAGTGGTTAACCTATAGCTATTCATCCACATTACTAGCACTGACAAGATTCAGACAGACAAAGTTTTCCAACAAGACGGGAAAAAATAAAACAAAACGTTTCTTGTAGAGCTCATTTTGTTCTTTACTGAGTACAACCTATGTAAAGATTGCTGGGGCTACTGTAGGAAACTTCATCCAAACAGGTTCACAGGTGATAGATCTACCAACACTATTTGTATGAGATCAAGATTTTCAAAAATAGTTCTATAAAGTTAAGTTCCTAAACCAATATTTAGACGCCTAAATAAGTGGCCTGATTTTCAGAAGTTCTGAGTACCTAGTGCGAGCTATTGAGTGATCCTCACTTTTGAAATCTCAGGCCACCTATTCATAGGCCTGGCTTGGCATGAGTAATTAAACATAGGGGAGGCCTCATTTCTTGGAAGACAGGATTAGGGAGGTAACAAAATCAGCAGGCTGAAAATGAAATGTTTCTGCTAAAATAAATAAATGGGTCAGTAAGCTAAAAGACAGCATGTCTGAGCTAGCTAAGGTAAGAGGGGGGAACGCCTAGGGAACCTAAGAACAAGATAACAACGGGCAAGAGAATTTGGGAACATAAAGATGAGATAAAGTGTAAATGCGAATATGGACAGCACAAGGACAGAGAATTTTGTACAGAGACCAGTTCCTTTGGTGCAAAGTCACCAAACCAATCCCAAAATATGTGATACAATGAATGGTGAATGTAATGTCACGTGTAAATATATATAAAGGAAGGGAGCTTCTGTGTAACTTTAGATGTGCAGTAAGCCCTTTACCCAGACACTATACAATTGAGCCTGATCAACTCAAGTGTAGTTTGATTGTATGCTAATAAAGAAACCTCAGTGATGAATTCAGAATTGAGCTGAGTTCTTGGGAACCGAGTGGATAAAGTCTTGGAGGCTAATGACTGGATAAGGTCTCAGAAGCTGCCCCACTGTACTCCTGTGTAGGGGAATCCTCCAGTGGCATGAAGCTGGATAGCTGGCTCTACTTCACATCCCACTGCGGCGCTACACCGCCACTCATTGCAGCCATCCTCCTGGCAGAGAGACATGGTCAAGGAAAAGGGGCATTGCCGGAGTTCTCTTCCCAGAGCAACCCCTTAGTGGTTGTTGCATCCAGGACAATTTAGAGAACCTTGGGATTGTTCTAAGTTGCTGTTTGTAATCAGACTGGAAGCCAGCTGGCTGAAGATCACAGAGTCCTTTGTGACTCCTCCCTGAGTGAGGCCAGCTACCAAGCAGCCAGTCTCCATGGATCATCTGACCAAACATTTTAAAGCGTCTGAGCCTGAATTTCCTCACTTCCATTGGGGGTAAAGGAGAAGTAACTTCAGTGAAGTCAGTGGAGATAACTGACAATAGTCAGGCCCAATGTATTTTAACCCCTACTTCCAGAATATCCTACCAAATCAACCTAATCATCTATATTTTGTTCCAAAAAAGTTATTAATTTTTTTTTCATATTTCTTATTCAATTAGAATTTTTTTTAAATACCATACAAAGAATAATATACTAAAAGGAAATAAAAAGTAAGCCACTGCATTTTTAGTAATGACGAAGGAAACACCTGCACACATGTATGTTTTTATAGTATATGGAGCAACTTTGTACATCTTTTCTCACACAAGCTCTATTTGATATATGATTATGAATAGTATGAGACACAGACATAGTGTCTTACCTTAAACAAGATGTAATATATTTTTGGCTTATAATTAGCATATTGCATCTTATTTCATGCTATGCCTTCTGGGTTTAGGTTGGCAAAGCTTCCCTTCTTTGAGAGCCTTCTTGCAAAATCCTCTAAGGAACTGAATAATGAGCCCTAATGATTTCAAGCCTTTCTGCCCAGTTATAGTTTAATATCGCAGAATTTTATCCTGTGAGCTTTCTTGCAAAGCTGCTCAAAAATTAAATAGGTGATTCCAGCCAAATTCAGAGGATTTAAGACTTTTTTTTTTTTTTTTTTTTTTTTTGAGTGGCAGGGCAAGAAAATGGGAAATGCAGTTTAACATCTGCTATTTTACACTTGTCTGCCTGGACTCAGGAAAAAAAAGGGAATAAATATTACATTTAACCTTGGTGCAGTATACTGACCAACACAAGGATTTAATGATTAATGTATCAAAGTCCTTGTAAACATAAGCATAGTTTACTCTTTTTTATATTTTTAAGTAACGTGGTTAATTTTTTAAAAAAGAATTCAAAACAAAAAACACTGTATTGCTATACAAAATGCTGGTTGGAACCTGTCTAGAATACTCAGTGTAGCATTACACCCCATATTTTTCATAGTAATATCATTATAGTTAACCCATAATCACATCTTAATGTATTTTATGCAAGATAAGTCATGTAAGATATCATTGAAAAGGTTTGATTTACTATGATTATCATATTTGTATGCATGTATCATTTTGGTATCTGAAATTAGGAATATTGTCTATGCATCTATTACAAATGTGTTTACACCTGGGGAATGCCCACTAGGCAAAATGCAATCAGTCTAGATTGCTGGTTGGGAAGGGCCATTAGGGAGAACAACAGGTCTTAGAAGAAGCTAATCTCCCTCCAGGGAGCCTTCCTGGGGATGCTACAAACAGCCTCAGACTCATGGCTGCTATGACACTATGGAGTCATGTGACCAAGTCACCTGGTACTGGGCTCCATCTTGGAATACCAGTGTTTTTCCACTGAAAGGCGTGGGAACCAAACTTGGAGACAAACGGTTCCCGCCATATGCAAAAACTATTTAATGTAGGGGAGTGACTTCATCATGGTTCTTCACTGACTCCCTGCCCAAGAAAACTGCTGGAAACACCTGAGGGAAAAAGGACTGGACTGTGTGAGAAGTGTTGGACCCAGGCTAGAGGGATTTCTAGCCAGCGAAAGGAATACCTGGAGTATTTAAGCTACAAGCAAGTTCAGCTTGCCCTCAAGAATCTCTGCAAACTGCCTAAATCAACAATTAGGATGAGAATTTGCTACTCATATCCAATCTCATTAGTATATTAATCTTAGAATGCATTTTGTTTATTTGCAAGGTAATCTGCTTTGATCTGTTTGCTATCCCTTATAATCACTTAAAATCTATCTTTTGTAGTTAATAAACTTGTTTTTATTTTGTCTAAAACCAATGTGTGGAAATCATAACTTGGGGCAGAAAGCAGTTGCATATCTTCCTCCACATTAAGGGAGGGGGTGAATTTCATGAGCTTACGCTGTGCAGTTTCCTGTGAAGCGCAAGACTATCATTTTGGGCTTACCAGCTTCTCAAACGCACACCCCAGGGAGGGTAAGTGCCCTAGCTGTATAGCCTTCCCATGTAGGGACTGGTCAGAAAGTCTGTCTGAATGTTACTACAGCTGTGTGTGTGTCCCTACCTGTGTGCTGGTGAACGTGAGAGACTGGGAGCATGTCTGCAGCTTGTCACAGCATTACAGGGTGACTGGTGGGCCAGGGGGGCTCAGTGTTACCCTAGTTTCAGGTGGCACCCCGGGGGGAAACCCATCACACTCAGTATTGTTGATCACATTATAAAGAGGATATTTCCATACTGGGATTGTGGATACAGTAATCAGAATGATTCTCAATTTTTCAATTTTTTTTTTGGTCATGGGCTCTTTTTGGTGCTTGGCCCTGTAGCCAATGATTTTAGTTTATTATTAATTTATTGTGTGCTGCTATGATTAATTAACCTGTTATATCATCTACATTCATTGTCTTAATTAGAGTTAATTTGGAGGATTATAGGTGTATAAGATTGATCGGTATTTAAAGGAAACATGTATTAGATACAAGTAAGACAAGCTGAAATACAAGAATCTGTAGGCTGAGGCCTGCAAGATTTTAGCTTAACTATTTTAGGCCTTGGAGACAAGAAATGCTGACATAAGAAAATAACCGAGAAATAACCCAATACTCTAAGATTATGGGAAAAGAGGTACCAAGTGGTAATATTGCAGAAGTCTAGCAGGAAGATTAAATTTTAAATTATAAAATGCTGTAAAAGCAAATATTGTTTCCAACATGTGTCTTAACCACAGGATACAAGTGGTACGTCAATGTTAATGAGAACCTGCACAGCCTATAGAATTCGGGATCCTTGTGTTTCTAGGGGACACAGACCAATAAGAAAGAGAGGGTTGACACTCATGTACATGCACAGAATGTAGGTATAGACAGAATCACATTACAGTCAGGGCCGGCTCCAGGCACCCAAGCATGTGCTTGGGGCGGCACCTGGTAAGGGGCGGCGGGAGGAGCGTGGCGCAGCATGCCGCGGGGGGGGGGGGGGGGCGGGCGCCGGGGCGGCGGGGGGGGGGGGGCTCGGGGGCGGCGCTTTTTTTTGCTGCTTGGGGCAGCAAAAAAGCTAGAGCCGGCCCTGATTACAGTACAGAACTATTTATGCGTAGATGTCGGGAGTCAAGCCGTCACGACCGCGTGTTAATGGACCACGGGTTAAGAGGGCCATGCTGAAATATCTTAAGATTTTATATATACACACACACACATATACACACACATACACACACACACACACACACACACACACACACATACGTATAATTATCTAGGATTACATACATATTCACAGCGTCTCAAATACTGCAGGCCTATCTGTTAACGGCGCTTTGCAAGAATATAAATTCAAATGTGTAATCTAATTAAAACATTGTTATTACTACATGGGGTGAAAGTAACTCAGGACAATTACCGGTATGGGGCAGGGGCGGCTCTAGCCCCAGGAAGGGGCGGGGCCTCGGGTGGAAGGGGCAAGGCTAGGGGTCAGCATCCCAGCCAGCCTTTCCAGGCTGCCTGCTCCGCGCTGCCCAGGGTTCCCATGGCAATTTAAAGGGCCCAGGGCTCCGGATGCCGCTGCTGCAGTAGCGGTGTCCGGAGCCCCGGGCCCTTTTAAATCGCCAGCCCCGGGGCAGCTGCTCCCTTTGCCCCCTCTCTGTTGGTGGCCGAGGGGGGGCAAAAGGGGCAGGGACCTTAAAGTTGCTGCGCCTGCTTTCCCCCCCCCCCTTTGGCAACCCAGCTGCCCTTTGTCTCCCCTAGTCGGCGGCCCTGCTGGTAGGATCCCTACTGGCAGGGCCGCCGATGGGGGCTGAGGGGCGAAGGGGCAGCAACGTTATGGTAAAGGATGGTCCTTTGCTGTGGCAGCGCTTTGAGGATCCACAGCAGCGCTTTAACATTGCTGCCCCTCCCCCCACATCGGCGGTAAAGACGTACAACACGTTTCCGCTCCGCATTTCCTGTTGATTTCTATGTCAGTGAGTTAGTAGCAAATCTGTAGCACTACATAGCAAGTTCCTGTACTGCATGTTAATGAGTCTCACGTGTTAAATAGGTAGCACTGGGAAGCATGGCGCTACTGTGCATTAAGCGGATTCGTGCGTAAACCGGTCTGTACTGTATTAAAAAAGGGTGCCCAGAGCGGGGAAAATAGAGTTTCCTATGGGAAACCTCCAGCAGGAACCATCCCCGTATTAAGTATCAGGGGGTAACCATGTTAGCCTGTATCCAAGGAGTCCAGTGACACCTTAAAGACTAACAGATTGGTTTGGGCATAAGCTTTCATGGGTTAAAAAAAAAAAAAAAAAACCCACACACCTCACTTCTTCAGATGCAGAAGTTTTTTATCCATGAAAGCTTATGCTCAAATAAATCTGTTAGTCTTTAAGGTGCATCCCCGTATTGATGATCAATCCATGAAAGGGCCATCAGACTCTAATACCATCTAGGAGGATGTGAGTATGTCCATAGTTATAACTAGTACATGGATATATTTAGGAATTCTATATGCTGTGACATTTATAACTTTGTTGGCAACCTTAATAAAACTGCTAAAAGATAGCGGACCTTGTTCTTGTGATTGTATGTGTTACTTGCCTATGGTTCCTATGGGCTCTGGATCCAGAACAAAGAGAGACAACTCTGTTGAACTTGAAACTGTAGCTGCCAGAGCCGAACCCACTGTAGTATAATTAACATTAAATAAAATAAAAGGCTACAGCCCTGACTTGAAGGCCAGTCTAGCAGAGTGTGTAGCTTTCCTGTACTCATTCATTTTGGGGGTTGCATGCATTGGCACGGACTTCCTCTGGGCCCTGGGGGTGCTCAATCCACCGCTCCGCCCTGGAGCGCCCATGGAGTCGGCTTATATTTGCATCCATCAGTGGGCTTTCAACCATTGCTTCTCTTGGATGTCTTGCATTGCAGTGATTTCTGTCTGAGAAAGATACAGACACCAAGTTGCTTTGTGAATCAATTACCAGACAGTACTAACAGAATGAATAATTGCTGCTTCTTTCTCCAAGCCCAGGCATTCATTACACAAAGACACCTCCTATAGTCTCACATCACAGAGCGGGGTTCTTGTCTTTAAACTCAGAATTTCTCTGTGATGGACGACGTCTAGAAAGCAGTAATGTCAAACCTGACATTTGGGTGATAGATGGTAGCAAACTAGATATAATCTTGAAATGCAAAATGGACAAAAGAAAGACACAAGACAATTTTGAATTGTCTCATAAAACAGAGCTGCATGTCCCTCTCTGCATTACATTGGTGAGACCAAACCTGGAACACTGCCTTCAGTCCTGGGCATTTCAGTACCAGAAATGAGAGAAAATGGAAGAAGTGTAAAGAAAAGCAACAAAAGTGATTCGGAGTCTAGGGATTGGTTTGTAATGAATAAATAAATAAATAGACAAATTCAGGTTACTATAAAAGGGTTACTATGTATAGCTTAGCTACATGACAATTAATGGGACATGATAACAGTGTAAAAGCATTTGAAGAACATAAACAGACTGGGCATATAACTAGAAATAACAGGATGAAATTTAAAAAAAAAAGAGAACATTTAGGCTAAATGGCTGAAAAGCTTTTCTTATAATGAGAGCCAACCAATTGTGGAATAATCTCCTAACAGAAGTAATGGAAGCATCATCTCTTGGGACTTAAGACAACAAACTGGACAAAGCACTAGAAAACTTACCGTAGAGAATAAATCTGCATTGGCAGAGAGATGGCTCTGATGACCAAATACATTGAAGTTCTATTAATCTATTATTCATGTGATGTGGCACTTCGCTGCATTGGCACCAAAAAATTTGTTCTGAGCAAAGTTTAAGGAGAATGGTCTTAGAAAATTGAAGGCATCTGGGTGGCATACAAAAAGTATTCAAAATTATTAAAGCATATGCCAAAGCTGAACCACACAATGTGTTCATGCTAGTGAGTGGTTCAAAGAGAAAAATGCATAAATGAGTTTGACAGGAAAACTAATACTTTCAATTTTTATTACAATCCAGTTATTATAATATCCTCTTAAAACAGTGACAGAATTCATATACCTCTGCTCATTCCCAGGGATAAAAGGAGCATTTCCCATGCAAGCATGATGGAAGAAATTGTTGGTTTTTAAGAATGAATTTGCTCTCCTGGGTGTTTCAGCAGCAGTTTTATTCCCTGTAAATCTTGCTTGTATAAAGAAAGGAAAATGTAGTTATGCTTGGGTGTTTTTGGATTCCCAGAGGTCAAACCAGGAAGTTCTTTCAGAGAATGGTTCCACATTAGAACTTTAAAAATCCTTGCTACTAAGTTTTTACATTGGTGTATCCTTGCATTTATTTTTGCAGGTTTTGAGGGTCAAAGTTACATCTGAGGTGCAGTGTAAATTGGGTGAGGCAACAGTGAATATGGATGGATTATTTAGGTATAAGGAACAGGACAGATCCTTTAATGGTTCATTTCCAGAACTTAAAAAAAAAAAAGCAGGATTCTTGTAGGTTAGATTTTAGGAGGTTTAGCTGGACTTCACTGAGGCCTGGGTCTACACACACAGAAGTTTCATTAGTTTAACCCAGGTGTGATTTTATACCTGTACATCCTTGTGTGTAGATACTCTTAAGTAGGTTTAAACTTGACTTACATTAGTTTAGCTTGCACCTATAAATTACAGGAGCAAGCTAACCTGTGTAAACTGCATTTAACCTGTTGGAAGAGTGTCCACACAAAGTTGCATGAGTTTAATGGCACACCTTTAGTTAGAACCAGTGTAACATCCGTATGTAGACCAGACCTGAAACACACTTTCAGCCTGTGATAAATGAAGGGGGGGGGGGGGGAAGAGCTCCCTTTTATGGACACCCAGCCAGCCAGCTAGCTATAAAAGCCAGCTATAAAGTCCCTCTTGGTGGCTGTTCTCTGCTTGCTTTATCTGTAAAGGATTAAAAAGTCTCCCTGGCTAGGTAAAAGAAAGGAATGGGCACCTGACCAAAAGAGCCAAGGGGATGGGTAGAACTTTTTAAAATCGGAAAAAACTTCCCCTTTGTCTGTTGTTGTTCTCCAGGAAAGAGGGGAACAGGGCAGCAGTTATGCTATCAGACGCTTTAAGCCAGGTATGAAAAATCATCAGATCATACCTAGAACTACTTATTGGAAACCCCCAGATGTGTAAGTAGATGAGGAATATCTAGAAAGACGCGATTAGATTTCTTTTATTTTGTAAGGCTTATGGACTCCTCTGTGCTAACCCCAGATGCTTTTGTTTTATTTGTAACCTTTAAGCTGGAAGAAGCTATCTTGATGCTTAATCCTTGTATTGTTTTAATAAAATTTACCTTTTTTAAGAACAGGATTGAATTTGTGTGTCCCTAAGAGGTTTGGGCATATGTTATTTAATTAGCTGGTAGCAACAGCTAATTTTCTTTGTTTTCTTTCTCAGCTATTCCCCGGAGGGGGAGTGAAAGGGCTTGAGGGTACCCCACAGGAAGGAATTCCCAAGTGCGCCTTCCTGGGCTTCAAAAAGGGGGTGTTTGCACTTGGGTGGTGGCAGCATCTAACCAAGGTCAGAGAGAAGCTGTAACTTTGGGAGTTTAATACAAGCCTAGAGTGGCCAGTATTAATTTTTAAAATCCTTGCAGGCCCCCCACCTTCTGCACTTCAGCCTTGACACAGTCTTACCATTTTTTACAATAAAATGTGTTTGCTAATTGAATACACTGTTAACTCAGAAATACTATTCCAAAGGGAATAATTTGTTTTCCTTTCACAAACAATGGCAATAGCAAACCATGCATGATATTGAGAGGACATTATATTATTTACATGATCTATACTGTGAAGTCATATAGTTAATTTGTTCAGCTCCAAGAAATAAACATGTCAAAACAGTTACATTGTTTATTTCCTTACAAATGAAATGTAGATGTGATTGGAGATGTTATGCTTTTGGTTTATGAGCTATATTTTCATAATCAAAACATCAAAATAAATCTGTATAATTATTGAAATGTGTATTATTTGAGCTACTTGAAAGCAGACCAGCCGAAAACATTATTTAAGCATGACAAACAAATTTAGAATATCTTTTAAACAACAATTGTATTGTTTCATATTTAGGATTATGTAATTTCAGAAATTATCCCCATACAGTGAGCACTATAGAAAGGAATTTATAGTCATGTTAGAAATCTCTATGAAGTAAACATGCAAACCCTAAGTGCTGAGAAGATGCATAACTGAATATTCCCACTAGACATTTTTGATTAACCAATACTCAGGTGTTCAGGAAGTACACAGTTGGAAAACTGGTTATTCAAATTTGTGTTACTTGGCACTCAAATCTTCAGGCATCATTTCATAATCTTTGTATCTTGAAATTAATTCAGTTTTCAGATATCTATCCTAGGTTACATTTACATAGTATCTTTGTGCCAAAGGATCATAAACTGCTTTAAAAACAACATATTTGGCACAAAGCTAAGGTATCAGTTTACAGCTCAGGAGACATCAGTTCTATTCCTAGCTCTGCCCAAGGTGTGCTGTATGAGCTTGGGCAAGTCCCCTCAGCTCCTTGGTTTAACCATTTGTAAAATGGGGATTTCATGTTTACGTTCTTTATAAAGCATTTTGAGATCCTTAGATGAAAAGCTGCATATTTCTGTTACTATATTTTTTTATTTAGATTTAAAAAAACCACAAGTCTCTCTCCCTCTAGGTGCCCCTGAAAATTAACTAAAATCACAATTAATATAAACAAAAGAGAACCAGCAGCAACCCCACCAGTTATACAAATAACTAAATAAATTATACATCATAGATATAATAAAAGAAATACCACACCATCGCTAACTATCAGCTCTGCTCTCATACAGCATCTCATTCCACAAAAACCCCTTTAAAAAGATTTGTCCTTATGGCCAAGTGATTCAGTCTATTTTATAAGTAAGAGGAGCACATTCTCAAGAGACCCTGCAGGCAGCCCCATCTTTCATACAGAATATATACCCACCACTAAAATGAAGCGACCGCAGCGTTAATCATGGCATCTGTTTAACAATGCATAGCAACATTACAAACCAGTATAAAACAGTTGGACACAGCTGCATGTAGGATACATATACTAGTTTGCTAGAATTACTTTTCTGTGCTTTTGTGCCCTACATTTTCATTTAAACAATATTTGCAATAAGAGTTTGCATTTACTAACAGTTAAAATAAAATAAAAACAGCAATGGGAACAGATTTTTATTTTTATTTTATTTCTGCTGGCACTGAAAATGCAATTTTATTCACATCCATTTTTTCAATGACTTCCAGTCCCTAACTTTTAGCCACTTTATGAGCACTAATAGCTACAATTTGCAAAAGAAGCCCGTTTGTATAATAGATTGAATGATCTCTATCTGTGTCAAATGGCACACATAAGAGTCAAACGTCAGAGAGGTTAGAGATGAGATAATCAAAGAGGTTCTGGTCACAATGACAAAGTCTGGTGAATACCAAGTAGGATGCTGTGATGCCAGCCTATTGTCATTACAGGAAATATATACTCATATTACAAGGCGCAAGTAACTGATTCAAAATTACTCTTGCCCTTTTTGTAGGGATAACTGGTTCGTAGGGATGGAGCACAGTTCTCTTGTCTTTTGGAGTTCTTTCCTTAGTGTGTTCTTTTGTTGTAACACTTAGAGTCATATTGCATACCAATCTGTAATTTCTCCTAATTATTCCATTGTTAGCAGAGTTTAAAACAGCAACATATTTCACCAACGAAAGGACCTATATAGATGCTCCTACTGTTCTCATTATTTTCAACTACAATTACTTGTTTGAAAAACTGTAATAACTTTGTAGGGGGAAGCTGTACCATGAACATTTTATACTAATTGCATTGTAATGGCAACTTTTTTACAGTGTTTTTTAATCAGATATGGTAACTTCAATTTCTTGAGAGACTATCTGTCAGTCTGTTGCAGTTGTAAAATTACAAGGATGGCTTGTGAAATTACCAAAGTTAACATCTCAGTGATGTGATGAATGCCATGTATATATGTAAACCTCCTATAAGTTATCTAATTAATTTCCTGTATTTTCTTGCTCAAATAATTGAAATGATAAAGCTCCCTTCTTAGGCCCTCCCTCACCAAGAGCATTGCACAAGCAAAAACAAATATAATAAAAATGAAAACACTGTAAGAAACCACATACAGTAAGCAAAAAAAAAAAAAAAAAAAAAAAAAAAAGAAGGGGAGAAAATTAAAAAAAAAAAACAAAAAAAAAAAAAAAAAGACTGAAAGTGAGATGGGGAGGCCTTTAAAGATAAAATTCAGCTTTAATATACAATTTCCGTATCTAGATAGGCAGGTGTATACATAAACACCTTTTGAAAATGTTGTAAGCACCCAGCTGCTTGCATTGATTTCAGAGCTCAGATCAGTAGGTACCTAAATAGTTCTGTTCAATGGGAGGTGCTGGGTGATAGGCACCTCTGAAACCCAGGCCACTTACTGAGATCCCTAAATTTAGGGCCTCATTTTAAAAAAAAATCTTGACCAACCAGAACATAAATTTAACACGGTCTCCTGGATCAAGGAAAATAGAAGACAGCAAACCACTGAATCCAGTGATAGGTTTTGGGAATTTCAAATGTCTGAAAAAATTCTCAGAAGAAAATACCAAACATATGTTTGGTATTCCAAGGAAATACAGCTGATGTGCAGAAGAATGAGCAGAATTTGACACAAGTGCCCATATTGTAGGCTGCAACCAGACACACAGATTACTGATGCCAGAGCATCAAAGAAAAAATGATGCTACTTATTCAACAAACTCATGTGAGTCAGTTAAAAATAGATATAGAAAAATCACAAGTTATATAAAATCAATAGTCCTATAAAAATAGTTAAGTCAACTCTACAATGGAATAAAAATCAAGAACAAATGCTTGTACAAAGTACTTAAAGCCAAACTTAACAAAAAAATAAAACCTGTCATTTTATTGAAAGTGGCTCTATTAATTCTTTTCAAGATCTCGGCAAGGGGTTGTTCCTGCACATTAAGGATAATCAGTGCTGAAGTGGGTGAACAGGGGTTTGGCACTCAAAAACAGGTACTCCTGCTGGATCAGAAGTTGCAGAAAAAAAACCAAGTGTAGACAGGCTCACTTGCCACACTGTATATTGAGACCTTCCCCACCCAGGACGCTACTCAACATTGTAAACATTGGCCTGTCTACACTACAGAAATTTTGCAGTTTCCCCATCATTGCTAACACCAATACAGCTTCACTGGAGTTACAAACTGTTGGAGTCCCAGGACTCCCAGTGTTGAGGGGTCACCAACAATTTAAGCACTACTTTGATTAAACATGCCTTGAATAGGTTTAGAAGACACTTGCTCAAAATGCTGATGACTGCTATTACCTTGTGTACACTGGGACCCCAAATGTGGCTAACACAAGTGGAATTGCACTGGTATTAATAACAATGGGAAAGTTTTGCTGAATTTCCACAGGGTAGAAAAGGGTCATGAGAAAAGTATGAAAAGGGGACACATTTGAGTATGTCTGTATTTTGGAGGAAATGGATTTACATTAAAGATAAACTGCTGTTTTTAAGAAAACAAAAAGTTACTTGGACTCTCAGGTAGGAATGAAACCTGTACTTACCTTATGGTATTGCAGTTAATGAGCAGAAGTAGGAAATGTGGCATTCAAAAGGGATACCATACATGCATGCACTGTTCCCTACCACCTGTCCCTCACTTCACAATGCTTTGTTAATACTGCAGAATTATGGCTATATTCTTTTAAGCAATGAGTGCTGGGACAAAGTTCCTCCTCTACCTTGGTGGGTCCTGCACTTATAGGCAGATTTGCTCGCTTCACAGATTCGCCCTGTGGGTCAGGAAACGGTCCAGAGACCTTCCCCTCGGGTAGAAGCTATAGTCCAGATCAGTTCCTCCTGTGTTTGATCAGGAGTTGGAAGGTATGGGGGGGAACCAGGGCCCGCCCTCTACTCCGGGTTCCAGCCCAGGGCCCTGTGAACTGCAGCTGTTTAGAGTGCCTCCTGGTACAGTTGCATGATACCTACAACTCCCTGGGCTACTTCCCCATGGCCTCCTCCCAACACCTTCTTTGTCCTCACCACTGGACCTTCCTCCTGATGTCTGATAATGCTTGTACTTCTCAGTCCTCCAGCAGTATGCCTACTCACTCTCAGCTTCTTGCATACCTCTTGCTCCCAGTTCCTTACTCACACTCACTGGCTTGACTGGAGTGAGCCCTTTTATAGCATCAGAGGGGCCTTACTTAGAGTCAGGTGCTTAACTGCCTCACCTGACTCTTAGCAGGTTAATTGGAGTCAGGTGATCTATTAGCCTGGAGCAGCCCCTGTTCTGGTCACTCAGGGAACAGAAAACTACTTATCCAGTGGTCAGTATATCTCCCTTCTGCTACTCTGCTGTTCCCAACTGGTCTGGGTCTATCACAGTGCTCACTGTGCACATTCCACAAGAATACTGCTTAGTTATTCAGAGGCATAAATTGGAAGCCAGTCCCAGATTTCAGGCGAATGAAGAGCACTAAAAATGCCACATGCAGGGGGGGACTGATCACCCTTTCTCTCTTTTTTTTCCCTGGTTCACCGCCCCAGCCTACAGCCCGATGCTCAACTTAAATATTAGGGGCTATGTCTACACTGCATAGTAAGCTTGGGCCTGTGGGACCCGTACCTGCAAACTTGGTGTTTCAAAGCTTGTGCTTGGGATCCACACTGCATTGTAAATCCAGGCCACCCAACCATGCTGATGTGTCCATACTGCTTTATGCAGACCCGAGTAAGATCTTCTGCTTCTGGGGAGGCATCAAGATATCCCAGGGGTCCTAGCACTCTCACCAGCTGTAGCTGCCTCTAGGGTTTGGTTCATAGTGGATTGTGGTCAGTCCATCCTGCCTGACTTGATCAGAGGTGGTTTGAGCCCACCAACACATTCAGCCAAGCCATTTTTGAATCTGCATGCTCCCAGAAGCCAGAGTCATCATCAACATGATCCCAACTCAGTGGAAGAACTTCTCCAACTCATGCTGTCAGTCCTATTTCAGGAATCATGCAGAGCATCTGTGAGATGCTGGTGGACATTTTAGCGGCAATATCTGACCTGCCAAAGCACCTCTCCCCTGATGCTGCTCATGCCTGTTGCCATAGCCACATATTCCTGGTATTTAAGAGCATGGCCACAAACACAGAGTGGTGGGATTGCCTTGTCATGTGGACCTAGGATGACCAGCAGTGGCTCCAGAACTTTTGCATGATGAAGCAGACATTACTGGAGGTTTGTTATCAGCTTGCTCTGACCCTTTAGTGCCAGGAAACACAAATGAGGAAGGCTAAGCTGGTCCAGAAGCAGGTTGCTACAACTGTCTGAAAGTTGGCTACCTCTGATTGCTACAGGTCTGTTACTAACCAGTTTGGAAGTCAATTGTGGGGGTGTTGTGGCAGAGGTTTGTGAGGCAACCAGGACGGTGGTTTATCTACAGGTGGTGGGCATTACAAATGTTCCTGAAATAATTGCTGGCTTTGAGAGAATGGGTTTTCCAAACTGTGCTGGGGCCATTGATGAGACTCATGCCATAGTTTGCCCTTCACAAGGAACACAAGTACATAATCTGCAAGAGGTATTACTCCGTCGCTATGCAGGCTCTGATAGACCACAGAGGCAGATTAATGGATGCTAATGTGGGATGCACTGGCAAGGTGCATGATGTCAGGATTTTCTGGAAATTGGGACTTTACCTTCTTGGACAAGCTGGGACATTATTCCCACTGAATGATATTGTTATAAATGGAGTCAGTGGCCCCATTGTTATTCTAGGGCCCCCCACTTACCGCCTTTTGCCATGGGTTACAAAACCAAATCCTGATTTCAGAGGAGCAGGTAAAAGAACATTCAGCTACACACTCAGTAGCTGTAGGATGGTGGCTGAATGTGCATTCGGCAGCTTGAACTCTGTTGGTACTGCCTTCAGAACCATTTGGATGCCAGTATCGTCAGTGCTGACTGCATTATTGTGGCCTGCTGTGTTCTGCACAATGTCTGAGAGGATAAGGGAGAATCTTTTTGCCAAGAGTGGATTTAAGGCACTGCTAGATTGCTGAACTGGTACACACAGCCAGAAAGTGCACCTGTCATTACTGGAGCTGGATCCACATGTGCAACAGAAATCAGGGATGCTTTGTGCTCCCACGTAATGGGCATACATGGTCCCATGCATGAGGGAAAGTGAAATGGTATTTGTAATTGTGCTGTTTCTGGGTATGGGGCAACTGAGGGAGCATTTTTTAAATGTATTTTATTATGAATTTTGCAAACACTTTTAATGTACCTTTACACAAAGTGTGCTGAAATGTATGGAGATTTTTTTATGCTTATGGATTACCGTAATGACTTTTCTTGCATTTTTTGTAATTTTACTGAGACTGGCCATGTACTTAAACCCACAATTTATGGAGCACCGTGATGAAGTTCCACCTCATTACATATATTAAAAATTGCTAATGCAGCTTGGTGTGCAAATTCAACACTTTATTTTAAACATGTATTTAAACATAAAATACCAATTTAAAAACCTGTCATGCAAACCAGCTGCCATCCAAACATACAACACAGTAACCAAACACAGTGCAAAAACAGAGAAAGGTGTGTTTTGCACGTGTGAGCCACAACTGTTCCATATACTAGCCTGTGACATGGAACAGCCAAGCCCTGATTTGCCCAAAGGCTGAATAGTCTGCAGGATACAATAGCGTGGAGGGGATTCAGGGAGTAGGGCTGGTTCAGGAAGTGCAGGTGGCAGTGCAGCTGGCCCGGGAGCCTGCACTTGGGTGGCCAGGAATGCAAGTAACTGCTCAAACAGCTCCTTCTGCTGTGCTCCGTCTTCCTCCCTCAACCTGCAGTCACACCCCAAGAACTATGCCTCCAACCTTTCCTCATGCTGTGCATTCTCTCTTTCACCCTTCTTGCATCCTTATCTTTCTAGTACTCAGTCTGATCTTTCTGCTGATTGGTTTTTATCGAGAATCTCTCCCATCAACACATTTAAAACTTTCTTTCTCCTTGCCCATAGCTGGAGGGTTTGCTCTTCCAAGCTCCTGGTGCTATATATTTGCCCTGTGGAGGTGAAGGGGCCTTGAAAGAAAAGACCACATTATTGTCTGACCATGATAAAAAAATTACATTTTCTACTCTTTAAAGGAGCTGCTTTTCTTCAAGGTCAAAAGATGATACTTTTTATCAATGGGCTCATAGGTGCCAACTCTATGGATGCTCTGGGGCTGGAGCACCCATGTTAAAAAAAATAATGGGTGCTCAGCACCCACCAGCCACAGCTCCTTCGGCGGCTGCCGCCAAACAGCTGATTGGCGGCCACCATCCTCCAAATACCAACTCCAGAGGAATAGCCTTCCCGACCTCAGTATGAGAGTCACTTCTTGCCCTTCATCTATCAGCTGTCTATCCTCTGGTGCCATCTCTGCTCAGCAGATTGTCATGCACCTTGACTTTGTGGTAGGCTGCCTTGAGCTGCTGGGTTTGTTCTCTGGACTGATTGATCCCCCAAAGCCACCAGTTGCTCCAATATAGCTTTGTAGACTTGATAATTTTTTGTGCTTTTGCTGAAGTCAAACATCTTGCTTGCCTCACACTAGAGATTAACCAGAATCTGGCTGCGTTCCTCTGAAGCTAGCAATGCATTTGATGCAGGACTTCTTGTTAGTGCTGGCCATAGCTCACACACAGGAGGGCTAACTGTGTTTCCAGTTGAACAATCCATGTGGAAATGAAGGGTTAAATGCTGAGCACCTGTATTTGACCCAGGGGGTTGCTTTTGATTCCTGGGAATCAAGTGGGAAGTTTTGGGATGGAAGGTCTTTGAAACGCTGGCTCAGGCAATTGTGGGGATAAAGTTGGTGAGTCTGGCAACCTGGACTTGATCTGCATTCACCCTGCTAAATGCCTGGGCTTGGACTCGCATTACAGTGGGATTCAGGCTCGGACAGATATCCCTGGCTGAGGCTGTGGACCCAGTCCTGAGGACTCTGACCTGAGTCAGACTGAGTTGTGCCTGGGTGATAGAGGGGGTTGGGCTTAAACCCGAGTCAGAGCCCAGGTTTACTATGCAGCATAGGAAGAGGCTGCAACCCGGATGCATACTTAGGCCATGACTAAGCTCCTACATTGATGTCAGCAGGCATTGGATCATGCCCCAAAAGATTAAAAAAACCCAACAACAGGTAATTCACACAGATAGCTTGAATAGGTTTGAATGACAGGTAGTAAAATAATTCAATTCCATAACCTGACACCAGATTCGGACTATAAGTTTACAATATCTATAAAATCTCCTGTAATATGTAATTCTCATTATAACAAGTAAATTACAGGCCAAACTACTCTTTTGACATTTTAATGGACATTGTGGGTAAAATCCGGGCCCCACTGAAGTCAGTAAAAATTTTGCCATTTATTTCAACGAGGTCAGGATTTCATCCTATAACATGAGGATAGGGAATTCACCAAGTTGGAAATGAGTTTGCATAAAGCAGTTCAACTTGTATCTAATTACTGCTTCAGTTAATAATAATTAGTAATTAATAAAGTATCACTATTTATGCAGGTACGGGTTGTGACTCCATAGTTTAGGCTGTAACCAGGAGTGCATTATCAATCTTGCTTTGACAACCCTCTAACTTTTAACAGGAACAATGTATTCCTATAAAATGTTTTTGTGATCGTTTTAGGCATAAACAAGATTTTTTTCTAAGGTTCCAGTAGTTGTTTTGAAAGGGCAAATTCTTAAAATGACCTTTTTGTAATTTGTAACGGGTGTCATGAAGTTTTGGCCCTCCACTCCTCCAAACAGTTCACACTGTCTAAAATGACAGCCTTGAGACAGTAAGAAAAATATATATTCACCATAAAGCTCCACTTATTTGGATTTATACAAATGTTAAATGGGGTTTATCCATAAATTCTAGGCACCCTTGACATTACTTAAATATATAACAAAATAAATACCCAAACATAACTAAAACGCAACAGTATAATGCAATGCAACTCACTACCAGCAGACAAGACACATCAAAAGTTTTAATTCCCTTCCTATTTCCAAATGCTGGGGGTTGGAGATAATCTTAGCAGCATGCCAAGGTTTGGGGAATTACACAGAACTGGGAGAGCAAATTCCAAAAGTGGGGCCCTTATAGAAAATGCCCAGCCCTCCTCATTAACATTGGGCTTCAGCTTGAAGACCTTCGCTGATTTCAGCTGTGGGAATCTGGTGATCTCTCAGTGAGTTAGGCCTTCGGCAACTTAAGGATTTACAGGTTTATACAAACTCCTTAACCATCATTAAAAATCCACTGGTGACCAATTCAAATTATGGAGCACTGGTTGAACATGCTCACATCAAGACATTCAATTTAAGAAGTGGGCTATTATATTCTCCCCTGGCTTCACTTTCTGGATGATTTTAAGATGTAGCCCCAGAACATCTCTCTCCATGGTAAAATGCTTTCTAGATATAGATTATCATTATTATTTGTTTCCAGTAGTTTGCTTTCAATGTTCTACTTTCTAAACATAAAAGAAAGGACAGTCTGTGCCCTGGAGACTAAACTATCTAAAAGAGGGACTGACAAACAAATAGACAATGGGTAAGGAAAAAGAGTAAAACATACCAAATTGGTAATAAAATATTTTAATGACAAAACAATTTTGTTTTGTAAGATACATAGATGATCCTCAAGATACTCCATCCTAGTCATAATCAGCCATTTAGTTTATTGAACATTTTGCAGTAGAAGCAAATCTTCTGGAAGGCTGGGATACGAATGCTGGGATACAAATTGGTTCACGTCTTTCCTAAAGACACACGTTTATTGTGAAGCATACAAAAAACTAACCGGCTGATTATGGCTAGAGAGTGGGTGCTTGAGGATAACCAAAAAGAACAGGAGTACTTGTGGCACCTTAGAGACTAACAAATTTATTAGAGCATAAGCTTTCGTGGGCTACAACCCACTTCTTCGGATGCAATACATCTTACAAAAAATAATGTGTTATTAAAACATTGTGTTACAGACACTATTATTGTAATTCTAAATAATAATATTGGTAACATCAATAAGTATTTTCACTATAGAGGAAACAGTTCGAAATATTTTCAGTGACTGTCAAAACTGTCTCACATTAGTGACTTGTATGGTAGGATATTTACCATACTTCACATAAACCTATTATGACTATCGTTTCCACTTAGTAGAAATATTTATCAATTTTTGCAGTCTCAGCCATGAAAGGCTACCGAAGAATAGAAATTTCACTGCTGCCAGCCTGAAAGCCCTTTCAAAAGTGACACTAAGAAGATACAAGCAAGTTTGGAAACTTGTAGAATTAATGGGAGATAGTTTAACTGCAATGCACAACTGTTATATAACATTTTAATGTGAATGTACTGTTATTTAAAATATGCTCCATGATGAGAGGAACTTAATAAAAAGGAGATAACCATTTCTCTAAATAGATTCCCTGCAAAATAACTCTATTAAATTACTTCTTGTGTCAAAGCTCTATATTCCAATCTGATACAAAAAATATGTATTCAGATTACCAGAATTTAACGGATTTCAGATTTGTATAAATATGAAAAGATAACATTGGCGTTTCCACTAACATGTGAACATGCATGACACCAAAGTGTATTTTCATTTTTAATTAACCTGTTTATACATACAGTACAAATTTACACCTAGAAAAAAGCAGAAAAAATAACCTTTCCTGAAAATCCAAAATAACCTTATTAAAACTCTGCAGAAGGGAGGTCTCCCAGGAGAACATCCCACATTATTCACGTCTCCCAAGTGAGATCCTGTAAACTTTCCAAAATTAGATATATAGAATGCTGAACAGTGTCCTGGGATAAACATTAATATCAAAACTGTCTAGACCTCTCAGATGTGAATACTGTGAGGCAGGAGTTTGGGACCGAGCTACTTCTTTCCTCCCCATGAAATACCACGGCACTTGCAACTACGGATAGCTCTTTAATAGCCTCTTTTTAAAAGCCTGAACTTTAAAATTGGCCCTCTCCTCTAGTCCACCGGAGTTCTGATGTGTGATCTTGAGGAATGCTGTAAGACACATTTTTTCTCTTGGACTTTTGGTGAGTGGATGTGCTAAGAGTCTTAGGTGGCTGAATGAGGAAAGGCTCTCTTTTGCTGGGTAAATTATATTTTGACAGTTGAGGTTAATAGGTAAGAGTGTTCTTTAGTTTTGTATATTTTAAACAGCTGTACAAACACCTAAAGTTGTTAAAATAGATGATCTAAAGACATTTGCAGAATAAATTTCATTTTTATTTCTTTCCAGAGTGCAGCAACCCAAGTTCCACTCCTCCACAGAGAGAACAAAAAACTGTTATGAAAAAGAACTATAACTTCCAGGAAGACACTTAACCCAATTCCATAAAGCATGCAAAGTACCATCATTAGTGTGCCAGTTTTTGATTGGCTGCCAGCCTGCCACATAATGATTTCTTTAATAATAACAAGTATCAGATATGTGATTTATGTCAGTTCTTTAATGAAAAACAGAGCATGTTTGTAGCAATGAAGTTTACTTTTACATTCTAATCACAGACTTGTTTATATTTCTGTTGGATTCAAGGAATAAAATGCACTAAGCTTCACTCTTTTCATCTTGTGGTTTCAATGGAATGTCTTTTGCCACTTTACTGAATACTACCTAACAGAACAAGTGCAATCTTGGAGTACACCTGTACTGCATACCACTGGTGGCGGCATGTAAAGTATGTAGCTATACATCACAGTGAAAAGCAGGCTGCATCCACATTGCAGTGTGTAGTTACATGTGTCAGTGAAAGGCTCTGGAGGGTGTAGGGGGAGAGGAAGCAGAGAAAGGTTCTTCCCCAATTCCCTGTGGCGGAAAAAGGCTCCAGCAACAGGGAAGCAGTGGGACACTACCCTGCTAAAAGTAGCAGTGTGGATGGAGTAGACACCGCTTTGGCATTTAGAGAGCTCTGTAGGATACATACCCACAGGGTTCAGGCATGTCTTTACTCAATTAAGCAGGCCTCACTATCTACACTGCTATTTATACCTGTGCTAGGGGTGTGTATAGTGTATGTACTCTACAGCCTGCTGTAAGGGATGTGCAGTGTAAACATACCCTTAAGGGGGTGTGTGTGTGTGTGTGTGTGTGTGTGTGTGTGTGTGTGTGTGCGTATTGATGGAGCCTTCCATCCAGGGACAAAATGCCAGTTCTTGCGTGAGCTTTGAGGATAGATCCATTCGTGACAATGGGAGTGGGGCCACGCCAACTCCCAGCCAGCAGAGCTAGTCATCATGCATCCCCATGCTGTATAGAGTTCTGAAAGAAACATCTCTGCACCATCACCAACACAGCCCTGATTCTTCAAGGCACATCCAGGCTTTAAGTGTCTAACACAAAATCCATGAAAGCAAAGAAATTCAAAGTTAAGGATGAAAGAACATCTCTAACAAGCCATGACCCTATTACCCCATTTCTTAGCTCTTGTGATTTTTATGCCTTTGTCACCCCTGGGCTGGACTACAGCTATTCAACATACCTGGGTATGAAGGCTTCAGTTCTTAGTAAAGTCCAGCTAATAATGGATGCTGCGGCATGTCTCTTCAGCAACACAGGCTACCGTGAGTACATCATGCCTGTCCACTGCTCTCTATGTTGGCTTCCCATAGAATTTCGAATCATGTTAAAGGTCTCGGTCCTTATCTTCAAAGCTTTCCATGGCCTGGGCCTAGGATATCTAGAAGACCATTTAAAACAAGGACGGAGACCATTGTCCACAACTACACTCCTCTGGCACAATGGAACTCTCAATAATAAGAGTAAAGCTTGTCTATGCAGGAGCTAGAACTTTCTCAGGGCTAGTAAGAGATGGTGGAATGAACTCTCCCAGGAACTAGGAACCATCACAAACCTCACCACTTTCTGTTCCAAGTCCAAGTCACATTTATTTGACCTGGCCTTCTTTAACAAATACATAGCAACAGGTACATTAATTTTTTTTTTAAATAAAAATTCCCAACACTACCAAAACAAGACACTCCCCCCCCCACACACACACAATTCTCCCCTTGGGGAGAGGTTGAGAGAACAAACATGTGACAGATTTGTAGTCATGTGCCAGGCCCCATGGGTCTCGAATGCAGGTCTTAGGAGACATCACACTCCAATCCTCCAACCAGCAGCTCACAGATAGGAGCTGTGATTGGGATCCATGAAGCCCAACTGGGGCACAAGCCCAGCCCCTACACTCTGGGAGAGTTCCACGGCTCCTGATTGGGTGGCAGCCCCTATTTAAGCCAGAGAACGAAACAGAAAGTTGTCTGTACAACTGAGCTTCATCTTGCCATTGACCACTGGTCTGGTGTTTTCCTGTTCCTGACTTCTCATCCTGGCCTCCTAGTATCCGGATATAGCCTGACTCTTGATTTTGCTTCCTGGTTCCTGCCATCTGGTTCTGTAGCCTGAACCTGATCTCTTCGTATCCTGACTTGGCCTGACTTTTGGTAACTACCTCCTGGTTCCTGCCCTCTGGCTCCATTGCCCAAACCTGACCTCCTCGTACCCTGACTGGGCCTGACTCGTGGTAACTGACTCTTGATCCCTGCCCTCCGGTTTGTCTCTCGATTCTGATCTCCTGGCATTCCAACCCAGCCTGATTCCTGGTAACTGGCTCCTGGCTGCTTGACCTGTGCCTGACACTAATCCCTAGGCCAGGCTGCCCATGCCCCATCCCGGACATCATGTTTAATAGGCTCCTGGAAGGCACTCAAACCATGAGCATGGTATCCATATAGAATCAAATAGAAACCCATATAGAATCGAATAGAAAATGTTATTTGAAATCATTTTTGTGGTTTAATTTCCCTGGGAGTCTTTTCACAGTTCTATGAAAAGAAATTCCAAACCTCTACAGTTTATTGTGTAAGTATACCTAGGCCAATGTTAAAAGTGTGTGATAATTATTCCCTAAGGGACAGAACTTGTATTACTTGCACACCAACTCTCTTAGTAGTTTTAGAGTGTGCTTTGGGTCCTCATAGATTTCAAGCTAAGGCCCTAGTTCAGGAAACAAAGTCCATGGGCGGGATCTAGCATACATGAATATTAACGTGGCTCACATGACACATTCAGATTCTCCACAATCCAAGCTGTAATTACAAAAAGAAGTAAGTTTCTTGCCCTCATAGCGGCTGAGACAACATTTCGAATGTGAATCAAATGTAACCGATGCAGTAACCTGAGTGTGCAGACAGCCTGAAACAATCATTCAGAGGTGTGAACGTCTCTTCTCCATTAACTTGATTGGAGTATTAGCTTTAAAGCCCAGATCACAATTAAATGCCAGCATTAACTATTTTGGATGGAATGGGCATAGGATGGGAGTGAAGCAGACTGGGGCCTGATCTACACTACAGACTTATATTGGTATAACTATGTCACTCAGTGGTGTGAAAAATCCACACCCTATAATGTAGTTATATTGAGCTAACCCTCCCTTCTCCTCCCTCCCTCCCCCATGTAGACAGTGCTATGTCGATGAGAGAGCTTCTCCCGTCGACATAGCTACCGCCTCTCACCAAGGTGGATTAACTACACCAACAGGAGAAGCTCTTCTGTCAGCATAGGAGCATCTTCACTAAAGAGCTACAGTGGTGCAATATTGACCTGCCCTCAGTTGGGAACTGGGAGTTGCTGCAGGGTAAAAAAAAAAAGCAGAGAAGAGAACAGAGAAGTGTGGCAAAACCAGGAAAGAGGGAGAGGTAAACAAAGAAAGGAGAATGAGGAAGGAACAGAAACAAAAGCAGAAATAGCAATGTGGCTAAAGGAAAAAAATATATCCTTTCTGATAAATGTGACATTAAGGTGCTGAACAAATATTAAATAACTAAATGTTCATTTACTATTACTAAGCATTGTGCATTACGGGGAATACCATGTCTTGAATTTATACCCCAGCCCATGGATCATAATTAAAAATAAAATTTGGCCCTCTACCCCAAATGACCTCCAAAGGAATTCTGGCGGGCAATGGGGAAGCGGGCATGGCCATGATCAGTGACACTGCAACAGCCCAAGCATCACAGAATTGTGGGAGGTGCTGGGCTGCAGAAGGTGGGTAGATAGTGTGAATATGCAGTCAGCAACAGATGCTGATGGCAAATAACCTGTCTTTCTTACTTTAGATGGCTTCTGCATATTTCCTCCTATGGGAATACAATTTAAAAATACAGACTTGGGATTCATATTCAAGGATTGCAGAACCACCCTCCTAAAACAAACATCTGATTTAGATTCCACATAAAAAAATAGCAGTGTTTATGTAAAAAACACTACAGAAGCAGGCCATCAATACCTTATCTCTTAATTTACAAGTAGTGTCACCCTACTTAAGGCATAACATATCTCAGTGCACAATCTAATCCATTTAGACCCACATGGAGTGGAAATGAGTAAGTCTTTACACTGATCCAGAAAAGTTACAAAGTCTTGCTGACCTCCTAAAAACCTTAGCTCTTCTAAGGAAAACTTTCAGAACAAAAAGTGAATATCCCTATGTGCACAGAGAAAGGAAGGAAAAGGGGTACATGGCCTCTTATAACCTCAACTGCAAATATTCAGAGACATAAGGGGGCTGTTATCCAGTACCAACTGCCATTACTTTTCTGGACATCTACGAAAGTTGAGCAGCACCAGAAGGTGCATTTCATAAGTGAGAATCTGCATAGACCACCTTGAAGAAGATTCTCTTGTTTTTATTTTAAATAAAGTTTGAAGTGAAAACATATTCTGGATAGTGCAGAATGGTCAGCTGGCAAAAAACTTAACTGTTTAACTTTGAAGGCCATTATCTCAAGAAGAACATCTTAGGCACTTGGCAATTTAATGAAAGATTTGCTTTTCATGGAGCTGCACTTTTGTCATGTAGGCATTTTTATACTGAGATCATACTTTGTTTTCGACCACAGTTACTTATTTATGCAGACATTACATAAAATATTCATTAATACTATTATATCTTAAAAATGAAGATAACAGCTCTTGAAAAAGCACATAGTCTTTCATAAGATCATTGATTGAAAACTCTTTTACCTACCAAATGAAGCTAAATTAATAATTTAGACTGCTCCAAAACACCAAAATCAATACAACTTCTTTTAACTCAACTGGAGAAAAATACCTTATTTAAAAAATACCTTATCAATTGTGGAGTTAATTCCTGCTTTGCACCAGACACACATCAAATATAGTTCTCATATATTAGAGGACAAAATGGTTGTGGCTGCTAGCAAGTAGAAGAAAATAAAATAAGGAGAAATTACCAGCCTCAGTGAGTACTCTGCAGCATTAAGTAGCTCATATACTAATTAAGTCAGCGACATGATTTTAGTGAACTTTTATAATGCACAATGCCTGTTGGAAAAATTTTCCTATTTCTAATCAGTGAAAATCACTAAATGCATTCTGCCACACCTCTCCCCCGCCTCCAATGTGCCTAATTCTGTATTCCATACTCAACATGCTCACAATGGCAGTTTTTGCCTAAAAAAAGAACACTTGTTTTTCCTTTTTCACCAGATCAAGTTTAAATGTGAAGGCCTGTTATAATTCTTCCCTCACAGTGTTTCTGATTCTGGGTCCATGGTGGATAAAAATTGATGATTCATTAAAAAAAAATATTTTTTTATTTACATTGAATTAAAAAAAAATAAACCTCTTATTTAAAATAAAATTTCAAAATGAAACCTACCTTAAGACCTAAGCTTATTATATTTTAATTTTATTTAAATTGTAAACAAAAAATAATATCAACGAGTAAATGTTTAAAACTTGGCAGCAAAGTAAGTCAAACCACTAAACTGATGGAAGTCAGAGGTTAACCACCTCAAATCAGAGTTTGTTGAAATGCAAAACCAACTTTTGACAGCAGTAGCCTCTTCTTCAGGTGCAAAGAGAATACTGTCTTCATTTCAGTTTATTAAACTAGTTCAGTTCAATGACTTGTTCATTTGAAGTTAAGAAACCAATTGGAAGGTGAAAAAGCAGGAAAGCTTATTTTCTTCTTCCTATCTATGAATAAAAGCTAGGTGTGAGAGGAGGAGATTTACTAGTTCTAAAATATTGAAGGACATGATGAACAGAAACAATCAGTTTACTTCACTAACTTCAGATAATACTTCCTTTGTTTAATAAGTCATTTTTAAATTCAACACATTTTTTTCTTCTATATCCAGCACATTTAAGGTAGTTTTATTTAATAAAAAAATTAAAATGCTGTTTTGGGGATTATTGCTTGAATTTTCATCCAAGCAGAGCTTGACACAAATCACATGTAAATCATCATCTAGTAGATAAAAGTGCATCATTTTCTAGCATAATAAAAATGCAAAAATTAAGAATCTAAATAAATGTAAGTTACACATTTAATGTGTAAGTTACACATTAAATGTAAGTTAAATGTAAGTTACACATTTATTTCAGCAATTATATTTTTATAGATCTAGTGTATCCTCCTGGTTAGCAAAAAGAAGCACCAAATTCAGTGTAAAGACTACATTTAGTTTGCTAATCAACATGTTTCAATGGTTACCAACCAATAAGAATCAACCTTTCTTTAGGAAAATCACTACAAAGTACAAATGTAAAACATGATTAATATCAGTGATGTTAATCAAACTGTCCTGATTGTTGATACGGTTGCCAACCCTCCAGGATTGCCCTGGAATTGCCAGGAATTAAAGATTAATCTTTAATTAAAGATGATGTTGTGTGATGAAACCACTGGGAATACATCCAACCAAAACTGGCAACCCTAATTGTTGATTTAAATCACTTCACCCTGACTATGTCTCTTATCACATGCCACCTACTCTACACTGTTTGCTTCTCAAACAACTGTACAAGAATATTTTCCTCCCATACTGCTTCGTACACCCTGAATATTCCTTCCTGACATGGTATGGTCAGCTATTACCCTCTCCTTAACTCCAACTTCTGTCACAATGACTACAAGAAACAAGAATTTATTTTATTTGGGGGGATTTGGGGTTTATTTTTTTATTTTTTTTGTTTGTTTTTTGCTGCCCCATGCTACTGTACAAGCCTTTGTTGAGTAACTGCTTAATTCTATTGCTCCAACTCATGTCCCTCTCCTACTATCTCCTCCCTGCAGTTTTGTTACTTCCTTCCACTGAGTCATTTCTGAAAGTAGATTGTATGCCCCTGAAGTAGACTGTCCTTGAAGCAGACGCCATGTATTTTAGCTATATTGTGAAGTATATTATTGGGTTTTATAAAAGAATAATGAAGGCTGTAGAATACTGGAACTCTTCAAGGCTTAAAATAAGCTGCTATAAATCATTCCTAAGGAAAAGCTACATAGCTAAATAAATGTTGGCTATAAATAGAACTTTTTGGATTTGAACTTTAGTAAAAAACTATTACTATTCATACAGGGACACTATATAATTACATGTGCTCGTGAGATCTAAGCACACAGCCAATGATTTTGTTTTAGCACTTCCATGCTGCTCTGCTCTTTTTCCTGACTAGGTCAACCTAGAATGTATCTAGGTTATGCAGCTTTGTGGTGCTTACGCACTTCAGAAGGCAATGTAAATTCTGGTCTAGATAAGATCCATGAAGAGGACTACAGTTCAGACATAGCACAACCTTTTGACTCTTTACTTCTCTAGCTGGAGAAAGAGTACAAAATCATTTTCTTATGTTTAGGAGAGGAATTTCTAATCTTGCACAGCGAAGCTAAGCCAAGCTTCAAGTAAAAGAATAAAACAGGGCATAGTGTTGCAAGAATTAGATCTGATTTTCTGCCAATTTTTTTTTTACTTCAGTTGTGTGAGTTTTTTGTAACTGCATATTATGGCAGCATTTTAAATTACTTACAAAAGCAGCACCCACTATCACAGTCAGGGCCGGCTCTGGCTTTTTTGCCGGCCGGGGGGGGGGGGGCCGGAGCCCCGGCGGGGGCTCGGCTCTCCCCCCGACCCCGGCGGCCAGAGCGCCGGGGGCAGGGCCGCGAGCCCCGGTGGGGGCTCGGCTCTCCCCCCGGCGGCCGGGACGAGGGCGGGGGGGGGCGGCCAGAGCGCCGGGGGGAGGGCGGCGAGCCCGGCTGTGGCCCCGCTCTCCCCGGCGGCCGGAGCGCCGCGCCGCCCCCCTCCAGGTGCCGCCCCAAGCACCAGCTTGGGTGCCTGATGCCGGCCCTGATCACAATTATGCAGTGGTGAAATGTATCCACTATGCCAATCCCTTGCCAATTTTTCAAGAGACTGCAATGAGCCAGATGTTTCTAAAAGCCATTATTTTGAAGAAAAACAATGGCAAAAGAAAAATGTACCCACTGAGATGTAATAAGAGAACGGTACTATTATGCAATATAATTTTTATTAATGGGACAATGCTGTAGTTAAGGTTGTGTCAGCATTCCCAAAACACACCCTTATTTTCAGAAGTTTCTGACTTTGGTGTTAAAAATTTGCTAGCGAGAGATCTTCAATCAGTGATTTTTTAATTTTATTCAAAACCGTTTGGACATTTTTATGTTACAATAGGATAAAAATATAACTTTTGCAATTTCAGATTATTTTTGTAAATCTGTTATAACTAATCTTTCCTAGTTTGTAATGTTTATTATATTCTTATGGTCAGTTCTCCACTTCTACTCAGGCTACACTTGGCAGAGGACCTAGGATTTGAGGGAAGGGACAGAAGAAAGGGTGCCTTAATATGCCTTTCAGGTCCCCTGATTCTGGGACCAATTGAGGATTAAATCTCATCTCAGGGTCTGTCTTCACTGAACAGTTAGCCCAGGTGATTGGCACATGGGTGTGCACACCCAGGTTAGCTTAGTTCAAGTGAGAGCGTTCCCACAGCAAAGTCCTAACCACATTACTGTGTCCTCATTTTTTCTACACTTGACCATATGTCTGTGTTCATATCCCATGGTTCTTGTGCTGAGACAGTCTAAGATTCTTTCCTAATCAGTTGTGTCAATAGCAGGAGAACTTGTCTGTCCTTCAAGAGGGAATTGTGGGAAGGCATTGAAGGACTATCAGCTCTCAAGTGGTTTTGCCTGTGAACTCACTGCAAAGTGGGTGGGCTTCAGCCCAAGTTAAAGTGGACCTCAGGCTCTAACCCTTCCCACCCAGCCATGTAAGTTAGGCCAGGCTTAAAGCCCTCTAACCAGAGTAAGAGGTTTTTCCTATATGAATAGTAGAGGAGGAGGAGGTTGGGTTAAAACCTGGGTAAGAGCCCAGGTTAACTGCGCAGTGAAGACATATCCTCAGTTGTGCTAGTTATACCAGTTCCTTAAGAAATGTTCCATTGGCTGTGGATTTCTGATGTGCAACCTGCCCTGGTCACAACCGTTTTGCCTCCTGCCACACCCCTATGCCTGTGGGGAGAGAATGGCATAGTTGTTGAGGTTTTACACTTGCTGGGGAGTCCCCTATATTAAGACAACTGCCATCATCTTTGAGATTGCAGAGTGGCATAAAGGGAATGGAACTGGGAGCTAGGATCCATTCCATCAGATACACATGGCTAGAGCCATAAAATAAAGATTCCCTCAGTATGCTCCAATACAACATATCCTGAGGATACACAATGTACTAATAATCCATGGATTAACGGTTCATTAAGTACATGTGAGCATGTAAGAATATAGCGGCTCCAAAGAAGACATAAAAGTCCATTTTAGCAAACTGTAGACAATGGATCAATAAACTACATTTCTGTATCTATGTTGCAAAATATCAATAAACTGATTGTACAATAAGCTTCAACATAATTCCATTCACAGGAAATCACTGGTATAATGTCTTATAAATTTCCACCGAGAACAATTATGATTCATATAGATGGAAGTAACAAAATGATTCAATTGAAGATATACATCAGTGAGAGACTATAATGGCAAATGACCAAGTCTCTTTTACTGATACTCTCATGGTTACAATGATGCTCCTGCAATCCAAAGAGATTTAAACACACACACACACACACACACCCCTAGTAGTCAGGACAAATAACAAATGTAAGTTTTGTATTATACTATAAACTAAATGGGTTAAAAATATTCAGAGGTAGATCCTGGGATGTGTTGCACCTGTTTTCCACCACAATTCTGTGTATTTTGGACACAAAAGCTGTATAAGTGGCCCAGACAGCATCAACCATGTGCAAGGCTGATGCTACAGTGGCATGCTGCTCACAGGGATTCATACACTATATTCCCTCCTTACTGTTGATATTGAGAGGAAAAGGGAAGTATGATTACTGAAAACAAGTTGTGGCTAGGTCACAACTCTGCTATGCCAATCCTGAGGTAGGTGGTCAGTCTATGGCTCTTAGAGGCTCCTGTTCTTCAAAGTAGCCCTAATGCAGTTCATAGCAGGGGCATGCACAAAATGGCACATGGCTCACAGCAGTGCCCATAGCATAGTTTTTGCTCTGTGCTGAATTACGTGAAGACATCTGGATGTAGCCCTTGGAATTAAGTTTGGTACCAAAGGCTCAATCTTGTAAGGTGCTGCATACCCTCAGTTCCTATTGCTCAGTCCTTAAATGGCTAACTCAGTTTAAATCCTAAGATTTTGGGAAGCACAGTACATTGTATGATTTTATATCACATACAGTATATGTTGTGTGGAGCTGACAAAATATTTTCAGTAAGAATTTATTAGGAATTACTTTGGTTCAGCTGTGCTTTCACCCTTCTTCTATTTGCTTTTAATGAAAAATCATTTGTGCAGTTAAAAGATTAAAAATGTTTTTGAAGTTAAAATTGTTTGAAAGGTTTTTTGTTAACTGTATAAGTTTACAGTGTTTACAAAGTTCAATATACATGAAAATATTCCAAAGGCATATATTTTTGGATAAGGGGCAAAAGGGAGGGAATACTTCTTAATGGCTAATGATTCTTTTATTTTAAAATAAAGATATAGATATCAGTCAATTTATTGATGAGGAATGAGTGTTGTTTTCACCAGTGTGAAGCAACTATAAAATCAGGCCTAACACTGCACTTCACTGTGTGCAAGTGGGCCCCTGAGCTTCAATGCAGCTCTGTGCTGGCACAAGGACTGAAGGATCGGGGCCTAAATTATTTCATAGTGCAAGCACAACTGAGAAGTAGAACAACATTTTGTTTGCTTCATTTACTATTCAGGAACACAGGGTCTATTATTAAAAACATTTTTTAAAGTCCAAATTTTTATTGAATTGGTTTTTACAAGTTCAGTAAATGTTTAAAATAATATTTATTAAAAACAACTCAGTTAAATGATTATATTAATATTCCAGAGTACCAGCCACCATCTCATAGCAATGTCCCTATTTAAAGCTGTTTATAGTTATTGGCACTATACAAACAAGATTCCAGGCCTGATTCAAAGTCCACTGAAGTCAGTGATAGTCTTTCCATTGACTTTATTGGGTTTTGACGAAGAACCTCAGTGAATAAAATCTCCTGTTTTTTGGGGGGGGATACACTGTGTATTTTGGCAGTCATTCCCAGATAATTACAGTCTGTTCAAGATCAGACTAGATAATTACAATGGACCTTCCTAGTCTAGAAATGTATGACTCTATGTGGAATACATTCATCTTGAGAATGACACTGGCATAATCATCTAGATGCCTTCACTATATTTCTTTACTCTAAAAATATATAGACTCACCTAATTTAAGGAAAATGCAGCATTGGCAAGTGTGCCATAACTATTAACATAGTCACTAGCATAGAATGAGCTAAACTAATTTCTAAAGAAGATTTGTAGAAAAGTACAATAATTAGACATTCAAGCTCTCCTGAATTCTCATGGATGTACTGTTTATATCCTGCAAAGAAATCTTACTGTTATAAACCAGACGGGTCTTCTGTTGTGTTGCAGCTGAAAACAATAATATATCACCACAGTAACTATGAAGATGGTGTATTTGTTTTTCGGCTCAGTAATTGTCTGTTTAAGGAATGTGACCATCCAAGACAAATCTATATCTGCCAAGAATAGTTCTCCTATATGATGCTTTTTCTTCTAATGCACATAGTCAATTTCCACTTCACTACTACGAATGATGAAATCTGTCTTCATCTTTACTGTATCCTAATCAGCACTCCCTTTCGTGTCTGTCAGTCCAGGCTAGGATTTAGACCCATCCTGCATGGGGTGACCTTAACTAGAACAAGCTCTATTTACTAAAATCTGGCGGCTAGATAGCCTGGAAGAACTGCAGGGTGCGTCTGTATTTAGTGGCCCAAACAAATATCTAAACAATATGCATCTAGTGATCTAAACAAAATAAACTCCTTATATATAATCTATTTCATCCAAATAGGATTAAACCCCAAACTGTTTAATAGCTAATAAAATCTCAAACATTTTACACATTAATTCAAGTGGTCTAAAACAGAAAAAAACATAGACAACAGCTACGAAGGCAGTGAAAGATGACATCTCCTTCCTCAGTGTCTTATAAAAACTGGGGGACATCATTTGTGGAATCCCCTTATTTAACTCTTCCAGAAGCCACTGTGCTAAATCAGTCACCCAAAAGAAATGTTCTTTACCTGAATATCTGACCCAATTGCTGCTTCAGCAATAGCTTTTTTAAGATTTTCCTAAACAGGAAAATGCTCTCCATTTTGCCTATGTTTCTGGGTTTAACTCTGTAAAGAATAAAACTTTATAAGAATGTTTATATATAGTAGTATGTTTTGCTTCCCTAGTAGGTTCTGGAATTCTCACTTTGTCACAGATGTCTGTAAAAAGCAGTCCTTTTTTTGTACTCTATCTCCTACCCAGGATTCTTAAACACAATGCTGCTTCTAATCCTGTTTGCTCTTTTAGTATATATTGGATCTTCTGCTATATCGGGTTGCAAGATATTAGGGACCAATCATTCCTGCTCCAAGTTCATTTTCTCCAACCAATTCAGGGAACCTGATGAGTCTAACATTCTAGCCAAGTTGATTCTCCACTCTGTTTAAGGTTTTATTTTCTTTCTTTCATGATGGTTGTATGACGACTAACTCACACCCCTTTTCATGTTTTAATCAGAGATTTCTGCTTTTTTTCTTACTGGCATTAAATAGCTCTCCAAGTCTGTTATTTGTGTTACTAGTGAATCAGATGTTGTATCTAAAATATCAACTATGATATGGACACTGAAATACACTACTAGAAAAGCAAACTTTGGCAAAGGACATGCTGTACCCCATCTCTCCCACTTCTAGGGCTGAGACACGTTGCTCTTCAGATGAAGATAAGAGAGTCTGTTGTCTTTTTACTTGGTGATTTTGGATGTAAAATGTCCTTTGGACTGCCGCCGCACCACCCTTTTTGTTTTTGCTACACATTCCTTTTTTATAATGCTTTACTCAAATTATAAACTAAAACGTTTATATTTATGCAGAGTTAAAAGTCTCGGTTTCAGCAGTGTTTTGAGAAAAGGTTGGGATTTTTTAGGGATGAAGGAGAAGGAGAAGCACTATTGTTTAATATAATTCATCTTATATTAATTAGCTGTAATTTCTGAACATGTAAGATTACTACTAAATTGGTATTTTTTCCTTTCTTAAACCATTCAGTACATTCAAGTGTTGTCTTGCTGGTATAGTTCTTATGACATTCTTGATACCACATAATTGGCCCAAATTTTGCTAACCAAGATTTCTAAATTCCCATTCACCTGCTGGAACATGAAAGAATTTAGGCCCAGATCCACATTAATACTTAGGTGCCTAAATGTGGTGTTTAGGCACCTAAGCCCCACTTTTAGCTGAGACTGAGCTCAACAAATCCCCATTTGGCTACCACCAAATCATGTAGATTCCTAAACTGACTCAGGGCCTCAATTTTTAGGGTAAAAGTTTCTAAGCATCTATGTTTCTGCCTCTGCATGCGTGCTGTTGCCTCACTCTAGGTATCCAGATGCCTATCTCCTGCCTAAGGCCCAGAGGGTGAGCGAGTGAGACTGACTCTGTAGCCTTGTGGTTAGGACACCCACCTGGGAGATTGGAGACTCAAAGATCCTGATCCAATGATTCTTGAAAAGCAGAACAGCTGCAACAAGAGAGACTGAAGGAAACCCACCACATCAGAATATCGCATACTTCAGTAGATAGAGCACTCTCCTGAGAGGTGGAAAACTCAGGTTCA
>NW_020664420.1:32786945-32856329 GCF_002925995.2 Terrapene triunguis | reverse complement strand
CGGCCCCCGGCCCAGCACCGCCGGCCCCGCATGTCCCGATTTTCCCGGACATGTCCGGCTTTTTGGGATTTCCCCCCGGACGGGGATTTGGAGCCCAAAAAGCCGGACATGTCCGGGAAAATCCGGACGTATGGTAACCCTACTATTGGCTAACTTAGATATTTCCCTATCAAGTGTGCTGACTTTTGTAGATCACACTTTCAAGGCCCTATCGCTCCTCATTCAAAGTACAGGGAGTCTCAGCATCTAAGTGACATTTCGTGGATTACATTGTTGTTCCTGTGATTTTCTAAGCAACTAAAAGTTAGATGTTGCAACTACAAGTACCTTTGAGGATCCAGGCCTTAGTACCTTACAATGAGGTGCTTAATTTTAGTACCTGGACTGTATATTTGTTTGACTTACCCTTAGCAGCTCAGGGTCATCTGACAGGTACTTACATACCTCTGACTTAATTTTACCTATTTCCCAGAGGAAACAGATACTATCTTGTAAGTAGTTTTAAAGTATTTCACAAGCGGTTGAGAGACTTGGAACTTAACATAAATGTGAAAATCTGTTACTAGCCAAGACTTTTCACTGGAAGGTTTTGCAAATGAAAACTTTCCCTGATGTTGTATAGCTTTTGAATCTTAGTAAGTACTGAAGTCCTTCCTTGTTTTGAGCTATGATTTCTCTATACTTCATAAATCTAAAAGAAAATAAACATATCAAATAGCAAATAAACTGACTATGGCACACTCAGAAGTGCATATACCTTTATGAAAAGTCAAAAACACAAATGAAGGCATACACAGAAAAAAAAACTCATGAAAAAATGCAGTTAGTGCATGCATATTTAGAACATATTTTGATTAGTTTTGCACAAAAGCAGCTAGACGATTACTAAAAAACCATGTATAATAATTATTTTTGACAACTGAATTCAAATATATCACCACGCCAAAATTTATCTTGTCATCACTGCTTCAATTAAAAGTACCAAATTTTTTATGGGAAAGGGGAAAAGGGTTGCAGTTATCTTATAGTCAAAGGCCTAATTTGAAAATGTCTCCTCTGCTACTATGGATAAATTGCTAAGAAATAACCTTTTTCATTTGTTTAATGCCAGATGTATAAGATAAATGTATTATTGTGCTGCACAGGATCACTAGATTAATCATATCCAGACTCCATTTAATTAGTTCAGCTTATTGACAGCACATTTAATTGTGAGATGTAGACTACCATGCAACATAACTTTAGTCTTTTCCAGTGGCATATGCAACAATTCCTCTCCAGTAATTTGCTATTTTAAATTATTTCACTATAGGAACCTCTGCTATATTATCAAATTTACAGTTGCTATTAATTTTTACATGATTTTTCTGTTTTATTGTCTGGTATCCTATTGATGCTTGCAGTTTCTTACAATTCCCAGTGATTATTCACAGTTTGCACAAAGTGGTAATTTTTAAGGAAATGTAAAAATTAATATTATCCGTTTGTAAAAAGTCTGTTTCCCGCTCAGTGTAATTGTGGAATGCTCAGGTCTGGATGTTTGTTAGTGTAGATTCCAAGGAAAGTGACTGAGTCTAAATAAAATTCACAGGTAGTTTAGTTACTACAAAACTCTTTATCATCTGGCTATAATAGAAGGAGGACAGGAGATACTGGATGTGCTTTAATTAGGCTGCAAGTTTATTATTAATTGTTTGGGAGTACCTGGCAGATAAAAGTATACAGTGCAGATAACTCCATGATCATTTTAAAATCTACCCAGGGGGCTTCCTCAGCATCCCCCTTTCCATCCTGTTCCCCAGCCAACCCACTGCTGCGACCTGAGCACCACCACCCTTGCATGAGGGTTAAGGTGGTCTATAAAGGAAGGGGGAGTTGACTCCCTGCTGTGCCAGTCATATAAGCCACAAACCCGCATTTCCATTTCTTTAACAAACAACTCTAAATCCTTTACCAAGCTATTTATCTGATCTCTGTATCCCTTCCCTGTAGAGTACCTTCACTGGACAGCCGCCACAAGGAGGTGCCAGCAATTAGCTTGGCTGCCTCCCCCCACACCTAGCTGGGTTCCCAGACATCTCCTAATGTCCCCTTTAATATCAGCAAAACACGTCAGCCCCAAGTCTGACAGGTGAACCCCATTCTCCCTGAATAATTATGGTGCCCCTTATGCTATGTCGGGATGTGAAATTACTAACACACTATGACTCCCATGAATTTGGCCACCTCCCTATTCACACACCTCCTAGGCTTGTCGTCCCGAGGGGGCTTCACAGCTCCCAGTCACACCCTGCATTGCAGCATGTCCAACCAATTTTTACTCCTGGGAAACGTTCCAAGGTCTGCCCCAAGTCCCTCTTAGCATTAAGCATTAAGGCTACCCCTTTACATGTTCCCAGATCATTTTCCCCTAGGGGCATCACAATTATATCTGTTGCCCACTCACGGGCTCCCACAGTATAAAGAAGAGGCATCAGCTGGTCCCATAACATGCCCCTCCTTCCACGCCAGCTCAGAACTGCTTCATCACTGAGCCCCACTTGCAAACCCTCTGACAACCTGGAAGCCCACCTGTGGGCTCAGTAATACTGTGTCTACAGAACCACACCACTGCCTGCCTGGCCCGTCTTCCTGCCTCTGGAATGAAAACACAACAGAAAATTAACACTGATTTCCCACCTCGGCTCTCACATACATTCTGTATGCTTCTGAATGCCAAGGCCCAATTGCCTGAATTGCTCTAACCCCCATACTCAGCTGAGCTACTGCTATTTCTGCCCCAATCCTGAATGGGTGGGAACCAAATTCTTGGGTTGGGAGCCACAACCCATAACAAACTGGTATGTGAGGGCCCTCCTGTCACAGTGCATAAAGAGGGGCCCATCCCTTCCCAGTCTTATCACCACGTATGCCCTCAAAGTCTCCACAGGGCTCACCACCCTGCCTGTAAGATAATGGATTCACCCTGGCCTCCTTGATCTGTATTTGACTTCTGCAAGTTTAATATAACCGTTTGCCCCTCCCAGTGTCTCTCTCTCCTTCCAAGGCCCTTCCAGAAGAATCCCTATAGGACCCAGGTACTAACTCGTTGATCCTAAAAGCTCTAAAACATGCTAGTCCAGAAATGCTACCCTGACCACCACCACCGCCTGTCCACAACAACGTACGTTCTCCAGGATCAACACAGATCCCTAAGCATATCAACTATGATGGGACGACATGTATCCTCCCTGGCGCCAGTGCTTTGTGACCACCCTGCTAGAAACCTTCAAACTAAGAAACTGCTGCAAGGATCTGGGTAACTGTTCAGTCTACTAACAAACATAAGGGTTGATAGGCAACTGGAGATGGTGTCGTTAGCAACCCAAAGACTGGCATTCTTAACTATGTACTGGAGCACATGTTCCTCTGTAATGGGCCACACAGAGGCCACATAGGTGACCGGGCTTCCAGATCCTGAAATTGCACAAAATTATTAAAACTTCTCTCATAGTGCCACAAGACTTGCAGAGTCACCAACCTCTGTGCTAACACTGCTACACTGATGATGATCATACGCCAAGGTTACATAGTGCTAGCAGCATCCACTCAGATTCCTTGATGGCTCCTGGTGCCACCTCCTGAAATCTGTCCATCTGCAAATGAATCAATGCGTCTGCTATCCTCTTATCAATCTCAAGCACATCCTTGGAAGAGGAACAGATATTAAGGCTGAAACACTGTAGCCCTTACCAACCTCATGACCCTGTGTGATCTGGAGGACTGACGATTAACAACATACCACCACCATGTTGTCACACCAGAAACACACTCTTTATTAGCAAACTCTGTTCCCCCAAGTAACTACTGCAACCAAAATGGGAAAAAATTCCAGAAACATCATGCCCTGCACTATCTCTTTTTGCATTCAGGTGGAGGGCCATTGCTGGGTACACCAACTGCCTTGGTAAAATACCCCAAAACGCATAGCTCCCAAAGCACCCAAGCTGATTTTAAATCAGCCTCCAGTAACCATTCCTCTCTCCATAACAACACAGCATTAAAATGGCTCAGAAACTGTTTTCACACCTCCAAATCCTCTTTCTCTAGTAATTCTCATAAAATGGTGAGGTCTTGCTATGCCTGTAGTGGCCACTGCCAGCCAGGCACAGAATGTCCGCTCTGGGCCACCACCCGGCAGGCAAAGTTAAGGTGCGCATTAATAGATTGTAGCTCACCAAGTGTAACTTTCTGGGCCCCCTATACCTCTCCTAAGCAAGCTCAGTAGTTCCTGAAGCTTATCCTGAGGGAGCCGCAATATGGCAGCCTTTATCTAACTCATTTCACAGGTAGGTCAGTGTAGTGGAAGGTCCCTCTGGTTTTAACTCTGATAGGAATACCCCCCAATTTTTTAGCAAAGGCCTGAAAGGTGTCCAACAGGTTAACATACTTGTCCAACTTCGCCCTGCTTGTGAACAAAATATAGTCTAAAAAATGTACAGCAAATAGTACATTTTAGACTATTTTTTGTTCAGTGTGGCAATGTACTATATTTTTCTAATGCCAAACAGGATATTGCACATCCCATGGGGGGCATAGCTTTAGGAAAATAAAAATTGTTCCTTAAAAGAGAAACCCAAAAGATTGAAGTCTGATGGATGCACTGGCAGCAGTCAAAAAGCATAATTGATATCACACACAGCCATCATTGCCCCTGGGCCTCAAGACCTAACCATGTGCACGACCTCATCAATAGAGGAATAGCCCATAGAACACAAAGCTGGATCTATTCCACTGTTAACTGAGCTACCCTGTGGGTATGACAGGTAATGAATGAATCGATATTCACCTGGAGTCTTCTTAGGGACCAACCCTAGGGAGACAAATCCATAAGTTCTGTATACATAATTAATTGAATGGCTTTGCTACACTATTCTCATTTAATTCCTGTGTAATCTTTTTCTTTACAATATGGCACATCCCCACCAAGGACTTCAAATTTTTAGACACCACATGACTCCTTTTCCCCATATAGAGGATGCTAAATCACACAATAAACCCATCCCACAAATATGCCCCACCTACTTTGTTAGGGTAATTCCAAAGGAGCACCCTTAACATCTCCGTCTTAACTGTGGATGGTGCCCTTGTCGAACTCACTGCTTTCAGCTCACCCCCCACGCCTCCCTGTGTTTTGTCCCCCATACTCTGCTAATGCCCCCATGGGCCTGTGGGTGGCACCTGACCTATCCCCCAGCCCATTCCCCCACTACGATCTTCCCTTATTGCTCTGTCAAAAACAGGCTATATGAGCCCCAAAGCACGTTTTGCAAGCATGCCTGAATTTGCAGATGCTATGAAAACAACCACTTTCATTGAATGCTTAGCAAATGTCATTACGTGCCTCAGGCCTCTGCTGGGCTTGCTATGGTGTTATCCATTCCATTCCAACCCCAGAGTATGATGTGGTATGTCCCACCGGATCCCAGTTTGTGTTGTCGCCCTCAGTCTAAACTGTTAATCATAATTAAACCAAGACATGCCCCAACCATCTGATTATAACCACATATTTAAACAATGCTGGGCTTCTGTCTGGGTAAGCCTCTGCAATAACTCCTGTATAGATCAGGAAGGCAGCCTCCCAATTTTCCCATGCTCTAGGTACCCTTGGCTGCTTGGATTTTTCATTGCCCTGCTTGCTCTGTCCTGGCTTACTGTCTGGCAGCACTTCCCTGTGCAACGAAGACAATATGTCTACATAGTCACCTCTCAAAATTTTATCCCTAGTGCTACTGGCCAGGTGAACTCCCATTAGGTCAGCAACCCTATCATCCTCATAACTGACTGTTGGAGCACCTTCAGGGCCTTTTTGCCCCCTTCCCTCCCCCCTCCTCCCCGCAGCAACCCTTGGGGCAGCAATTCTATCGCACAAATTTACAGTCTCTGTTAATGGGTGATTCGAAAGATGCCCAGAAAACTCCCACCATTAGGGGCTTCCATCCCCTGGCGAGGGGTCAACCCCACCTATCGCCTGTTTCCCAAACTCAGGACCATGCTGGGCTTCCATTACCACCCCTTCCCGACCCCACACCCATGTGTGCTCCCAGCTGCTGAAATAACTGCAGGTTAGCTTGCAGCAGCTGTGTAATACCATTAGCATCTACAAAAGGTGTGTGTACCCCAGACATCTCTGATACAGCACCAAGGATTCCCGATCCTCCCCCAGGTCTATTTATTTCCCTACTAGGTCCAACCTCCCCTTCCCCATGTAAGTCCCCCAAGGGGAAAAGTGAGCCAGATCCCTGAACCCCACCGAGGTCCTCCCTACAGACACCCATTGCCGCATTGGGTGGCAAGGGCTCACTTGCACACCCTGCCCCAGCAAGCTCTATCTGGTGCTGATCAAACTTGCCTCTGCCAGCAGTAGCACCCTCCTCTCCTGCAATTTGTTGAACCAAATGTCCTGGCTCTTGGGCAACCCACTACACCCTGCAAGCCCTGCAGTGCTGTGGAAACAATCTCAAAAGCAACCGCCTGGACCACCTGAATCAATTCTCTGGTGCCTGTCCCACCTGCAAACACAGTCAGCTCACCCACAGGGGTGTTTGTTTCTCCTGAAGGAGACTCCCTTTGATAAACTGACAGACCAGCCTGAGATCCTCCAACCCCAGTCCAACCCAAGTGGTGAGGATCCCACCGCCTGGTCCCCCCATGGCCTCTCTAGCCCCACTCCGGTCATCCTGTGCTGGGTTTGAAAATCCCTCCCCTCCCTGTTCTAGCACTCCTGCTATGCCTAGCTGGAAGGGGGAAGTCATCGTACTCCTCGCTCTTGCCTACCTGCTCTGGCTTGAAGCAAAGCCTGAAACCCAATCCCTCTCACCTACTCCCACAGCCTGCCTGCTACAGCAGCCATGGGTGGGTTGGGGTCCTTTCCCTCTCCCCGCTGATTTGATACAGCTCCGAGCTCTTTCACTAACTGACTCGTCTTCCCCTGCTGTTCCCACCCCCTTCGCCCTCTGTGGTCTGGAGGGGGGGAATTCCATCCCCTTTCCCCACTCTCAATGTCCTGTTCCCACGCGGCACCATGCACACTGCAGAGCCAGAGTCCTTGCTACTCCATAGAATCATAGAATATCAGGGTTGGAAGGGACCTCAGGAGGTCATCTAGTCCAACCCCATGCTCAAAGCAGGACCAATCCATACTGCTGCTCCGCTTGGTCTGGGTGAAAGAGGGCTTCTCCCGCCCAGCTTGCACCTATATAATCTCCCCTCTCTTCTGGTCACCTGGGGGATGAGTGAGCATCCCCACACTGACCCGCAGTGTGTGCAGCAACCTCTTTGCTTCTCTACCCCTTTAAGAGGTATACCCATTTCCCTGGCAAGCCAGATAACGTTCCCCACCCCACTGAATGTGCGGTGTGGCCATTCTAAGCTCAACTTGGCTCTCCAAACGTAAAACAAAATTGTTTTTCGCTAGGGAGGAAGGTATCTCCTGGCCACTCCAACAATTAAAGATCTCAACAAATTTTCTAAGGACTTCCTTCATGTTCATGCAGTATTGCTACTGAGTTCCTGCTCTCTATTACACTCCTATGCAGTCCAGATTTTAGCTCTGAAGGCCTCCGTTACATTTATTCAGTACCTACCATGTTACTAAAAAGTATTAAAACTCTAAAATACATTAGTTGCTTATTTGCTGCTTAAAAACATAAAATACCCAGGGGGTACATCAACTCATCTAGATGTTTGCCTAGTTTTACAACAGGCTACATAAAAAGCACTAGCAAAGTCAGTACAAACTAAAATTTCATACAATGACTTGTTTATACTGCTCTATAAACGATACACTGATGTGTAAGTATAATATTTATATTCCAATTGATTTATTTTATAATTACACCTCTACCCCGATATAACCCTGTCCTCGGGAGCCAAAAAATCTTACCGCGTTATAGGTGAAACCGCGTTATACTGAACTTGCTTTGATCCGCCGGAGCACGCAGCCCCACCCCCCCGGAGCCGCTGCTTTACTGCATTATATCTGAATTCGTGTTATATCGGGTCGCGTTATATCGGGGTAGAGGTTTATATGGTAAAAACGAGAAAGTAAGCAATTTGTCAGTAATAGTGTGCTGTGACACTTTTGTATTTTTATGTCTAAGTTTGTAAGCAAGTAGTTTTTAAATGAGGTGAAACTTGGGGTACACAAGACAAATCAGACTCCTGAAAGGGGTACAGTAGTCTGGAAATGTTGAGAGCCACTACCCTAAACTCTTCATCAACACTATTTTGGACTAACAGCGATGGGTCAGCAAATATGTCACTCATAATCTGCCTGACTTCAAAGCTGACTGCGATCAATGAAATATATGCTAATATCAAAGAACTTTGGTCAGGCCCTAAAAAATCTTAATTTCTTCCTTGCCTCATTTATGTCCAGCAAGCTCTCAGGCTCTGCAATGATGGGAAAGGTGGCAGATGATGGAGTCTTCCACCCAACCTGTGCAGTGCTGGGCACAACTGCAGTATTTCTGCTATTCTGATGACAAGAGCAGCAGCGAGTTAGCAATGCTAAACTATCCCAGAAAGGGGCAGCAAGGAAACAGGGCCATTGCAGACAGCAAATGTGGCCTGCCACAAAGAGGAGCACACAATACAACCCCCCCAAGAGGTGAGCATACACTACACAAAATGCCATTAGAGCAGGAGCTCTGAGAGGTGAGACTCCATACCACCTGCACAACTACTGAAAATATATACATAAGAAATATAACAAAGCCTATCATTGGAATTACACCAGGGGTTCATTTGGCCCATTATTTGAAACAGTAACTCTGGAGAATAATGCAGTTTAACTTCAAAATCATCACATCAAAAAAACAAAAAAGCAAGAGATACAAAGAAGCTACACATGTATATATTCAAAGACATATTATCTCAGTATTGATATGTTCCCGTTACCTCATGGATTTCAAGCCATGCCTCCATTTTTGTGGATGGAATTTTGTTATGCACACACACTTGTGCACCTGCAGTGACTTGCTTGGAGAAAGTATGCATGAATTGAGTGTACAAAATTATGCCTACAAAAACAGAGCCCAGATCTGAAAACCAAGCCTCAAAACAATGAAAAATTCTTCAAAATGATTTCTCATAAATCATATACTACTGAGAACAGTAACATTCATTTGTTGGCACACAATCAAATTACAAGGCCTTCTGCAAAAACACTCTTTCTACAAAATGCGTTTAGTATTGCAGATTTTCTTTTTACCATCTGTTGAGCGCTTTTCTCCACTTATAACAACTCTGTTCTGTATGCAAGAAGCATGCAGTGCCTCCTAAATTAAAAAGGGTCACAGAAAAAAGTACTCCCAGAGCCAAAAAGAAAACTATTACTGACCAAAAATGTGTGCTCTGAAAGTTTAGCAAGGCCTTGTTTAAAATCAAGCTGTTTCTTTTGAAGCCCACTCCTATGAAATGCCAAGTGCCCCAACTCCTATTTACTTCAATAGGAGTTGAAGATGCTCAGCCCCTCATAAGATTAGAAGTGTGGTATGTAAACATTTTGCCAAATTTTATATCATGACCTAATCCCAAACAATGTTTGAAAAAAGGAATTTTCCCGGGTCCATATTTGACTTTTAAACAAGAGTGTATAAAATATACCAGAATGCTACCCTCTAACTCTATATGTGAAAGAGACGAACAGTCTGGGGGAGGCCCTAAAAGGTTGCGTCCTTTCTAAATAAAAGGCTAAGACTCTTCTGACATCTAGGGTATGACAAGCAGCTTCCTCTCTAATTTGGAGATGTTTCTGGTACAAACTGGAAGCTTAGTGACCTGGTTAATGTGGAAGTCTGAGGTGACCGTAGGTAAAAAGCGGGGCTATGTCTAGAAAGATACCTTTTCATTATAAAAGGTGGAGTAGGGAGGGTCAGCCATTAAAGCTCCTGATTCTCCAATTCTCCTAGCAGAGGTAATAGGCTCTAAGAATGCAATTTTCATGGAGAGGTGTAGAAGGGGATACACTTAACCAGTGGTTTGAAGAGAGGCCTCATCAGGGAATTAAGGACCAAATTTAAATCCCATGCCAGACTAAGGCTGTCTAGCACGGGGGAAAAGGTTTGATAATCCTTTAATAAATTGAGAGGTGGTAGGGTGCACGAAGACTGAGAGCCCTTTGACTATGGAGTGGAAAGCTGTAATTGCTGCTGGATGAACCCTAACAGAACTCAGAGACAGCCCAGACTTCTTCAAATTCAGAAGGTGCTGTTCAAAACACCAGTGATGGAACCCCTTCCACTTTTGCGGGTACGTCTTTCCAGTTGATTATTTTCTAATATTGAGCAAAAAACGGATCTTGCTCTTCCCTGGCAATTTATATAGTATATGGGGGCTCTGTTGTCTGTCAATATTCTTACAGATCAGCCTTTGATCACAGGTAGGAAGTGTTTGCAAACCTATCTGACTGCTCTGAGTTCCAGTAAATTGATGTGAGGAATGGATTATTGAGTGGACAATTTGACTGTGATGATGAGCTCCCCATCCAACAAGAGAGACATCTGTCACAGAGGGAGATGGGGGAGTGAAGGGAAGTCTGAAACATACTTTGACTGGGTTCTTTCATCAATTGAGGGAACCTAGATCCTTCTGTAGAATCAATACTAATTTGCCATGACTGTATTTACTGGGGGTGTAAACAGTCCTCAGCCAAACCTGGAAGAGATGAAGGTGTAGCCTGGTGTGTAGTGTCAAAGTGCCAGATGGCCCAGGAGTGGCAAATACATTCTGGCTGTTGTCTGAGGACTCATTTCAACCTGAGAAATGAGGTCTGTTAGTGTTATAAACCAGTCCATTGGTAAGTAAGCCCTGAATATTGTGGAGTCTATGACAGCTCCGATAAACTATACATTGGACTGGTGCAAAGTGGACTTTTTTCTGTTAAGTTGAAGTCCCAGCATGTCAAATAGAGTTATGGCCTTTCTCACTGCAATGTGAACTTTGCTGTAAAAGGGGGTCTTGAGAAATCAATCATCAAGACAGGGGAAGACAACTATTCTCCACTGACGTTGTTGAACAGTTACAACCGCTAAAACTTTTGTTGCTGGGTGTGGTGGAGAGTCCAAAGGGGAAGCACTTAATTTTGAAAGTGCTCCTGGCTAACTCCCTTTATTCTTGCATCTGATTATCTATGCGGATGGTAAGGTCCACAAAGGTGTCTAGGCCTGTAGGACTCTCTATGCAGGCCAGTTCATCTTTGATTTCTTCCTGAAAGTCCCATCCGAACAGGTACACCTGCACTTCTTGGTTCCACTCTGTATCTGCTGTGAGGCAGCAGAGGCATGCGGCAGGAGGCCACTGTGGCTTGCCCCTGCTGGAGTCCCCTTAGGGCAGCCTTGGCCATTCAAGCTCGGTGCGGGTCATCGAAGATGGCTGTCATAGACTCATAGACTCATAGACTTTAAGGTCAGAAGGGACCAATATGGTCATCTAGTCTGACCTCCCGCATGATGCAGGCCATAAATGTTGACCCCCCCCACTTTCCCTTAACTCTGCTGTTGAAATCTCCAGATCGTGATCTAAAGACTTCAAGTTGCGGAGAATCTTCCAGCTTGCGACCCCTGCCCTATGCTGCGGAGGAAGGCGAAAAACCTCCAGGGCTACTGCCAATCTACCCTGGAGGAAAATTCCTTCCCGACCCCAAATATGGCGATCAGCAGAACCCCGAGCATACAGGCAAGATTCTCTAGCCAGACCCTCATTTTACCAGCGATGGCCATTATTGCCTAATTGATTAATGACACGTTATCCCATCAAACCATTCCCTCCATATACTTATCTAGCCTAATCTTGAAGCCAGACAGGTCTTTCGCCCCCACCGTTTCCCTCGGAAGGCTGTTCCAAAATTTCACCCCTCTGACGGTTAGGAACCTTCGTCTAATTTCAAGCCTAAATTTCCCCACGGCCAGTTTATATCCATTCGTTCTCGTGTCCACATTAGCACTGAGCTGAAATAATTCCTCTCCCTCCCTAGTATTTATCCCCTTGATATATTTAAAGAGAGCAATCATATTTAAAGAGAGCAATCTGTCTTTGACTGAAGAAAGGCATCACAGTTCAACAGTGCTGAGCTATGGCCTTCCAGCAAGAAGGAGGCCCAGTCGAATGCGTCTCCTGTAGGCAGGCTGATTACCAAGGCCACCTTGGGGACACATGAGAAACAGAAAGTGACATTGGTTCATGAAACCCGGAACTGCTGGCAGTTCCCTTTGAACTTTTTGGGCAAGATGCTGCAGGCTGTGTTTGCAGCACAGTATTCTCAACACCGAACTGCCTCATTTTCTCCTGCAGCTGCTGGTTGTCCGAGGTCAGCTGCATAACTTGGGCCTGCAGTGCTTGATTATCCACCGGGAGGCGAAGGGCCCATTTGGGAGTCTGAAGTTTCTGATGGCCACAGTGGTGCTGCTGGGTCCGTCCTTCTTACACCAGGCTCAGCCCTGCAGAGTTATTGTGGTCCTAAAAAGCTGTCACTGGGTCACAGTCGCGGGTGGCCAGACCTAGTAGTCAGAGCCAGAGTCCAGAATCATGAGACGGCAGTCAAGAACTGGCTTGATCAGGATACCGGGAGGTCTGAAGTGGGAGAAAGTGGAGATCAGAACCACAAGTCATATGCCAAGATTCATGCTTAGTCGGGATGCCAGGAAATCAAGCTGCAGGAGCTGGATGCACAAAGCACAGTCCAGAGCAGGGTGGATCCCAGTTGTCTGGACAGCTTCCTGTTTTTGCTGCTGGCTTAAGTATAGCCAGCGGCCAATCTGCTGCTCTGGGACTCTGTCAATTGGATATCAAGGGCAGACTTCACCCTGGGGCTGGGCTTTGTAGGTCCCAGGTAAGCAATTGTCAGTAAGCTGCCAGGTGGAGGGTTGGAGTGTGGCTGCTCCCATGAATCCTATGGACCCAGGCCCAAGACATGTTGGTCATGGCAACTGGGAAGTGAATGGGGTGAGACATCTGTGCTGTTTGTCACTTGCTAAATTTTCTCTTATTTGCAGGCGTGCAAATTCCAAGAGATTGGAGGGAAGTCCTGGAATCTTTTTTAAGAGTGCAAGGACTCATCAGTGGATTCATTGAATAGTTTGGATTTGTCAAAGGAGAGATCCCAAACAGTATTGTGGACTCTCTCAGGATCTGCAGTGACTGATGTCAAGAAACAGCACATAACAATTGCCGTTGATACTGAGCATGCTGCAATGTAAGCTGCTTCCAGGGATGCTGGAAGAGATGTCCTCACTAACAACTGGCTCGCATTGATGATAGCCTGAAATTGCTCTCGTTGTTCTTGTGGCAGATGGTCAATAAAGGCACTGAACTTCCCATAGTTGGTGTAGTTGTATTTTGTCATCAGGAGTTGTTACTTGGTGATTCTAAATTGTAGTGAAGCAGAATAATTACTTTTATGGCCAAACAAATCTAACCTCTTTTGGTCCTTATCATGAGAGGTGAATCTTAAAGTGGTGTTGCTCATTACATTCATTGACTGCATTAACTACCTAAGAGCATGAGGTTGAATACAGGGACTCTGATCCGTTAAGGGGAACACAGTAGTTTTTATCAGCTCTCTTGCAGTAGAGGGTATGGTAGTTGGACTCTGTCAAACTGTCTTTGCAAGTTCAAGCAGAACCTTGTTTGTAGGCAGAGTTATCTTACCAGTGGAGGCAGTACGAAGGATGTTAATCAGTTTATGCTGAAAGTCATTAATCTCTTCCAACAGGATCTGGAGAGAATCTGCAATATCATGAGATCCCGAGATTGCTTAAAATCATGCATGTCTGAGTGGGATGGTGGCATCACCGCATCATCAGGTGAGGAGAAAGAGAGATTAGTGGCAGGGGCTGATAAAAAGCTACATCTATCCACTGACCCCCAAAAGACTCCTTTTGAGGAGATGACCAATGGGAGAGATCTGGATGGGAGAGATCTGTTGCCTCTGATGCTCTTTATGAGTGTAGCTAGGAGCTCAGGAGAACTGTTCCCTACAGATAGCCCATGCAACCCAGAGTGACCAGTGGGGAGGTTCATATGGGAAGGGAGGGGGCACCCATGAATGCTCAGACCAGGAGGAGCAAGGGGTGGTCTGTGCCTTGAGGATTCCTTTATGGAGAAGGTGTTGGGAGAGGCTGCTCTGGATTGGTAATTGAGTGAATCCTGAACAGAAATCTGGCAGTCAGAGGAGCTCTCTCATCATAGTCCAGCGGAGAGATAGGGCAGATGATCATGAATTTGGGACAGGGAGTCTACCCATTTGAGTGGGCACCAGAAAGCATGTCTGTGTCAGGGAATGGTTCAATACCAGCAAGAAACGAGAGTCCGATACCAAGAGTCTTTCAATACCCATCAGTAGAGGTGATTCTGCTTCATCCAAAATGACCAAATTTTTAGATTGTCATCCTGAGTCCCAGTCCAGCATCTTAATCACAAAACCATCTTGCCAAGGTTTTCATTTTAAAAGCTGTCATAATTTCTTATCTATCTGTTTAATCTGAGTTTAAATTAACATTAGTAGCATAATGAAAACTAACCTTTTAAAATTGATCAACATGTATCTTTGTAAGACAGACACTTTTTAGCTTCAATATATTATTGAAGAGATACAAAAACACATATCAGTTGTCAAGTTATAAATTAAAGCCAAGAGCCCAACACTTTTCCTTGACCTGAGTTTCAATGACCCTTTCCAATGAGATGTTGTAAATTCTAAACAAACCACATATTCTTACTGTAACTAAACAATTGTAAAACCAAATAAAATCAAATTTAAAGAAAGGCAAAAAGACAGTTCCCTGGATGAGCCCTTTTAGACATTTTATCATAAGCTTCAGGCCAGGGCACACTTTCGGTATAAGTACATATATAACAAGATCCTTAATAAAGACATCTTATAATAGAAATGCTGGCAGATTCTTGGCTATAGTAACAGTAAGAAGCACCACTGTTATTCTTAAAACGTAGGGTTGTTAGAAATAAACACGGTAACTGTTGTACTCTTATTACCTTTCTAACAATATACAGTACTGTACCAAACCTGTTTCCTGAACTATACTGTATGCTGTTCTTTGATGGAAGTTAACAGTTTTCCATCATTTTGTAGTTAGAGGAAGTTTGGTGCCCCCTGCTGTTAAAAAACACAATTTAGCCATTACATCTCATTCTATGCAGTCCTCATTCTATGCAGTCCTCTACAGAACTCTCTATACAGACTACTTATGATTTAAGGCTGATGATTTTTAACACAATTATAAACACTGTAACATGTACCTCATTCTAACACACAAAATGTATTGATATAGTCTGGCTTACCACAATAGCTGGCAGTGGTACCTACAAGCTGTATGCACATTACGTACCACTCAGGTTTGGCCCTGCAGTCCCTCTGTCATAGGACCAAAACTGAGTGAGTGGCATTGGAACCCCTGTATTCAGGGTGGGGTAGGGGGGTCAGCACCGTTCAGGTCTGGCCCTGCAGCCACAGGGTTAAACCTGAGCGGGCACACTGGGCAGTAGGGCAGCCAGCACTGCTGCTTCTCACAACAGCTGTGGGGCTGGCTCCTGCACCAGGGCTCTCTCCTGGAGGCCTACCCAGCCTTGCCCCACTTTCAGCAACCCGTGTCCCCCTCCGGAATGAGGAGTGACACTGCACCTGGGCAGGATGGACTGGAAGGTGGGGGCTGAGTGTGGCGCAGATCAGACAGGCGAGGTGCTGGGGCCAGCGGCTGCAGTGGGGATGGCTCCACAGGGACTGACACAGTGTACCACAGGAAAAATTCACTTGCCTTCAATGGGCTAAACCCAGAGAATAAACCTCTGCATTTACAGATGAATTTGTCCAAAGTCTGAAAATATATCCTCTCTCTCTCTCTCAAGCTGATAGTGGGAGGAAAAGGTTTAATTAAAAATAAATAAAAATGAAATACACAATACACTTGTATAGAGAAGGATTAGGATAAATTCACCTCACATCAGGAAAAAGTCCTACACAGAGACTCCCACAAAGAGCACTGCAGTGAGATGTTCCTGATCTAACCTCTTTCAATCAACCCCCTATAAGCTTATGCACTTTCATTTTTGTGAATTTTTATCATCTGATTGCTAAGTATGTGGTGACAAGCAAGCTGAAAATCATGGCACTGAGACACCACAGAACAATTCATTGTTCAAAACACAAGTCCACTTGTGGCACTACCCACATCCTCTGGTCCTAAGTAGGATGGTACAAAGTGGGGTGACATGGTAGGGTCAGTGAAGGAAGCCTAGGAAGAAGGGTCGGGTTCGCAGATTAACTGGAGAAGTGGGGGGGCTTGGAAAGAGGTCTGGTGGTAAGGAGGGAGGATTTTCTTCTTTTGTGACACGTTGGTCTAGGTCATGTATTTCTGTAAGTGTGGTTTGCACTTCTGAGTCCATACTCTTATGGGAAGGTAATATCACAGGGGCAGGGGTGTGATGACTGCACACCTTGCCATGTGTGCTTAGAGAGCCTGAAAAGCACATTTTATAAATGATCATTTAAATATTCCATACATAAGACTAGCCTTAATGCAACTTAAGGTTGAGAAATCAAGCACTCTGAAGTCAGAAAATACAGAACTAAGATTGAAATCTAATTTTTAGTTTTCCCACTCAGCAGATATACCTTAAAATCTCTCTATGTTATTATAGCCAGAGCTGTGCAGATAACGGATACTTTTGGTTTGGTGGCTATTCCAAAAATCTAAAATATTTCATTTGGGGTTGAATGAAACATAGTTTACAATTTGAAATGAAACATTTCTTTTTATCTGTTATTTTAATGAGTTACTTTAATGAAATCAAAGTCAATTTAGAAAAGTCAAGTCATTTCAAATTAAAATGTTTCATTTGGAAAATGTCAAAATTTTGTTTTTGTTTCAGCCAAAAAATATCATCCATTCTAATTATAAATGAATGAAAAAATAGACTGATGGATAGGTAATAGCTTCTCCAACTAAAGAACCAGATTTGCATTCCTTTTTTAGCCCAATCTTGTCCCCTTCTAAAATCTCTAAAAAAATAGCAATTTCCATTTTAAGTTTTGATTGTTTAACCTGTGGCAGTAGAAGATTCTTGCCCAAATGTGAGGGTGTTCAAGTGAGGCATTTTTAAGATAAGAGATTTCAGTGGAATAACAGTATCTACAGACAAGCTACTGAAAAGAAATATCCTCAGCGATGTTAGTGATCAGATTTCAATAATAATTCCCACTCTTTTTGAAACAAAATAATTCCATCACTCTTCTTTCATATTCACATCAAAGATATGAAGACCCAGCTGGTAAACTCTATTATTATAGGTTAAAAACTAAAACTAGGCATCACTTTCTCAAAACTGTTATGTTAAAACACAGAAGTGAATATTGCTTGTATCTGTCGAGAAAACTAGAGTACTCAGGTTGAAATCCTGGCTCCACTGAAGTCAACTGGAGTTTTGCCATTGACTTCAATGGGGCCAGAATTTCATCCTGAGTATCTAGAGTATTCATTTTAAATGGCCTTTCCTTCTAAACTCACATAAAAGGTGCTTCAGCTTAAACAAGAAAATTAGCCTTATAGTACATATAAAACTAAACAATTTGTTTTCTGGTGTTATTCTTGTATCTCTGTGTAGCTCCTGCGCTATTCCTGGAGCTCCAGTGTTATCCGCATTAGCACAGCTTGCAGCCTCAGCAGACTTTGATGTTAATCATATAGAAAGACCACAGGCTCGGTTCAGTGGCGAATACTCGGACAAGTTTATTGTCAACAAAGCACGGTATCAGTACCACGGTTCACTGGTTATAAGCACACTAATGCATATAGTGTGACAAGGTATCAGCTCATTCAACGTAATGTCCCCTAACCAATACAAAGATGCCTCTTCTTCCACTCTCCTTTTATACATTGATACAAACAAGTTACATATTACATTCCATATTAGTTACCATCCTTGTACCATGTATCTCATAGTTTGACCAAAACATCCTCATCCATTATCCTGACATCCCAGCCTTATCTTTACGAGAGGTCTGTGTATTCTTGCGACATCCTCTCAGAAATATGTTTGCTTGGTCAGCTACTGTTACTACTCTAACTTCTCCAGCGCATCATCAAAGATCTACAACCTATCCTGAAAGATGATCCCTCACTCTCACAGATCTTGGGAGACAGACCTGTCCTCGCTTACAGACAACCCCCCAACCTGAAGCAAATACTCACCAGCAACCACACATCACTGAACAAAAACACTGACCCAGGAACCTATCCTTGCAACAAAGCCCGATGCCAACTCTGCCCACATATCTATTCAAGTGACATCATCATAGGACCTAATCACATCAGCCATGCCATCAGGGGCTCGTTCACCTGCACATCTACCAATGTGATATATGCCATCATCTGCCAGCAATGCCCCTCTGCCATGTACATTGGCCAAACCGGACAGTCTCTACGCAAAAGAATTAATGGACACAAATCTGACATCAGGAATCATAACATTCAAAAACCAGTAGGAGAACACTTTAACCTGTCTGGTCACTCAATGACAGACCTGCGGGTGGCAATTTTGCAACAAAAAAGCTTCAAAAGCAGACTCCAACGAGAAACTGCTGAGCTTGAATTGATATGCAAATTAGATACAATCAATTTAGGCTTAAATAGAGACTGGGAATGGCTGAGCCATTACAAACACTGAATCTATCTCCCCATGTAAGTATTTTCACACTTCTTATCAAACTGTCTGTACTGGGCTATCTTGATTATCACTTCAAAAGTTTTTTTTCCTCTTACTTAATTGGCTTCTCAGAGTTGGCAAGACAACTCCCACCTTTTCATGCTCTCTGTATGTGTATATATATCTCCTCAATATATGTTCCATTCTATGCATCCGAAGAAGTGGGCTGTAGCCCACGAAAGCTTATGCTCAAATAAATTTGTTAGTCTCTAAGGTGCCACAAGTACTCCTGTTCTTTTTGCGGATACAGACTAACACGGCTGCTACTCTGAAAACTACTCTAACTAGGCCTACTTTGGTTTACAGTCTACTTTCGTTCATACTTGTAGCCATGTCAGTGGCTCCAGCAAGGCCTACATCTGGTAACTAACAAATAATTTATTCAAGGACATTACAAAATTAGTTTTTTCCCAGATTATACTGAACATAACCTCCCAATTAATATTTATCCTGCTGCTTACTGAATCTGCTTCCATTTTTGTGGCTACTATCACACCATGAGATGCAGAGACACCGACTTTCTGGTGTCCCCAGGGATGCTCGATCCCTGCTCCGCCCCAGACCCCACCCCCACCTGCCTCTTCCCACCCCCGCTCTGCCCCACCCCTTCCTGCCCCTATTCTGCCCCCGCCCCGCCTCTTCCTGCCCTGTTCTATCCCCTCCCCCAAGCACACCCCACCCTTGCTCCGCCTCTTCCTGCCCCTGCTCCTCCCCCTTTCCCTCCAGCAGGGCCGGCTTAATGACCCGCGAGGCTCGATTCCAATACCCGGCGGCAGTCTGGGGCTTCAGCGGCACTTCGCGGCGGGGGTCCGCTCTGGGGCTTCTGCGGCACCGAAGGACCCCCAGCCGCCGAAATGCCGCCGAAGACCCCCGGAGCGGGGCCCCCTTAGGCGCGGGTGCGGGGCCCCCTTAGGCGCGGGGCCCGATTCCGGGGAATCGGGTGAATCGGCTTAAAGCCGGCCCTGCCCTCCAGCCCCTCCTGCACATTGCTGAATAGCTGATCACTGGTGGGCGGGAGGCACTGGGGAGGGGCTGATCGGCGGGGCTGCCAGTGAGTGCTGAGCACCCACTATTTTTTTCCTATGGGTGCTCCAGCCCCAGAGTTGACACCTATGATGAGAGATGTGATAACCTAGGTTTCAGTCAGGCTTCCATAATACAGATAATCCTTTAAAAATAAAAACTGGTGTTTTCATTGTATTACACTGTAAAATGTTAAAATATTAAGATTAAATTTAAAATACTAAATCAAGTTTTGGCTATAATTGAGAACCAATGCCATGCAAAAAATAAACATAACAACATATGACCAATACCTGCTCAGTTAAAGTAAACATGTTGTTTACACATATCACTAAATACTTTCTTCTGAATTTGTACATTCAATAAGTAGGTTTATCCTGTGTAACAACATCCTCTGATGCATCAAATATATAAATAGAGAGGAATTGGGGAGGTGAGGGTTAAAAAAGGAAAGATAATTTTGTAAATGTATTTCTCGTTCTTCAAGCCCTCAAAGTGGGGTGGGGGGACATTGCAGAGAGAAACTTAACAGACATTACTTTTAAAAAGTGTGGTGGCTGTGTAGGTCTTATGTGGTTTTGCACTCTGAAACCTGTGAAATTCCACACATAAAATGTCCTTGTAGCTGCCATTTTGGACTCCTTCCACAATAGCAATTAAGGCTGAGATTTTCAAAGCTACCTCAGGGATTTGGATACCTAACCTACATTTAAATTAATAGAAAATGGGCAATCAAATCCCCTCAGTTAGCTTTTAAAATCCCACTCAAAGTTTTAAAAGCTTTTTTTTTTCCTTCTTCATTTCAGAGAGTTATTTTAAAGCCGAAACAAAAATTTTAAAATGTCACATAATGGCAATGAGAATTCTCTCCTTGAAAGAAATATAAAATTGCAGCTGCAATATGATAGATTTCATGGGACAGTGCAAAATCTTGTGATTTGTCCCAAGGCCAATCAGAGATACAAGTTGGAACACTGTATTTAACTTAGAAACACAGCAGCTGCACCTGCATAGTCATTTATCCAGACTGATTTTTTCCACTGTACCAATTCTGAAATCAATTCATTGATTTTAATATGAGTTTTTGTGGTATTCTAGTGGTTCCATTTACAGTGTATTGTAATGGGTCTAAATGACTCATGGACCTAATCCAATCGGAATGAAATTATGCCTATACAATAGTATATATATTAAGGGTGAAATACACTTTGTGCAGAGGATTAATGCAAGGCCTATATACCATGTAAGTCCTCACGAGTAGGGCCTGAGTGGTGCTTTGGCCTTGTGCTGGCCCTCTGGCAAACAGGTGAATTTCACTCCAGAGTATAGTATTGTCTTAAAAGAAAATCAACACAAAAAAATCTGAAACTACTAAAATTAATATTACATTTTGATATCTACTACTAAAAGAGTACAGCCTATTCAAATAGTTTGTTTTGAGTGTAAAATTATGGTGTATGTATAGTGTACCAAGGTTAAGCACTATGAAGTTTAAACCAATAAATTATTAACTCCTGAAATATTGGGTTTACAGTGGCTTTACATTCCATAGCTGAAATATAGTAGCATGGTGTCACTACCTAGCATTGTTAAAATTACATATCCCCATAAAAACAGCAGTGATTTCTTGAGTAGATACTATATCTCTGACCTGAATAATACCTATTTTTACCTCTTACCAGGCATGTGCTATTTTACTGCTGGAAGTTTTAGAATCCTTCCTGAAATTTATACTGAGGACATTCTATTAATATTTATATCACACAGTAGATTATAATTAATCTCATTCCTTCATTTCCTCTGACCTAGCAATAACTTTGTTGTTTGTTATAATACCTGTTCCTGGTCATTTTGTTAAACATCTCATGACCATCCCTGGTAAAACAAAAATAGTTTCACCTTTTAATTCTGTTCTTTCCTTTTATGGTTTCAGTAAATAGAAAACTATAATTACAGTCACACTGCTATTACATAATTAAAAAAAAAATTAATCAGAAAGATTTTAGTGTAGCTGGATACTTTATTCATCAGTGAGATATTTTCAATGGAAAAATAGTTAGAATGTAAAGATTATATATGAAAACAAACTTCTTGGGGCTAATTCTCTACTGACTTTCACATTGTGTAGTCTTTCACTCACACCTGTGCAAAGCAAATGTAAAATGTTATCAGATCTCAATGGTAGGATTTTACTCCCCATTTGCACATGGGTAAATATCACAAAAGCTGCAAGGGAGCAGAGAATCAGACCCCTTCAATTTTTAAAAATTCTTAAAGGCTGTTATCTCTTATATTGAAAATAATCTGTTACTATTGTTATACATAATCATTTTATGATAAGTAATAGTTAAATGTAAGTCTTCTGACACAGCTTTTACAAATTTTACCTGTTTGGTCATTACTTTTGTGAAAAGTGTGTCACGCTAACTTTGTAGTCAGGAAATCCTGAAAGTCAGTGCTTGCAATTTATAAGAACTGGGTTCAAGTTTGTTTTGGTCACATCAAGTAAGTTTTGTGGTATTAGAATACTACTGCAGATTTGTTTCTACATCATAAAACTACAAGAAATGTGACAGAAACTGACTAGACTAGCAATCTCCATTCATGAAAATGTGGTTCTGTAGTCAAAAAGCAGTATTGCTGCAGAAGAGAAAAAACTGAACTGGAAAAACCAAGTATGTAGGAAGGTTCCACAACTTTTGTTTTCATGATGCCTGGCTGTGGACAGTACTATTAATCTTTCACATGCACTAAAAGGCAACATTTAAAAAAAAAAAAACTCTCTTAAAGCTCCTCTCTTACTGACACACCAAATTGAACAAGCAAAGCTGTGGATCATTTTTCACACACTCACCTGCTTCTGAAGCCACCTTTCTCGCTTTCTTTGTTTTTTCCTCAAATTCTTCAACTTGTTTCTCTCTCTTTTGCTTAGCTTTTGATTGACAGCAACCAAGGAAAAATTGGCAGGCTGCAGAAGATCAACAGATGTGATGTGCTGCTGTCCAATGTCCTCTTCTACAGCACTCACAGATGAAGAGAGGTCCATCATGAAAGGCAGTTGGTCAGCAGTGGCATCCCCAGAACATTGATCAGAAGCTTCAAAACTGCAGTCACATTCTGTCTCTCTACAGGTTAATGTATTGCAGGAAGTAACTGAAAACTTTTTTGGTAGCTCATCAGTATCAGAATTATACAGGCCCTGAAAGGAATTATTATATCTACTGGACTCTAATTGCAAGCTACCTCTTGGGTAAATGGGTTGTGTTTCATTTTGCCTGTGGTAAATAGGCCCCTTACTGGAAACTCCATACAAACTAGGCAACAAGACATGTCTCTCTCTGATATTCAAATCCAAACTGTGTGTTTTTCTATGACAAGTTTTTACAGTGCATCTCTCATTCACAGGCCATGAAGCTGAAGGACTTTTTTTTTTATTAAACACTTTGAAGTGCAGTTTTTTATTGTTCATCTCAAAGCTGGTTGATCTCACCTCTAGGCAAAGTGCTTCTGTTAATCTTCCAGTACCATTTGTGGTTTTGGCATTGTATGAAAGCCCTTGATTTCTGGGTCCCAAAATTCCACCTGTCACGCTGTGCTGTATTTTGTTATTAGAACCAGATGGAACTTTGCAAAGTGACGTGTGTTTTACTGATGATCTTGCTAATCTAAATGAACAAGCTGGCTGATAATCAATCCGACTCTTGCAGAGATGTATATTTGCAAACAGGCCACAAGAACATTTTGTATTGCTGACAAAGTTAAAGCCTCCCAAACGGGCCCCACAGAATGGGCAGTTCAGTTTTCCAATCATCCACTCTGCCTATAGATGAGAGAAAAAACAATGAATTCATTGTAAATAAAAAAGAAAGTAACCACTAGATTATTTTTTCCTCCAACAAAGGGGTCCACTTTTTGTTTTGTGAGACAAAAAACAGACTGCACAGTAAAAACAAAACCAAACAGAAATCAAACTAGACCTTTGAAAACTGTCCTTTATAAATAGAGGGGGGGGGGACCAAAACCTCTAGAAAGACAACACATTTCAAAATATAGCTGCTTAAAAATATTCTTAAATATTCCTAGAAAATGTTGTGGATAGAGTGAGGATGGTACTGAATCACTAATAAAACATTAGACCAGGGGTCGGCAACGTTTGGCACGCGGCTCGCCAGAGTAAGCACCCTGGCGGGCCGGGCCAGTTTATTTACCTGTTGACGCGGCAGGTTCGGCCGATCGCGGCCCCCACTGACCGCGGTTCGCTCGCCCGCACCACTTCTCGCCGCCCCCATTGGCCCGGGACGGCGAACCGCGGCCAGTGGGGGCCGCGATCGGCCAAACCTGCCACATCAGCAGGTAAATAAACTGGCCCGGCCCGCCAGGGTGCTTACCCTGGCGAGCCGCGTGCCAAACGTTGCCGACCCCTGCATTAGACTCTTTAAAATGATTAAATCAGTCCACAAACTAATTGTGACTTAGCAGATGTAATTTCACACTTAAGTTTTCTGAGTGCTGATACACCTTTTGTGTACCAAACACAGAGGGAAGAGATTTCCCACAAAAAATGAATAAAGCTCCACTTATCATACAAATTCAAAAGAATTATTTTGTACTTTAAGTAACAATGTAAGGTACAAGCAAATACACTAAAAATGAAAAATCCATAGCAGAACTGGCATCAGTAAAGGTAAGCTGAACATTGTAGGTACTAAAACACATTCTCTAAGCAGTTAATTTTAAAATGGAGTTATTAAGTGAAATTATCAACAATATTTTTTCATTATTATGTCACTGCTTCTTTTTTAAGGGAAATACATACCAAAGCTCCAATACTGCAAACACTCATGCACATTCATTACTTATGAATGGAGTAGTTCAAATTAATATATTAATTTATTCAATGGAGCTATTTGTATGGGTAAAGTAACATACGTTTTAGTGTTTGCAGGATTAAGGCCCAATTGATTAGACAACATTATAGATGTAGGCTAGATATTTCTAACTCAGGAACCTAAAGTTATATTATAGGAGGAGCTGGTAGCACTGCCTATTATTAAGGCTGCCTGACACTTCCCATTATTCAGCTTGCGTCTGACAAAGTGGGCATTCACCCACGAAAGCTTATGCTCCAATACTTCTGTTAGTCTTAAAGGTGCCACAGGACCCTCTGTTGCTTTTTAAATTATTCAGCTTGTTACTTAGAACTCTAACAAACTTTGGACAAAAAGTTTCCATAACTAGTGTCTGCCTCAGGCTGAATTTTTTTGGGAAGTTTCCACCAAAACGGTATAGCCATATCAGGGAACGAGGTTAAGGAAAAATAAATTGTTTTGTAATGTTAAAAAATTTTCTGGAGACCTTTTCTTTAACAAGCTCTAGTGCCCCTATGCTTTAGAGTAGGGGGAGCAAAGAGATTAGGACTGAGAATTGGGGAGCGGGTGAAAGGAGAGACAGATTTTGATAAGGAGCTAGGTTGCAGAGGGACAACTGGAACTAGCTGGACAAAAAAAAACTAAGAAAAGAAGTCAGGGAGGGAGAAAACAACTGGAGTCCAGGAGGGAGAGGAGAGAGATTGGACGCGGAACCAGGAATGGAGGAAAGGCTGGAGACTGGGGGTAGACTGGAACTCAGATGGGACTCAAGGGAAGACTGGGACTGCCTGAGCAAAGAGACTGGAACAGTGTTGAGAAGCCTGAGGAATGGAGACTGAGACTGGTTAGGCAAAGGAGCATGGGATTGGGATCAGGGCTAAGAAAGAGAGGGGACTGGGACAGAAACAGTTTGGTGGTGACCAGGCAAGAGCGGTCAAGCTTAGGGAGCAGACAGAAGGTCTGTGTCCACTAGAGCACACTTCTCTGTAGAGTCTGGAAAGGAACCCAAGATGCCCGAGTTCACCATTTCTCTGCTGTCATCAAATATCTGTGAAACCCAGTGACAAAGTGTTTGACTCATCCCCTCTAGTGCCAGTCCATGCAGATGATGACAACCTACTGCTGATGTGAGTTATCAGTTAGCTGAAGTGACAGATGTCTGTGCAATAGATAAAACAGTTACCTATCTTTTGTAACTGTTGTTCTTCAAGAGGTGTTGCTCATGTACATTCCATTCTAGGTGTGTGCACGCACACATGCACAGTTGTCAGAGACTTTTGCCTTAGCGGTATCTGTAGGGTCAGCTGTGGTGCCCCCTTGAGTGCCACGCTCATGCGTCGGTATATTAGGTGCCACTGACTCTACACCCTCTCAGTTTCTTCTTGCCAGCAACTCCAACAGAGTAGGAGGAGGGCGGGTAATGGAATGGACATGAGCAACACATCTCAAAGAACAACCATTACAAAAGGTAGGTAACCATTTTTCCTTCGAGTGCTTGCTCATGTCAATTCCATTCTAGTGACTCACAAGCAGTATCCTTGGAGGTGGGCTAGGAGTTCACAGCTTAGTGGCTTGTAGTACTGCCCTACTGAAGCCAGCATCGTCGCGGGCCTGCTGGGTAAGTGCGTAATGGGACATGAATGTGTGGACGAATGACCAGGTAGCCACCCTACAGATGTCCTGGATAGGCACTTGAGCCAGAAAAGCTGCCGAAGAGGCCTGTGCCCTGGTCAAGTGGGTGGTTACAATCGCCGGGGGTGGCACCTTCACCTGATCGTAGCAGTAGTGAATGCTGGCGGTGATCCAAGAAGAAATTCTTTGAGTGGACACTGGGCGACCTTTCATCCTGTCGGCCACCACGGCGAACAATTGTGTCAACTTGCAGAATGGCTTGGTTCTTTCCATGTAGAAGACTAACATCCTCCTGACGTCTAAGGAATGCAGCTTACGCGCCTCCTCCTCCTCCTCTGACTTATGCAGCTTTGGAAAACAGACAGGTAAGAAAATGCCCTGGCTTGTATGAATCTGAGAGACCACCTTGGGCAGGAAAACCAGGTGTGGCCTCAGCTGGACCGTGTCTTTGTAAAAGACCATATAGGGCAGTTCCAAGGAGAACGCCCTAATCTCAGAGTCCCGGTGGGCAGATGTTATTGTAACCAAGAACACGACCTTCCAGAGGGACGGGGAGGGAGGTGAGACGGAGGGTCGGCTACGAACTGCAGGGTGTAACCCAACGGTCCGAGGTTAGCCGAGACCAGACCTATCGGAAGGGGCAGAGGTGGTCAAGGAAAGAGAGTGAGGATGGATCCAGTGAAGTGACTGGGGTGTAGTTCTGACCGCACCCTCAAAATGACTTCTTCTGGCCTCCCTGGTTTCTGGGAGGGTCAGGCTGAGCAGACGGGCGGGAAGTTGATGGGTGTCACCGCTTAGACCCCTTGCCTCGGTCCTTTCTCTTGTAGAAACCCAATCGGGGAGTTCTCCAGGACCTAGACTATGGGGGCAGAGGAGACGGAGGACGGAATGGCTTCCTGGCCTGTTGAGGAGTGTGAACGCCCAAGGAGCAGAGGGAGGCCCGGGAGTCTTTAAGGCCATGGAGCCTTGAGAACGTGAGCTCGGAGAAGAGCTCTGCCCCCTCAAACGGGAGGTCCTGAATAGCGGCCTGCATCTCCTGGGACAACCCGGAGGACTGCAACCAGGACCTGCGCCTCATGGCTACCATGGAGGCGACCACCCTGGCTGCTGAGCCAGTAGCATCCCAGGCCATTTAGAGGGCTCCCCTCGCCACTGCTGTGCCCTTGTCAACCAAAGCGGCGAACTCCTGAGCTCGATCTTGTGGGAGGGCCTCTTTGAACTTGTTAAAGGAGTCCCACAATTTAAAATTGTATCTGCCTAACAAGGCCTGGTGGTTAGACACCCTGAATTGTAGGCTGGCCGTTGAATAAATCTTTCTGAGAAATAAATCAAGTCTCTTGGCATCTTTGTTCTTTGGTGTGCCACTAACATAGCCCTGCCTGTCCCTTTCATTCACAGCAGACACAACCAGCGACGCCGCTGGAGGGTGCATGTAGAGGTATTCGAACCCTTTTGCAGGGATGTAATACTTCTTTTCCATCTTCTTAGAAGTCGGCAGAATGGAAGAGGGGGTTTTACACAGCAATTTGGCAATTTTAAGGACCCCTGGGTGGACGGGCAGTGCGACCCGGGCCGAGGTGGAGGAGAATATAACGCTAAAGAGGTGGTCGGACTCCTCCGCGACCTCCTCAATCTGTAGGTTCAAGTTAGCAGCCACCCTTTTAAGGAGGGCCCAGTGCCACTTGAAGTCATCGGGGGGACTACCTGTTTGGGAGTGACCCGCCACTGCTTCGTCCGGGTATGATGATGACGACTGCACCACCTGTGAAGGAGCAGGTTCCTCCTCCCTCTCCGAAGCAGCTGGGAGGGCTGGTGGGAACACGGGAGCGGCATTACTGGCACGCCCCACGGGTTCCAATAGGGCCACTGAGGGGGCCACAGTTCCTGCTGCCATATTGTCGCTGAGGGTGACGCACTGGTCTCACGAGTCGGTGGCGAATCACCTCTTCTTGGTGAAGAGCTGAACTCCCAGTCCGACTTGGACCACTGCCCTTCCAGCAACCAGGGCAGAGCCATCGAGGCCTGAGTATGCTGACTGAATCTGGTCTGCAACCAGTGAGGCGAGGGCCAGGAATGGCGCCTGCCCAATGAATGGTACCGGGGGAAAGGGACCAGTGCCGTGACAAGGAGCGGCCCCGCCCAGGCAGGGACCAACGTCTGGGAGACTGTCTGGGAGAAGGTGACCTGGGCCGCGGCAATCTCTGATAGGAAGCTCGCCAGTACCGGTGGTACAGGGACCGGCAGTACGGGGACCGGCGCAACCCCATGCCAGTGGTGCACTCCGCACTGATGCCGAAGTGCTCGGCGTGGGGTCCGAGTGGGAGTGCTCTGATGCAGGATGAAGTGCAACCTCCAGGAGGAGGGCCCTCAAGCAGATATTCCACTCCTTTTGGGTTATAGGTCGAAAGTTTTTACGGATTCAACACTTGTCCTTTCTATGGGATTTCCCTGAACACTTCAAGCAGCTGTCGTGGGGGGCACTGATAGGCATCAGCCTGTTGCATGACGAGCATGGTTTGAAGCTGGGAGAGTGGGGCATGCCCTGCTCCGGGGCGAAGTCCCAGTCGGGACTCTAACTACCAACTAACCTAACACTTAACTTAATGGCTAACTAAGTACCTACAAACTATATACAAAGAAGATAACAAAGGCTGTAAAGAACCGCAAATGCTCTTGCGATCTACAAGACAAGGAGCTCCAACCAACCATCACAGGCGGTAAGAAGGAACTGAGAGGACGTAGAGTTGGCAGTGCAGCACTCAAGGGGGTGCCACAGCCAACCCTACTGATACCGCTAAGGCAAAAGTCTCTGACAACTGTGCACATGGGCGCGCACACACCTAGAATGGAATTGACATGAGCAAGCACTCGAAGAAGAACTAAAGGTTCCAACCCTGTTGATTAATCTTGTGCGTTTCAGTGTGATGCCACATGATGGAATTACTGTTTTTTCAGTCTACTTTTTTTAAAACCTAGGAAATTACACACACAAAAACTGTTAAAAGATCATCATTAGGGTTACAAAGTCAAGCACTCAAAATTAGGAAATGACTGTGCAACCTTAATTTGTTCCCCTTATGCACATATATTATGATACAATCTTTAATTACATGATCACATACTATTTTTTTTCATAAGACCCATGTCTCATTCAGTGCACAGACTGGACGGTACTCACCTAATGAGCAGCTATTTAATATTTTGTTTCCTCCTCATTGTTCAATGTGTGGCCTCACGCCTTATTTACTGAACACTATCCAAACCCTGCTCTGAAGACAGAATTATTAATTTCCTCATAGGCTTCCTTATGCTATGCAATACTATGGTATCAGAATGCTTCATAAACTTTAATGAATTTAACGAACAAGATCCTGTTTCTATATATTAGTATATATACAAATAAATAAATACAATAACAAATACTATATGTCAATGCCACCTTAATGCAATGGCTCTCCAGACTACTGTACCTTCCCAGACTACTGTACCCCTTTCAGGAGTCTGATTTGTCTTGCGTACCCCCAAGTTTCACCTCACTTAAAAACTACTTGCTTACAAAATCAGACATAAAAATACAAAAGTGTCACAGCACATTACTACTGAAAAATTGCTTACTTTCTCATTTTTATCATTTAATTATAAAATAAATCAATTGAAATATAAATATTATACTTTCATTTCAGTGTATAGTATATAGGGCAGGATAAACAAGTCATTGTCTGTATGAAATTTTAGTCTGTACTTATTTTGCTAGTGCTTTTTATGCAGCCTGTTGTAAAACTAGGCAAATATCTAGATGAGTTGATTACCCTGGAAGACCCCTGCGTATCGCCAGGGATACACGTACCCCTGGTTGAGAACCACTGCCTTAATGCATGTTATTAACTCAAGAAACAGTCCCCCTTATACAAGATACCAGAAGTATATCCATCTGATACATCAGAAATGATGCCCTGACTAATGCCTGCTGCCCCTCTTTATTCTCCAAATAAAATATCAAATGCTATGTTTATAAATCCAGGAACCTACCTTTTCTATTGCACATTTTACCCAGTCTGGAAGAGCTTCCAAGTTCATGTGCCATACATTGCAAGTATACTGAGAAGCATCTGAATAATGTGATTTCTGTTAAATAAAGTCACATTACATTGTTAATCAACATTCATGTATGTATTCGTTTCTTAGAATAGAGCTTTTAGAATCAAATACAAAGGAAATTATTAGAAAATTAGGTAGGGGAGATAACTGTTTAAAAAAATAAAGCACTTCATGGACTGATTAATTTAGTTACTAACTGCTAAATCCATAGATCCTGGGGCACCCACTAAACCGGTAATTGGGTAACTGCTTTAAGTAACAGTGTGTTTCTGGTTCTGCAGACAGTAGACAGATTCTCTGACACGTATTCCTTCGTACCATAGAGAAAATATAAAGTTAGTTTTGCCTTTTCTTTTTTTGATCTGGCAGAACAATGTTTGACCTTGTCTACACTACAACCAAGTGTACTAGTACATTGATTTTAAAAATGGTTTCTCTGCCAGGGCAACATCTGTCTTATATATTTATATTTCTTTCTTTCTTTCATCTGTTCCAGAATAGGCCACTGCATAATCTTAAAAATAGTTTTAAAATTGTTTTTCTAAAATGCTGGTTATTGTAGTATAGACAAGTGTATTACCAAGGTATATTACTGTGTTACAATGGCAATAATGTGAACAACCAAAAAGAAGAAACAAAATTGCGATGAACAAGTATTTGTAACTAAGAATATTTCTAGACAGCAGTTGAGCCTTAAAATTGTTAACGTTTTACCAACTGCACTTTAAGTAATTACAACCATCCACCATCCTTTCATTCTGAAGTTACTGGACATAGAACTAAGTCACTGCAGCATGTATAAGGTATGAAACTCAGCAGGACACGTAGAGTTCTATTGTGCTGGAAATAGGGGAAGAGAGGAGGTATCACAGACATGGCAAATGGATTCCTTACACATAGATCCTCTGTCCATTAGTGGAGGAACTCCGGAAACTACAAAAATTGCTTTGCTAATGCACTGCTGTCTGGGAAAAACTAGATTCTGTCTTCTTCCTGAGGTCCATTGAGAAGACCGGCACAAAGTCAATTTACTCCAGTTTTGCACAAGAGTCAGGATTTCTATCTAAATGTTTATATCATGTTCATCACCTTGGTATCTGGTCCTAAGATTTGTTCCTAAAGTTTCCACCTCTCCAAGTCTTCTTTATTTATTATTCAGCTGCCATTATGTCTTCCACCATGAGTTTGAAGTGAATGCTTTCTCTCAGCCTGGGTACTTAAAGAACAGTTTGGCTGACAACCTGTAGATGATGAACTTATCATTTCAGCACAATACTCGCTTTTCAATGTCCCAGAAAAATTATTTACCTTTAATTGTTATCCTCTGTTGACATGTCACAGCAGAGCACTAGTTTCAATTCCATATTCCTATGAATGATGAAAATGGAGTTCCCTAAGCACTAATTTCTAAAGCATCCAGCATGCACCAATGGAATACTGATGCCCCCAAGTGCTCTGACCACAAGTTCCTTTCCCAGAAGGAGGTGAAACTACTCCCACAATATTAAAAATACCTGAATGATAAAGTAACAAAATCTCAAACTCTGTAGAGGCGGGAGAGAGGTAATCTCTTATAACGTGCAGTAACTTAAAGGACAGCAATAGACAATTAAGTCTCTCTTTTCTGAAGATATATAACCCTAGTCTTTGGAAACTAAAAAGCTCCAAGGATGTCTCTATAAAACAAGGCAGCAATGTAAGAAAAACATGCAACAGGAAGTAGGAACTGCAAACAAGGTTAATGTACTTAACAGTAGACAGACAGGAGATTTTTGAGTGAAGGAATACATTCAATAAATGTTGGTGTTTTTGATAAAGAAAGAACACATCTCTTACAACATACACCAGAAGGAAAGATATTCCAAAAATAAGATAGTTATATGGTGGGAAAGTTTGGATTCCCTTGCTCCAAACAAACTTTCTATAGCACACTAAGGCCTGGTCTACCCTAGGGGGAAGATCGACCTAAGATACGCAACTTCAGCTATGAGAATAGCGTAGCTGAAGTCGACGTATCTTAGTTCGACTTACTTCACGTCCTCACAGCGCGGGGTCGATTGCCGCAGCTCCCCCGTCGACTTTGCTTTTGCCTCTCGACGAGCTTGAGTTCAGCAGTCGATGGGAGAGCAATCGGGGATCGATTTATCGCATCTACACTACACGTGATAAATCGAGCCCCGATAGATCGATCGCTACCCGCCGTACCCTAAGTGTAAACGGGAGCTATGTCTACCTCAGACAGGTGAGGCCTCAGAGATGGGATGCTGACCAGACTGAAGTCTAACAAGATTGAGGTTTTTTTTATTAAATTTCCTGGCCTTCATGTGGGTGATAATCGAGCCTTCCAATTTCAGTTACAACTGTGCATATCCAGAATAACTCCACTGCCTTCAAAGGAGTACTTCTGAATTTACACTACTGAAAGCAGAATTTGGCCCTAACTGTTCTGAGAAAAGATCGGTATAAAGAAAGATTATTCCTAAATGACTATCAAAAATGTGCATAGCAAAAAGGTTCATACAGGAATGTATTATGGCATATTTGAACAAGTTATGTGCATTATATCTCTAACATACAAATTCACTCAAAACAGTTCTGATTATTTTGGGGGGAGATTTTAGCGCACCATCCAGAGAAGATTACTATGTAATTTCAGTAACTCTTGAAAAGTTATTTACATTGTTTAACTGACCAATTAATGTTAACTAATTACAATTTATATACACACATTCCTTTTTAACACCAGTAACAGGATACACTACTAGATAGTCATTTGCCTTTTGGTTGTGTCAAGTTTTTGTTTGCGCTAGAAAGATGTCAATGGATAAAAGAAATCTATAGCTAATACATTTTTTTTAAAATAGCAGTTTAATTGTTGATTTTTAAAAATAACAATAATGCTTTCTTTTTAGATGAGTTGTTTTATCAACTGTGCAGTCTGCAGAGTAACTTTTCTGGTGGAATTTTTATACAGAGAAAATAAAAAGTACATCTGCTGTACATAACTGTAGTAACTTTTCTCTCTGTTAGCATTTTATTTTGCTTTCTAAGATGACAAGAATAGAAAATATTCATATTTCATTTATTTTATTCCTTTATTATTAAAATATTAGGAACCAAATAGCTTTCATAACCTCCTAAATTACTGCAAAGGTTTATACTGTAGAGATAAATGACAGAATGCTAGTGCTATAGCATTTCAGAACAAATTCAAACAATTACCGATCCCTGCTTTACACTTTTTAGGGATCATAGATCCTCACCAAATCATTAGAAAGGACTTCAAAAATAATTAACTAAAGAATTAAAGAACACAGAATATACAAAGGCAACACAAAAAATGTCTTCAGAACATGAGAAATAACAAAAGTGGCATTCTGAGATGCAGTAGTTAATGTACTGTGAAAGAGATTTTCGAATTGGGAAAACTTGGAAGATATCGTTTTATCATAAATTGAAGTGTAGTCCCAATGATAAAGTATAGGAAGAGAATAAATTCTTAATGTAATCACTTACCATAACTCCCATTCTCCTCAATGAGAGTTACATGGATTTGTTGAAGAAATAATATATTCTTATCTATTCTTCTTGTGAAACAGTGAATGGGTTTATTCACATACTATATTTCTAACACAATAACTAAGCACGCTTTAAAAGCTATTAAAAATCCTACAGCAAAAAAAAGGATTCTAACTGCTGTTTTGTACTTAATAATCCCTTTAGTGCTACAGTAGTTTTAAACTATTTCTTTTGAAAAAATCTTGTATCCTACTCTGACAAGTTTCTATATTAAAGTCCTTCCAACAATCCATTTTAATCTAATCCTAAATCAGAGAGATCCCCTTTTGTTTGAAAGCCATCAAACAGAAAACATTAACAAACACCCCCTTCCTCCCCAGACCCTGAACATCTGTAACAACACGGTCAGGGTGAATTTCATTTACACTAAGGCTACTTTACACAGCTCTGGCCATGTCAAGCGGCCTTAAAGAGGGAGTACATTATATTCACACACACATTAGGGCCCCCTCACATGATTAGAAGGGTGTAAATGGCATTATCATAAATGAAAAATCAGGCTCTCAGCCTTCCCACTACCACGGGGATAGTTGATAAGTTCTTGGCCCTGCTGTGCCACCGACAGGACTTTTAATGGCCCAGTCAGTGGTGCTGACCGGAGCCGCCAGTGTCCCTTTTCGACTGAGCGTTCCTGTCAAAAAACGGATACCTAGCAACCCTACCTCTTCTCCGCATTCATATTTGATTCTGTGGCTGCAGAAGTATTTGGGCTCCATTTTACAGATATGCCTCAGGCCAGAACTTGGGCCTAACAATTGAGATATAAATAATGTTGTGAAAAAATCAATACATTGAGACAGCCATATTTTTATGGACATATGAATGATGAATTCTGAGAACAATAGCCTATGAAACTCTAGGGTTTTAAATTGTGTAGTTATGGAAACCAATATGCATTTGTGAGTTTGTAACTGTATAAAATCTCTGATCACTGACTGGCTGTAAAGCAATATTTAATGCTATATTGTTTATATTATTCTCTTAAAAGAATGAAAATTAATTTCAATCCCTAGTCATTACATCCTTCTCCACTGGCAAGCATGGCATTTTGGAGTGTTTCTGGTGCATCAGAAAATCAATATAGTGTATTCTGTTTACTTTTCTCTTTGATCCAACATCATAAAAGATGTCAGCGGGGTGGTGAATATCTTGGGAGACAGCTTGATAATTAACTGCTGTTGCAAAGCAGCAGGAGGTGCTCATCCATTGTTTTCTGTATGATTATTTTTAATTAAGATGTTGTGAATTAAAAAAAAATAGTATTTTAAATGTGTAGGCCATTCTGTTGTAAGAGGCGTCAGCTCTGGTGAGTTATGATATTTTTTATCACATTTCCTATGCCCCACCTTTTTAAAGTAAACAGCAGCAGTCAATCTGACACGTAGAAATATCTGGCATATATAAAATTAACTTTACTAAAAATGCATGTCAGTATGAAACCCACAGAACTCACTGCTACAAGATATTAAGGCAACAAGTTTATTGGGATTCAAAAAAAGGTTTGGACTTTTACATGAATAATAAAAATATCTACATTTACACAAGCTAGCATACAAATGTATAAGGCATATCAACCCTCATCATGCTGCAGAACATAAAGGTAATAACTAAGGTCTAGATTCACAAAGAGGACTTATGCATTGCAGCACCTAACTCCTAGGTTCCCTGCTGCCCAATACAATTCACTGTCCCAAGTTAGGTGCCCAGACTCCCCATGCATTGTATGGGGAGAGTTAGGAGGCTAAGAAAGGGATTCTCAGAAGCCAGAAAAAAGCTCTGGAGAGCTGCCTAAGCTAGCCAGGAGTGAAATGTGGAGGAAAAGGGCTGGGCTTAGGGCCCAGAGCCACAAAAGTTATGTCTACACTGCGTGCAGGAGCGAGCCTCCCAGCGCAGGTTGACAGATAATTGTGTGGATTTGTGTAGGTTGCAAATGAGGGGTGTGTGCTGTGGTGAGGGACTATATGTATTTGAGGTTACTGTGTGTGCTGACTGTGATGTTGTGTTTGGGTTGTGTTCCTGTGTCTGGGGGGATGGGGGTTGTGCTGGGAGATTTGTGTTGATTTATGCAGGTGGGAGTTGGGTCAAGTAATCTACCACCTGTGCAGTCTCCCTCATATTACCAATGAAACTGATGTATGCAAATTAGCTGTAGAGTAAGGGTGGTGATTATGCTACCTCTGACATCGCATTGGTCTAAGACTCTTGGCATGGCATAGATACATGCCTTACTGTAGCTGTACACCACACAGGAGTAATTTGTTAAATTAAAATGGCTAAGAACATAAAATCTGGATGGTAACAGACAACAAAACCCAGTGATGATTCAACCTGGTGATATTCCGAAGAGAAAGAGCCCTGAACCATGCTTGTTGCTGTTTTCATTGCTTCACACTGACTGTACAGACATTTTGGCTGCAGAGTGACACACAGCGACATTCCTGGAATCTTATTATATATAGGTACTAAAATCAATGGCAATGGAAAAATAAAGAAGCTATACTTACTTCAAATAGTTGTTTTCCATTACATTTTATGAGGCAATCAGAATTTGCTATGTATTTTCTACACTTCCAGCAACGAAGCATGTCAACTTCTAGACTATTCATTTTAACGTCTGGTTCTTCAACTGTTTATCTGTTAGAGCTATAAAGACAATAAAAATGTATAATTCATTTAAGCACCTATAATCTGTTCAAATTACAGAGGGTGTCAGCCTGCGATTCTGAGTCACATGAACAGTCCCTACTCACACTAGCAACATATACTATTACAACTTTGATTTTATATAATACTTTTCATCCAGCTAATTGCTCCTAGGGGAATTCTGCGCCAAACAATTAAAAATTCTGCGCACAATATTTTAAAATTCTGCAAATTTTATTTGTCAAAATAATACTACATAATCGTGCCAGTTTCAATTATTTTGGTAATTTATTTCAAAATAACTGTCATTAAGTATGTCTGTAACAATACAGACACTCATAAAAATTCCCCCAGGAGACGAGTTAAAGAAACCTCTACGACAGCCCAGTTCCTGTATCCTTGTCTCCTCCCTCCCCTAGAGCTCAGCCGGTGGGCCAGACACCCACAACCCCTCCCTCCCAGAACCCAGCCATAGGACCCCCACAGCCAATACACCCAAACCCCAGCCGCGGGGTCCCCCAGCCCAGACACCTGCCCCTCTACCCCTCAGAGCCCAGGGATCCAGAGGGAGAAATAGCTTGATGCTCGGTCCCAGGCTTGTGTGGAGTTTCCTGCATGCCGCTGTCTCCTTCCCTCAGGGCATGTGGGGAACTGCAGCTGCCGGGAACCCTTTAGCTCCTTTCTCCTCCCCACAGCAGTGTCTTCTATATGCGAGCTGGGCTCTGCTGGGTCCAGTGGCCCCTAGTGGCAGCCCACAGCACTGCAGCCCATTTCTGTGAGGGAAAGGAAATTCAGCTTGCACAATGTTAATTTCTGCAAGATTCTGCATTGCACAATAGCAAAGATTTCCCCCAGGAGTAAATAGTTATATAGCACCATATATCTGCATAGTTCTTTAGAATACCAAAAAGACAAGGTCCCTTCCCCACTGAGTTTACTATCTAAAGCTCTGATCCGGCAAGTTACTCTGTGTGAGAGGACCCCTACCATTACAGTCAACAGGGACATCACTCTGGGCCAAGGGTCAGCCCACTTGCAAGACAGAAACTTAAATTAAGACACCACCAAACAGAAAGAGATGACATTTGATATTCTGTCTTTGCTCATCACTGTATTCCATAATTTTCTTTGGTCTTCCCTATGACTCTTCCCTGAAGACTCTTCCCCATCCCAATTTCTCTTTCAAACTTTCTGTCAGGGACCTCATAAAACTCTCCCTTTCCCCCTGCCCTCCCAGAAATCCACCTCCTGTTCCAGTCCCCTGCTTTTTCTGATTTCCTTGGCCCAGCTACTTGAAAATTAAACCTAAGATTTATGTTTAAAGGTCTCCTGGATCATGGTGCTCTGGCCATCCCTATTCTAAGCCTTGAAAGATTACATTGAAATTAAAATCAGCATTTAAAATTAGTGGCAAAAGATTACAGAAAGGATTCTGTGTGTGCCTGCAATATCAATTTGCAACTGAGTCAACAATTTCACACTTATTTCTATTGACTTTTCATTAATAATACACTGAGAGATATCTAACAAATTGTTTGTACAGCCTATTGCCTTCCTTTGCATTTCTCTCTAACAAGCAATAGCCGAGGATGCATGTCATCTATCTGCTCGGTTTCCGAAGAAAGATCATCTGATTAAAGGAAAAGCGATGAAATGATGCAAATATTTATGTCAAAAACTGAGTACTTGTTTCAGCAGAAAGTACTTGCTCTTCATTCTGCTTTTTCCTCCACAATAAACTAGGCTTCTGCTCTCTTACCAAAGCTTTAGTTGTAACAATATTCTGTTTACTTAAATGGTAACTATGATTATAACATACAACCAGACTATTAAAAAAAACAACCCATGCTCAGACACTGAAATAAGACAGATCCGCTTCAGTGCTTTTCATATTTTTCTGCAGCTTTCAATCCGCAGGTAAAGTATGAACTTATGTTAAAACTCCAGTATTCTTTTATTTCTAGACAAACTAATAGAATAGTATTAGTAGTAAGTAGGACCTTCAGATCAATATTAGTTGAACGAAAGATCATGGTAGGTGCATTTAAGCAAAAACAGAATATTCACATTCAAGACCTTGTCTTGCACATGGCAAAAATTTAATAAAATGCAAATGCTTTGAACCACACAGGACATCCCTGTATCTTGAGTTTTGCCTACACAGCTACTGTCAACACAGTTATTTTAATAGCCCATCAGCATATGACATATTTGAAAGCAGCAGTCAAAGGGTATACAAAAGTTAAATGTCTCTCTCAAGAAAGTATTCAATTCAAATTCAGGTTTTGAAATGTAATGAATACGATCACTCAGGGAATGCTGCTGCAAATATAATTTTGAACACACCTTAAATGCACTGTGAAAATGTAATTCCAAATTATGCATTTATAAATATTACAAAATTAGCTTTGATCTATTTGACTAATGGTAGGTCTTTCTTGTCTATCTTATAATATACATTAATAATTATGTATTTAGTCCAACAATGCACCAACGAGGATCTCAAGAGTACAACCAATCTATAAGGACTGCAAGGGGTGTTTCTTTGTATATAGTTTTGAGTTTCTTTGACTAGCTCAAATTTGTATTTCAGAAGTTTCCAAATAAAGCTCTCATCCTTGACATTTACCTGTATTCAAACAAGGCCTGTTTATCTATATATTACATTATGCTCCATTTCATTTTTCATACCATTAAAAGAATCCATCTTATTATAACAACATCTGGCACCCACTCAATCATTTATTTTGCTAAATAGATGATCACTTGCTTTTTGTTGCTTCACAATATGAGCATGTTCAAAACAGATTTTTCTTATCTGCCCCATGTCCATATGCAAAGACAGTTTAGTTAATTTTATGCATTCATAATAAGAATTTTACAGTAACTGTCTCATTTCTTTACTACTTTTTCTGTCAGAAAATGCCGTTAGTGTACAGCTATGTCAAACCATAGTTTAAAAAATGGAAATAAATAACTTGGAGGAACAAATTACAGCAGTTTGCAGTATTATTCTACCCTAGCAGTTGTTTTTAATGAGAAAATTCCTGAAGGTCTATTAAAGTTCTGCACACCTGTGCTTTTCTTCAGTTCTCACTATGGAGGAAACAGACAACCTATAGCCCAATTTGTTGCAAATAAAGATCTGTGTAACAAAAGGGTTTTTTTTTTAAGTAAATGCTTGCATATAATCTCCCATAATGAACTCTGCTTCTTTAGTGCTAGACTTGGCACAAATGTGTCTGTGGGGTTTGTATTTTTCAGAAGCAGAATACGAATTCTTACTGAAGTGGATGATAAGGGGGAAAACAGTACAGTCTTAACAATAGATTACTTTGTTATTTTGCAAAGTCTATACTAAAATGAGTAGTGTTTAGGGGGACTGCTTCTTTGTTAAGTACTTCAACAGTAGTACCATAGCAATTTTAATTGTACAGTGCTGTACTATAATAGCTGACTTAAATTAATAATAGAATGGAGAACTTCACATTTAAATCAGTCTCATATGTTCAGAAACCTTTAGCTGAAGAGCACTGTGAACTTAAAAGGCTAATCATAGCCAGAATATGAGTGGAACCTGAAGTTCAAGCCACCCTTATATGCAGAGAGGTTAGTAGTGAGGTACCCCAAGAATCATTGAAGCACAATTGTTCAACATAGGTGACTAACAACCTAGAAGGTGGAGTGAATAGTGAAGAGAAAACATTTGCCAATAACATTCTTTAGATTAGTCAAGACTTGTAATGACCATGAGGACCTTCAAAAGGACCAGAGAAGACTAAGTAACTGGGCAATACAACGCAAGAAAAATTCAACATAGACAAGTGCAAAATAATTCAAATTGGAAAGCATAACTTTAACAACTAATATACACCAGAGTGCATTCTGAATTAGTTTAATTTCTCAGAAACGAGATGTAAGCATTGTGGACAGCTCAGTGAAGACATCTCTGAAAATATTATAATGCTGTTACATAGGTGGAATTAGGGTGACCAGATGTCCCGATTTTATAGGGACAGTCCCGATTTTGGGGTCTTTTTCTTATATAGGCTCCTATTACCCCCCACCCACCCCCGTCCCGATTTTTCACACTTGCTGTCTGGTCACCCTAGGTGGAATGGAGAAACCCACAGCCTCCTCTCCCCAAACACTGATCAGCTCCAGAAGCTCAGCATTGCTCCAAGCAGGAGATCCTTTGCTCCCTGGAGCAGGCATTGTCACCTGGCCAGATGATAAGTGAGCACTTGCCAAGAAAACAGGAAGGAGAGTTTCAAAGCTCCGGGGGCTTTACAGGGGGAGGGGTGGATGTCTGTTTACCTGGCAGCAGAGCTGCTGGCCAGAGTGGTCACTTAGACACTATGGGATATCCTCCAGAGGCTAAAAGTTCTGTAAACTGGGAGAACGTGTCTTCACTTACACACTACCGCAAAAGTATCACCAGTAAGAGCTGTATGCCTCTCATGGAGGTGGTTTTCTGAGTTTCATCGCAAAAAGTCATTGACAAGTGTAGATGCTCCCATGGTTTTTGCGCAAAAGAGGGATTTTTTTCCACTTTAAATGGCAAATGTAGACATGCCCTTAAGCACTACAGTGGTGCAGCTGTACCGCTAGACAAGCCCCAACTCGCTGGTCTTTACCACCCTTCAGCTTGACAGCAGGAAGGCACAAACCATTTGAATTGCATTGTGTCAGAAGGAACCGGACGTCCATAGAGCTCGGCCAAGCCTGCTGATACCAGCAGTGCAGGCGAGGTGAGGGATCACGGGGGTAACTCACGCTGGCCTCGGGGACCCACTGGCAGCTGAGCTAGTTCTTCATTGCACAAAGCGGAGAGATCACGAACTCCAACCAGCTCCCTGGAGGCACAGCCCCAGTAGTAGGGTGAGCAGGCAGCAAATGTGAAAAATCAGGACAGTGGGTCAGGGTGGGGGGTAAGTGGCGAGAGCCACCGGCGGGTTTTCCCCTCCCCAAGCACACAAGCAACCTGCGGCGCGTCTCCCCGGGGAGGCGCGTGGGGAGGGGACCCAGCAGCGGCCTCGGGAAACTCGGCCGGTTTGACAGCGACCCCGCAGCCAAGCCCGCCCCGGCCCGTCGCTGGCCACGGAGCGCCGCAGCCAGTAACGGACCCCACGCACCCCCCGGGAGGGGCCGCCCAGCCCCACTCGGAGGCCGGGCCTGCCCCGCAGGCTGGGGATGGCTGTGTCCCGGGCTGGCGCCTGGCGCGGCCGCCCCGGCTTAGGGGCAGCAGGCCAGGCGGAGCTAGCAGCGCCCCCCGCTTACCGTACGGGGGTGTCCGTCAGTCAGGCCGCGGCGCCGGCCGCTCGAGCAGGCGCGGGGCCGGGTACTGGCGGAGACTCCGGGTTGGGTGCAACAGCTGCCGACGGGAAGAGACGGGCGACAAACAGCAGCGAAAAGCGCTCCGTGCCGGGGTATGGGGCAGGCTGGGGCGGTGGGAAGCAGCTGCTGCACCGGGGACTGCGGGGGCTGGGAGACGGGGTGCGGGCTCCAGTGTGTGACACAGTTAGCAACTGGAACTGCTGATCCCCCTCCCCGCGCCGCCGCCGCTGCTTCCGCCTCCTGGGGTGAGGGAGAGACAACAGGGCAGCGCAAGGTGCCTCTTCACTCAGCCCGGCCCGACTGGGGATGGGTGTTAGGGAAGGGGTCTAGACCAGGGGTAGGCAACCTATGGCACGTGTGCCGAAGGCGGGATGCAAGCTGATTTTCAGTGGCACTCACACTGCCCAGGTCCTGGCCACCGGCCCAGGAGGCTCTGCATTTTGTTTAATTTTAAATGACGCTTCTTAAACATTTTAAAAACCTTATTTACTTGACATACAACAATAGTTTAGTTATACACCTCTACCCTGATATAACGCTGTCCGCGGGAGCCAAAAAATCTTACCGCATTACAGGTGAAACCGCGTTATATCGAACTTGCTTTGATCTGCCAGAGCGCGCAGCCCCGCCCCCCCCCGGAGCGCTGCTTTACCGCATTATATCCGAATTCATGTTATATCGGGTTGCGTTATATCGGGGTAGAGGTGTATATTATAGACTTATAGAATGAGACCTTCTAAAAACGTTAAAATGTATTACTGGCACGCGAAACCTTAAATTAGAGTGAATAAATGAAGACTCGGCACACCACTTCTGAAAAGTTGTCGACCCCTGGTCTAGACCCTTTCCCAGGGGTCAGCTGCAAGTTTAATGGCCGTTTGGATGAAGGAGCAGATGAAGACACTCTAGTGTTGGTATCCCGGAGCCCCTGTCAGGGACCAGACCACATTGGGCTAGGCGCTGTACAAACACAGAGTCCCTACACATCTTACAAACTATACCACAGGAGACAACAGATGGCTAGACGCAGACGGGTGTACAAGAAAACAACAAGACACTTATCAGTGACGGGCAGGAATCACAGCACAACAGCAGTCTAACTGTCAGTCAAGTTTTTTGTAGGAATCATCCCATATGAGCATCCCCTATTAGACACTGGCTCTGAGCTGTGTTGCCAATCCCTCATGTTCAGGTATCATGAGGCAAACTCCAAAAAAATCATGATTGGCTTAAAATACATTAGATTTGTAATAGTAATAACTTTTAGGTTCATTTTATTTACCTTCAGGTTTTTGAGCCATCAGGGTGCACCAGTCACATTTCCAAGCTTTTCTCTAAAACCACAAGAGCTAGATACTTTTTTAATGAAAGAGGAGTCTCATGTAATCAAAAGGATTACAGGAGCTGGGGTTTTAAGTACAACACCAAATATCTCAATAATTCACAATAAACTTACAGCAAAAATACTGCTGTTTCAATGGGACATTTAAACTTTCCCATCAGGCTTTTTAAACAAATCTTCCTCATTCAGCTTGTCCAAGTCTCACATCCATTTAGAATATAACATAAGAATGGCTCTACTAGTCAGATCAATGGTTCAGCTAGCCCAGTATCCTGTCTTCTCACAGTGTCCAATGCCAGATGCTTCAGAAGGAATGAACAGAACAGGACAATTAGCAAGTGATCCATCCCCTGTCATCGAATCCTGCTTTCTGGCAGTCAGAGTTTAGGGACACCCAGACAATGGGGTTACATCCCTGACCATCTTGGCTAGTAGCCATTGATGGCCCTATCCTCATGAACTTATCTAATTCTTTTGAACCCAGTTATACTTTTGGCCTTCACAACCTGCCTTGGCAATAAGTTCCACAGGTTGACTGTGCGTTATGTAAAGAAGTACTTCCTTATGTTCGTTTTAAACCTGCTGCCTAATAATTTCATTGGGTGATCCTTGGTTTCCATGTTAAGGGATAAATAACATTTCATTATTCACTTTTTCCACATCATTCATGATTTTATAGACATCTATGCCACCCTTAGTCGAGTCGTCTCTTTTCTAAACTAAACAGTCCCAGTCTTTTTAATTTCTCCTTGTATGGAAACTGTTCCATACCCCTAATAATTTCTGTCTGCCCTTTTACACTTGACTTGCCAGAGTTTATGCTCCTTTCTATTTTCCTCAGTAGGATTTGACTTCCAATCATGGGCGGTGGGTATAATAGGCCAGGGGAGACTCTGCCTCCCCGGCACTGCCGCGGCCACTGGACTCCTGGTTGTGGGGTTTGGCAGGGGAAGATTTTGTTTTATTATGCCCCATGCAGGTTCTGGCTGAGGAGGCAGTATGTGCTATTCAGTTTCCTGGGCTCATCAGTCATCTCCCTGGACTCCAGAGAGATTACGGATGAACCCAGGAAGCTGCGTAGCAAATACTGCCTCCTCAGCTGCCCTGGAACCTGCCTGGGGCATAGCAAAAGTTTCTTCCGAGGAGAGTCCGAGATGCTTTTCCCCGTGGCAGCTTAGGGTCTGGGGAGGTGCAGCGCAGCTGGCTCAGGACACCTCCGGGCGAGGGAGGGGGCGAGGCAGTAGGGGCAGAGCTGGGGGCTAGCCTCCCCAAAGGGGGGGGCTCCACACACTGCCCATGCTTCCAATTTTTAAAATATGTCATTTTATTTCTAACCACCTCTTTTACTCTGTTGTTTAACCATGGTGGCATTTTTTGGTCCTCTCACTGTTTATTTAATTTGGGGCATACATATAGTTTGAACCTCTATTATGGTGTTTTAAAAAAGTTTCCATGCAGTTTACAGGCATTTCATTCTTGTGACTCTTCCTTTTTAATTTCTGTTTAACTAGCATCCTCATTTCTGTGTAGTTCCCCCTTTTGAAATTAAATGCTACTGTGGTAGGTTTCTTTGGCATTTTCTCCCCTACAAGGATGTTACATTTAATTTCATTATGATTTCTATTACCAAGCACTTCCGCTACATTCGCCTCTTGGACCAGATCCTGTGGACCACTTAGGACTAAATCAAGAATTGCCTCTCCCCTTGTGGGTTCCTGGACTAGCTGCTCCAAAAATCAGTCAATAACGGTGTCTAGAAATTTTATCTCTGCCTCTCATCCTCAGGTGTCATGTTCCCATTCAATATGAGATAGTTGAGATCCCTCATTATTATTGAATTTTCTATTTTTGTAGCCTCTCTAAGCTCCCTGGGCATTTCACAGTCACTGTCACCATCCTGGCAAAGGGATCAGTAGTATATTCCTGCTGCCTGTATTTCTTTCCTCAGTCTACATAAACTCAATGTATACCAAATTTGCCTTTATCTTGCACCCAAACTTGCTGTTATCATCTGTTCTTCAAAAAATATTTACACCTTTAATACTAAATCATGAACCTGAGTTTATAATAATCCTTACTCCATCCCTGTCTCAATTATTTTAATCTCCCTGAGTTTGCATTCATACTGGACTATACATTCAGTGTCTGTACAGATATTTTGCATGCTACTTCTATTTTTTCATCTTTAAAAACTTGTTACTGATCAAACATGGCATCTTTTTATAGTGCTATAAGGTAAAGCCACCTCCCACACAAGTGTTTATGTAAAAAAATCCTCTTTTAAAGATGAAGTCATCTGTTTCCCATTTTAGGACAGAGTGGTCTGTTGGTAAATATTTTAATATACAGTGACCTATCATTTTTCCCTGATGCAAGGAACAGTAGTCAGAGTAGGACCCGAGGCTGGAAAGTTCCGATTTTTAAAGAAGACCCAGTTTTCAACTCCTTCTGCCAGTCTTGCTTCTTGCACTCCAGATAGGCTTCATCCCCAGGAAGAACAGGTGGTTTCCATCACTGCACTGCCCTCCTTTTGAGATTGTGGCTGTATGACTCCCTGGGGCCTAGGAACCTCACTGATGGATTGTCATGCAGATCCAGTCAACCAGCATATTCATCAGCTGCCCTTGCTACATCCTTCATCCTTGGAAAATTCTACTAATGTTTTGGGGTTGTACTAATGCTCATAGACCCCTCCAGTGAAGGAGAGGGTGCATCTACTTTCCGATGCTGCAAACTCCCATCATAGATATTCTATGGCTGGTTAATGAGTTATAAAAAGGTGCCAATGTATTCTAGAGTTGTAAAATTGCCATGGAATCCTCTCCTCACTGTAGAAGACTGATTTTGAAGCTAAGCTTCTAGTCTTTTATAACATTCCTAGCCCTTCTGACTGTGGAGAAAATCTTGAAAACATGAACATGAAAAATTGATGCATTGTTGTTTTCCTGAAATCTCACAAACACTGAAACTATAGTTCAGTGGTGTGCGCTATCCCCATTCACCAACTCTGTAAGCTAAAAACACTTTAAATCTCAACACTTAACTATTTCACTACTCATCGTTTTAGCAGAAATATCTAGCTTGTGCTTTTCCCAATGGCAAACTGCCTCCCACCTCTACCCTCGTGGGGAATTCGAGATTTAAGGCCATGTCTGCACTACCACTTTTGTCAGTATAACTTATGTCGCTCAGAAGCATGAAAAAACACACCCCTGAGCAACATAAGTTACACCAACAGAAGTACAGGTATGGACAGTACTATGTTGGTGGGACAGCTTCTCCCACCGACGTAGCTACCGCCGCTCATAGAAGTAGTTTTATTATATCGACAGGAGAGCTCTCTCCCATTGGCATAGAGCGGCTACAAGAGCGATCTTACAGCGGCATAGCTGCATCACTACAGTTGTGTCGCTGAAAGTTCGCTAGTGTAGACATGGCCTAAATAAGTAAAACAGGAGATAGTGTACTAATTGTATTGTTGTGGGTTCAGTGAAGCATCCTTGAGGCTGGTGGGCATAGCAGCTGCCCTTCATTTAAGATAACTGTGAGAGAGAGTTACACAGCCACCTAAAACAATGGCATATATGAGACCACCCACGAATTTGAACCATGTAGGCAGAAGGTATTGGCTGGGCATTGTTTGGGTAAGTGTGTGTGTTGGGGCTGTAAGCAAAGAAACAATCTCCCTTTATTTTGGTTCCAGCTGTGCTCAGGAAAACAGGACTTTGTACATTCTTTGTAAACAAACAAGATTGCATCAAAGGTACCAGATTCCACCCTCTCTCCTTCAAACTGGAAAAAAACTACAAGAATCTGAATTTGGCAAGTCACACAGGTCAAAGAAGACTATTATTCATTTTCACAATCTCACACTGCCACAGAATCCTATGCACAACTGCAGTAGTCACGCCGGAACTTGGCAAACTCAAGCAGGTGATTAAGACATTTTTTTTAGCTTGCTTTTCTGGTCATAGCAGTAGTGCAGAGGAGAATTGTCCAGACTGGCTAAGCCAAGCTTTTATCAGCGAGGAGCCAAAGATAGGAGAGAGGCATCAGAAGAAAGAGCCTTATACGAGAGAAAATAATATGATTATTGTATAGTATTTGTACTATTGTAGCATCTAGGAGCACTAATTATATACAAGGACTCCATTACGTTAGGTGCTGTATAAACAAAACAAAAAGATAGATTGTAAGCTCTTTGGGGGCAGGGACTAAGTATAAGCCAAGAGACAACCGACGGACAGACAGACAGACAGATGGGGGAGTACAAGGAAACAGTATTTGTCAGCATGATAGGCATTCATCTCAGCACACCAGCAGCCTAACCATTTCTGAGTTTTTTTTATAGGCATCACAGCAAAGGAGAGTTTTAACAAGGGATTTGGAAGAGGAAAATCAGGGACAGCCTGGGAGAAAGCACGAAGGTGCTTGTTTGAAAAATTGACAAGTGAGAGATGGAGGCTGGTATAATGGGTCTATTGGAGGCAGGAGCTGCTATCCTGATAGTGAATGAGCAATGATAGGCATGATGTGGATAGGCTGTGAAGAGCCTTAAAAATGAATATAAGTAGCTAATGTTTGATGCGGGAGGATGGGGGAGCCGGACGAGGGGTGACAGGGTCAAAGTGACTGGCTGGGAAAATGATCTTTGCAGCAGCATTCTAAATGAGGGGCAAGACTGATTTGTCAAGGCCAGAGAAAAGATGTTCTAGTCATTGAGATGTAAGATGATGAAAGCCTGGGCAAGAGTTTTAGCTATGCAGATGGATAGGAAAGGCCATATTTAGAGGTGTTATACAAAAAAAATTGGCAAAATTTAGCCTGGATTTGAAGTCCTAGAGAAAGGTCTGAGTTGAAGGTGACATCCATATTACTGGGGTAAGTAACAGGCAGGAGGGTAGTGTTATCCTCAGTGAGTGAGGAAAGAGATAGCAGGGAGGGCTTGGGCAAAGGAAAGTTTAAGAGCTTTGTTTTAGCCATGTTGAGTTTGAAGCGATGGCCGGACATCCACAAGGAGCAACCTCAGATTCACATCCCAGGTGTCGCTCAAGTTTCATTTGACTCAATGGAGAAGGTGCTATCAGCTGGCTCCCTTCTCACCTAGACTGGTCTGGACATTTCTCAGGATCAGGAACATGGTGAGATGGCAAAGCCTAGGGCAGGGATCGGCAACTTTTGGCACGCGGCTCACCAGGGTAAGCACCCTGGCGGGCCAGGCCGGTTTGTTTACCTGCCACATCCGCAGGTTCAGCCGATCGCGGCTCCCACTCGCCGCGGTTTGCCGCTCCAGGCCAATGGGGGTGGTGGGAAGCAGCGGCCAGCACATCCCTCGGCCCGCAGGAGGCTTACCCTGGCGAGCTGCATGCCAAAGGTTGCCGATCCCTGGCCTAGGGTCTCAGCAAGTGAGGACCATGATGGTGAAGCTTAGTGTTACAAAGTCACACTTTTTTCTTCCTCCTCTCCTCATTCCCAACCAAGTTGCCAAGTACTATCTGGGGGGAAAAAAACTGTTCAAAAAGTGGGGACAACTTTGTCTCATTGAAATTAGCCAACCAAAACAAACATCCATATATGGGAACTTCCTTACATCTCAATAACATTTTGGCCTGTTATAACACTTCTGTGACTTCACCAGGAGCTTTTGAAACTCCTAATCTCAAGTCTTTCACTTGAAACCCATCCAGAGTACATTCTATTCTATATAGGTTCTTATACCACCATGCTCATCACTGTAGTAGCTGAGTGACTTCCAGTAGCGCATTAAGCAACATGATTAAACATATGTCATGTATTCGTTTACTATACTCTCTGCAGGGGGAGAAGTGTGTGCAGTAGAGTGTCTTGTTTTGGTACAGTTTGGTAGGTGATTTTTTGTGTGTTTGTTGTGGTGGTGTCTCAAAATTCACATTGCTGTGTATCTATGAAAAGGTGGCAGGGTCAAAGACATGAATCTTGCACTTGGAGGGCAATGTGGTATTAGGTTTGTGAGGATCTTTAGTTCCTGGGGGAATTCATTCCACAGTTTTGGCCTGGCACCCAAGAAAGTTCTGTCTCCTGCACAGACGAGCTTCACCCTTACTGTAGAGAGTTGCATTGTGCCACGATTTTCATCCAGGAGACTTAGGCAGTCTTTTAGATATTCTAGGCCCAGCTCATGGATCATATTGAAGATAAAGATCAAGACCTTAAACTTGATTCAAAATTCTATGGGAAGCTATTGTAGAGAGCAGAGGACAGGTCTTCTGTGCTTGCCATAGCCAGTGTTGCAGAGAAGACGTGCTGCAGTGTTCTGTACTAGTTGGAGTTTGCTAAATTCTAAAGGCTTCAGGCCCAGCCATATAGTCTTGCCAAGAAGTGACAGAGACATGAATAACTGAGGCCAGGTCATCTTCCAACAGGAAGGAATTGAGTCTTCTAGCCAGCTTGAGTTGATAGAAAGCATTACTCATGGATGCTGCTACATGAGAGTTTAGTGTAAGTGAGGAATCAAAGGAATCCTAAACTGACAAATCATAGGTGTGTGCCTTCAACCAAAAGGAGATTGTACTGTGGGTGCAAACTCTTCAGAGCGCTCTTTTCTGCCCACCAGTATCACCTCTCTCTTACTCAGGTTCAGCTTCATCTTGAGCTGATCACATCCGAGCACTGGGATATCTTGTTGGTAGTGGTGTAGTGAAGGATAGGTGGAGCTCTGTCATCTGCATATTGCTGACATTTGAGTCCATGTCATCTGACTAATTCACCTAGTGGTTGGATGTAGATGCTGAATAGGACTGGAGAGAGAGAGAGAGAGAGAGAATTGATCCTTGTGGGACTCCACAAGTGCGGGGTCTAGTGGTGGAGATGCAGTTTCCCATCACTATGCATTGGGTGCATCCCTTCTGGAAGAACTCAAACCATTTTAGCATATTACCCTGGACTTCTGCCCCCCTCTCAGGTAAGACAGAAGTGTCTCATGGTCAACCATGTTGAATACTGCAGAGAGGTCCAGAAAGATGAGAATGGATGTCTGTTCTCTATTAAAGGACAATAGGAGATCATCCATTAGTGCCACTAAAACAGTTTAAATTCCATGTCCTAGCCTGAATCCAAATTATGCTGGGTCTAGAATGTTAGCTTCAATTAGATGAGTTTGTATGTGGCCTTTGGCCAACTTTTCTATAAGCTTGCTCAGGAATTGAAGATTTGACACAGGGAGAATTGATGTACCCAGGGTGGGTTTCTTCAGTATTGGTCAGACTATTGCATGTTTGCAGGAAAAGGGGAAAGTTCTTTCTTTGAATGATGCATTTCCTATTTCAGTCAGGAATTGCATTAGTTGTTCATGATTTTCTTTCACAAAAAATGAAGGGCATGGGTCAGATTCACAAGTCTTGGTCAAGACTCTTTTAGGGTGTCCAGAACTTCTTGAAGACTGAATGTACTCAACTCTGGGAATGCAGTTGGTTGATGGATATAGGTGGAACAGATCCATGCCATCTGAGAAACCTTCATAAATCTAATGTGCATGATCTTTTCAGTGAAGTAGGATGATAGTTCTTCACAGTGCTTGGTGCCCAATTCGGATGCAGGTTATAGGCACTCAGGATTGATTAAATTGTCAGTCATCCTGGATGGCTCCTTGGGAGGGATTTGGCAGCATCAATGGAGGTTGATAGGAAAGTTTTCTTGACCTATAATACAGCCTCAGCATAGGATTTGAGGAATTTCTCCCATTGGTGCTCAAGTTTCCACCCCTCTTCTTTTCATCCAGCACAGGTGTCAGAAAAACAAGGCGATCTGTATGGGTAGTGGGGAGGGAGGCGTGACGTGGTGCTGTCTATATGGTTTTATAAAAACATGATAATAAGTGAATGTAATGCAACTGGGATATGCTTCGTGCAACAGGTCTCTTGTAAGGTATCATTACAAAGCTCTTAATCAACTGAGTGTGATCATCCTATTTGTAGAAATGTACCATTCTTGTATCTAAAACTAGAAGTATAAAACATAACTCTGAGGGCCTATTGTAATTATGTAAAGTGTGGGCCATTAATGATGGTTTGGAATCTTGATGACTCCCATTAACAAGGACCATTATCTGCAGATGGCTGTGTTTACCTGTTAGTCTTCCTGTATATATGTGTGCTGGCAAGTGGGCAATGAAGTCTTGCAGTGATATGTGATCATGTCACCTGAATTGGAGTCCATCTTTAACCTGGTGCTTTTCCAGTGAGGGGGGGTGGAAACCCAGAGGGACAAAGGGTTCACACCTTATGCAAAAGATATATAAAGGGGTGGAAGAGAACAGAGGGGGAGAGGAGCCATCATGAAGAATCCCCTAGCTATCACCTGAGCTGCAACAAGAGCTGTACCAGGGGAAGGAATTGTGCCCAGGCCTGGAAGGTGTCCAGTCTGAGAAAAACTTACTGAAGCATCTCTGAGGGTGAGATTATCTGTATTTAGCTTGATTAGACATAGATTTACGCATTTTATTTTATTTTGCTTGGTGACTTACTTTGTTCTGTCTGTTACTACTTGGAACCACTTAAATCCTATTTTCTGTATTTAATAAAATCACTTTTTATTTAGTAATTTACTCAGAGTATGTATTAATACCTGGGGGAGCAAACAACTGTGCATATCTCTCTATCAGTGTTATAGAGGGCGAACAATCTATGAGTTTGCCCTGCATAGGCTTTATGCAGGGTAAAACGGATTTATCTGGGTTTGGACCCCATTGGGAGTTGGGCATCTGAGTGCTAAAGCCAAGCACACTTCTGTGAGCTGTTTTCAGGTAAACTTGCAGCTTTGGGGCAAGTGATTCAGACCCTGGGTCTGTGTTGGAGCAGATGGGAGTGTCTGGCTCAGCAAGACAGGGTGCTGGAGTCCTGAGCTGGCAGGGAAAACAAGAACAGGGGTAGTCTTGGTACATTGGGTGGCAGCTCCCAAGGGGGTTTCTGTGATCCAACCTGTCACAGGAAGAACTGTTTGGGGGCCAATATGTCTATAGTCAAGGGTAGTGTACAATAATGATGATTCGCCAGGTCCTCAACTCCTCATCCTGTGGGTTCAGTGCTGTTGTTCTTTAGCAGGCTTTGGAAATTGTCGAAGACTATGAGCCTTCGTGGTTGAATAAGGAGAATTGATCGTATGCCTGGAGGTGAAAGGTCTCTGAGCACTGCCTTAATGAGGAGACGATCTGTCCAAGAGAGTGGCTGGATTTGGATGTCCTTAATCTTGACATTTACGACGAAGATCAAGTCCAGGGTATGACCAGCTGCATGGGTTGGACCAGACATACCCCGTGAAAGTTCTAGCATATGAGAGTAGAGTCCTTTGGCAGCCTCGTTCATGGTGATGGTTCTGTGCCGAAGGAAGAGGCTGCCTCACTTTTACCATTTAGACAATTTCTCTCATTTTTGTTTCCAAATAATTTCTTTAACTATAACCTGTGCTCATTTTTATAAACAATTTTGTATAATGTGTTGACAGGTAAAGATAGCCTTTGATCACATTTACTCATATTGGACAGTTAATACTCCCCGCTGGGAACAAGCTGCAGTTTACACAACTGTACACAGTGTCAGTTTTCTGAGTTCTTACTTTCCTGAACTTTCTGCTGCTGGAATGTGTGAAGACCATTGTTTAAATCGCAGATAAAAACTGACAGTGCTGTCTTTTACCTTGTGATTCTGACAAGATTTCTGGTAACAACATAACTATGTAGACTGTAAGCTTCTTGGGGCAGAGACCATGGTTTGTATATATTTGTTCAGTTCCTAGCACATGGGGCCCCAATCCTCATTAGAGCCTTTGGACACTACTGTGCTTTAAATATTGAGCACCACCACAACAGAGATATACCAGAATAGCCCTGCTTTCAGCTATTGCAGCTTAGAGGAAAGACATTACTGTATTATTGAGTTGCTGAACTCAAACGTCACAGAAATTAAACAGCATGGTAACTTCTTTGAAAATGAACTTGCACTGAAATGAACCATTTTTTCCATCTCGTTGCATATCAGTCAACGAGCTATTACTCCCTCTTCTCAAAAGCTGTCTCTTTTATTTCTGAAAAGAGGGATCATCGGGGTCCTTTGTGAGTCTAGAGTGATGATTACTGTTGGGATGCTGTGCTAATTGCTTCTACGTTGCTCCGTAGAGCACATTGGTTGCTCACAAAAATTACTGAAAGATGTTTTGGCTCTGACATGATTGAATAGTCATCGTCCGTAGAAGCTGGAGAGGATTATTTTGGAATAATTTTAAATAATGTACAATATATTAAAAAGTAAAATGGAAAGCAGCAGTATACAAAAGAAATATATGAGAGTTGAACGGTTGTGGGTTAACAGACACTTAAGTAGAGGGTCTCACTAGTTTCTTTAAAGAGGAGAGAGAAACAAGAAATCAAAGAGAAAAACAAGGAGGAGTTAATTAAAGAGCAGGCTACAACTGTTTTGTAATTAGTTTAGGGCCTACTCCAGTGAGATACTGGATGAATGGGAGTGGAGGGCATTTGAAAATTTTATCATTTTGCTAATTGTTTTGTAGTTGTCTGTGTGTTTCCTTTGTTTCCTTCTCTCCCTCCCCCTTCCTTGCAAAAATTAATATGTTAGTGGTTGTAGGCATTGTGGAAGGAATAAGGAAAGGGTGGGGTCCTACATGGAATACTGGGATTTGATGATCCTGGGGGAAGAGCCATGCAGCTGGCAATGGGAGAAAGAAATGGAGGGGGCAGTGACTTGCATCACAGAGGGAGCGGAAGGAGTGAGGAAGGACATAATAAGAAATAAGATCTGGGATTTAGGCTTGAGGTGAAGTTGTGCAGGGCTTTGGGGGGGGGGGCAGGGTGGGAAGAATTTGCTGCTGGTGGATGCTATTGGAGTGTACTGTGGGTGGCCCAGCATGCTTGGTTCTCTTGGGGAACCAGTAATCTTTAACATTAGTGAGGGAGAGCTTACAGTTAGCTCTTTGTTAAAAGGTGGTCAACAGCATCACTGTTTGATTTACAGAAAAGGAAAACAATCTCCCACAATGCTAGTTTAGTTATGCAGTATCACTGTTCAAAGCAGAAAAAAAGATTTGGTCAAAATCTTGGCCAATACATTGGAAAGGGTGTTAATTGTAATGAATGATTCAGACCAGGTGGTGAACTTTATTCAGCACGTCTGATCACTAGGTCACCAGAAATCTGATCTTGTGGGCAGCCAACTAGCTGTTCTAAGGCACACAGTTTCCTAGGCCTTGTCTACACACACAACATGCACTCATTTAATGAAACCCCTGTGTGGACACTCTTATTTTGGTTTCAGAGTAGCTTATTTTGGTTTAGCTAGAGCTGTTCAGAAAGGTGGATTTTCTGTTCCACAAAATATTCAAGATTTTGAACAGATTTTCATTCTGAATTGGGGATAACTGAAATGGACATTTTTGGTTTGCTGGCTGCTTGCCTCGTGGGTGCGTGTGCATGCACTATTTGCTTCTCCAGCTGGGGAGCTGGCCACTCAGGGAGCCTGGCAGTCTGCCAAGAGGACAGTTTGGGGAGCCCTGGGATCCTACCAGCTGAGATCCAAAGATCCCACTAGCCATGGAGCTGGACACTCTAGGAGCTGGGGAACCTGGAAGTCTGGGCTTCCCAGCAGCCTTCCACACAAGCTGCAGAGAAGCTGGAGGTGGTGTATGAACTGGCAGGAAACCAGGCAGAGGCAGCTAGCTAGCCAGCCAACCAGGCTGGTTTCCATCAAAAGTTTCAACAGAATTGACACCTCCCAGGGAATGTTTTGATTCTGAACAATCAGCATTTTCTGCTGGAAAACTGTATCATCAAAAAATTTTCAACTAGCTCTAGGTGTAGTCTAAATTTAGTCCTAATCAATTTAACCTAAACCAAAATACACCTCTCTCCAACTGAAATACTAGTGTGTTCACACAGGGGTTTGCACTTGTTTAACTAAACTAGTTTAAATTTCCATGACTCAGATCAAGTTGGGTGACTGTCTCACGTAGGCCCCTTTGAAAATTCCAGCCTAAATCTTTCTGATTTCTCTTTTCCACATAGAACTAGGTATCGTAAACTCATAGAAGATTAGGGTTGGAAGAGACCTCAGGAGGTCATCTAGTCCAACCCCCTGCTCAAAGCAGGACCAACCCCAACTAAATCTAATAATAATATGCAATGATGCTTGCTTATCCTCTTATTATTAGGTAGGAACTTCTAGGGCCCCCTCACAATATCTAAGCACTTTAACTATTACTGTTGAGTGGTTACTTATTGCAGTTAGGCTTGAGAGATATAAATTATGCTCTGTTTTGATAAATATTATATTTTACTGTGTGGCAATGATAATCTGTGTGCATTTCACTACCTTTTGAAACGCATACACCTAATTTTCACTTTTGACTCATCAGTTTAGGAACATTTCTCGTTACAAATTGAATTGTAGCAAAATGTAATTTCTTCCCCTTCCCTGGGAGAAAAATCTTTAGAGATATTTGGAGTTAGATCCAAATCTAATTTGGTAGGGTCATTATATTAGTATGCAATTCTGGAGTCTTTCCTGTACAGAAAAGGGATGGTCTCCAGTTTATTTAACAAAACAACATTTGCCTTCATTTCATTTCCATGCACAATCAGGTCAACCTGAAAATTGGCATGCTTGGCCAGGATAAACTTTGGGTAACATTTTCAAAACTGTTAAGTGACTTAGGAACCTAAGTGACTTGTGTGCTTTTGAACATTTTACTCTATGTGGGGAAAATGAAGTTAATAATATCAAGGGATTCCCTAGATACAGCAAATCTAGTGCTTTTTTGTGCATGGCTAGTGAAAAAAATTATAAAAAGTGCTTATATCACTGAAATGACCTTGGTAAGAGCCAGTGCTCACTATCTAAACCAAGGCAGATTTAGTTAAAATATAATTTCAGTTAAAAAAAAAAGTTTCCTAAAAAAAAATTACAGTTTGTGGGGAGGGGGGGGGTCAATTACTATATGCAGGCCTTTCTCCCAGATTGTGTGTGTGTGAAAAAAGTTTTGTTCAAAGTTGAGTGCTGAGTAGCAAAATATAAAGGGGAAGATTTAAGCATCTGTCTGTAAAAGAGGGATGTCCCTCTGGGTATTTCTAACAGTGGAGCTGGGAATGTGATTCCAAACTCAAGGAGAAATACAGTACTCATGCTTAAAGACTAACAGATTTATTTGGGCATAAGCTTTCGTGGGTAAAAACCTCACTTCTTCAGTTTTAGTCTTTAAGGTGCCACCAGATTCCTTGTTGTTTTTGTAGATACAGACTAACACGGCTACTCCCGATATTTAGTACTCATGCTAGCTCTCATCGAACTAGTGTGCAAAAAATAGTAGTGTAGCCATGGAAGCATGATCAACCAGGGATGCCCCCCGGATTTTCCCAATGATACCCACCATCAATTCCAATAGAGCCATCCCTGCTTGCAGTCACTGGCCCCTGCGCCTCGCTCACCAAGTCCATGCCATGCTCAGCCCCCACCTTCCAGTCCAGCCCACCCAGATGCAGTGTCATTCCCCATCCCTGAGAGGGGACCCGGGCTACTGGAAGTGGGGCAAGGCCAGGCAGGTTCCTGGGCAGGAACCCTGGTGCAGGAGTCAACCCTATGGCAGCAACAAAAAGCAGCAGCACTGCCCCCCGACCCACACTGTCTAGTATGCTCACTCAGGTTTGCCTCCACAGCGCCTCTGTCCTGATGGCAATGGGGCCAAAATTAAGTGAGTGGTGCTGCAATCCTGTGCACGTAGGGGTTACAATGCCACTCACTCAGTTTTGTTCCAGCAGGCCCCTCATCACAACTCTGAAGGGACCATGGGGCCAAACCAGTAGGTAGCTGTGCTGTGCAGCCGGTGCTGCTCCTTCCTACCGCTGCCAATAATACACACCAGCATTCTTGCATTTGTTCTTAACTCCAGCAGATGGCTGGGAGAGAGAGAGAGAGAGAGAGAGTGAGTATGTTTCTCGAACCCACAGGATTTATGTGAGAAAGGCATCTATAGAATAGTTCTTAAAATACCTAAAGCAGTTCTTGTTACCTCTCTTCCCCTAAAAACCAACCCAGGGTCACACTTATATTAATTTTATTACAATGCCGCTGTTAGGTCAGATAGAAAAGAGATGGAGCTTATTCATACACGCACACATTCACTGCATTCATACCCTCATGCACCCACACACTTACACAGGCGGAGAGTTACCAGAGACAGCATGGAGGCCGAGAAGCCGAAGCGTGGTAGATCTGGTGTGTCCACTTGCGGTCACAAATCCAGGCTGCTGAGCAGGTCAAGGAGCAGCCGCTTGTGTGCGTGGTTGCTTCCTTTTATTTTGGAACTGGGCAGCTCCTGTCACGTACACTGAGTTTTTCTTCTGTGTCCGTCACCGAGAAGCATTCCCAGTTCCTGTTCCTTTCATGCATCTTTTCCTTACAGCACTCTGTGATTGCCTTCTCAGGGCAGATTACATCAGGCACACCTGGCTCCTGACTCTCTTCTCCTTGCACTTCCTCTCCGCCCAGTCCCACATACACTCCCTTGTTCACACTCCCTTATCTTCCCCACACACTCCCTCATTTACACACTCTCTGATTGAGCGATGGGATATTACAAAGCTTGGAAGTTCGTACAAGTGGTAACTTGCAAAGGTTACAGAACTTGCAAAGGTTACAAAACTTCAAAGGCTATGCTAACAATCACTGAAGTTACAAAGTCTGCAAAAAGGTTGCAGAACTTAGTGATCCAAATTACAGATCTTACAATCGCATTTGAGCAGAGGCTTTACATAACAGTTCTACATGCATCCGAAGAAGTGGGTATTCACCCACGAAAGCTCATGCTCCAATACGTCTGTTAGTCTATAAGGTGCCACAGGACTCTTTGCTGCTTTTACAGAATCCAGACTAACATGGCTACCCCTTTGATACATAACAGTTCTAAGTTAAACAACTTTGCTCTCTAAAATATCATATATATATATATTATGGGTGTGTTTAATGCTGAGAAATCATGTTATTTTCACCTACATTTTTCATTTGCACATTAATGTAAGAAGTTGTGTCACCTTGAATTGTATTGGACTGTTTCACTGAACTCTATGTTGAGGGAGGAGAGATTGGCTATTCTCTAACCACCAAGTATTTGGACAGGCTGCCTGAATTGGCATCAGAGCTGTAATCACAAAATTATCTTAACGTGGGAGTGATTTGATCCTAACTGCATCAGCTATTTGGCTGAATCCTAAATATATCAACTTGCTTTGAAATTGGTAATACCCTATTACTTTTGGGACTCTTAACTAAACAAGATTGTTGTCTTTGCACATTATTACATCGAGTTTATAAGAAAGTGTTGGTTGGTATATTTAGATGATTTAATCAACCTGCTAATTAATTAGATGATTTGATGTTAACCCATTTTCTTTTAATATGATTTATTTATATGTATTTTATGCTTTTGCTTAGTTATTTAGTTTAGTTTATGAAATACATAAGATTGGAAACCTATGTGGTTTGGATATTTCCTCCCCAGACATAAGCGTCCCAAACTTGAGGAGGTCCTGGAGTAAAAGAGAGGCAACTCTGTGACCCACCTACCAGCAGTTCATAGAACTGCCCCTATAGTTCTCCTATAAACTGTGCCTGAACTGGAACACTGTTGATTTTTTAGATAAAGTTAACATATATTGATCATTGCTTTCAATAAGCAACATGGATTCCAAAACCTTTGAGCTCCTGTTGTGGTGAATATGAGCCAGTCAATCTAAAGGCTGATAAGTAAATATACAGATATACAGTAAAAACTGTTTTATCCAGTACTTCATCAACTGGAAAGCTCTATAAACTGGCATTTCTGATCATCATTGAAAGTCCGGTTTATAGTCTAGTTGGCACGGGGATGGCAGGGGGTTGGTTTGTGGGAGAGGGCTTGGGGAGCCAGATCCATGGGTGCTCACCTCGGGCAGCTCCCCACAAGTGGCAACCTGTCTCGGCTGCTCCTAGGCAGAGGCACAGCAGGTGGCTCTGAGCACTGCCTCCACCCGCAGGCACTGCCCCCGTAGCTCCCATTGGCCATGGTTCCCATTGGCCGTGGTTCTTGGCCAATGGAGCTGTGGAGCCAGCGCTCTGGGCGGAGCCAACCTGCAGAGCTGCCTGCCTCACCTCCGCTTAGGAGCAGCTGGGACAGGTCGCTGCTTGGAGGGAGCCACCCAAGGTGGGCGCCCCCAGATCCGGCACCCTGAGCCTCCTCCTGCGAACCAACCCCGAGCCCCATCCTGCATCCAAACTCCCTCCCTCTGAATTAACTGACATTTTTCACTTATCGGCACTCCCATCCCTCCAACATGCGGATAAAACAGCTTTTACTGTACAAAGTTATCAGACTTTGGTTTTTGCCTCTACAGAGAGACACAGTAGACAAAATTGGTTATAGCTAGTAATTATTTTTTCTCTGTGTTACTAAGTATTTCTTAATCCCTATGGAATGTAAAACTTGTTAGAATTAAGATTTCTGCCTGGCTGCACTACTTTAAAGCTCAAGGAAAGGCAGATCTCTCTGCCTACTCTGACATACTAGTATTGGTCCTTTAATATTGAAAATACATAAATTTACTTTAGACATAGTTGTAGTTCCACACTGAGTACATCTACATTCCGAACTTCTGCATCCAATTTACACACAGAATCTTAGAAATGTAAGACTGAGAGGGAGCATGATAAATCATCTAGTCCAGTACCCGGCATTGAGGTAAAACTATGCATTAGCCAGACCATCTCTGACAGGTGTTTGTCTAATGTGTTGTTAAAAACCTCCAGTGATGGAGATTCCACCCACAACCTCCCTAGATAATTTGTTCCAGTGCTTAACTATCCTTACATTTAGGAAGTTTTTCCTAATATCTAACCTAAATCTCCCTTGCTGCAATTTAAGCCCATTGCTTCTCGTCCTGTCCTCAGTGGTTAAGGAGAACAATTTATCACCTTCCTCTTTATAACAACTTTTTGCATACTTGAAGACTCTTATGTCCCCCCTCAGTCTTCTCTTCTCCAGACTATACAAACCCTATTTTTTTAATCTTTCCTCATAGGTGATGTTATTTAGATCTTTAGTCATTTTTATTGCTCTTTTCTGGACTTTCTTCAATTTGTCTGCATCTTTCTTGAAGTGTGATGCCCAGAGCTGGACACAATACTCCAGTTCAGGCCTTATCAGTGCTGAGTAGAATCGAAGAATTACTTCTTGTGTTTTGTTTACAATTCTCCTGTTAATGCATCCCAGAATGATGTTTGCTTTTTTTGCAACAGTATTACATTGTTGACACATACTTAGTTTGTGATCCACTATACCCCCCCAGATCTTTTTCTGTAGTACTCCTTCATAGGCAATCATTGCCCATTTTGTATTTGTGCAATTGATTATTCCTTCCTAAGTGTAGTACTTTTCATTTGTCCTTATTGAATTTCATCCTATTTACTTCAGACCATTTCTCCAGTTTGTCAACATCATTTTGAATTCTAATCCTGTTCTCCAAAACTCCTGCAACCCCTACTAACTTGATATCATCTGCAAATGTTATAAGTATACACTCTATGCCATTATCCAAATGATTTATGAAGATATTGAATAGAACCGGACCCAAGACAGATCCCTGCAGGACCCACTTGATATGCCCTTCCAGCTCTATTATGAACCATTGCTAATTACTGTCTGAGTATTGTCTTCCAGTCAGTTGTGCACCCAATTTATAGTAGGTTCGTCTAGGATATATTTCTCAGAATAGCCTCTCCCCCAGTCATTTTATCCACCTTCTGTAATAAAAAGTTATCCCCAATGCATTCTAAGAACTTCTTGGATAATCTGTGCCCGGCTGTGTTACGTCTGGGCAGTTGAAGTCCGTTGTCACCACCAAGTCCTGTGTTTTGGATGATTTTGTTGATTCTTTAAAAAAAGCCTCATCCACCTCTTCTTCCTGATTAGGAGGTCTTTAGTAAACACCTACCATGACATCATGCTTATTTTTTACCCCTTTTATCCTTACCTAGAGACTTTCAGCAGGTTTGCCTCCCACTTCTATCTCAATCTCAGTGCAAGTGTATGCATCATTGATGTATATCACTCTGTCTTGTAGCATAAGAGCATGTAGGAGTAAGTAATCCAGGGCGTGATCATTCCACCTGGGTGTAGGCAGAGATTCATGTAAAGAGGGAAGATCCAGCATGTAAGGCATTCACAAGAAAGTCAGGAGAGACAGGTCCAATTCCCTTATCTGCCAAAGACTTCCTGTGTAATCTTGGGCAAGTCATTCTGTCTCTGTGTGCTTTAGTTTTCCATCTGTAGAACAGGGATAATAATACTTCCCTACCTCACAGGGGCATTGTGAGGATAAATACACTAAAGATTGTGAGGTGCTCAGATACTATGGTGATGCAGGCCATGTAAGACCTAATCGCCAGGAGGGCTTTGGCTTCCTAGACCACGGGATGCGATTTGAGGAAGGACTGCTAGGCAGAGATGGTGTTCACCTTTCGAGGAGGGGAAAGACCCTATTTGGACACAGACTGGCTAATCTAGTGAGGAGGGCTTTAAACTAGGTTCGACGGGGACAGGTGAGCAAAGCCCTCAGGTAAGTGGGGAACATGGAGACCTGGGAGATGGGTTGGAAATGAGAGGGAGTGTGGGCTATATTGGCAGAGAGAAAGGAGGGTCAGGACAAAACTGGGAGGAAAGATCAAACCAGTATCTTAGATGCCTATATACAAATGCGAGAAGTATGGGTAATAAGCAGGAAGAACTGGAAGTGCTAATAAATAAATACAACTATGACATTGTTGGCATCACTGAAACTTGGTGGGATAATACACATGATTGGAATGTTGGTGTGGATGGATACAGCTTGCTCAGGAAGGATAGACAGGGGAAAAAGGAAGGAGATGTTGCCTTATATATTAAAAATGTACACACTTGGACTGAGGTAGAGATGGACATAGGAGATGGAAGTGTTGAGAGTCTCTGGGTTAGGCTAAAAGGGGTAAAAAACAAGAGTGATGTCATGCTAGGAGTCTACTACAGGCCACCTAACCAGGTGGAAGAGGTGGATGAGGCTTTTTTTAAACAACTAACAAAATAATCCAAAGCCCAAGATTTGGTGGTGATGGGGGACTTCAACTATCTGGATATATGTTGGGAAAATAACACAGCGGGGCACAGACTATCCAACAAATTCTTGGACTGCATTGCAGACAACTTTTTATTTCAGAAGGTTGAAAAAGCTACTAGGGGGGAAGCTGTTCTAGACTTGATTTTAACAAATAGGGAGGAACTCGTTGAGAATTTGAAAGTAGAAGGCAGCTTGGGTGAAAGTGATCATGAAATCATAGAGTTTGCAATTCTAAGGAAGGGTAGAAGGGAGAACAGCAAAATAGAGACAATGAATTTCAGGAAGGCGGATTTTGGTAAGCTCAGAGAGCTGATAGGTAAGGTCCCATGGGAATCAAGACTGAGGGGAAAAACAGCTGAGGAGAGTTGGCAGTTTTTCAAAGGGACACTATTAAGGGCCCAAAAGCAAGCTATTCTGCTGGTTAGGAAAGATAGAAAATGTGGCAAAAGACCACCTTGGCTTAACCACGAGATCTTGCATGATCTAAAAAATAAAAAGGAGTCATATAAAAAATGGAAACTAGGACAGATTACAAAGGATGAATATAGGCAAACAACACAGGATTGCAGGGGCAAGATTAGAAAGGCAAAGGCACAAAATGAGCTCAAACTAGCTACGGGAATAAAGGGGAACAAGAAGACTTTTTATCAATACATTAGAAGCAAGAGGAAGACCAAAGACAGGGTAGGCCCACTGCTTAGTGAAGAGGGAGAAACAGTAACAGGAAACTTGGAAATGGCAGAGATGCTTAATGACTTCTTTGTTTTGGTCTTCACTGAGAAGTCTGAAGGAATGCCTAACATAGTGAATGCTAATGGGAAGGGGGTAGGTTTAGAAGAGAAAATAAAAAAAGAACAAGTTAAAAATCACTTAGAAAAGTTAGATGCCTGCAAGTCACCAGGGCCTGATGAAATGCATCCTAGAATACTCAAGGAGCTAATAGAGGAGGTATCTGAGCCTCCAGCTATTATCTTTGGAAAATCATGGGAGACAGGAGAGATTTCAGAAGACTGGAAAAGGGCAAATATAGTGCCCATCTATAAAAAGAGAAATAAAATCAACCCAGGAAACTACAGACCAGTTAGTTTAACTTCTGTGCCAGGGAAGATAATGGAGCAAGTAATTAAGGAAATCATCTGCAAACACTTGGAAGGTGGTAAGGTGATAGGGAACAGCCAGCATGGATTTGTAAAGAACAAATCATGTCAAACCAATCTGATAGCTTTCTTCGATAGGATAATGAGTCTTGTGGATAAGGGAGAAGCTGTGGATGTGGTATACCTAGACTTTAGTGAGGCATTTGATACTGTCTCGCATGATATTCTTATCGACAAACTAGGCAAATACAATTTAGATGGGGCTACTATAAGGTGGGTGCATAACTGGCTGGATAACCGTACTCAGAGAGTTGTTATTAATGGTTCCCAATCCTGCTGGAAAGGCATAACGAGTGGGGTTCCGCAGGGGTCTGTTTTGGGACCGGCTCTGTTCAATATCTTCATTAACGACTTAGATATTGGCATAGAAAGTACGCTTATTAAGTTTGCGGATGATACCAAACTGGGAGGGATTGCAACTGCTTTGGAGGACAGGGTCATAATTCAAAATGATCTGGACAAATTGGAGAAATGGTCTGAGTTAAACAGGATGAAGTTTAACAAAGACAAATGCAAAGTGCTCCACTTAGGAAGAAAAAATCAGTTTCACACATACAGAATGGGAAGAGACTGTCTAGGAAGGAGTACGGCAGAAAGGGATCTAGGGGTTATAGTGGACCACAAGCTAAATATGAGTCAACAGTGTGATGCTGTTGCAAAAAAAGCAAACATGATTCTGGGATGTATTAACAGGTGTGTTGTGAGCAAGACACGAGAAGTCATTCTTCCGCTCTACTCTGCTCTGGTTAGTCCTCAGCTGGAGTATTGTGTCCAGTTTTGGGCACCGCATTTCAAGAAAGATGTGGAGAAATTGGAAAGGGTCCAGAGAAGAGCAACAAGAATGATTAAAGGTCTTGAGAACATGACCTATGAAGGAAGACTGAAAGAATTGGGTTTGTTTAGTTTGGAAAAGAGAAGACTGAGAGGGGACATGATAGCAGTTTTCAGGTATCTAAAAGGGTGTCATAAGGAGGAGGGAGAAAACTTGTTCACCTTAGCCTCTAAGGATAGAACAAGAAGCAATGGGCTTAAACTGCAGCAAGGGAGGTCTAGGTTGGACATTAGGAAAAAGTTCCTAACTGTCAGGGTAGTTAAACACTGGAATAAATTGTCTAGGGAGGTTGTGGAATCTCCATCTCTGGAGATATTTAAGAGTAGGTTAGATAAATGTCTATCAGGGATGGTCTAGACAGTATTTGGTCCTGCCATGCGGGCAGGGGACTGGACTCTATGACCTCTCGAGGTCCCTTCCAGTCCTAGAATCTATGAATCTATGAAAAGACAGATATGTGGAGCAGAGGTAGCAGTGCACTATGCACCCTCCAGTAACAAGTAGGGATCTTCCCAAAAGATGGTAGACTTCAGGTGGAGAAGGTACAAGGCTGGTACTCTCCACCTGTGCATCACAATGTAGCTTGCTGGCACACACTGATTTATGCCAATATACAACATGTAGTTAACATAAAGCCACATCACTCATTTCCATATAATTCTTGAGCAGAATCAATATTACGCTACATACACCCCATAGTAACTTCTCTAATCAGGTGACACATGGGACATTTTGGCTGATATATCCAGTTCCAGAACTCCCAAACCTTGGGGATAGTCCCATTAGACAAATGAGAGTGTACTCTGCCTATATTCACCAAATGTTCTTTAAGGCATTTTAAAGGAATGTAATAATATTCATTATATGACATACAAAAACTCTGTTAAAAACATTATTTAGGTTGTAAAGTCAAGCACTTGAAAGTTAGGAAATGCCAGAATTAGGTTGCCTGTGTAACCTTAATTCTGCTGCCTTGTGGTCCACCTGTGCACTAAATGAAGCAGTGATCCACTGGACAAAAATAGGACAGGATCATGGAATCAAACACTGTATTATAATGCAGCTGCATGCAGGGACTGAAATAAGGTTGCATGGTCAACTATGAATCTGGCATTTCCTAACTTTTGCGTGCTTGACTTTGCAACACAAATAATATGTGTTTTTTTAATGCAGGATTTTTTGTATGTAATTTCCTAGGTTTCTTTCTTTCTTGTTTTTTTTTTAAAAAAGGGAAGTTGTACAAGTTATATCATGTACGACTGTTAACAACCCCCATCATGCATCATCAGCACGGTTTGAACCCTGAACTTTCAGCACTTTGCTTCTAATTTCTCATTTGAACTACTAAATTCACTAGCATCTGGAGAAGGCTGTAATCCCATGGAAAATGGGCCACAACTGCTATGTCTTGGGTCCAGACAGAGATTAGGGGGAGCTTGACCCCCACAGTTTGGGGTGGACTGCTAGGACTATGTGCTGGGTCTGCAGCAATTATGTGGGAAACCTGGCTTGGCTCTCTCTTTCCCACACAGGAGCTAGAGGAGCTCCTGCCTCATGTGGTACCCTAGAGATAAGGCTGGAAAAGATAACAGCAGAGACAACCGAAAGGAAGAAGTTATATTAGCAGATGGCAAGGGAGTAACTTTCTTAGAGACTATTCTAAAAGATGGTTGGATCTAATTGTCCAGGTTGTCTCCTATGAAACATCTGTTTGTAAGAACCTAAACATGTTTGTTGCAATGGGAGGATTAAAGGGTAATTATATCATCTTTGGTAAAGGGGAGCCTCATTAATTCTATAGATTGAGTTTCTTGATCAATAAGAGACACAAGCATCTGTGGACTGCCAGTTTTTATTCAGCTGTAGACCTTGTTGGAAAATTCCTAATAAAATAAATGTTGACAAAAATGGGAATGAAGATTTTTCACAAACCACCCGCCCCCAAGTTTTCCGACCAGCTCTGCTCAAAAATTCCTAGTTGTGGGAGCTTTAATTTACACAAGACTCCAGTAAATTCTGATGTTTTTACCACTATCTTTTTCTCCATTGTAGAAATAGCCTTGGAGAGCAGAACTTGACATAACTCCCCCTAGATCATATCAGTTTCAGTTGCTTCTAAGCTGAGATACATGTAAATTAAATGAATTATGCCTGTCAAACTGGAAATTGCTTTGAGTTTATAGAATCATTAAATTAATTTAGTTTTTAATCAGTGTTTATACATATGTCTAATGAATTTGATCCTGTATCTGACAAATGTCAAATAAATAGAAAAAGAAGTCGAGAGAATGAATAAGTCATTCGACTGACAAAGAAAACTATACAATCTATTTTCTGTTTTAAAGACATACAGCTTTAAGCACAATTTCTCCTTTTACATGTTGTGTTTAGAAAACAAAGGACAAATCACCTTGGCTGGGTAGGATGTTTATAAGAAATGCAGCTATGCACATCTTGAAAAACTGCATTGTTTTCAAACAATTTAGAAGTCAGATAATGATGTTTGAAGATAGACCTATGTACCTATCTCATAATGCAAATTTAAATGAACACACTACCAGTCAAGTATTTTCTATGAATAATAATTATTTTGCAGAGATTTCTAGTGAGTACTCTCAGGTGCATATTATGTTTGTTTCACATTCTTTCAATAGACTCCATTAGCATATTTCTGAATTCCCTCTCTACGGTGTACAGTATATTTAAAGGCACTATACTTTATAAAACTAAATAACCCTCAACATGTAACAATAATCAATTTGCAAGTAAAAGTCATTTAGATATTTAGCAGTTACTCTAAAATCAGCATGTTTAAGTACATGCTTTCAGTTTCAATAATAAAACAAATAATTGGGAATGTCTGATGATGGCACTCATTCATTTTATGCTCAAAGCATGACATCTCCAATCACACCTTACTTTCAACTGAGGAAATATTCAATATTGTGAGGACCTTAGAATTTGTACTTTTACAGTATATCAAAAGAAACACAAGTGTGTGTTGGTGCTTCGTCTTCCTAAGATGATGCTGTGTTCAAATATCCTGTTATATTCAAAAGAACCTCCCACACTCATGTCTAATAATGGCAAGTATACCATGAATAATCATAGTATGATGCCTCTGACTTCATCTCACAGATATACCAAGTAATCTTTTTGTCATATGTTCATCTAAAATGTGTTCTGCAGTGAGATCTACAATGAATGATTTGTTGCCCTTAGTTATTTGTCTATTATCAATCTCTGTCTAGATGGCTTCCATGACCATAATATTTGATCATCTCTATAGTTCTTAAATATGAACTTAAGTTTATCAGAGCCTAAACCTTTTAGGCTCTCAGATTTTTGAGTTCCCTGATCAATGGTACTGGACTATCTAATGTTCTATCTTTGTTTTACAAGTAGACTTGTAATGAAAATGTTCATTTTCTAAAGCTTTTCAGTTGGCCAACTCAGCTCTGTGATTTTGCCCTTTTGTAAAACACCTTGGAATGCTTGTTCTAAAACTTGTATAAAAGCTAGTTTTGATTAGGTTTATCTTCTATATCTGTTCTAAAGGCCAGACAGGAAAAAGTCATTATGTAAACAGAAAACTGATTAAAATGTTAAATCGATTCTTTATTGAGATCATGATTGTCCCTTCCAACTTTGAAGTCTATGAGTCTATGAGATCGTAATCTTACATGTCAATACATAACCTAGGAGCAGATACTAGTTTGAACTAGAGTAAGATTGGAGAAAGATCTAGGCTGTAATCACTGTATTTGTGCCATTTTATTGAATATAGCAAGGGACAGACTAAATTGACTTATATTAAGAAGACAAACACTGATCTAGATTAATGCTATATCAGGATTTCAAATATATGAAAGTTTACAGTGTAAATTGGATAGAGGGAAAAATCTGGGTAGATTTAAGCGGTGCATACAAGAACATGCTTTAAGAGAATACAATACAGTAGGTATCTGAGTATGTATCCATTTATAGAGTGCCTAAAGGTCCTGATCCTGAAATTTACAATGGGCAGGAGACAAGGGGACTCTGTGCATTGTAAATTGCAGGATTGGGGCCTAAGTGTACATGGCATTTTACAGACAAAGACAATCTCACTCCCAACTTGTTTATAATCTACATGTGACCTTATGCATTCAGAAGTAAAGGGAGACGTGGTGGGATTGGGTTAAAGTGAGGACAAGGAATGTGACAATTTATAATGATGTGATATTTACATTTTACTGTGCATAGAAAAGGAATTTATTTCAGTAGGCTGTGTGCATGAAACAATGGTTGGGTAGAAGGGTTTGTAATATAGGAAACCCCTGGAGCTTGGTCTTAATGATAGTGTGTGTGACCCTCTTGTCCACTATAATTTACTTAGATTGTAAGCTCTTTGAGGTACAGTGGGGTCCTGGTCCATGACTGGGGCTTATAGGTGCTACCAGAAGACAAACAATAAATAATAATAATAAATTAGTAGGCACTCACTTGTTTCAGGTGAGCTGCCATTCTTCAGAGAACAGTTGATCCTCGGGTTTCTCATTATCATTGCACCAAATATCGGCCACAGTATTCCCTCCTCTTTGCTGCAAAATTCCAAGATCCCTGGCTGTGTCCCAGTAGGTTGCTTTAAGAGGCATTGGGAATCTTTTTCCTTTTAATTGGACTATTAACATCACTGACATTCTAGGAAATAACGGTTTATTGATTTCTGTGTTAACATTGTTATTCTTTCCAGGGAGGCACATGTTACTTACCTACTATGTTATGAGATAACACAGCACAGTAACTTTGTTATAAATTAGCATGCTACACCACATTTTAAATATTGTAATTAATGAGGAATAAGTGAAGCAATTGAATCTTCCTGTATTTGAATCCTGAGTAACACAACATATTTATTAATTATCAGGGGGGTGGCCGTGTTAGTCTGTATCTACAAAAACAACAAGGAGTCT
>NW_020664420.1:32713841-32786545 GCF_002925995.2 Terrapene triunguis | reverse complement strand
GTGTCAGTATATAATGCCTGCATCTGTAACTTTCACTCTATGCACCTGAAGAAGTGAGGTTTTTACCCACGAAAGCTTATGCCCAAATAAATCTGTTAGTCTTTAAGGTGCCACCAGACACAACATATTTATATTTCCACAGAGATACCCCATGATAAAGATGCTTGATTCTCCTTACTTGCCCTGATCAGAGGATAAATGGTAGGAATTGTTTGTACTTTACAATCAAAATTAATTTATCGCAAACTTTTATACAGCACTAAGCCAGACAGTATCTGGGGGCATCATACACATCTTAGATTAAGTTAAAAACATTTCCTACATATAAAAATTAACATCTATTGACTTCCTAAACCACCACAACTTTAAAAAGAACAGAGAAAAGGAAGACCTTTTAACAATATGATAAGGAAAATGAGGGATTTATTTAAACACCTGGAGAAAGTCACTTACCTGAATGTAGGTAGGTTCAGGCCTAAATGAATTTCTTGCAGTTCTTAATTCCAGAGGTAAAGGCCTACTATCAAAAATTCTGTCCCTCCAGGACCCTTGGGAATCAGCCTTAGAATCATTAAAAGAACCTAAATAGATAGAAATAGTTAGCGTGGTTATTCCGGCCTTAACATGAAGGAAGACTGAACTCCTGTCCCCATGTGCCCTCAACAACCCCTCATTTGATCTCATTAGCCCCTTCTCCTCCACCATCATGTCCTCATCTTCTAGTATGTAAACGCCAATGTGTGTTTTGACAACGTTTGGGGATACATCTTTACAAAATAAACTCAGGAGGACAAATTCTGCTGTCAGTTGAACCTAGATAAATCCATAGCATTCCATAGGGTTGTATAGATGAAAATAAGTACAGAATTTGGCTCTCTCTGTTTCCATTGGGTTTTTTCATCCTTCTCTTTCTTTTTTTATTTTAACAGTATATTTTGGTGCATCTTTACCTCCATCCTCTCTAACATGTGTTTTACCTCAGTCATTTTTCTCTGTTTAACATTTTTCTAAATTTCTTTTTGTCCCCCTCAAAGACTTTCCTTATATCTCCTCTATCTTCAAGGTCCTATTTTCCTTTCTGATATTGTCTCTTCCATTTTTATACACTCCTAATTTCTTATTTATGTTCCATATTTTCTCCCTTTCCAATTTGTTGTTTTGCTCCATTTTATTTTTTCTTCTCTTCCCTTTGTCAAACTTCTCCCTTCTCTATTAAATCTCTTTCTTTCTATTATCTTCTTTCCCTTTCCTTACTTGAATTCAGCGGAAACATGTTGAGGCCCACAGTGCACCCAGGAGTATCTTACATAAGGCAAACATAATGGCTGTCAGTACTAACTTTGCTCCAGATAATCAGCCACCAACCAGATGAGAGATCAGAAAACATTGCCTAAGGGCTAGTCTATACTGGGGACTTACATCAGCATAGCTACATGTCTCAGGGCTGTGAAAAATCCATACCCCTGAGAGATATAGCTCTGCGGACCTAACCCCTAGTGTAGACAGCGCTAGACCAACAAGAGAATTTGCCCATCAACATAGCTACCACCTCCTGGGGAGGTGGATTCCCAATGCCAATGGGAGAACCCTTCAACTGGCATAGGTAGTTCTGCACTGAAGTGTTACAGCTAAGCGCTGCAGCTGTGCTGCTGTTATTGTTTATGTATAGACATTAGTTTAGACCCATCTGGCAAAGGCTTGGCTGAAAATATGAACTTTTCATCACACTGCAAAAGCCACAGCCTCTAACAGACCAGCAGAGAGAGTGAGTTCCACTGTCAGTGACCCTCCATTAAGAATGCCCTGACTCAAGCCCATGAGAACACCAACAGACTGTAATCAATAGCACCTCTACTGACAAAGCAATGATGATGGTGATGATGATGCATTGGTGTGGGGGAGGGGTGTCAAAGACAACCAGGTCCCAAACTATATAGAGGGAAAGCAATTTCTTGCATTGGTTGGGATTCTTCTCGTCTTAGAAAAGAAGTTTAAAGAGTCTAAGAACTAAGGATGCAGAAATAATGATTATTTGAGTAAAAGTGTAAGACATTACTGAGGAATTATTTTAAATCATTGGACTGTGATGACATTTATTATTGATGGTTGCTACAAATCAAATATTGCTGAATGATATTAAGCCTTTAATAGGGCAATTAATTTTGTTACTGGAATATATAAGTTTTCACGTCTGTTCATTAGAGTGTAGATTGAAATGATACATTTTTGTGCAGAAAGAGTTATTGGTTAACATTAATTTTATGACTTGTTTGGGAAAAAAATTATGAACAAGCAGCAAACAACTCATACAAGCAGATTGACTGGCGCAGTATGCAATTAATTCTGTAGTAATGCCCAGAAAACTAGGCATTCCATAATGATCAATATGTTGTAAACAAGCAACAATATAAAGCCCACGAAAAATGATAGTGTTGAACTTTTGTTCTTAATACTTTTAATGGACTGCCATGAAGGACATTTCCTGGAAATTAATAGGGTTAATGACCCTCAACTTCTCCATGGGCCATCAACATCTCACAACCAGTCATTAATCCCCAGCATAGAACATACAACTCAGTAGCTGTTGCTTAAGTAACTTTAATCTTTATTGGTTTAAGCTTTGAACGTGCATGTAAAATGTAGGGATCAATGATGAACATGATGGTTCCGCTCTCAGAACGTGTCTATGAGGAAGAAAGAATTGTTGTTAAATAATGAGTGGAAACAAAAAGCAGAGGACATTGGAGTTTGGTGAAGTATTCAACAACTGCTTTCCTTCAGTTTCTACTAAAAACAGGAAAGAGTAGGTAGACAGAGGTGAACTGGTTCAGACAAAATAAAGATGGGCCTGAACCTTAGCTTAAGCCTTGAATATGCCTAAAACCTGGCTTGCTTTTTACCAGTCACCAGCTAGGTATCTCTCCTTCCATATATTCAGAAGTTTGTTAAAAAATCTACATGAAAATAGGGAAATCATAAACATGTTCTCTTGCTTCTATAGTTTAGGTACAACATCAGTTTACTTGGTTTCCATGAACTAAGAATAACAGGTCAAAGTACATCAAATTGGAGAGAGGTAAGAAATAGGGTTCAACAAAATCAGTAGTAGGAACAGTACTATTCAGTATTTCTCATTAATGATTCAGAGAATATATTAATTTGTAGATCGCTAAAATTTTGTGATGCACTGCCTCCTAGTTTGGAATCAAGCACAAAAGATAGAAGAAAATTATGGAGTGATCTGGAGGTCTCAGAAAGCAAATCTTTTATATGTTGATGAGATTCAGCTTATATATGCAGCACTAAAGTACAGAGTAGAAATAATGAAGAATTGTTTGAATTATTATCTATACACATTATAATTTGAAATATACCAGAAGAATATACCCAGGTAAAAATGGCAAACAAACAAACAAACAAAAAAATAATGAATTTTTTCATGATACTTTATTGCACTTTTGATTTTTCACCCATGACATTTCATGTTTTTATAAAACTTGTTTTTAGTGAAATATACAAAAAAGTTGAAAGGCTACTTGTGTGTGAAAGTTTGAACATGAGAGTTTTGAAAAAGTTGGAGGAAAAGATGGAGTTGTCCCAAAGCCTTGTGGTAGAGAGGCTAATGAGCAGAGAGGCCTGAGTTCTTTTCCCCATCTTCTTGTCTGTTACAGCTGTCCCCCTGCTGCATTCCTTTTTTCCCCTCTCCTTTCTGTTTGTCCTGTGTGGCTGCCCCTCCCGGCCATTGTGCTAACTAAAGTCACAGCCCTATTCATAGGAATGGCTTGTACAGACTAACTGGAGCCATTGCTCTGCCTAGGGAGGGGGCTTCTTGCTTCTTTGTTTGGTTCCTTTGTTCAGACCCGAGCTCGGTGTGGGGGGCGCTGCCCAGAAATGCAAGACCTGAAGTGGCCAACTAATTAAGCATATGAGTCATACCTGTGGCTCAGAACATGCCCAGGCATGCCTATGCTTACCTGCAGCCTTTCCCTGCCTTCTCTCCTCCCCTGTATCAAGAGGAGCCAATCAAAAGTACTGGTGGGAAACTGCCGGAGTTTGCCTTTAAAGCTGGACATTTTCTGATCAGACCTCGGAGAAGGTCCTTGCTTTGCCACCTGGTCTGATCAGCTAGGGGTCTTTGGGGGGGCCCTCTCCCCACTCTCATTTGTTTTTGAGCGTACCCCCGTTTTTAAACTCCCCTCCCACGAACAACGAATTTGTGCCTGGAGATCTCCTGATTATTGTAAGCGAATCAAGTCCTCTCTCCATCCTCCGATGCTACTGCCGTTCCTGTCTCTGTGCTTGCTGCTGTCCTGGGGAATGGTAAGAACTCCCTCTTATAAAAACTCCTCCTGTCCTAGCTGCTGGCCTTGTTTCCCCAGCAGACAGACTCAAGCTAACTCCTTGGTCTGTATCTGTAATCTGTTTCTGGCTCCGCAGTGCCTTTGCTGCTAGAAATAAACCTGTGCCGCTGCTAGGCTGTGCCTTCCTGGACTGTATCCTGGGCTGCCGGCTTGCAGCCACCCCACTGCTGCGGCCACCACTACCCCCCCCCACCGGGTTGTACCCTGGGCACACACCACTCTGCTCTCTGGAACTGCTCCCCCTCCCGATCAAAGAAGTGGCAGGTGCACCTATTAGAATCAGGTTCTTAGTCCAGATAAATTGTAATTTCATTTTGCATAGCTGTGGTTAAGTTAGGTTTAAAGAATTGTTTGTATTGTGCTCTGTTACTTACTAATTTTTGTAGTCTTGGTTAAGTTAGATCATAGATAAGATTTTGCTGTGTCCTGTATAATTGTGGTTAAGTCTGTCTTCCTGCTACCCCCCCCTACGAGCTTGCCCGTGTCTCCCCCCGAGCTCCCCAGTCACTCGTTGCAGTCTCTCTGCTGTTTAAACTTGCAGCCTGTCTGCTCTCTGTGTCTCCCTGAGTTTAAATCTCCCTCCGCAGCGCCTCTGCCTTTGGTCTCCGCTCCACCACGTGCTCCTCTTGCCCCATCCCCCAACCTCATTCCTCTACCACTGCCTTTCTCTCTCTCTCTCTTTTAATCCCTTCCCCCACGTGCTCACCCTGCTCCTACTGCTGCCAAACCTCAATTGTATTACTAAAGTCTAGCATAAACCCCCATTGGTTACCCTTTTCCTTTCTAACACACCTCACATTTTACATTTACACCACTGTGACATATTTTTACCTAGAGTTGTTGGTTATTTAACACATTTTACCCATAACTGTTAGTTGGTTATATGTTGCTGTAACACACCCTTTACATAGAAACTGTTAGCTACCTGTTACATTTATACTTCAGTGTTAATTGGTTACCAACTGTATTGTACCCCACTATTGAAACCCCCTATCCTATTTACTAAAAGAAACCCCTCCCCAATTGTCTACCTTAACAAACCCCATACTCCTCACTATTGAATTTTCCCTGTTTTTACATTTTCTTAATAAAGTTTATTTTGCACCCCACCAGTGCAGTAGTTGTCCCCCAAGATCCTCTACCTGCTGGCAGGGTCACTTCTCTCTTCTGCCAGTGCTCTAATGTTCCTATATAAGAGCAAAGTACTTTCTCTCACTGGGCCTCAAATTGCCAGTGTCAAAGAGGTAAATATTTTCTTCTCTTTTACAAACAGGGAAACTGAAGCTAAGAGAAGTTAACTGAAATGCCCAGTGTCACACATGAAGTCATTGTCAGAACCAGGATTTGGACACAGGCCTCTTGACTTCCATTTTTACAGGTAGCCCACAAGATCACAGTGCGTCCTAAGCAAGTAATTTACAGATACATTTTCAGGACTACTCACTGATTTAGGTGCCTAATTTGAGACACCTAGGGCTAGTTTCACAAAGGAACTTAGGCACTGCAACACTGGGGGAAAGGGGAAGAGATGTGCTCATGATTTTTAGCCTCTCACTCAACCTTTTAGTCCCTCAGTCTCCGGTTGAAGCTGTTCCAATGTGGATAAATACATAAAGAGTCATTGGACTAGACAAAAAGTGAAAGCTCACACAAGAATGAGAAGAACGCTATTGCCTGGTGATTACAGCACTCCCCCAAAATGTAGGAGATCCATGATTCAGTGCCCTTGCTCCAATTATTTATCCACAGTGGAACAACTTTTACAGGAGAGGCTGAAGGACCCCAACATTAGAATATCCCATAACCCAGGTGTCATAAACAGATAGTTAAGGGTTAATGCCTCTTTTACCTGTAAAGGGTTAAGAAGTTCACCTAGCCTAGCTGACACCTGACCAGAGGAACCAATGGGAGGACAAGATGGTTCAAAGGGAAGGAGGAAAGTTCCCTTTGTCTGGGGAGTTTCACTTTGGACCGGAGTGGGGAAGCTCCAGAATTCAGCCTCTTATTAAGTAGTGAGTATTAGTGAAGGAAATAAATAGGTTTATGTTTATTTTTTTGTAACCTGTCTTGTGCAATTAGAGGAATAGTCAAATTGGGTATTTTTTTTGTGTAACTAAGGGTTTGCCCAGGGGAACATCCTCTGTGTTTGGAATCTGTTGACTGTGAGAGTAGCTGGTTCTCTCCCAGAGGGTTTTCTTTTACCTTTCTTTTCTTTAATTAAAAGCCTTTTTCTTAATACCTGATTGATTTTTCCTTGTTTTTAGATCCAAGGGGGTTGGATCTGGATCCACCAGGAGTTGGTGGGAGGAAGGAGGGGGGATGGTTAATTTCTCCTTGTTCTAAGATCCAAGGGGTTTGGATCTGTATTCACCAGGGAATTGGTGAAGAGTCTCCCAAGGCTACCCAGAGAAGGTAATTAGCACTTTGGGAGTGGTGGCAGCGGACCAGATCTAAGCTGGTAGTTAAGCTTAGAAGTTTCATGAAGGCCCCCACATTTATACCCTAAAGTTCAGAGTGGGGAAGCAGCCTTGACACCAGGGGTTGGGGCACTCACCTAAGAGATAGTAGATTCCCTGTTCAAATTCTTTCTCCCCTTTCAGATGGAGAGGGGGATTTGAACTGATGATTTCCCACATCCCAGGTGAGTACCCTAGCCACTGGGTGAAAAGTTATGAGGGGGGGGCCTGCTGCCTCCTTTTGTGTGAGCTTGCTCTGAGCACACTTACAAGCTTGATGTCCACAGATGAGTTAGGCAGGGGAATGCTTATCTTATCCCAAGTTTGTGCCTCTCTCTGGGGCTTAGGTATCTGGTCACCTAGAGTGAGGCAGTAGTACAGCTGCTCAGAGGTAGAAACATGGGCACTGAGGCCTAGGCAAAAACTTAGGCACCTAGCAAGTCTAGGTGCCTACAGCATTTGGTGGCATCTGAGTGGGGGTTTTGTGAATACCAGTGGTGCCTAATTCTGGGATTTATGCACCTAAAGCAACAGCTGGGCACCTAAGTACTTTTGTGTGTCTAGCCTTTAGAGTCCACTTTAGAGATCTGAGAATTCACAACTTCAGTTTTTTTCAAATGGATGTCAGGTGCTCAGCCATTCTCAAAACTCAGACTCCTAGATGTCTCAATTTGGCCATCCAAAATTAGTAAACGCGTTTCAAAACATAGACCTTAACTTCTCTTTGACTACGTTTTCTCAACTATAAAATGGGGTAATGACTTTTTCTATGTGAAATATACATGGTTTGATATGACTGTATTGCTACAGGAAGGTAGGTGCATCTCCATCCTCTTATGCAATGGTTTAGAGTTGGGGAACAGGAGCTGACAGGCTGCTGATTTGTACAACAGGGCACTGGGCACAAGGCATTCTCAACAGATGGCCTTCGAGTCCAGAAATAGTTTCCCCACCAACCCCTTGTCTAAGGAAGCCTAAGTACAGTGATCTTCAGAGCATGCTGCAACTCTTCTCTATTCATCTATGTACTTTGTCCACATTAATACAGTCCTGTTTGAAAGAGGACTATGTTGACACAAACCAGGTACCTTTTAGCTTGTGCCAGTAGTGTCCACATGGGGCAGTTACAGCGCAACGCTTAGATGCACTTTGCATTTCACACCCCATTGTTTGCACGGTGGCAGTACCTGTAGGTAAAAGTACCTGTCAGGGTGGTGTAAAGGGAAAGGGTATTTTTACCTTGATATTTTGTTTCGATAACTTTCTCCACATATATAAAGATTTGAATTAAATAATTAATTACAACTGATTTGATACACAGAAGAATCCCAAGAAACTACCCTCACTGGTCTCTAGAATTCAGTACGTCTAACATAGAGGGCGAAAGATAAAAAATGCAGCTTAAAAATCAAATGAAAAGTATTATTCAATTATTTATGTGCTTGTCAATCAAAGACTTTTTAAAATAAGAAATAAAACATTTACAAAGATAAAGGAGTTTGAACTTGCCCCCAACAAAATAGAAAATCAAGATCAAACAGGAATGGTAGCACACAAAGGGAATGCATTTTTGTCATTGGAATTATCATCAGAACACGAAAGTTAACAGAGAGATCCATGTGACAAGTCAGTGCAATGTGTCTCTGTTCAGCACAAAATGTACAAAATATAAAAATCCAGCACTGGCAGGGAATATAGTTTTTGGATGACCAAGTAGGCCTTTCCAAGTTTAGTTTCTCTGATTTTTTGATACTGCATTCAGAGTAAAACCAGTTCCTGGGGATTAACATAAGGATGGCCATGTTGGGTCAGACCAGTAGTCCATCTAGCCCAGTATCCTATCTTCCAACAGCAGCCAATGTCAGATGTTTCAGTTGGAATCAACAGAACAGGGCAATTATCAAGTGATCCATACCTTGTCGTCCAGTCCCAGCTTCTGGCAATCAGAGGTTTTGGGACACCTTGCTCATGGGGTTGTGTCTCCAACTATCTTGGCTAATAGCCATTGATGGACCTACCCTCCATGAACCCATCTAATTCTTTTTTGAACCCAGTTATGTTTTTGGCCTTCACAACATCCCTTGGCAATGAATTCCACAGGTTGACTGTGTTTTGTGTGAAGAAGCACTTCTTCTGTTGATTTTTAATCTCTCCTGGTCTGGAAGCTGTTCCCTTCCCCTAATCATGTATGTTGCCCTTTTCTGTACATTTTCCAATTCTAATATCTTTTTAGGTGCCAAATCTGAAGAACTGTCCCAGACTAAGGTGTCAGAGGAGGTTTTGGAACAAATTCATAATTTAAACAATAATAAGTCACCAGAACCAGATGGTATTCACCCAAGAGTTTGAAGGAATTCAAATATGAAATTGCAGAGCTACTAACTGTGGTATGTAACCTATCACTTAAATCTGTACCAGATGACTGGTGGATAGCTAATCTAATGCTATTTTTTTAAAAAAGGCTCCAGACATGATCCTCGCAATTACAGGCTCGTAAGAGTGAGATGTCAGGAGCAAGGCAAGGAATCAGGAGGGTCTGTTTGCAGCAGCAAGCCAGGGATCTACCTAGCTGCACAGACAGCCTCCATGTTTTTTTCCCTAGGCCTTAAATAGCATGCCTAGGCCAATCAGGGAATGCGGTAGGCTCCACTAGTAAGGACCTGTGTGGGTGGGACATCCAGTGGTGCTTAAAGCTGTAGGGCTCTATAGGCTGCTATTTGTTGCTTCACCAAGATGGTCAGGTGAACCTGGCAGCTGCCCTGGAACCTGTAGACAAGGGCGGCTCCAGGCACCAGCACACCAAGCGCGTGCCTGGGGCGGCAAGCTGCAGGGGGTGGCATGCCGGTCGCTGTGAGGGCGGCAGTCAGGCTGCCTTCGGCGGCATGCCTGCAGGAGGTCCGCCGGTCCCGCAGTTTTGGCGGCAATTCGGCAGCAGGTGCAGCAATTTGGCAGCAGGTACGCCGAAGGCGTGGGACCGGCAGACCTCTGCAGGCATGCCACCGAAAGCCGCCTGACTGCCATGCTTGGGGCGGCAAAATACATAGAGCCGCCCCTGCCTGTAGACACAGATTCCAGACCCATAGAGCCTCACAGTTAGATGTGGCATCGTGGTGCCTAAATTTTAGACATCTAGAAAAAAAATCACAGGAATGACACTGCAGTTCACAAAGCTTCAGTTAGGCACTTGGGTTTCTATACAATGAATGGGGAGAGATAGGCACCTTAGATTGTAATCCGCAAAGCCAGCATGCTAGGTGATGAGCCTGCTAAGTCAGCCCATGGGAGATGCTGACCTAAAGGGGGGTGTGCCCAGCCCCTCCAGACATAAGCACCTAAGTCTGGCTGCAGGGAGGTGCTTATCTCTGCTTGTGATCCATGAGCCAGGGAAAGATAGGTAGCCGAATGCCCTAGTTGCATGCAAGGCTCAAAAAGATGACCTCCTTCATAATCTTTAGCCTAGCGGATAGGGTATTGTGACACAGAGGCCCATTAGTGCCAACAGGCAGTGTTCACTGTTCTTTACAAGCAACTCCTGTCTCAGACCTATCAAACTCACTACATTCAATACCCCCACTTTCAAGGTATTTATCCATGAAGGGTAGTATGTGAGATCTCTACTGTAACTTATCAATACTCAATCACTGTGATCTGGGTGTAGGAGTAATATTTAAGGAATAATGTAACTATGTTAACAACTATGCGGTATGGTCTTAGAGTAAAAGTCAGGCACCAGGAATCATATGTCTCAGCGATGGCCCATTCAAATGGGAGTGAATGGTCACCTCTCCCTGGCCAGCTGGTGATGTAATGAAGGTGGCCAATCTAGAAGTCAGTCAGTCAATGGAAGACCATCAAAAGCAACCACAGATGATCAAACCACATGACGGTAAAAAGGAACATTACAACAGACAGGGGATCACCCTGCCTGCGAATAAAGACAAAAGCCCTGACTCACTACATCACAGGCTGGAGAAAGCTGCTCAGTGAATGGATGCAGAGGGTCTGTCTAGGCGAGTGAGGTTGATTTTCATGAAAGATTGGATCCTGGTTCCTCTGAAGCCAGCCAAGCTCTTCAAGAGACTGAACTTTGGGGGGAGGGGGGAAACCTAGTTTATTAGAAAGGAAAAGTAACTATTAATAAGCGGAAGCCCTCATTTATGTTTTATAATTTTGTTTTTTTGTAACCATTTGTTTCCATTCACTCTAATTTCTATTCTTTCTTAATTAAACCACCTTTTGGTTTATTATAAGTGTTGTGCATTGTACAGGAGCAGTGATTTAAAGTAAAACCGGGGTACACTGCTCCTTTGGGGCAGAGGAGCTGGGATTTCTGAGACTAGCTGGTGTCAGGGTCCGGATATCACCGGGGAATGCTTCAAAGGCGATCTCGGACTGGGGTGCACCTATTGTTCGCCTGCAAGGTAAAGACAGTTAATAACTTTGTGACTCTCTATACTTCAAAGCAGCATCCTAGAACACCCACATTCACCACTGTCATATAATCATATGTTTTGTACAAACTATGCCTTGTGAGGTATCATTTTAAACGTCTTGATCAGTTGAACATTAATATCCTATTGGATTGTATATGTTATCGTCATACATGGAGTTATGCAGTTTTGCTGTGTGTATGTGTTATTGAAATATGTTGTGAAGTTGGGAACACCCACAACCAGCCTTTCAGGTACAACAATAGAATAGCCAGATATGCTGATGGCCTGTTAAAGGGAATCCACTCTCCCACTGGCCATTCCAGAAGACTTCTCAGAGAGAGCACATAGACAATGGAGACTGCTTGACCAAGACTAGTCCCTAAGGCTATGTCTACACTGCACTTTTGTCATTAAAACTTTTGTCACTCAGGGGTGTGAAAAAACACACCCCAGAATGACAAAAGTTTTGATGAAAAGTGCCGGTGTGGGCACCGCTTCATTGGCAGGAGACTCTCCCGCTGCCAAAGCTACCACCTCTCATTGGGGGTGGTTTTATTTTGTTGTCAGGAGAGCTCTCTCCTGGTGACAAAGAGCGGCTACACTGCGTACCTTACAATGTTGCGGCTGTGCCGTTGTAAGGTGCGAAGTGTAGCCTAAGATGGAACACCAAAGTGGGAAGCTATAAAGAAATCTGTTAACCTTCCTTAAAACAAAGGGGAGATTCAGCGATTGCTTTTAGCAGACTCTTAGCCCAATTGATTAGATTAAAATAAAGGCATTTTTTCTTACCTTTCATGTGAAGTATTGAATAATTCTTGTGTTAACCTAATAAATTGATGTCATTATTCATTGTAGTAACTGGCCAGCCAGATACATTGAACCATTGATCTATTGATTTAATTTCAATTACAACCCTAATTTGCATCGCTTTATATTGGATTAGAGAAATTAGAAGTAAATTGGTTCATGACATATTAGTTTAGCATCATAGCCTTTTAATAAATCCATAAAAGCACATTAGACTGGTTTCCCTCTGAAAACATCAACATGGGAAAATGTATTTAGCGCTAAAGGTAAATACATTGAGTAGCTCCTGCACCGGCATTTTGATGATAATCCTCTCACCACTGCACTGTTCCACAAGCTAATACAGGGTTTCTCAAGCTTCACCATAGCAAGTCTCTGCTAAGCAAGAGTACTTCCTCCTTTGTAATTGTAAAATTTATAAAACTATCTTTATTGAAATTTCATAAGATAAAAGAACAAACCTTATACACATCCTGGTGCTGCTGGTTGAGTTTTTGGGGACTACTGAGTACTTAGTCTGATAATGCAACTGGCACACCAGGTACTTTCTATTTTATGGTTTTTCTCCTTTGATCCCCCTTGTATGACTCCACTGTTGCCACATTTACATCCTCACGTCCCTCTCCCTGCTTGGTTGTTAATCATCTCAGTGTCTCTATTACCTCCCCTAGGAGAGGGAATTTATTGGTTTTTACTGGCTATATCTGTTTCTATGTGTAAAGAATATATGGCTTTGGTCAGTCAGTAATCGCCTATCAAGTGTCTCTCCCTATGGCTGATGTGTTCATTTCGCTGTTGAAATAAACAAACAAAAGCTTTCCCTGATTTGTAAGCATCCAAGGCTATCCAGGAGTCTCAGACTTTTTTTAAAGTAACCAACAGAGATACAATATTAAACACCAATAATGAAGAATGCACTTGTTTCCCTCTGGGATTTTGTTAAAATATTTTGTTAGTCTTTAAAAGATTTTTATTTTTTCTCCCTCTGAACTACTGTTCAGCAGGCCAGCTCCACCTTCCACTCCTCATTACCAACCCCAGGCTTAACATGGCTCTCACCACATCCCATGACTGCTTATTCAGATGGTGGCCAGTCCCTGTATGAACAAGAAAGTACATGAGTGAACACTGGGTGATCAAAAGAACTTCCTTCCCAGTCTTAGGAACCTACTCAAAGACCAAGCACACCCAAAACAGGCTCTGCTCTCTTCCAGCAACTGCACAAGCACCTAGATGCATGAAGTAGGTTAGTGCATGAAGAAAAGGTGTGTGCTCTGCAGGACTTTCAAAATTTAGCAGCACTTAAATGTGTCTTAATCAGACATTACCTGGCTTTAAGTCTTCTTTAAGAGAAATGGAGCTTTCAAGCCCAGACCTTTTAAGGTGCAGAATGTTGCTCATTTGAGAAGGAAAACAAAAACTCCTCCTACTCACCTTTTGTATGGTCCTGATTTTGATGCTCAATTGATGCCATGTTAGGTAGGAACTGCAGCCTAGTCCCAACCCATGGTAATAAACTCCACCCCCCCGAAGTAAAAGCAGCTTTGATTGCACCCTATTTGGCAGAAAAGAATTTGTTTCTGCCAAGTGTTATTTTTCACTTGTGCCTCTCTAATCTGTTGGTTGGTTGGCTGGCTGATGGGAGAAGTGGGAGAGAAATGGACAGAAAAAAGGAGGACTGCAACTATAATTAGTTTCATATCTGCCAATCCATCCCAAAGGGGCTCAGGCTGTTGGCTGTTAACTCAACACTTAATGTATTGGAAGGCCTGTAGCAGCTTTTAACCCTTTCCATAGAGATGTAAAGTTTTCACTGTGATGGGCAAGGTATGAACATCTGAATAGATGGATAATTTCAATGAGTATTATTTTCATACTATTGCAACTTTTGGTCCAGTACTATCTATGCATTAAGGATAAGTACATAGGGTCATATTTTCCAAACCAGCAGTAACTGATTTGGATTCAGGGCATCAAACCCAGCTCCGCTCTATATACATTCAAATAAAGATCTGCTGTGATTATTGGCAGAAGGCTGATCGATAAAAGCAACTCTGGTAATAAATCCTATTAAAAGAACACGGATTGTATCATGAACCTACCATCAGTTACTGGATTTATAAGCTACATTTTCACTTACTTGACAACTAGCAGTCAGTTTACCTACCCTGTTAGTTCAGACTGAAAAGGATTTTTCTTACTGTACAGCAATACTGTGAGTTTGTGCTGATAATTACCAGCTCTATTCATTTGTAGTTGCGTATCTGAAACTCTCCATTGTATTTCTTAGTGGTTTAGAGTTTGGTCTTGGTGTATGATACCCCCCAAATAGCTGAGAGAACACTGAAGAGCCATTACAAAAGCATTGTGATCTGTGAGGACATTTCCCCAAAGCATGGGTGAAATTCACCATTGAGCAGAGGGCCAGCACATCTCCTCTGCACCCAGGAGCGGCGCCAGGGTTTTTGCCGCCCTAGGCGGCAGCACTCCTCTTCTGAGCATTCGGCGGTGGGGGTCCTTCTGCTCTGGGTCTTCGGGGCACTTCGGCGGCGGGTCCTGGAGCGAGTGAAGGACCTGCCGCCGAATTTCCGCTGAAGACCCAGAGCGGAAGGACCCCCTGCCGCGCTGAATTTCTGCCAAGGACGGCAAAATGCCATCCCCCAAATCCTGCCACCCTAGGCGACCACCTAGGGTCACGTAATGGAAGCACCGGCCCTGTCTGCACCACTTACATCCAGTTTAAGCCCTACTTTGAGAGCTGGAGAATCAGGGGCAAAGGTGGAAGGGAAGAACTGGGGGAGCAGGTGCACAGAAACCTTTACTGTCTTGCTTGGGGTTTTCTGATTGAATTTCAATTTCTATCCCTTCTCTGTGCACTTGAGGGGCTCCAGGGAGCACGTGGAGGAGTCCTTGTTCTTTGCCTCAGTGGCAGAAATCTGAGTTAGCACCTCAAAAGTTTGCATTTCCTTATCTTCTACCCTTCCTCTTACTGCTGCCTGCAATCTGTGTGCTGCAGGGCCAGGAGTCCCCAGCAGTAGCCAAGTGAGCTGCATCCTATAGTATATCAGCTGCACTACTCAGTGTCTTTACTGCATATTCCTCCTCCCATTGCCTGCTTGCAGGCATCTGTCATGGAGCTTCACTCTCTAGTCCCCTCTCCCTGGAGTTTCATCTCTCGGTGCAGCTTTTCCCAGTCTGTTGCTAAGGAGCTTCCTCTGGGCATCTCTTAGCCTCTCTGGCAGCTGCCTGAAACCCCTTCACCATTGCTGTCCTCTCTCTTCAGGACCAGCCCCAAGGTAGAACATCCCTACCACAGCTGTCCTCTCTTGGTTCTCTCCCATTGGGCCTGAAGTCCTTTCTTTATAAGAACCACCCAGTCTGGTTCTCCCCAGCTGGATCTAAGCCTTAATTAGAAATCTCCCCTCCAGCTGTCATAGAATGGGCTAACTGGTCCCTCAGACTCCACGTTAACCATTTATTTGCCATTGTGGGGCTTATGTCCTATCACAGCCCCATTCAATTAGAGGACACACAGGTTTCACATTTAAACAATATTTTCACAAGTAGAAGTTAGAAACTTAAGGCCTGATTTTCAGAAAGGCTGAGCATCCAGAACTTTACTTTAAGTCAATAAATGCTGTTGGGGCTCAGCACCTCTGCAAAAAAAAGTTTAAGTACAGTACTGGAAAAAATGTTAAAGATACCAAAAATGCAGAAGAAGATCATAAATCTGTAAAAGCTTGGAATTTCCATGACACAGTCTAGCTATCTTTCTGATAATACTGTTCCCATTGATTGTGAGCCAATGTGGAATACCAAGCTGAAGGGGTCTTTTTGGGTATGTTCACTGTTTTTGTTCTACTGGGGCAATATTTTGTTCATTTAAATCCTAAATAATGCTGACAATTTCCATTGGGAAGCTCATTTGTTCCAGTTTACCTTTTATGAGAACTCTCATGTACAGGTGAAACCAGAAAATACTCTAGAAAAAGGAAATTGGGCATGCAAAAATAATCTGTCCATCTGGCCAAGTGGCTCTTCCTCTTAAGATGTTTTCCATTTTTATGCTTCTTCAGCAGCAGTGTACAAAAATACTTGCACTGTTGGAAAAATAGGCAGACCAAAGGGGAAAAAAAATCTCCATTGTAGTCAATGGGAGTTTCTCATTGCTGTTGATCCTTGCTGCATATCTTGTCAATTTCCAATAAGAAGTTAACACAGTATTTTATAGACAACTTGAGTTTGAAAACAGATCTGAACTTCCCTACAGTCTGGGGTTGTTCAGGTTTGGGGTTTTATTTCAGTACTTTCTTTACAAATATCTGACTTAAAATATTCTGAGGTGTTTGTCAATCTGGTAAAGACTGTGTTTGACCCTCGAATTACTGTAAATGGGAACACTAAAACAGTTACACCATCACTGTTTATCACTTTAATATATTTTTTTGAGGGCAGAGGTGCTGATGTGGTGCTATCAAATGAGCCATCATTAATTCATTACCTTATAGTCTTTCTGCTCTGCTGGAGAAATACAGCCAACAGGTCCATTTCCCTCCCACTGTGATGACTACTGAGAGCAGCTTTTGCCCTGCTGACTTTCAACAATGAAGAGCAAGATCTTTACTTCGCTCTCTCTGAAGAGAGACAGTGAAGCCTGAGAATTCTCTGCCATATTACTTGAGTACTAACAGAGAGGCAGCCATAACTATTTCCTCCATTCCAGGGCTATTATTTATTATGTAAATAATGTGAGATGACCCAAGAGGGCCATTGTTTTGCCAACCCCCCTGATGTTGTGCACTCTACATGATCAACCAATGTATTAAATACAATGATATAATCAGAAGACAATGATTAACTCTCAGAGACATTATTCTGCTTGATTAAATACAAAGGTGTCAGGGAAGCACTTTAACACAAGGAAGGCAAGTTAAAGATATTAAATTGTTAATCACATTAGTCTAAGTTAAATATATTCCAAATATGTCTGAAATGAGCAGTCAAGTGTTTTTCAACCACATCATCCCCCCAGCAGGGCTCCCATCACTAGTACAAGGGGAACTCCCTCTTTAAATCCAATCCAATCCCTCTATTTATGCTTCAAGTCCTAGATGGCACATGCAGCAGTGATGGAGGAACATTTGGGTGTCCTATTCTGTATCTAAAACTGGTATGGCTTTCCTATAGACCACATTAACATCTGCCTACATCACTGGAAAATGTATTGCAGTTGTATTCTTCTTGGCATATGCTGCTACCAGCTGCAGGTGCTCTTGAGGCTGTGAAAATCAATGGAGCTGGGTTGAAGCAAGAACCTTCAGACATGGATGGAACAAGATTTTCTTTAATTGCCAAATTAGTCTATGTTCTGGGAGCCAGAGAGAAAAAGAGCAATATGATGAACCTGCAGGCTAGAGAAGCTAAAGATTTATCCCACATTTTAAAGATCTAAAGGTGTTTCTCTCCTCTCCTAAATATTAAGAAGGGTTGATTGTTCAAACTTATGTAATTTCAAATCTTCTCATCAAAGGCTTCAAAAAACACATTTTGAATTTCCTTCCTTGCCATCAAGCTAAGAGTTGTTAACACCAAGTAAAAGTAAATCCTGAACAGAAATATAATAGAGTGTCCTCCCACAGAGGGATTCTATCTGCCTTTGTGTTACTCATCCTTTCTGAATCTGAGTATGCTTTGTTCAGGTCCCTTGTACACAAGTAAAGCTACATCAAGAAAGGCTAGTCAGAAAAGATATTAAAAAGAGTTTCACACTGCAACAATTTGTGAATTTTCTAGAGGCAAATGCTGCACAAATACCAGAAGACTACTGACTGTAAATAGTGTGCAATGTAGTTGGTAAACTATAATGCAAACCTCAGAAAAAGAGGGAAATATATTGACTCTGGGTGGGAACTAAATGAGCATTTAAGGCCAGCTGCCTTCTGACTCACAACTCCTATGCATTTCAGAGATTTCCCTGAGTATGGGCTGCAGAAGGAAGCCCTTTGAGTAATGGAAGAGACCACTTATAGCTGGCATATAGAGGTAATTTTCACAGCTTCTCCCCTGCATATAAAGTATATTATGTAGCTCAGACAGATAGGAAGTTTATTGACTCATCACAACTACAAAGCAGACATGCCAAACCCATGAAAAAAAACACAACACACACACACACAAATTGGGCTTGTTTTGGCTTAATAGGCTTGTGAGTTGCTTGTTGGCTAGTTTGTGGCTTGTAGCTTGTTGCTTTTTTTTTTTATTTTTTTTTTTTTGGATTAGCTCCCGGCAAGCAGGGGCAAGGGACAAGTGGGGGGAGAGAGTCAAGGGTCCACAGTGGGCCCACCACAGTCCCAGTCTGCACACCGGGCGGGAGGGGGGGATATCTAGTCACAGAGTGTTGGGATTCTTAGGGATTGGCTTGTTTTGAAATGGGATTAGCTTGATTTTGGCTTATTGTGAAAGTCTGGGTGCTTATTTACCGTGTGAATGTTGGCAACTGTTCTATAAAGGTGTAGGTCAGGGATCAGCAACCTTTGGCACCTGGCCCGTCAGGGAACTCCGCTGGTGAACCACGGCCAGGGGGAGCTGCGATCGGCCGAACCTGCAGACGCAGCAGGTAAACAAACCATCCCGGCCCGCCAGTGGCTTTCCCTGACAGGCTGCATGCCAAAGGTTGCCGATCCCTGGTGTAGGTTATTAAATGTCAGAGTCCCCAGCCTAAGAGCTTGCAATCCAGACACAGAAAAGAGACAAAGGAGGTGGGGAAGGGCATGCAATTATAAATGTTAATTGTTATACATTGGACATTTATATTAAAAATTGTGATAAAATGTTAGCAAGTTTGCCTGGTAGATGATTTTCAATGCACACTAGTGCTTCTGCTGCCACTGAATGGCAGTTTTGCTACATTGACTTCGGTGGAAACAGAATTTGGCAAATGATCTGTAAAATTCCACAAAAACAAACCTTCCCCCCACCACCGCCAAGCTTTTTTCTTCTTGTAAATCAATAAAATCTCCAGTTTAGCAAACTCCTATGTCTTGTGCACTCCTAATGCATCAATACTGGCAATGATACAGACCTATAGGTACAGCAATATTTTCCGAAGCTGCTGTAGTAGGATTGCATTTTATATACCAATAACTCTGCAATTCAATGGTACACCAGACAGGAGGAGTCAAGTGGTCAGATTAAGGCTCTGCATTGCAGCCACTGCCCAGGCTGAGCTATAAAGATACAGACAAAATATTCCAGGGATAACATGTTTCTTAACAATAGACCTGATTTTTTTTTTATTGCACTCTTGACCTGGAACTACTTGTCTTGTCTGACAGATCCTTTGAAGAGCAGTTGAAATAATGAAGTTACAGACCAAAATTACATTTTATTTTTTTCCATTACTTACAGCCACAGTTAATTTGAGCTAGAATGTCTTTCTTCTGTCTTAATTGGTTTAGGAGATTATTTATGAGGATTAGCTCATAGAGTTGCTGTGATTCCTATTTTAAAACATTCTATCACTTGCTGCAAAGTAGGCATAAAACAGATAGGAAGATATTACAGAATTTAACAAGTCAGTGGAAAATAAAATATAGGTGGTATAATTGGCAGAACACCAGAAACAAAGTCAGGAGACTAAACTATCTTCATTCATAGAATAAATAGAAACATTAACAATGATGTGCCAACTTATGGCATTGAGCTGTAAATGTTCTAGTGTATCAATACATTTCTCTTATGTTTCTAATTGAAAAAGTAGTTCAATAATTAAAAATGTTCAGGTTTATCTTCTGTACGCACTTACTTACACTGCATTTTGATCTTAAAACCTCAGGAACTGTATTCCTCACATGTTATTTCTTTCTATTTGAAACAATCATTTGACTTTACTGCAGAGGAATTATGGTTGTAAAAAAATTTACACATTTGCTCTATCGAGCAGTCAAATGACTTCAGTGAGACTTTCCAGGAGCAAGGGAAGCAGGATTTGGCCCTTAGCTAAACTGCTATATTTAAGATTGTTAAGGTTTTTCACAAGATCTTTTGAAGAACCAATAAGATTTTTGTTGATTGTTTAAATAAATTAAGTTTCTGGTTCACTCATCTGAGGAACTATGGCATCCAGTTCTGTCCATGAGTTCCTCTAAGATACCCACAGATTCCCTCACTGTACAGCTGTGTCTCTTCCCTGTCTGCAATCATAGCCTTGCGACATTCCACTGGGGCACCCAGAGCTTTGAGCTGCTTGCATCTGGTGCACATATTTTACTTGGCTTTGCAAGCCATAGGTATGATTCTTGGTTGCAAAAAGACTGGGTCATCTGTACCCTACCTCATTGCCTCTTGGCCTTCTAATTTCATTGGTTTCCCCAGCTCTTTTCTGGGCTCTGACTTACATAGTTTTTTTTCCTATCACTTTTAATATCAGAATAATTGTAAGTGTAATTATTCTAATTATACTATTAATATTCAGAATTCAGTTAATCAAAATTACATTTCCTAATGGACAATAATTGCTTGTACAGTTACATATTTATGATCCTGGAGAAATATGGTGCAAAAATCAATATTCATCTTAATTGCTTTCTAAACATTGTTTTCTTATTACAAGTTTAATCACAAATCCCTTAATTAGCATAAAATGCAGCATGTTACTGGTGCTACCCAGGCTCCGAGAAAGCGGCATTAACTCCAGCTCCCCTTGTAGTGTTTAGGAGAAAGGCTAGAGAAGTGACTGTTTGGGAAATAAAAGGGAATGAAGAGCTAAGGCTCCATACTTGTGAAGACTAGTTTGAACCCTATGCTGCAGAATTTCTCTGTTATCTTTCTGAGTAAACTGATTTAGTTTGTTTTTGTGTTGTAAACACGAACGCCTGGGAAAAGCCCTCGCCTGCAACTGTTTTTTCTTCTTTCCCCCCCGCTGCATCTTTTCACTAGGTTACTAACAGTCTGATGGTTGTGTTTGTTTAGATGCTACTTTTGGAGTCCTGGTCCATCACTAGGATTCCTATGCGCTGCGGTAATGCAAACAAACACAACCACTTTCCGTGGACATAAGCAGATAGGCAACTGTCTACAATTCAGCACTTCCCCTTTTCCTATAATTATAGCATAAAAATTGCAGTTCACAAGAAAAGTAAAGCAAAATCACTCCACAGTTAAATCCTTTTTGATTTTTTTTTCTTTCCAGCCACTTCCTTGAACTTTGACTAACAAATCCCTAAAAGAAATCTGATCTGAGACCTTATTGATGTCCCAAGGTGAGCACGTATAGCTTAACTAAACCTCTCCTGTCTGGGCTACAGCAATTTTATGCATTAACCAGTTTGCACACTTTTATTAGCATCTATTAAGAGTCTAATTCAAGTAAATGGTTAGAGACGTACATTCTTTTCCTCTGCTCTGCTTTTCTTACATTTACGTTTCTATACAAAAAGCCCGGAGCAGTTGGAAATGGCCATAGTTAGTTTTGTTGCTACAGTGTTCCGTGCACTATTATTTTCATGAAGTCTATAAAGTCAGCTTTTACTCAGATAAGTGGTTATAAAATATTGTCACAAGTATGCTCTCAATGACTTCCATATAAGATCTGCTCAGCTTTCGAAAAAAGCATTTTTGCCTTTTAACTACCAACATTTCAAACTCGTCTGGGATCGGCAAGTCAAACTGTGGCCTTTCTGTTCATACAGCCCCCATGATAATGCACAAGGCAGAACTGAGGCCTGGTCTCTCCTCTATAGCTGAACTAGCTCTGCTCTGTGAATACGAGACCTCTCTGATGCATCACTGAATGTCAAATTCTCTCAGACTTCAATGGAGTAAGACGTGTATATGAGGGCAGAATTTAGCACTAACACTAATGTAATCTGTGCACTACCTAATAATGTGCATTGTACATGTCAGAAACGTCGGGGGCTGTACTCCCTTACTCACATTAAGACAATAATTAATGGCAAAGGATTAGATTCGACAGTCAATTCGGATACGTTTGTTCCAGCATCCTGGTGTGAAACTGCCCTAAAGAGGAAGGATCCAGCCTGTGGAGGGTATCACTTGTGAAAGGGATCACCAGGTCATTTTCAGCTGCCTTACTGACTACTACACTACTCCCCCTCCCCCCATAGCCCCCACTGCAAGGAGTCTCCCTACTGAAAAGAAGGTGGACTGTGGATGCGACTGATTCCCAGCTGCCAGGCAGCCCCGGGGGCTCTTGGCAGCCTGGGTAGTTTACAGCAGATATCAGGCAGCAATGAGCTTTACTGGGAGACTGTTCCAATGCTGACTGAACGAGTACTGAGGGGCCAGAAAATAGTATTGTGCTGAGTACAGCTCAGCTAAATTAGAGGTGTGCCTGAGAAGGTCTGGGTAGTGCACTCATGGCCACAATCTCCTTGCAGGTACTGAGCTCCATAAATTCATGGGGTATCATTTTTACTTTGAAATGGCAAAATGTCTCCTCTTTTCCCAGGCTGATGTTTTGACATTGGGAGTTTGGGCCCTGCTGCACTAGCAGTAATGAAAAACAACAGCTAACAGAAGAGACATTTTCCTGAGTGAGCTCAGGGCACGCTGCCACATGGCTGAGCTCTCCACATGAGGAAAAGTACTGAAGAGGGCAACTGTGAAGGTCTTTAGCTTGGTATTGGAAACAATGGTGAATATTAACCTCAGGTGTTTCCTTGACTAAGTGGGAGTGTAGAGTAAAAATCATTGCATGTCTTCTCTACTAAAATGTCTAGGAAATGATGAAGTACTGGATTGTCATGTCATCCAATTCATGTTTCTGCTTTTTACAAGTAGTTTTTACAGGATATTTTTTCCATTTAAATCTACCAGCCTGTTCCACTTGATATGTTTTAAAGTGATATGCTTTTTTGTTCTATCACTCAAATCAATGCTCTGTCTTTTCATATTTTACTTAGCCAGTGCTTCTCTCTCTTTTGAATTCAGCTGAGTTTTCTTAACAATGTTTTAAAGAGTCTGTTAGTCTTACATGCTAGACATTTTCCTTTCAGATTATTTATACACCTTCTCTGGAGTTAAAATAGACTCCACAATTCTTCTCTCTCTGTGTCTCACAGAGAAAAGAAAGGAAGGGGCCAGGGAAATAAGAACTCTGTCTCCACCTCCAGAGGTGGCACAGAGATCTGTACTAGGTTCTGGGTCTCAAGATTTCCCACTCCATGGTTTAGCCAGAGCTCAAGCTGAGGCATTGGCAACTGCAAGTGGTGCAGCAGTTGTCAGATTGTCCCACTGCATTGCATGTTGTAGCCTAGTTGCACATAATCTTCTGTTGCTTTAGGTTTACATTCTCTCGATACAACTGGGCACTGGGGGCCTAGAAGCACACACTATATGACTTTGAGCAGGCCCTGGACAACTAGGAGCTTTGGCTGCACAGCAAGAGACACAGGCTTATCCTGTCACTGTGCAGCTAGCGATCAGCATCTTGTGGCTGATTGTAGCCGCGACTTGCACACTCATGGGGTGGATGCAGCCAACGCAAGAACCTCCTTTGCTGTGTTACCTCTTCCATACCCTACTGCTAGTCCTGTCATTGGGCCCTTCTCTTTAATGGGCATGCAGCAGGGTCCCAAGAGGGAAGCCACTAGGGAATGCATGTAATGTTAAAGTGGAATTTGGGGCAGGTAGACTAAGGGAAGAGAGCCTGAAGCTAAAGGTTTGTGTGGGCATGAATGCGTGTACAGCCTCTACTAACTTTACCCACTCATGCAGAGCAGAACGTCACCAGTTCCACCACCAGAAGACTTTCCACACTGACTAAGGCAAGGGCAGAATTTGCTCCATTGTGCATGTTAAAATAAGTGTAATTTTAACACTGCAATCTTTAGCATTCGCCTACATTAAGCTTGTGTCTGTGGCTGGAGTGTGCGTAGCCTTGTCTGTACATGAAAGTTGCAACAGTTTAAAATTAATTTACTTAAACCATGTTAAAATCCTAATGTTGATTCACTTAAACTAGTTTAACTCAGTTTAGCTTGAGTCAGTAAATTACCTACGTAAGCTAAACAAATATACACATGGGTTGACCAGGTTTAAGTGCACCTATATTGTGTTTGCACCAGTTTAATTCTATCAATTTTAATTGATTTAGTTAAACTAATGCAACTTTTGTATATAAGCAAGGCCTGTGTCTCTGTTGTTGTCTTTTCCTTTCTGCCAGCCTCATGATTGCCTTTCCATCATGTTTTTAATTTTGTTTCAGAACACTAATCTGAGAAGAAAAAAGGAGAACCAAAGTTAATAAAATTAATGTTAAGAAAATGAAAAATTGTATCACTTGTGCCTGAGGATGTCAGTTATATTAGATGACTCAAAAAGCCAATTAAAAGTACAAAAAAAGACTAAAATAAAGAACAAATTTTTTAAAAGCAAGATGAAAGTATTCTTTCCATATTCACTTGTTTCTTTCTTAGCGATTTGTTTATAGTTATTCCTTGGTTATAAACTATTTTATCTTCAGGTGAGTAAACATGTCATAGGGGGATGTGTGTTCTTAAATTTAAATGTAATGAATGTTGTGTAAAAATATGTATATATTTCACTGTGTTTTTAGTTTTTGGGGACACACCTCTCTCTCAAATACCAAAGGATTTATTCAATTGCCTATGAGCCCCATTCTGATGCCTGAGAATCATATCTCTCAACGCAAAGTGGAACAATATATATGTGGGAGGAGCTAGCAGCAGTCTCCATACCGAAGTGCTGCACCAGGATACTATTGTCATGCAAAAAATGTACGTGATGGTAGTGGTAGAAAAAAACCAACACCATCACTGGTTGAAGGCAGGAAGGGATCCATGATTTCTTGCAGACACAGGTTGAAGTTAGCCCTGTACTGCAATACCTGCCAGGAATATCAGTCTTAAGAGAAGGGCCCTCTAGCTGGAAGCTATAAAAAGGTGAGCTGCTTCTAGGGCTGATAGTTCAGTGTTGCTCAGTCCACCTATCAGCCCTAGAAGCAGTCTGGCCTTGGGACAAGACTATGGACTTAATATTGTTGTTCACAGTCAGGATCCAGACATGCAGCAGGAGAACAGAGGGTCTGAACCCTAAAGAATATGCAAGTGAATCAACTGAGATTACACAATATTACTTTACTGTAAAAATGTGTCTTATTTAAGCTGGTGACACATGGGTGATCAATGAAATGTATGGGTATTACACACATGAGGAATTATGGATACTCACTGATATTATGCTTTAAAGTCTGTGACTAAACAAAGGCACAAAACAGGGTCTCTCCCAGACAGGAGGGAAGGTAGCCATCTACTTGTCTCCAGTGTAAATTAAGCATTGTGGAATCCAAACAATGGAATCCACATTTGCATCAAATCAGCAGGAGGATGGGAAATCAACCAGGAAGGGAAGAACAGGAGGAGGTTTTCCTGACTTTGAAAACAAAGATGAACTTTGGGGACATAAGGAACTGCTGACTGACTTTGGGGTATTCATCACTGAGGGGATGATAGGATGCAGCACCCTTCAAGCCTATGAAAGGTGGATCCCCTAATCTGGCAGAATAGGGATGCTGAAAACTGGATGCAAGTAAGGAAATTGCTTAGGCAAAGGTTGCAAATGGCTAGAATAAAGTTTTAGTCACTAGAAAGCAAGTTGTGTTTGTTTTATTTGTAACCTTTCCTCTGTCTCCTATTCTTACTTATTATCACTTAAGTTATTTGTTAATAAACTTAATCTTGTTTGTTTTACTACAAAACCTTCTCAGTGCTGTGCTTCAAACAGAAGGGTAAAATCTGAAGCCAAACTAATAGGCTGATGTGTGCTCTCTCTTTGGAGGCAGCAAACTTGATAACTTCTGCCAGGGTCCAGTGAGAGGGACTGGACACTGCAGGGGAGACGGTTTGGGGGCGACTCGGGACTGGAAGGCTGTTGGGGTCACCCTCAAGGAGTAACCAGGCTGGTGCAAACCAGAGTGAGGCCATTGAGCTATAAGCAGGCTGCCGGTGTCAGGGCTCGGAGCAAAGCTGCACAGCACAGGAGCACCCGGGTTTAAAAGGATGGTGGTGACAGAACCCCTTACTGGTCTGGGTGGGCCCTCAAAGCATCACAGGCTTATTGTTAATAAGTTAGTCGTCTTGTCAACTCTCACAATACTATCACAAGTCTGGCCAATTTCTATTTATAAATAAGAAGTGCCTTCTTAACTGCATCTAGTATATCGGCTAAGATTCAAAATCCTGACATCCATAACTTGCTACTCAACCATCCAGGTTCTTTATGATCAGAGACTTAAATCCGAGCTACATCACTTTCCTAATTATACTGAAGGTTCACTGTGGTTTTACACAGGAAGCTGGAAAGCATGGTGGAGCCAATGTGAATTTTGGAAAGACAATTTGATCAGTGCTGTTTGGACTCGTGTCAAATATTTCCCACAGAAATATTTCGGCACCGAACATCACATGGCTATGTTTAAAATTAATGTTTCAAATTGATATTGTCCTATCAGATACGCCCAGCTGACAAGCTCCATCAGTCACAGATTTTCTTGACAGTTAAAGTTTACCAGTTGAGTTTTGCACAATTCATGTGAAACACCTGCAGCAAACAGTCATATAAAGGGACTTTCTTCAATATTCTCATCAGTACAGGCCTATAGATTATTTTCATACCTGATCTTCTGAATGGGTATGTCTAGAATAGGATAAAAAGTGTTTTAAAAAGACATGTTTGTTAATACATTTCAAAAAAAAATTAATGTTAATACATTTTTTTAAACCCTAGTGTAGGCAGCACAAGTTGTATTTTAACATGTATTAGCTGGTCAAGATTAACCTTCTGATTCCCCTATGGGACCCCTTAGCTAGCTAATACACGTTAAAATACAACTTGCCCTATGTACACTAGGGTTTTAAAAACTGTTAGTGAAAGTGAAGCCAAACACATTCTAAGCCCCTCCCTCCCCCCCCCCAACATCTTTTATCCTGGTCTAAATATACCCAACAACAGTAATAGCTAGCAAAGATACCAGTATAACTCCTTTGGTAAAACGACACAGGTGACCTCATTTAGACCTCCTCTAAAGGATTCATATTTTCAAGATTGTCAAATAAATGTGAAACCATAATATCTTAAGTAAACTTAATGCAGCCTCTTGTAGCAATCTGTCTGCATATAGTTATAAAATCATAGCAATATCTCCATTATATGGTAATAACTTGATATCTCTGTATTGCAGTTTTTGATTATAGGGATACAGGGGTTCTAAAGGATACTATGGAAAGAAAATTAATTTGACTTTATGACTAAAGAGTATGAGACATCCATAAAAAGAAATATTGAAAATCAGGTACCATGGCAACACAATAGTTCTAAGATTTATTTCATTAGTGATTAGGGACAAGTTTTAAAAGTGACAACATTAATAAGCAATACAAATTCCTTCAACTTTCAGATTTCTCTATGATTGAGAGGGAAGTGATTATATATATATATATAAATTCCACCCAGATTCAGCAGAATCCAATCAAGATTGCATATAATGATTTCTTAAAGTCTGTTCAGCCTTCTCATGAGCTTCCTTACCAGAGGCACTGGAAGGATATCAGTGAATTTACAATAATGACAATTGACAATTATAATTGTTAATGATAGATTCAGAGTAACTTTTATCTGAGAATGTCAAAGCACTTTCTAAAACCTTAATGAATTAAGTCTCTCAAAATTTATGTGAGGTAGATAATCTTCGTTTTTCAGATAGAGAATTAGAGGCACAGAGAGATTAAGTGACTTGCCCAGGGTTATATAGGAAGTCTATGGCAGAGCCAGAAATAGAATCCTGATCTCCTGTCTCCCAGTCCTGTGCATTAACCACTAGCTCATACTTTACTATACAAATATTAACTGTTAAATTGCACAGAGGGCTAATGTTTACCTGTATCAAGATTAGTAATCTTGGGTCTGTTTGCTTGTACCTTTATCTGAAGAAAAGGCTATGAGGTTCTGAATTGATACGGTTTTCCTTTAATGCTTTGCCAAGAAAGACATCACCTCACTAGTCCCAGGAGTACAGGGCCCCGTAATCATGAATTTCATGCATCTTTTTCCTAAAGACTGAATAAATTATCCTTTCAGTTTGACCAACATTTTCCCCGTCCTCCACAGCTGTACTTCGATCTAAATGGACAGAAAAGAGATGGATTTTGTGCTAGTTATGGTTTCCCCGAGATTTGTTACACTGCAAGACATGTAACCACCACTAGGTGACTTTTGTAAATTCAGTGCTCATGTGCATTACAGAATTACCATTCTCATATCTATGCAGGTTCTCTCCCTCCCCTCATCCCACAATGCAAACTTCTGTGAGTTGGGCAAACATCCAGTAATGCTCCCTACAACATTTTTTACCCCCTTAAAATCCATTCTCTATTTTGTGGATATGTAATGAAAAAATCTGTGCTGACATACTAAAGTGATGAGCACAGAATCAATACCTAGCTAGAGAGAGAAATCCCACTGAGATACTTTAACATGATCGTGGACACCTGGGACATTTTTTTCAGAAGAAAGAGAATCCCAGTACTACAGTACACTGGGACTCCTTTGCTGAAATGACACAAGTAGAACAAAACACCAAGCTAGTGACAGAAAAATAGTGCCTCTAGCATACATATGTTAATTAGCTAAATAAATGTTGGCTTTATGAGTATTTAAATATTGACATAATAGTAAGGATGTAAACCTTTCTAAGTGGCAGATTTTACAATATATAATGTATTCACCAGTCCCCGTCCTCCCCTTAAAAAACCCCTTAAGAGCAGAGTTAAGGTTGCCTGTTGGTATTTTGTGCTCTTCCAGAATGTTCAATTCAGCTAAATTTAAACCTATGAGAACCAGGAATTACAGAGTTAAGGTACATGCTAACACAACCTTAACTCTGCCCCCTAGAGCTGGCAATAGCCACTGGAATTCTCCTCATGCATTCCAGCTGTGTTCACACAGGCAATTAGGGAGAGGGGCTCAGACCCGCAACCCAGAGGGGCAGGGCTTCTTCGGTTGCCAACTCATATGGAAGAGCAGGGAGGGAGGCTTAGAGGGGCAGGCCCCCTTCAGTTTCCAGCATACACATGAGAGGAGAGAATGTGGAGTTGACAGGAACCCCTGAACCAATCACCTCCTTCTGCCTCTGTCACTCCCCATGTCCCCACACCCAGTGTCCCACCACTCTCCTAATCCTCTCCTCATGGCCTGAGCCCCTCAACCTCTCCCCTACAACCCATCCCCACTGATCCTCTTCTCCTAATCCCCCCTCCCCTTTCTGCAGCCCAACCCCCTCATCTATTCCACCCTCTAATCCCCTCCCTTCTTTGCACTCTCCCAATCCCCTCCAGAATTGTTCCACATGCCCCCACATTCCCCTTCACTGCTCCAATCTCCCATATTCCCTAGCTCTGCACCATAAGAGGTATAAGAATCTGAAAGTTATAAGCAGCTCACGCTACGGTCTGCAGATCAGGAACTCCTTGATCCTCAGCACACTGGAAATGTGATTACAATATCCTGTCTTTCAACTTCCCTCTAGTTAATCAATGCTAATTGACTAATCAGTGGTGGCTGTGTGCTGTAATAATCCCCCCTACAGGTGGAAAATTAGCAACATGCTCAGCTATCATTCTCCCATATCCGCACAGAGCATGTATAAATTACTATCTTTTAGAAAAAAGAGTGAGAGCCCCTCTTAATTTAGCTGTACAAATTAGGAGGACACATTTCCCCGCCCCCCCCCCCCACAAAAGCTCTTAGATAGGTAGATGGTAACAACTTCCCTGCAGATAATTTCCAGATTTCTCCAAAGGTAGGGTTTGAATTTACAGTAAGAGCTGGTCAGAAAATTTCCATGAGAACAGTTTTCCATCGGAAAACGTCATTTTGAAGAAACCAATTTTTGTCCTGAAATCGTATAATTTTGACAAAATTTCCCATGGAAAACAACTGTTTAGAAATTTTAAAAATATTGTTTCCAACAATGTAGTTTGGAGAAATTTCAAAAATTTGCTTCACAATGAAAGTTTTGTTTTGAATTTTTTTTCTTCATTTTTATTATTTTTACATAGTTCATGCCATGTCAGTAGTGGTAGTGTGTAACATGCCATGCCATGTCATAGCATGTCAGAATAGCATCAGACAGACATTAAACTAATGTAATCTTCTGAAAAGCAGCAGGAGTTCATGGGATAGTTAGTTGTTCATAATGGAATCTTCTCTGTAAATATCCCATGTTGAGAGTGAATAGGAGACTCACCGAATCCCAGTTATTTCCACAAGCTGCTGGTGCTTTACAATGGATGGCACAATATTGAAAAAAAAATTGCTGGAGAGTAATGAATGCCTCAGCTTGTCTTTGCACAGTGGGGCCTGTTTGAGAAGTATACAATATATGCAACTACCACTGTAATCTTCAATCATCCCTGTGAAGTCTATTGCAGTGCATCTGAGTGGATGAAATCATCCATGACACATGTGTTCTCCTTATTCAACATAATGCTAGGGAGGCTCTAGGCTAGACAGTGAGGTGATCAGCCAAGAACCTTGTATGATGCACAGTGCATAAATCATGTCACCCTATGTTATAAATTACACAATCAATACACAGTATAATATAATGTGATAAAGAGCATATGATTTATGCAATATGTACCATAAAAGGAATTTTTTTCCTTTGGCTGTCCAGCCTGGGGCCTTCACAGCTCCTGTTATAGAAAATGACGTAACATGGATGACTCAATTTAATTCAACATGCAAACAACCATTTGTGTAGTTGACAAGATTGGGTTCTGATTCTCAAATGGATGAAAGAAAAGCTGAGGACCAGATTGTGAGTGGCCATTGTGAGAGTCTGCACAAGGGTGGTGGGGTGCACCAGAGACCCTTTGAGCAACTGTACAAGGGCTTCCCTGCCCTTTGGAGTGCATGTCACCAAAAAGGGGACAGAGAAGGATGGGGAGGAGGCAGTGTCATAGTCCTGCCCCACGTCAGCACCAGTCTCTCTCATCATCCCATAGGCTGTAACCCCCTAGGCAAGTTAGCAGACAGGAGTTTTGAGATTCCAGGCAGACATAGATAGCTGCTGTCAAAAGTTTCCCTGGAAAATAATTTTTCTGGATTCAATCACTGCAAAGTAGGTCTGTTGGGTTAAGACTAGATTTGGTTTCTCCTAAAATGAGAAATCTTGAACAGCAAACAGAATCAGCAACCAAAAATAATGGTTTTTGTCCTTGTGTTCTGGGACTCTCCCTGGTACAATAGAAAAAAGGTTTTGGGACCCATATTCTCTCTCATCTAGCTATCAAGAAAAGGGGGATGATCGCCACCTGCGGGGACCTGTTCACAACCCCCAAGTTGAGAACCCATGTTGAATTTACTACACAGCAAGCCTGAGGCTATGGAAAACTTAGTGAAATCCTGTGATGATGGAATTCTTAGATTTCCCAACGTTATAGATAAGAATAAGCTTTTTGATAGTTTGAGAGTATTAAATGCCTTAGCTCAGTGGTCCCCAAATTGTGGGATGTGCCTCCCTAGAGGGATGCAGAGGAACATTCAGAGGGGCTCGGCAGGGTCTGGGCCAGCCCCCTGGGGGGGCAGGGAGGGAGTGCTACCCAACCCCCTTCTGGCTCCAGCTCTGCTCTGGCCCCTCCCCCAGCTCCTGACCAAGTCCCATGGCTCCAGACCACAGGTGTGGACAGGTTACATTATGGGGGATGGAGCTGCATGACAGAAAAAGTTTGGGGACCACTGCCTTAGCTACCTATGAATTCCACCTGCTTCGGATTAAAAAAAAAAAAATCTATCACAAGTCAGTGTACTCTATTGTCAGATTCTATTCTTTTCCCCAGAACTGTTTTATATGGGAAAATCCCATAAAGGAGAAAATATAATCTTTCCATAGAACTTTTTTTCTTTAAACCACCCTATAGAATTTGAGAATAAATTCCTTCTACAGAATTCTATAGAATTGTTTTAAAAATCCCTTTAGAAAGGATACCATTCTCTATGAAATTCAAGAGAGTAATTTCTCTGTTTTCTTCCTTATTATATCACATAGGACTTTCCCAGAGGGTTTCTTGTAACTTTGGGCTCCTCGTGGGATCAAGAATGAGTCATGATATATGTCTGAAGATTGAAAAATTACAGTACATTTTGTTACAAGATAAAAGAATTTGTGGGAGCCAGGCTTTATGGCACAGGATTTGTCCCTTTTCTTTAAGCAAAGCTGAAATGGTATCTGGCTGTGATCTGGGACAGTTGCAGTCACTGCATTTAACTAAAATGTGCACTCCAATTTTAAGGAATAGAGTATGGAATAAGTAACCCAGATCTCAGGTACAGAGAAAGCTCTCTTCATGCACAGCTGTGTCAAAAATATACTTCTATGGGCAAATGTGAGCAAGAAGATGGCCAAGTAATTTAAGGGATATGAGATGATTTACTGAATTGTAATGAGTAGGGCGACCAGCTCTTTGAGTTGACAAATTGGTGATACATTTCACAGAGGGGAAAGGGTTTTCAGAGCTTGCAGTGGTCTAGGAGATAGAAATCAATGGGGAGTTCTGCGGTATGGGCCCTATAACTTTATGATTCTGCACTGGTGAATAGTACAGGAGAGGGTCAGATTGGATAAAAGAGAGGGGAAGAGATCTAGCCATAGACTTCATAAGTGAATTTCAAATGACAAAGAAAATTTATTAGACCAGTTCTATTACTCTACTAGGAAAACGCTATGCTGATGAAAGAGTTTACTCAGCTGTGAGCTAAAGGGAATAAGATACAGAAATTATGGAAACTGGTTCATGTATGAAAACACGTCAACTATCTTTTCATTGCTAGGATTCTAAGTGAGATTTATTTTGAGTAGAAAAGCTCTTAATAGCCACTGATGGGAATTGCTTGCAAAGAAAAAAAACCCTCTATCATTATTTCTTGGGAAATCTTCTCAGTGAATTTTTGTTCCCTAGTTTGCCTCTGCTTAATTGCTTAAGTTTCAGTGCTTTACACCATGTTTTCTCTGTGCTCTCTCACTGCTTTAGGGAAATATTTCCTTCCATTTATTTTACATTGATAATTTTGCTTGTTTCTGCCCAATCCCTTGCTTGATGACAGTCTCTGCCTGTGTTAAAAAACAAAACAAAAACAAACAAATAAATAAAAATTAATCTATTAGCTGTTTCATGCTGTTGCAGAACCTATTCATATTTTGGTGATGAATGGTGAGGAGGGATGTCTGTCTGCTGAAAGTGGATTCCCATTTCAAAATAGAGGGCTCATGGGTTCTGGCAGGCTCATTGGAGATGCATCACATGCAGTAGCTCAGCTGACAAGGTCAAAGGATGATTTTATAGCAGTTGAGAGGCATTCTCCCAGCAGTCAGAGGATCTGGGGTGACCTAGCCTGGCTAAATGTGAGATCAGCATAGTTAATGCCTAGCGTATTAAGCAAGTCCCATGTCACATGCGCCTGCTCCACAGAGAGGAAGCTGAACAGAACATTTGTTGGATGGCAGTTTCAGGAGTTACTGAACTATCTTGCAGTCCCTGGGCATCCCCCACGGTACTGCTGGGCAAGAAGGATGGCATGACATGGCTCAGTGTCATTCACTGACACTTGAACAATGTGACCCACAAGGATTCACACCCAATCCCATGCACTGACAATATGCTGGAGGCATGAGTAGCTCCCAATGGTTCACTTCGCTGAATCTCCACAATGGGTGCTGGTAAGCTGAGGTAGAAGAGCCGCCCTGTGCGCAGACTGCCTTTACCGGGGGGGCAGGGCTTGTGGCAGTTCACTGCAATGCCAATAGGATTATGTGAGGCATCAGCTGTGTCTGAGAGGTTAATGAAGCAGGCCTTCAAGGAATCCAGTATCATTACAGATGGGATGCAAATGTACACCCAGTGAGCAATTCAGAGCTCTCAGGATGACTACAAGGATCTGCCGGCCACCCAAGACATGTCCATGTTGCTTGGATTCTAAGGGTCTAGCTACCCTGAGGCTGGGTAGACAGACTTGGGGTAGTGGGGATCACGCTAGTGATCAGTGTGGATGTTGTGGCACCAGCAGAGGCTTGGGCTAGCCGCCTGAGCTCAGACTCTGGAGGCAGGGTGGGCTTGAGCTCAGGTGGCTAGCCCAAGCCTCTGCTGGTGTCACAATGTCCACACTGTTATTTTTAGCATGCTAGTGTGAGCCAGTCTGGTCAGCTGGCTCCCAGCTGCAGTGTAGATGCACCCTAAGTGGCCTGCCTACCCATAGAACCCTAACCCACCCATACTCTTGTGGATGGACAGTGCACTGTGATCAGGATTGAACGTTTCTTGGGCAGGTGATGGGGGAGCAGTATAATGGGCTTCCCCTCTCTCAGTAGCTGGACTGCTGGTGGCTGTGGTTTGAGAAAGGCTGGGGGGAAGCACAGAATTGAAACCAAACGTCCTTTTGGTGAGCAGTGTGGCTCTGGCTCTATGAAAGTTTGTTGGATTTTTAGAGAATATGGTGGCCCTTTATTCCTTCTGCTACCCCACAAATTACAGCTATGCTAGATTTTGGTATTTGTCCTGGATTAGAACTGAAATTTCATTTATTTTGTAATGTGTGGTGATATAAAGTCATGGAAAAGTGTAAGGGTTCATCTGTTTGACAGGCAAGTCTTTAACCTGGTAACTGATTTTTATTTTTAATTGTTTTGTTTGCTGTAAGATGTGATCAGGTTCTTTGATGTCTTCTCCATATACAGTATATTACAATACTCGCTCCCAGAGCACTCAGTTGAAACTGAATATTTTGGAGCCTGCTGTACAATCTTAACTGGATTTTATTTTAACAACTTCATGGTTCCGATGAAAGCAATTCATTACTGAAAGTTATTTCCATTACAGAGACTATCATAAGAGGAATAACTGAATAATTCTGCGTGAGAGGTTCTGATAAAGCTGTGTGAACCATCTGCAAGTGTGGTCATGAGGGTGAGAGATTTTTACAGTAAAGAAATACTGGGGTAGCAATTCTGAAAGAGTGATGTCTCAAAAGACATCACTGGCAACCCGTAAGTGCTTCATCTTCCATAACAAGCATGACTGACAGGTGGATATGATTTACAGCCATATTTAAGAGGTATTGAAATACAATAAAGAAGGAAATTCTCACCTTTTACCAAACTCCAGAAGGTAAGGAAGATAAAAAAAAATGTAGGCCTGGATTCTCTATTATTTTCCACTGTGTACTGGTTTACTCCTAAACAGAGTGGACATAAAATGCTACTACTCTGATCTGGAATCATTTTAGCACCTACTCTGTACAAGTGTAAATGAATATAATAAGTACACCTCTACCCCAATATAACGCGACCCGATATAACATGAATTCAGATTTAATGCGGTAAAGCAGCACTCCGGGGGGGGGTGGCGGGAGAACGGCACGGGGCTGCGCACTCCGGCGGATCACAGGAAGTTCGATATAACCCCCGGTTTCACCTATAACGCAGTACGGTTTTTTGGCTCCCGAGAACAGTGTTATATCGGGGTAGAGGTGTACAGTGTGGTGGGGAATAAAGCCCATAAGATATAACAAGTACTGTGTATTATAGAATCATGTATGCAACATGGATAGATTTACAACACCGTATCTATATATGTCTAGTCTGCCCATCATTGTGGTATCTGGGCACCAACTAGTAGAGTGATTTCATATTGCATCACTATGTTAGTTTTGTATGATTTATGTAGCATAAAGAAAGGACAGATGGTCTTAGAGGGTAAAGCAGACAAGCTGTCTAAGATTTTAGACCATGTTACACAAGTGCAAGGAATAATACCAGCCTCACAAACCATGTATCACAGCACCCTAGTTTTGCTACCTTTCGCTATTATTAGTCTGCTGAACCTCACAGTTAGAGAGGGGCCCACAAAATGTAAGACAGACTGGGGTTATGTTCCTTTTTGCCCAGAAGCCCAGCTGATTGCTGGAGATGGGAATTATCCCCCTCTCCTACCTCTTCTCTGTTCCCTCCCAACATATGGGCCACTGGGCATGCAGAGGGCTCTCTGTGGGTCTAGAGACAGACTAATGGATATAAGCTGACCCCACTCCTTTTTGTGGGGGTGGAGGAAAGAATTCCTTCTACTACAGAACTTGTGAGATGATCCCACCTTCAACACTCAATCTCTTTGTAAAGCATTCCAAGGCCAAGGTATTATTCACTGATGGTTTCAGCTACATAAATTAAATTAAAGGAATATAAACATACAGCATTTAAAGAGAAAGATGAAAGAAGTGAGGTAACTGCCATTTGTCTAAACATACCTGACAGACATTATGGACATAAAGTGAGAACTAAAGAACATGATGTTTTGAGTATGCATTTGCATTGCCTGTTTGTGTCTGGGCCTGTACTACATTTACAGTGGCAAATGGACATTTAGATGCTTGACTATCATTTGTGCATGCAAATATCCTACCTGTTCACACAGAAGTAGGCCTACAAATGCATACATAAAGCTACACAGACTTTGGACCTCACTGTATGAAAGTGTGTCTATAAATTATTAGGATGTAAGAAGATAGAATCAAAAGTAGACCATCTTATTCAGCTGAGTGTAATATCACAATTGTTGTAATTGTGGACATGTAATTATCAGTAATTGATAAGTTTAAGAGGCTATCCACAACCTTAAGGAAAAAAGCCAATCTTTGCATCTACACGAGGCATTCTGCAACATGTTAAAATGATTACAGCATCCAATCTTACTAATACTCTTCTTGCACCACTATAGGATAACCCATGCCTCACGATCAAGACCAATTCATAAGACAATTTGAATAGAAAAAATTAAAAATTAAAGCTATAATACCAGATGATATACATGTAATCGAAGGAGGCCAGTGTAACAAATATCAGCTATACCATTGCCTCACAGTTCCTCCTTTCAGCAGCTATGCTCAAGGATTCATGCAAGGATAGCGGACAACTGGTCTGTTTCAACTCTCTCACCTCTAGAAGAACATGTTAAGAAATATGGAAACAAAAGTCACTTTGTAGGAATTACTTGCAGGTGGTTTAATGCTCTGTATTACCCCCTCAATCTCAGTCTCAAAGAAAAATGGGGAAAAGAACTTTTCCTTACTATCACAACAGAAAGCTGGGAGGACATCTGGCTTAACATGAAAGATATTTCCAGTTCTTTATCCTTGCGATTCTTAAACAGGTACTACTGGACTCCAGAACATTTAAGGCTAGATTGCATTTTGAACATTCACTGTGTTTCCAAACAGCCACCTGCCAATCTTTCACACATCCTCTATATCTGTCAAACAATGCACGTGTTCTCAAACGTCATATTCAATGCTCTCAAAAACTGTAAGTGTCGCTTGTTTTTTTTCTTCACCAAGCTTGTGTCTTTCAGGGGTGTTGGATGAGTTGGTATTGCCAGTTAACATTAAGATTACAATAACTATTTTAATGGCCAAAAGAATTATTTTGAGAAAATGGAAATCCGCAATTCCTCCCTCATACACAGATTGGCTTAGTGAGCTCTCTACTACTGCATTAATGAAAAAATGACTCTGCCTAATAGAAACTCCTGGAAAAATGAGTATGGCTGGTCACATGTGAAACTATTGATACTTTTGCAATTTACTATATATTAGTTCAATACTCATAGGTTATGGTCTCACTTATTTATCTATTCAGTCACTTTAATAATTGAGGTCCTGCATGACCTCTACAGGTTCAGGTTTTTTGTTTTTTATTTCATCTTTTACAAATAATGAATATTGAAATTTGCTATTTATATGTTATTTCCATCTTTGCATGCATTTGTATGTTTTGTTTCATTATGTGTTTATATTTTATATAAAAATAAAGTTTAAAAGAAATCGACATGAGCATCAGGCCTAGTGGTTGGAGCAGTGGCAGTCAGGTCTAGTGATTGGTGCGGTGGCAGCCAAACCAGGAACCAGAGCCAAAGTTCAGACCCAGAATCAAGAGTCTTTGGAACAAAGCAAGAATGGGGCTGGGAGCCAGGCTGCAGCAAGGGCAGGGCTGGGAACAAGCCTGTGGAGTCTATCACCATTGTCAGGCAGGGAAGAGTTCCAAGCCATGAAATGATGTTGGGCAGACTGAGTGGCTCTTTCTCCTGTGAAGTTTATATGCCTGCCCTGAGAATCACCAGACCAGCTTCTGGCTTGTGGATTGGCTGGAGCCTAGCACAAGATTGACTCATCAGTGCATGTGGCTTAATCAGGCTCTAGTTCAGGGATGACTCATCACTTCGGATATCTATCACATATTTACTCTGGCTACATTAGTTTGCACTGAAGTCAAATTTTCATATATATTTGAATGTGTATATGGATATGTGTGTGTTTGTTTATACATATATATACACACACAAACATGTGCATGTAATATACATTTTATATATACATACGTACAATGAATAAATAAATGTATACCCATGTATACACAAATATATTGTGTGTGCACATTTTATATGCATAGTAAATATAGATATGCAAGTATAGCTTGGCAAAAAGCATAGGAGAGTATGTAAACATTTCCTAAGGGGGGGGGGGGGGGGAAACCACTCACTAGTCATTGGAGAATTCAACGATCCTGAATCTGACTGCATTAAAAACCACAAAATGGCAAAGGAAGCAACCATATTTCTGCACGTAATGCAAGACTATTTTCTTTTAAAGTTTGTTGAGCAAGCAATGAAATTAGAAACTATTTTGACTTACTCCAAAGGAACAAACCAGATTTAGTAAATGAGAGTAACTGTGGTGAACTTTTAGGGCCCAGCGATCAAGCATAATCCAATGTAAGATGTATGCAGAGATCTGTTCATAAAAATGATATGTTCCAATGGCAGATGCTAATGGAACATGAAGGAACTTGAACAAAATTGATGGAATCAATTACAGAAACTCTACAGTGAAAAAGTGGGAAGCTTCAAAGCAACAGATAAGGATAATAAAATATTCTAAATGGCAGGCCATATTACTGAAACTGGGGAAGAGAGGTGTAACTTATACAGTCTGGCTAGCGTGGTAGCCCAGGTAGCCCGATATAACACAAATTCAGATATAATGCAGTAAAGCAGCGCTCTGGCGTTGGATAAGGGGCAGAGGGTCTCGGGGAGCGGTCAGGGGACAGGGAGCGGGGGGGGTTGAATGGTTCGGAGGTTCTGGGGGCGAGGCGGTCAGGAGACAGGGAATGGGGGCATTGGATAGGGCATGGGAGTCCTGGGGGTGATTAGGGATGGGGGGGGGGTCTCTGGAGGGGGTGGTCAGGGGACAAGGAGAAGGGTGGCTTAGATAGGGGACGGGGTCTTGGGAGGGGTGGTTAGGGGTGGGGGTAGTCAGGGGACAAGGAGCGGGGGGGGTTGGATGGTTCGGGGGTTCTGAGGGGTCAGTCAGGGGGCAGGAAGTAGGTGGGGGTTGGATAGGGGGCAGGGCCAGGCTGTTTTGGGAGGCACAGCCTTCCCTACCTGGCCCTCCATACAATTTTGAACTCCAATGTGGCCCTTGGGCCAAAAAATTTGCCCACCCCTGCATTAGGTGTTCTCATCTCTCCCGCCTATTTTAATCTCATTTCTAAATTGTGTGCAGTATAGACTAAGCTTAAGTTGTCTCACTAGTTGTATTTTGGAAACATTGTAACTCTGTGCTGACATTTTCTAAACAATTTAAAAAAATTGTTAGCAATAATACAGTATTAAAATACCATTGACGTGATGGCAAGTAGTTCACAGCCATGGAAACGAAAGGCATAGACAGTCAAAGAAAAATGGGAAGTTTTGGACAGACTGAAATCAGGAATGAGCCATGCGAAGGTCTCAAAAGAACTAGGAGTGGGGGAATCAACATTAAGAGGGTGAATCAAAGATGAGGAAAAATTACGATCAATGCTAATTGAACTGGATGAAAGTGAAGGCCTGGAAAGGAAGCGCCTAAAAACTGCCCAGGATAACCAACTAGATAGAGCAGTATTTATGTAGTTTACCCAAGAATGCTTCAACGGCACACCAATTTCATAGAGAATATCAGGGTTGGAAGGGACCTCAGGAGGTCATCTAGTCCAACCCCCTGCTCAAGGCAGGACAAATTCCCAACTAAATCATCGCAGCCAGGGTTTTGTCAAGCCTGACCTTAAAAACCTCTAAGGAAGGAGATTCCACCACCTCCCTAGGTAACCCATTCCAGTGTTTCACCACCCTCCTAGTGAACAAGTTTTTCCTAATATCTAACCTAAACCTCCCCCACTGCAACTTGAGACCATTACTCCTTGTTCTGTCATCTGCTACCACTGAGAATAGTCTAGATCCATCCTCTTTGGAACCCCCTTTCAGGGGGTTGAAAGCAGCTATCAAATCCCCCCTCATTCTTCTCTTCTGCAGACTAAACAATCCCAGTTCCCTCAGCCTCTCCTCATAAGTCATGTGCTCCAGCCCCCTAATCATTTTTGTTGCCCTCCGCTGGACTCTTTCCAATTTTTCCCACATCCTTCTTGTAGTGTGGGGCCCAAAACTGGATACAGTACTCCAGATGAGGCCTCACCAGTGGCGAATAGAGGGGAATTATGTCCCTCGATCTGCTGGCAATGCCCCTACTTATACAACCCAAAATGCCATTAGCCTTCTTGGCAACAAGGGTACACTGTTGACTCATATCCAGCTTCTTGTCCTCTGTAACCCCTAGGTCCTTTTCTGCAGAACTGCTGCCTAGCCATTTGGTCCCTAGTCTGTAGCAGTGCATGGGATTCTTCCGTCCTAAGTGCAGGACTCTGCACTTGTCCTTGTTGAACCTCATCAGGTTTCTTTTGGCCCAATCCTCTAATTTGTCTAGGTCCCTCTGTATCCTATCCCTACCCTCCAGCGTATCTACTACTCCTCCCAGTTTTGTGTCATCTGCAAACTTGCTGAGGGTGCAGTCCACACCATCCTCCATATCATTAATGAAGATATTGAACAAAAACAGCCCCAGGATCAACCCTTGGGGAACTCCGCTTGATACCGGCTGCCAACTAGACATGGAGCCATTGATCACTACCCGTTGAGCCCGATGATCTAGCCAGCTTTCTATCCACCTTATAGTCCATTCATCCAGCTGATACTTCTTTAACTTGCTGGCAAGAATACTGTGGGATACCGTATCAAAAGCTTTGCTAAAGTCAAGTAATAACACGTCCACTGCTTTCCCCTCATCCACAGAGCCAGTTATCTCCTCATAGAAGGCAATTAGGTTAGTCAGGCATGTCTTGCCCTTGGTGAATCCATGCTGACTGTTCCTGATCATTTCCCTCTCCTCTAAGTGCTTCAGAATTGATTCCTTGAGGACCTGCTCCATGATTTTTCCAGGGACTGAGGTGAGGCTGACTGGCCTGTAGTTCTCCGGATCCTCCTCCTTCCCTTTTTTAAAGATGGGCACTACATTAGCCTTTTTCCAGTCATCCGGGACCTCCCCTGATCGCCATGAGTTTTCAAAGATAATGGCCAATGGCTCTGCAATCACATGCGCCAACTCCTTTAGCACCCTCGGATGCAGCACATCCAGCCCCATGGATTTGTGCTCATCTCGCTTTTCTAAATAGTCCCTGTCAAGGCTGTATCCCCACTTTGAACTTTAGGGTACTTGCATGAGGACTTGCATGAGGACTCCTAAGCTTATCTACCAGCTTAGCTCTGGTCCGCTGCCACCATCTCAAGAATTCCCTCCCTGGGAAGCCTTGAGAAACCTTTCACCAATTCCCTGGTGAACACAGATCCAAACCCCCTTGGATCTTAAAACAAGGAGAAATCAATCTGGTTCTTAAAAAAGAAGGCTTTTAATTAAAGAAAAAGGTAAAATCAGTATGGAAAATAGCTTTACAGGGTAATCAAACTTAAAGAGCTCAGAGGACCCCCCTCTGTCTTAGGTTCAAAGTACAGCAAACAAAGATAACCACTCTGGTAAAAGGTACATTACAAGTTGAGAAAACAAAGTAAATCTAAGACGCCTTGCCTGGCTTTTTACTTACAAGTTTGAAATAGGAGAGACTTGCTTAGAAAGATGGGGAGAACCTGGATTGATGTCTGGTCCCTCTCAGTCCCAAGAGCGAACAACCCCTTAAACAAAGGACACAAAACAAAAGCCTTTCCCCTCCCCAAGATTTGAAAGTATCTTGTCCCCTTATTGGTCCTTGGGGTCAGGTGTCAGCCAGGTTACCCGAGCTTCTTAACCCTTTACAGGTAAAAGGATTTGGAGTCTCTGTACACAGAGAGCTGTTACCCTTCCCTTTATAGTTATGACAGTCCTGAACCACTTCTTTCTCCACAGAAGGCTGGTCACTTTCTCCCCATGCTGTGCTGCCCAGTGCAGCAGTCTGGGAGCTGACCTTGTTTGTGAAGACAGAGGCAAAAAAAGCATTGAGTACATTAGCTTTTTCCACATCCTCTGTCACTAGGTTGCCTCCCTCATTCAGTAAGGGGCCCACACTTTCCTTGACTTTCTTCTTGTTGCTAACATGCCTGAAGAAACCCTTCTTGTTACCCTTAACATCTCTTGCTAGCTGCAACTCCAATTGTGATTTGGCCTTCCTGATTTCACTCCTGCATGCCTGAGCAATATTTTTATACTCCTCCCTGGTCATTTGTCCAGTCTTCCACTTCTTGTAAGCTTCTTTTTTGTGTTTAAGATCAGCAAGGATTTCACTGTTAAGCCAGACTGGTCGCCTGCCATATTTACTATTCTTTCTACACTACTATTTCTGGTGACATTATAAGGAAACAAGCGGAGAAATTGAAGAAGGATCTCGATTTTAGATGCTCGGGCGAGGACGCTTCTGCACATCAAGGTAACAAATTTAAAGCTAGCAGTGGATGGCTTAATCATTTTAAAAAACGTCATGGCATTCGGCAAGTCGCAATTTCAGGAGAGATGTGCTCCGCAGATATAAAAGCTTGTGACAAATACCCGCCAAAGTTACAAGAGATCATCATCGAGGGTGGCTATGCTTCGGAACAAATCTATAAAGCTGATGAAACTGGCTTATGTTACCGTATGCTGCTGGATAGAACACTTGCTTCTAGGACCAAAGAACAAAAGGCTGAAGGTTTTAAGGTGATAAAAGAGAGAGTGACAATACTTTTCTGCGTGAATAAAACCAGTTCACATAAACTTAAACCTCTGTGCATAGGCAAATCCAGGTCACCTAGGGCTTTCCACCATAAGAACATGGATTCACTTTCATTCATTTATCGCCATTCAAAAAAATGCTTGGATGACATTGGATATTTCCGAGGAATGGTTTAAGAAATATTTTGTACCAGCTGTCCGGAGCCACCTACGCAGACAAAACCTGGAGCCAAAGGCATTGCTCCTACTTGACAACTGTCCCGTCCACCCCCCCAGTTGAGACCTTAACCAGCAAAGATGGGAAGATAAAGGTGAGCTACCATCCTAAGAACATGACGTCCAAAATACAGCCCCTCGATCAAGGCATTATAGCTATATTTAAAATGAACTATCGTAAAGCCTTAGTAAAGAAAATTGTTGAGGACAACAGTAGCATAATGGATGTAATCAAGAAATTGAATTTTCTGGATGTGTTTAACTTAGGTGAGACAGCCTGGCTAGGAATCACTCCGTCAATGATAGAGAAATGTTGGCATTGTGGTCTCAAAAGTGCTTTTGTCACTGAAAGCAACGACAACCAAGAGGAGGAAGAAGACGAAGATGAGAACAACTTTGAAGGTTTTACAGAAGAAGAGGCCATGGAGGCAGAACGAGTCTACAGGGAACTTATGGCTCAAAGTGGGATAGCTGATGTTCAAGAGTGGATGGAGGTGGATGCTATGTGTCCAACCTATGAACGACTTACAGATGTAGATATAATTCATAATGTTGCCCCTCAACCACCTGGTACCTCAGAAAATGTGTCTAACCCTGAGGATAGTGACGAAGAACCCTCAGAGCCACCGCCCAAAGCTGCTGATGCAGTTGTAGGGTTAGAGATTGGTCTTAAGTGGCTAGAAAGCCAGGATGTGGATAGACTGCAAATATAGCAGTTAAAATCCATAATTGACCTGGCAAAGAAGAAGGCTCGCAGTAGCATGAAGCAACAAAGTATAACAAGTTTTTTTAAAAATTAAAAAAATGTTAAGGGGTGCATCTTAAATAAGAAAACATCTTGTACCCCAAAAAGAGGTATTTACCATTTTATCAATGTCTCTAAAACTTGATTACTTTACCTTTTTAGCTTCATTTTAACCTTTTCTATAAGTAAAAACTCCCATCTCCAAAATGTTTTCAAACTATTTAATAGTTAATAGTTCATATTACTTAACAATCTACTTATAACATACAGTAGTTGGCTAAGTGACAAAGTGGCCCATGCTCTTATTTGCTAAAATACCAAAATTCTTTTTTACAACTATTTGTAAGGATGTGTAATTAAAAGCGTTTTCTGATATTTGATGCGAATTTTGCATTTTCCTAAGCATTACACACAGACCAAACGATTGATGTATGATGAAACCTAGCCCATGGTTGCATTTAGCAGTGTTTAGTACCTGTGTTGTTAATACACTGTATCTTTTAAGTAAGCTTATAAAATAATTGTTGTAATTAAAGAAAGGAGATACAATTTAACCATTGTAGAACAGATTTATTTACTGCATACACCGTGTTAGTTCTAACAAAAATGATTTGCTGACTATTAATAACAGAAATCCTCGAGGCCAAAGCAAGTTCGATATAACGCGGTTTCACCTATAACGCGGTAAGATTTTTTGGCTCCCAAGGACAGTGTTATATCGGGGTAGAGGTGTATATGGGAGTTGATCAGACAGGCAGAAGAGGAAGTTTGATACCTGCCCTCCCTGTAGGGCTTTTTACTGGGAAAAGGCACTTCTAGAATCAGGGGCGGGGCAGGGGGGATCCTTATGGGATGTGCTGAATCAGCATGTTCCCCACCTACCCTAGCTGCATCTACTCCCTCTCCAGTGCATTTAATATTTTGGTTTATTTTGGCTCCCTACGTGCACTCCCCACCCCCCTAAAAAATAGTGGAGAGCAGGTTGTAGCTGCCTTCTGCCACTGCCTGACATTCTGCCTCCAGGGCCCTGCTCCTGGCATTCCACTAGTGGAAATAAATGTGAACCTGGCCTTAATATGGCACTGTGTGTTTATTCTATAAATTGGAAAAAATATACCATTACATTTATGTTTCACAAGGTGTAACCCCAGAAATTTTGTATTATGTAGATGGGGAGGAGGTGTTCCTTTAAGAACACTAATATTTTTCTAGGGCTGAAAGGCAGGAGAGACTGATGGAACTCTATAGATTTCTTTTGCCTTTGGTCATCTTACAACTAGTAGAATTCTTGGTCCGATCTTGTCTAGCAGCACCAGTACTGTGGAGGCAGTGTTCTTAGCCCAGGGTGGGTGGGTATGTACGTGCATGAGAGAGAGAGAGAGCGCACGCCCACGCAAGCGACTCTTGCTCTAATCATTAGACAACATTTTCCTTTGACAAAGATAAAAGCCAACGCTAATTATTAGAGAAATTAAAAGAACAGCATAAAGCATCTATTTCAGTTAGCGCTAGAAAAGACACTATCATAACTGGTTCTGAAGAGTGACATAGGACTGCTCTGTTAACAATTCCTAACTCAAAGGAAGGATTCCTGCCCACCATTCTCAGCTTGTAGGGTAGAGTAGGCAGTGAAACAGACAATGGAAGGATATGCACTCAAGCATACGAGAGAGACGTCTGAGTTCTAAATGCTACACGTAGATATTGGTTGATAGAATAAGTTCTTTACCCAGGGGGCAACACAGAGGAAAAAAAGTGGCAGCATTCTACTCCCACAAACCCAAACTCAGTCCATAGTTGCAGGTGTCCCTCATACAGCTGCTGTTTCTCCTCAAATGATTGGCAGTGAAACAGCTAACCATGTTGATATTTAAATTGTCATCATTAGGTTTCAGAGAGAGCAACATAGTGAGAGGAGTACAGCAGTTCACACCTCTCTGGGGGCTGTTGTTTCAATCTGTCTGCTTACAGACTCAATAAGGCAATACTGTATGGCCATTCATTCACATTTGAAAGGATAGATTTTTAAACCTACATTCTGAAAGAACAGATCTGTGCTGGTACAGAATGTCACTCCACTGAGTATTAGGTCACCCCATTCCTTGGTTTTACCCCTTGTACACTAGCTCTGGTGTTGCTTAGCACAAAAAATACCCATTATCTGATTCCAAAGTCATTGCTTTGCAAAGTGATCTCTATAATTTAATATTGAGCACTGCCAAAATACTTTAAAAAAAGTGAAGAATTTTGTGGTTGTTTGGGTTAAATATGTATCTGTAACGTGCAGTCACATGGAATTAATTTTCATTTAATTATAGCATCACAAGCTGAAAGGGATTTTGTCAAGGTTTAAAGTGTGATATGCCTTTTCTTCCTTGCAAAAGCGATTTTTAATGTTTTTATTTTCAAAAATGAATGATTGTTTGTTCACTTTTTACTCTAAACAATGAAATCAGTGGAAGCAGTTCAGTGCTTGTGAGAAGCCTTAAAACAACAAACCAGTGTGCATGGCTGAAAAATGGGCAGTGGGGCAGAGAAGAGGAGAGAATGGTGAGGAAATGTATTGCAAACTTCCAAAGAGATATTCAAATAGGGAGAAAATATTGGTGTGAAGTTATTAAAAATACATTGACTATGTCCTTTGAAATATCCTAAAGCTAAAAATCCAGAACGTATACTGGAAGGAAAAAAATTATAAAGATTCTAATTCCCATAAATTAGAAGCAGTGACTGGAAGTTGAAGCCAGACAAAGTCAGTTTAGAAATTAAGCACAAATTCATAACGGTGAGAGTGATTAACCACTGGAACAAACTACCAAGGGTAGTAGTGGATTCTGCATCTCTTGATGTCTTCAGATCAAGACTGTTTGCTTTTATGGAAGAGATGCTTTAGCTAGGCATAAGTTATGCTTTAGTCAAAAACACAAGTTACTGGGCTCTGAGATAGGGTGCTTTACTCACTGCTAGGATGGTGCCTCCTTCTGGCCATTCTGGGGATTAGCTTCATGAGGTCAACACCCCATCCCATAGTTGCACACCATTTCTCCATCCTTCTCTCTTACTGCAGCCTCTCTCTCACCCAGGAGCTGCCTCTTTGTGAGTCAGCCCTTCAGCCAGGTCACTATTTGTGTTTTCCCCTTCCGCAGTACCAAAGGGTTTCTTCCACAATCCCAGGCAATCTTCCTACTCACTGCCTCATAACGCCACTTCCTCAGAGGCTGGCAGGGGAACCCAGGCCCACCCTTTAATCCAGGCTCTTGCTCAGGGACCCTCTTACCAGAAGTCAAGATCTGTTCTCTCCTGGACCTTACTGCCTTTCCTGGAGCCCTTTCCTTATCATCTGGCACTCCCGCCCTCTCTGGGTTTGCCAACTTCACTGCTCCCTCCTCCCAGGAAGTAACAAAAGGCTACACATCTCTGCAGTCCCCAAACTCTCCTCCCAGGACATGATTGTCAACTTTCCCAGCAGCCTCTCTTCTACTAACAATTTCCTGCCTTTGTAAATCCAGCCCAGCTCCTTCCTCCTCAGATGGGCTCCCTCATTCAATCAGGGGATTGAGCTACCTGATTCCCCTCAGCTGCAGCTTGTTGGGTGACTTAGCCCCTTTCTCAATCTGCATTAACCCTTTCAGGGCAAGTGTGGGGTGAACACCCCATCACAGACTCCATGCATGGGGACCAGGTGAAGGGTAATGATTTGTCAGATATAGGAGCTCAGACTGGATGATCTAATGGGCCCATCTGGCCTGAAACTATGAATCTATGAAAAAAGTCTCTTTTCTCTACTTCCCAACATGCTCTTTCACTAACCAAATTGAAGCTACTTCAACAAATATGTACAGGGGCGGGGGAGGTCTTGTCATACCCGTCTACCAAACATTTTTCTATGTTGTGAATGTTGCTAATTTCAGTGAAGTCTCATCTCTAATTTCAGTGAAGCTGCCAAAGGCTTCTAATCTGTAGCCAAGTTCAGTGTCACTGTCAAGCAAATTCAATCAACTTCCTTTTTTGTCGTTTGGGAAAAAATCCCCTCTAGGTGTTGAAGCAAAACATAAAAATCCCCCAAGTCCTATAACCAATGGAAAGTTAATCCTATGTGCTAAGATAAAAGATAAAGCAACCCTCCCTCCAATATGCTCTTGGCAGCATGTTACAGGGGAAGCTGCAGATGCTGTGCCCAAAACTTTTGTGATGAAACTCAGAACCAGGCAAAACTACCCAGAGGAACCCCTTCCAGGTTTCTTTGTCGATCTTCCACTTTTCAAATCCCCTTCATTGCCCCTAATTCTTCTTACCTGGGTCTGTAGCATAAGGGCTGAGGAAGAACCACCCAGCATTGCACAGTGCCTCTCAGCAGGCAGAAACAGATTATACTTGCAGGTTGGAGGAGTGAAAGATGTCTTCCAACTGGCCGGTAATGATACTGATGTGCTGCCACAGGCATGAAGACAGGCAACAAGGAAGTGTGGGGGGATGACTAAAACCTATGCCTAAAGTCACCACTGTTTAAATCAATCAAGGCTAGCCAATGACAAGCCAGGTTCCATTTAGGTCATTTTCTGCAGATTATCAGTTAGTAAGCTGAATAAAACATGCTTCTTAATGTAAGTTCATGAATGCCTTGGGGATACTACTTCATGAGCAGTTTGACGGGGGGCTATAGAACAGTGCAATGATGTGAGCAGTTCTAGTCCAACATCATAATCATTCATGTGGCCCTCACTAATTCTAGCAGAGAGAACTTCAGATGCTGAGTCGCTTTGGACAAATTGTCAAGATAAAAAAGACCTGAAGTCCATAACAAAGGAGACATGAGTTTATACACCCACATTTGCCCATGCAATTACTGCTAGTGAGCAGACAAATTGGTCAATTGCAAGTGTAATTGTCTATTTAGGCACCAGATAGCTGTGTGTGCGTATGTGGCACTTGCACAGGAAAATGTAAGTGTGCCATTTTACTGGACCTTGGGCCTCCTGTCTTGGTCCTTATTTTGTATGATTGTAGCTGCAGAATTGGGTGGTGCCATTGGATATTACCAATCTTTTCACACCAGAAATAACAGTGGGAATAATAATTTAATATCTAAAGCTCACACTTCCCCAGTGAGTACTTTCTTAACACTGAGGTGGGATTTTCAAAAGAACCCAGCCCTGGCCTAACGCTGTGCCCATTGAAGTCAACTGTGTAGCACCCACAAAAAGATTGTCATGGCTGCAGCAACCCCCTTAGCAGCTGTGACCCTCTCACTCACACAGAGGGTTGCACAAAGTATCCGCATCGTTAAAGGTCCATCAGACAAACGTCCATCCCCACTCTGGCCTTACAGCACAAGCCAGGTTGTAGGCCCTGCAAAGCACGGCAACATCTGGGTTTCCTGCATCCTGGTCCCTCCACCCAGCAAAACTGCACCAGTTCTACTGTCTGTGCCTCTGTGCCTGCAGGGCGGAGGGAGCAGGATTACTGAGTATAGACTGGATCAGTTTTCCCTTGATGTAGTTTCATCACGAGTGTCTTAATCATCGTCTTTGAAGACGCGTTAGCATTTATTTTGAGAAGCGGATAATTAGCCATGGGTTTTCTTGCTTTTTACCCCAGGCTTCCATACTTATGCATGTTCCCTGTGAGCACTATAACCCATTTACATTAAACCCTGTCTTTTCCTTTTTAATGGAAAGATTATTCTTTAAAATTACCAGTTTCATTATTGTTGGATTATATAAGTTCCAGTCAGTGGTCTTTACTGCACTTCTTTGTAATTCCAACTAAGAAACATTTAACATCAAACTTTTGTTATGGTTTTAACACTTTCTTTAACTGCTTGTTATTTAGTGACAGGGTACTCCTGACCCCTTTTTTGTTACATTACTAAGGTTTCTGCCCAACTTTTCCAAGTACTAGTCACAAGAAGATGTGAGGAATTTTGGCCATTTCACAACTCAGCTATAAGTTTTATCAGCTCCAGTCAGCCAGATCACTGGGCTTGTTGTTTGATCTGGGAATGGAAGACTTGTTTCTTTTTCAGTGTGAAAGCCGTTCTTGTTATTTCTGTAGATGAATGACTAATTTACATCCACACTCAATAGGCTGAGAGGTAGGTTAACTTTTAAATGTTTTCCAAGCAGAATTCTCTTGGACCTCCACTGTTGTTTCCAAATGTTTAGTACCAAAAAGGATTCAAATCTGGGACAATGTGCGGTTGCATGGCAGCTCTCACAATGTCTTGCACAAATAATACCTCCCTTGGCTCAGATTCACCAAAGTTGGGGCAGGGAGGAAGAAGCCACAAAAATTTCACAGACTACAACATTTCCAGGTGTGTCTGAGCCCTGCCAGTGACAAAGGATAGGTGGAGTAGCATTTGGGGCTTTCCAACTCTTTTCTGCCTCCCCCAGTCCTTAGAGCAGTTGGGAACTGGTTCAGCCTCAGGGGTGTTCTAGTTTGAGATGGAATGTCCTGTAGAGGCTGCTAAAGGCTTCATGGAAAGAGCTGCAAAGAGGAAGCTATTTGCATTGTACAACAGTAGGTTTTGGGTCCTATGAAACCTAGGAACTATAGTACATGATCTTGAGTGCCACCTATCAGCATTTGATCTATTAACTATTTACATATGTCCAGTTACAGACACTCTTGCAACAGAGGCTCTTCTACCAGTTCAGGATTACTGGAGCACTGTAGTCTCTGGGCACACCACGTTTGACTCCTGACACCCACCCCCTACATTGGTGGGGCCAGAAGCAGGTGGGGTAGAGCCAAATAAATGACCTTTATGCCACCCCTGGATTCTCCTACACCAGGGGAGACTCCAATTACCCTGTTAGTGCACTTCTCTGCTCTACTTTGTGCAGCACGAGTGGTGGACAAGAGTCTGGCTAAGAGTTATATTTTCCCTAAGCAAATTAACAGTAAAACCAGTAAAGTACTTTTAGGTTAAAGAATGGGGATGGTGGGTGGTACTCTGGATTTTGTTTTCCAGATTTTGCAAATAAATCTTTCGGTAAATGTAATTTTTCAATTTATAAACCAGACTATTCCAATTTATTTTAAAATCCCAACAAAATTTCCTGGATTTTCAAAATGTCAAACATTTTTGCAAAAATGGCTTTTCATTTTTCAACCAGTTCTAATGTGTGTGCAGTAAAGAATCCTAAGTGTATCAACTCGGTTTTACGCAAGTGTGTGATTGCATTCAGTAACAATAAGGAATTAAAATACTTGCTGTTTTGGCCCTCGATTCAGCAAGATACTTGAAGGACATAAATCCACACCGTGTAGAGGTCAAGCATAGGAGTTTATTACACACAGTGCTGGCGGAGTGTCACCTGGCTTATTAGGCTCAGAGACACTGTCAGTCAATTGATTACAATAGAATATATAGATTTTCCATGGGCGGGGGAAAGTGACAGGGTAGGCAATTCCACACCCCGGGATAGGTTTTGCAGCAAGACAAGTTAGCACAGTAGCCAATGGTTAAAAAGGTTACATAATGTCTCCGCCCATGGTCTCAAGTTAGCAAGTTAACATTTAATTAATACTTTGATAAAATATTATTAGTATAAAATATATATGTTGAATTCTGATTTGGGGTCCATAGGAATGGAGCAACTCCTTTGATTGTCCAACAGGTACATTCCTAGGGGTTAAAGCAAAGAAACAGTGAAAGTATATGGCAATAAAGATTGTCTCCTTTATGTCTTAAGGCAAGGCATTGGGCCCTTAGAAGGGAGGTGGAAGGATGCCATATCTTATACTGACATGTGCCAACTTTTCATAAACTCAAGGTTGGATCTGTGGGAAGAACGTTTCCCTACAGAAGAGACTAACACAATAGGAACAGGGATTCTTTGTTCAATTTGAAACATTGGATGAAACATAATTATTCAGTTATTGCTTCAACATCTGGCATTTCTACTGACCAAGCATATCTTAGCAAAGGCAATGTTATCTTGTTTACCCCACCTTTCTCTTAGCTGATCACTATTTGCTAGGCCTCTGGTTTCTTGACCATACTCTGGACTTTGGGTCTGGAAAAGAGCTGGCACAATCCATATACCAGGTTGTTCTATAAAATGCATATGGATTTTAACCCTTCAATACTTGAACATGTGCCTCACTTGAAGCATGCAAGCAGTGAAGTCACTAGCTCTGTTCACATGCTCAAAGTTAGGGAAGTGCTCAAGTGCCTTGCTGAATTTGGGCCGTAATCTCTTTACAAAAGGTGTTGAAAACAGCAGGACAAAACTTGCCAGATCCATAATTGCCCCCTACAGTTCCTACTTCTTTTCTCCCCCTCTCAGATTTTAGTTGGTTTTTCAGTGGGATCCAGGCAGTTAAAGTCTTTTTCTTACTGTTGTTTCTAAAAATGTCAGATTGGCAGCTCCTGTTTGCCAATCATAATAAATGTAGTGTCTTTATTCATTTATTTAAAAAGAAAAACTTTTCTTCCTGGTGGCTGCCTAATTGAGCCCAGCAGTTCAATTTCCTTTTATTTCTTTGCAACAGATAAGATATATTGTCAGTATGTAAACTGCTCTGAGTTACAGTTGTCATCTTCAGCCCTGACTAGACAAGCTGGTGGCCACTGTATGGAGTCAATAGTTTAAACAGATATCTGGGACAAATTAGGAGTTTTGGTAAAACATCCTGGATGAAATCCTGGCCTCACTGAAGTCAAGTGGAAGTTTTGCCATTGATTTCAGAGGGCTAGGATTTCACCCACCAGCTTCATATTCTAGGCTACAAGAGTTATTTTGTAAGTCTCCAAGCTTATTTTAAGCTTCCGTGTTTCTTGCTCCACTTGTTTTTCCCCTACCAGACTGTTTGGGTCAAATTTTCAGACAGTAGCTTGTAAAGAGGCAAGTACAATTGTGTACTAATAATTCTCTGATGTCCAAGTTCTCACACATACAAAAATCTCAGAATTGGGCACGCAAACACAGAGTCATAGAATCACAGAACTGGAAGGGACCTCAAGAGGTCATCTACTCCAGTCCCCTGCACTCAAGGCAGGACTAAGTATTATCTAGACCATCCCTGACAGGTGTTTGTCCAACGTGCTCTTAAAAATCCCCAATGATGGAGATTCCACCACCTCCTTGGCAATTTATTCCAGTGCTTAACCACCCTGACAGTTAGGAAGTTTTTCCTAATGTCCAACCTAAACTGCCCTTGCTGCAATTTAAGCCCATTGCTTCTTGTCCTATCCTCAGAAGTTAAGAACAACAATTTTCTCCCTCCTCCTTGTAACAACCTTTTATCTACTTGAAAACTGTTATGTCCCCTCTCACTCTTCTCTTTTCCAGACTAAACAAACCCAATATTTTCAATCTTCCCTCATAGGTCATGTTTTCTAGACCTTTAATATTTTTTGTTGCTCTTCTCTGGACTTTCTCCAGTTTGTCCACATCTTTTCTGAAATGTGGCTCCCAGAACTGGACACAATACTCCAGTTCAGGCCTAATCAGCGCGGAGTAGAGCAGAAGAATTACTTCTTGTGTCTTGCTTACAACACTCCTGCTAATACATCCCAGAATGATGTTTGCTTTTTTTGCAACAGCGTTACACTGTTGACTCATATTTAGCTTGTGATCCACTATGACCCCCAGATCTCTTTCCACAGTACTTCTTCCTATGCAGTCATTTCCCATTCTGTATGTGCGCAACTGATTGTTCCTTCCTAAGTGGAGCACTTTGCATTTGTCCTTATTGAATTTCATCCTGTTTACTTCAGACCATTTCTCCTGTTTGTCCAGATCATTTTAATCCTATCCTCCAAAGCACTTGCAACCCCTCCCAGCTTGGTATCATCCGCAAACTTTATAAGTGTACTCTCTATGCCATTATCTAAATCATTGATGAAGATATTGAACAGAACCGGACCCAGAACCGATCCCTGCGGGACCACACTCAATATGCCCTTCCAGCATGACTGTGAACTACTGATAACTACTCTCTGGGAATGATTTTCCAACCAGTTATGCACCCACCTTATAGCAGTTCCATCTAGGTTGTATGTTTGTGCCAACCACCTTATTTCTAAACTTTAGCAACAAAAACTAAGATGACATAAGATGAGGGGTTTGCAAACCCTCCTCCACCCTTCATTATTATTATCATAGATTCCAAATAGCTGGCAGCTTTCTGTGCCTGTCATAGTTTTCCTTTGAAAACAAGATGCACAAATTAAGTTGCCATTGGGGCCAACAAGTTTCCATGAGAAACACTTGTTATTGATATTGCTCCAGGGACTGTATAAAACCAGCTTCTTTGCTGAAGGGAAGCAGTGGCAGCACAGCCTTAGGACACTGGCTGTTTCTGGCTCACTGATGGGAGAGAGTTGCATGCTGGGTATTATGGTCCTGGTCCTGATGTCATTTATACCAGCTTTACACCAATGTACTTCTAATAGAATTACTCGGGATTTATACCAGTATGAAATCAGAAATCAGGCCACTTGTATTAGGAAGAGGGTTTAAAGAGGCTGGAAGTGTTCAATTAGGTTGTGGATTTGCAGCCTGTGGCCTATTAGTCCTGTTCAGCTACTGGGACACTTGGAAATTGCCTTTGAGCTTTGCAGTACCCATTGGCCTTGACTTTTATTACTCTGGTATAATTGAGGACTAAGTATATTGAAGTCATTGGAGTTATGCTGATGTAAATCCATTGTGTGAGAGAGACAAATCAGCCAATTACCTTTATGCTTTCCATAGATGAATGGCTCTAGAGAAGCCTTGGCAGAGACAGTGCTCCCGGGAACTCTGTTTTAGGACAGGGTCCAACACTATTGGAGAAGCAGTTACAAATAGTAGTTCATCTGTGGTAGCTGCTAAACCATCCGTTTAAATAATGACTTAGCCCAACCTGCTCTGCTATCAGTTTAGAACTTGCTGCTGTTGAAATTTTAGAAATTCAGATCTCCATGAAAACTATTCTGTTTGCAATCAACTCCATGGGGATCCTCTTGGATGCCAAGATTGAAGAATATGGCCCCAGGTTGGTTATACTGGAAACAGCATTTGAAACAGTGCAGGATAATTTATGAGTGAGTACCACCCCAGAGAGCTTTAAATCTGAAATTGAGTCAGTTAAGTCAGATTCATCCTTAGTATATCTTACAATTTTTTTTGCCTACAAAAGTAGGAATTTTAGAAAATCAAATACATGTTTATTAATAATCAGAGTTTTGAGGTTGAAGAGGGAACTGAAAGAGCGGAGACTATTTTCAGAGAATCGGTTATAACATAAAAAATGATTAAAAAGACAAGCTGGGTGAGGTAATATCTTTTGGTGGACCAACTTCTGCTGGTGAAAGAGACAAGCTCTCAAACTACACAGGTCCCTGAAGAAGAGCTCTGTGTACCTCGAGAGCTTGTCTCTTTCACCAGCAGAAGTTGGTCCACCAAAAGATATTACCTCACCCACCTTCTCTCTCTAATATTTTGGGACCAACACAGCTATAGCAACACTTCAAACAAATAATTAAAACAACTTTTGATGCTCTGGTCTTTACTGAAAATGTATCTAGATTTTCTGGTCTTTCTTGAGTCCCACAACTGTATCTGATTTGACTGAGAAATAATTCTGGGATAGCACAGGAGACTCTCATTTCCTGAACATAATATTTTCATCTTTCTGTGATAAAAACAGGGTTTGGGTACTTGTGAAGTAAAAGATGCTTGTGTTCCAGGACACACAAACCAGCCTAAGGTTAATATCTGCTCACATGCCTCACGAGTCAGACGATCAGGATTTGGTTCATCTTCTTTTTGGGGCCTTAACCCAAACTACATAAGAGAAGATGACACTGTAGTTATTCAAAGTATCTAACATGCATTTGGGAAGTGAAAAATAAACTAACAATATTAACAACATTGATAATAACAAGGCCATTTCTTGAATTAGGAATACTATTGCTGTTCTTTGTCCTCTCAAGTTTCATTTTCTTCTAGATAAAGTCAAATATGTGTTTGTGGATTTTAATTTCTTATTATGCTCAAACATTTCTGGATTTGAGCTTTGTGGTGTCCTGGAAAAATGAACAAGATCCTGATTCAATTAATGATAAGCCTGAAATACATGTTGGATGAAATCCTGGTCCCAGTGAAGTCAATGGTAAAATTCCTATTGACTTCATTGGGGCTTGGATTTTACTTGTTATTTTTAATCAGTTTTGAGTACTAGAAAGTATTTTCCTGAGTATGAGCCCAAATTCAGGGGCATACTTAATAGTTCCATTGGCCTGGTGCCTCCTGAAGTGCCTAATGTTATACAAGTGCTTAAATACCTTGCTGACTCAAGGTCCATATCTTCAGTATAAGTAATCACTCTGATTGGAGAGAATTTAAGTGGTGCCTAGAAGAAAATAGTTGTCATGTGAACGTAGATTCCAAAGACCCTTTGTGGCTGGATTTATGCTTTCCATAATCCTGATTATCAAATTATTTTTAAGAAAAGAGTGGCATTAGGCAGCTTTCCATAAATAGTGGCTAATCCTGCAGCCCTTATGAATGCAAAATGCACGTTAAAGTCAGTGGGGATTTTTCCTGAGCAAAGACTGTATGACTTGCCCCTAATTTATGATTAATTGATATTCCTCTATTGAGAATTAAGATATAAATTGGGACACTTTTCTGATACATATGAGGTGGATCACACATCTAATATCATCAGAGAAGGAAGAAACTAAAGCAGATCATCCTCAGTGAACAAAGATCGGCAATTGAATGGAAAATGTAAAAAAAAAAAAAAAAAAAAAAAGTTAGCAAATGTAATATGTACAAATTGAAACTGCTCCTAGGCAGCCTTTATTTATACAACTGTCTCTCATGCAGGAGGCAACTCAAGTTCCCACAGAAAACAGAGATATTACAAGGATACTGTTATGGTAAGAGTGAACTGTTTGGGAACAATTTGTGCACTGATGCGGCAAAAACTGTCTGTCATCCAAATCAGACATGCAGCCCAGGAGGCTGTACCTCCTGATATGGTGATCAGTGTTGGGAGAGGCTCACTGTCATGATGTAGTGTGGCAGATATTCCAGTGGCTGCCCCACTTATCAGTTGGCAAATATTTTCATGTTCATAGAGACACGTATTTTCACAATTGTCCACGTGCCTTAGTATAATCACGGATTTCCATTCACTTTCCTGTGTCTCATGAAACTGTCTTAATCCCCATCCCTATAAAAATGGGGCCGTGAATGTCCAGGTTTAAAATGATACTACCAGCATTGCTTTACTAAGTGCTAAAGAATAATTGAAGACAATTGCATACTAGAGAGACCCTGCAGGGGGCCTTCTGTCCGCTGATTTTTCAGCCTCTTCTTCTTACCTCCACACAGCTAACAGAGAAGCCTGGACAATATCTGAATGAGCCAGATCCTCAGCTGGTGTAAACTGATATAACTCAATGGAAATCAGTGTTAATTTTCTACCTTTTCTTATGTAACAGAGGATAGTCTTGTTATTTATAGACATGTTTAATTCATTTTTGAATCCCAGTAAGCTCTTGGCCTCTGTTATAGCTTGTGGCAAGGAGTTCTACGGGTTAATTATGTGTTTGACTTTAGTGAGGCTATGCTGATTTACATCAGCTGAGGGTCTGGTCCCATACATTTAAAGGGTTAACTCTAACCATTTCTCAAGCTTCTTAATTCAGGAACATTCTTTAGGATTTGCTGTTAGGACCCTGCTATTTCATCTGAATATCAACAATTAATCAGGTAATGTATTCAGAGTTAGTAAGATGGTCAACATTATCACTGATAAGAAATGGTTAGGAAGCCTGCTGTGTATTTAAAAGTAGGAGAGAAACATGCTGGAGAAACTGAAAGTTGTACATAACCCAGTAAGGGTTAAAACTTGACTACACATGCCTTGGGTAGCCTACTGCAAGGAGCGAGAAACCTTGCCTACAGAAGCATACATAGTTCTGAAAAGCCAGAACATAATATCAAGTAAATTAGCTGCCCAGATGTCATGCATAGGTATTTGAAAATTTCACACTTATTCATGTTTATCCACAAAAGGGAAGAACTTAACCCTGTCGCCTTATTCACAAATGTACTGCTTCTGGGGATGGAACTTTTGCAACAAAAAACATGGCAGCAAGTGGGATGTTCAGAAGAAGAGCTTGGAGGGATGGAAAGATTTCCATGTGAAGAGAGAGTGAAAAGACATGGATTATTTAATTTAGAAAGGAGATGAATAAAAAGGGACATGAGAGAGAGAGATAAAATTATCGTTATTATATAGAAGATCATTCTGATACTCCTATTTATCCTTTCTCATAAGAGAAGAAAAAGAAGCCATCCAATTAAATGTAAGATGTAACAAATTTAAAAGTGATAGAGGGAATAACTTTTTTTTTTTTTTACACAACACATAATTAATCTGTGGAACTCACTGCTAATTCTAGCACTGATGCCAAGAGCACAGGAGGGTTCCAAAAAGAGTAAGAGATTTATATCACTAAGAAGAACACTCTAATTTATATTAGCTAGAATAAGAATGTATATAAGGGATATAAATCTAAATCCTCCTGCTTCAGAACATACATCAATCTCAGATTGCCTGGGATTAGGATATAGCCCATAGATATTTTAGTGCTTACTTGTCTGTTATGCAGTTTTACACCTTTCTCTGAAACGTCTGGTGCTGGCCATTGTCATAGAAAGAGGGACCATTTGTTTGAATTGGTAGGGCATTGCCTAAGTGCAGATAGAAAACCGCCTGTGGGCTTGTGAGCTTCTGAAGAGCTACTGGGCCAAATCCTTCTGTCAGTTACACTGGCGCAACCCCCTCGATTTCAAGAATTTCAAGCCAATTGATTTGCCTCATTGTAGCTGAGAGGAGAATCTGGTTCAGTGTTTGGAGGCATCTGATGTGATGCCCTGGCTCCATTCCACTCAAATGGCAGTTTTTCTGTTGACTTCAGTGGGGCCAGGATTTCATCCCTGTTTTTTTTTCAGAACCTGCTTTATCTAACTGTCATTCTAACTAATTTGTGATTAGACTGAAATACTGAACAATGATATTTTAACCACCGTTTAGAGGATATAAATCCCAAATTCAACAGAAAATCCCTCTAGCCTTTGAGCTATACAAGCAAGATCATAGATTCTGTTTTTCCAGACCCAGTTCTATATGGTTTAGAAGCCAGGCAGATTATTTTCCTTGGATCATATTATCACCGGAATAAGAAACTATAAATATCTTCTTCCTTATCCCTCCTTGTCCAGTAATAATTGGATGCAACATAATTTATCCCCAAGATGGCAATTTTGCTTTGACATTGAGGTAAACAAAACCAGATTTATTTGGGTGTTGTTCAAAAAACACCATCTCACTCCTAATTTTTTCCCCCCAAGAAGCCTTAGCTGGCGTATTAACTTATAAATTTTACCAGAAAGGTCCACAGAAACAGAAAATGGAAAGCAAATAAAATGTAGCTGCAAAGAGCCTGAATTCAAAGTCAAGGATCACAATATTGACCTCTTCCTAAAAAGGAAGAGGAGGTGGAACAGGAGTGGTAGAAGTGTATAGACATGCAAAATTTCTATACGGTTGTAGCATTAATTCCAACTAACTGTATTTAGAAAAGTCCATGAAGAATTTTTGTTAAGTTTTTGGTTTAACTGAATTCAGACTGTGGTCTGATATGTGGTTAAATGGGGACTAATGGGGAATAAATTGGTCTTTATGCCCCTGCATGGCTTCCATTCATATCTGCTGCAGGGGCTTGGGAGGAAAGCAGGGGCTGCATACCTGGTACTTCTCTCCCTTGAAGGGCAGTGGTGGAAAGATTCTGCATCCACCCCCATTGCAGTGGCCAGCATAGTTGAGCTAGTCCTAGAGTGGATGATAATTAATCAATTTCTGGTAAAGGCTAGTAGCTTACTACTATTCCCTGAAAGCAGGGAAGGAATTGTTCCTCTTAGATGCACAATTCCTTTCTTCCCTGGGCTGTTCTGGGACCATGTAGTTATGTGCCACCCCTTACCCTGGGGTAGAGGGGCAAAGGACTGGCTAGCCCCAAATGATTAACATGAAACATACATTAGCTAGAAAAACAGTTTGTTTGAAATGAAAATGGAAGATCTTGAAATGAGTAGATTGTGTACAATCCATTTTGATGATCTAATATGAATGGCCATAAACTATGACTTCTAAAAATATTGAGGTGAAGGCCTGGCTAACAGGCTATTTCAAATTCTAGTTGTTCAGAACGTTCTCACCAGCATGTTTGAAATGCTCTCGGATTTTATTTTGTGAACAGATAAAAAGTGCAGGCTCTTTTTATAGGAGGCATCAAGTAAAACCAAGAAGTGTATACAGTTGCTTTGTACTTATTCCCAGGACACACAAAGCAATTACATGGCACTCACTACATAGCTACTTCCAGCAGTTTCAAGTGATCTCAGGGATTCAACCAGCTGTTTGTGTCCCATGAGAGAAATACAAAAGATGAAGATAGACAAATATTTTCTTTTACAAACCTAAGAATTATTTTATTTTAATTTCATAACTGTGTTGCACTTGTTAGTATGGAAAGAGTGAGCATTAACCTATGCTGTAAAGAGCAGTAAGTGAAATAAGAATTCCCTGGGCTGTTTTAATTGCTTGAGTTGTCATTTCTTGGAGCTAAAACAGAATCATGGACACAAGACTTGATGGATAATTGAAGGGCAAATTGCTTTCTAACTAATTTTTTCAATAATGTAGTACTTTTAATTTATAAGTACCTCAAGTGTGAGGTTTCTGATAGTATGAACATATGAACAGTTGGACTAGAACAACTTTTAGAATAATACAGTTTTGATGGTCTTGGCAGATGTCATTGGAAAAGTAATTTTCCCTATATTTGCAATGACTTTTGGAATTTGACCCATGTCCTCACTGTGATTAGACATTAATGCTATTTGGACATAAAACAAATGATTTGTTTTATATACACTTGCAAGAACTTTATTCAATTAACAGGATAAATTCAGTCAGTAGAGCTCATTCCTTCCTAAAATTTAACATATATACACTGAATATACCTTTTCTTCTACTAGGCTTTTCTACCATTACACATACAGTATAGTCTGTGATTGTTTTAGGAGATTATACACAGATTTGGTTTAAAATAGTATTTGTAGTCATAGTTAAGTAAGATATTGCATAGCAAATTTTCACAAACTGACACAAACCTTTGTTTGGGGAATAAAACCACACACTTGACTTACTAAGTCATTGAACTCCTATGGGAAAATCCTGTGTGACACATGGAATAATACAGTCTCTTTCCCTCAGAAGCTATGCTGTTTAACACTGGAACAAACATTTTTATTGATTAAGGAGAAAAACAGATCCTACATAACTCATCTTTAATCTTCCATGTTGCATAAAGCCCTGACATGACAGCAGCCGGACACCACCAGTAACATCTACGCTTTGGTGATTTAACGCAAGAACATTATTTTTTTTTATTTCTGATAAAATGATAAACAGATTTACTGTTTTATTACATCCCTAAAGCTGAGACCTATAAAAACATAGCCAGGGAAATGATGAACTGCCACTGCACTCTAAAACACTTACACTTCTCTTTCTATTACTTTGGCTCCTTTGAATGCTGCTATACATCTCCTACTTTCAGAAACGGCAATTCCTATTGACTTCTTCACAAATCATTATCTAGAAGCCAATATTTATTCAAAGTCCTTTTCATGCCATTTGAATAAAGGTCCCTCTCGCATATAGTACAGGCTATTCTATATTTTTAAGGGGGAAATAAATCTCTTGCAATTTATCGAAAAAAAGGGGAGGGTGGAAAGCTGAAAGATTAAAAGTGAAGTGAATAAAAATAAATATACATTTAAGGCTGAGAACATCCTTATAAATCCTGGAATGAATTGTTAATACTCATTTTAGCAATTGTCCAGCTACAGCTTAATTGCCAAATTACTGGAATTTGGTGTATACGTTCAACTACAGAAAAATGAATAATTTTAATAGTAAACTGGTTTTACGGCTTGCTCTTAAAAGATGAATGTAAATGTTTACTGAGAAGTAGATGCAGTCATCTTAATTAGCAGCTAGAAGAAGACTGATTCAACCAAGAAGTTGTGTTATTGTAGTCAGCCATTCTAGAATTATGTAACAGTGAGCTCTTATTATAAAGATTTATTTGGGTAATGTCAGATGAGAAAAATGACCGGGGAGAGTATATTTGTCTAAGGCAATTACAAGCATAACATTGTATCTTTTAAAATCATTGGGTTACATTCTGGCCTTTTAAGGCTGCCTCAGACCATTCAGGTGGTGCAAAGCTCCCTTAACATTGGTTTAACTGACTGCATGAGTATTCCCCTGACAAAGGGTAATCCCAGAATACTGGATCCTAAACCCAAGCACAGGTGGTATGATTAGGAAAATAGGGGTGTGGCTAGAACTCTGCAGCAGACCGGTGACCTCTGGTTGCCAGAATGCTCCTCTGAATATCACTGCAGTTGACACAACTAAGGCTTTTTTTGCTCTGTGATACCAGACCTGTGCTCAACAATGTGAAGATGAGGAAAGTGCAGGGATGGTTTACGACACCTTTGTAGCCCTTTTCCCCACCAGAGCTGCAGAAGGGCCAGTCCTGAGGATCTGGCCTAATGTTTATCATGTAATTTTCAGTCACTAAAGTGAGAGACCCAGATTCTCTGGGCCAGTGCAAGGGGGTGTAAATTGTCCTCACTCAGGGTTATGCTATAACTTTAGTTTCTTCTGAGAGCTCCTGGCATAAAGGAGACTCACCCTATGAACACTGACACCATTTTTGATTGGGCACCAATAATAATTTAGGACTGCAAGTGAAACAAAAAAGTAGCTAACTGCAACCTGCTAGTATTCAAGTACAAAATTCAAAGCAATGTGTGACACCATCCTCAGTAGCATCATAACCAGGAACGGTGCAGCTAGAGACAGGCTGTTCCCTTCTCTATATTGAGTAACTGAAATCAATTTTCTGAAATACAGAATAATCTTTGAAATGAAATAAATAATCACATTCATGCTCATCCAGGGCACCAATACCAAACATTCAAGGGCTGAGCACGATATGCCTTTGGTAGTGTTCTGTGGGAGCTGGAGTGGCTGAGGGGGGAAGGGAAGCAGCATCTCTGCAGGGTTGTTACTCTGAGGGTGGGGAAGTGGCAGGTCAGGAGTAGGGCAGGGACAGATCTGGGGAGCATGCTACATGACATGCTTCTCTTGAGACCTGATGGAAGCCTGAGTGGAAATCCATGTGGGATAATGTACTAGCAACTGAATTAACTCTCACTGTACCCTGTGCCCTCCATCCGGAGTGGGGATTATGGCCCAGGTGGAGACTGCCAAGGGCAGCAGAGTCCTTTAAGGCCTCATCTTGCTACGGTCGGGGGGAACAGTAGAGGAGCTAGGCCTGGGGGGCCCTCATTTGGACTGTTCAGTCATTTACATGCTTAGTAATATTTAAGACTTATGTTAAAGTGCCTAGGCCATCACACCACTAAGGAGTGAGATGTCCCTTTGCCTGCACCACTTCTCCCTCTCATGGAGGTGGCTCCCTCTACTGGCCACAATTTAACTCAGCCTCCACCCCCCTCACCCACCCCCGAACATGTCCATGTTACTGATGTAACTGTAAGACAGGTGGCTGAAAAGTTTCAAATTAAAAAAAAAAAGTGTGTGTGTGTGTTTGAACATTTCCCCATTGTTTGACCTGCTCTAGATAGGACACCCATTTTCAGAACCGTCCATCACTTTTGCTACCTCCTCCCTCAACAATCAATTGGAGGCCTCAGTGCCTCTGAAAAAACAAACCCTACTTGCCTCACGTTTGGGCAGCCCAGAATTGAAGCTCCCAGGATCAGAGGACACTTTGGCAGTTCTGGCCTATGTTATCTTCCCAAGGCTATACAAGGAGTCTGTGGCAGAATCTGCATTCAAACTCCAGGCTTCTTGCTTCCCAATGTTGTGCTCCACCCGTTTGCCCAGGCTTGCTAAAAATTACCTCTCAGCCAGAGGCACTGGGTTGTTGGTTTTTTAAAACTAGATCTAATCCATTACTGTGCTGTGAATTTCACCTGCTATTAGCAGGGAAATAATGTCTGAGCCCTGTTGTGTTAGGAGTAAGCCATACCTAAGTATCAGTCATTGACATGTCCTATTTCCCCTCACCTTTCATACAACGGGGCGTAGGGTATATAACCAGAAAACATTGCAGGCTACTACCATGTCTGCCCATCAGCTCTACGTGCCCAAGGGATTTCAAGCTTGAAAGCCTGAAAGTTAAGTTCTGCAGCTGCATTGCCTCTCTTCTAAACAATAAGTCACACCCGAACTAAAGAGGTTATCCAAGCCTGATAAAGTTCTGAACACAGCGGTATCTTTGGGGGCCACTCCTAAGTACAGATTAACAAGTAGGAGTGTGTGTACATGGGTCATTGGTCCTAATTATAAATGTAATTTATTTGGAAATTGTCAAAAATCTTGCTGTCAAGACATTTGCATGGCAGCAACGCAAACTAATCTGAAAGAGCCTTTCACGGCATTAAAATTATTGTGTGACAGGAGGATAAAAATCATACCAAGTAAGCTTCCCAGTAATGTCACCTTCCAAGTAAAGCAAAAGTTAAACCTCTCAATCATAAAACTTTGCATGTGATCCCTGATCAGAAGCTGTCTCCTACTCTTCTGACTGTTTGGGATGTTTATTGGATATTGACCTATTTATTTGTGATACGTCAACCTGTTACTATTTTTATTTAAGATTGTTCCCAGTGATATTTTTCTCATTTCATTCTCTTTCAGACCCAGCCTTTCCCTCTTTTATCAAGCGCAAATGTAACGTTATTTTTTATCTTCTGAGGATCGTGATTGCAATAGTTTGTTGCATTGTAATTTCCTGTAATGCAACTTTAAGAAAGATAGCTCGGCGCTGCTGTGTTTGGAGGGAAACAGAACTTTGACATCAGATTTCCGCGCACTGGTACCAAGGCTCCGATGACATACACTGTCCTGCTTGTTTCAGGGCTTTGGCTGAAATGACATGAAACACCACGAATAGGGGGTTCATTACTACAGCGCTTTGAAATGATGGAGTGGGAACTGTGCACAAACAATACATCTCAGGACATCTACACCACACTACTGTATATCGACCTATTTTGATTTTTTTAAGTTGCTTTATTGATTGCTCTGCTACCCATCTAACAGCCCAAGAGTTTCATGATCACTGATGACAGAACCATCATTTGACGCAGTGTAAGTGGAATGACCTGTAGCGTGTGTGTGTACCTATCTATACACACGTCATGCTCCGCACACTTCACTTGGTAGCACTTTGCCATTTACTTTGATTTTAAAATACATTACTCAATAAAATGAGAGCGTTACCTGTATCTTGAAGATTCCAGGCATGCATATTTTCCCATGCCACTCACCATATTTGCATACATTTGTTTTCCTTTGTAATTCAGACTGTCACTCATTTGTTCCTTTCATTCAAGCAATTATAAAAACCCATTGCCGTCTAGTAGAGGAGCCAAATAATTATAATCTCAAATCGGAGTGATAAACTGCAATGTGGGAAATTGTTTAATGTATTGTGATCTCTGTGTGGCATGCTACTAAAGCGCAGAATTTCCCCAAGTATATGATACAAAAAGTATGTGTTTGGGTTGGTTCTGCTTAGCTCCAAGCGACCCGCTTTTGCATCTCTTGCTGCGCGACTTGCAAGGGCCCCCGGGGAAGGGCAATTCGATTTCAACTTTTCCCCCTGAAGAAGCGAAGCCGCGTGTTCCAGGAACTGAAGTGCTGCAGAGAGAGAATGACTTCTGCGGAGAAGTCACCTCCAGCTGCCTTGTGTGAGCTGTCCACGGAGGGTGTGCCGGACCCCTGTCGCCTCAGGTATGTGAGAGCCGCGATCCCTGGCAAGCCAGACGCCGTGTACCTGCAGGTGGCGACAAATGCCCTTGAAGTTTGGCGCTGTCCCGGGTGCTGAAGGCGGAACGCGAAGCGAGTGAACACAGCTGGCCCATGGCAGCGGCCGAAGAGTTTCACCTGAGTCTCGGGAAAAGCGTCTGCAGCGCCCGCTGCTCTGGCTAAGGCCGGGGATCCTTCCCTGTCACTCCCGGTTCCACACGGCTAACAGAGCGACTCCCGCTGGGGCAGGAGTTTGCATTTAAAAGCTAACCGCGAAGGAAAGGGCTGAAGCTGCGCGGGGAGGGGAATAGGAGTCAGCCACACACTCAGTTATGTGCCTCATCCACTTCAGCTTGCACATGTCCCCCCGATTCCTCAGCCCTGGCATGTAGCCACAGCTGGCATCACTCCGGGCATGTTACCGCATAGCCCGAACGCGCCGCGCCCCCCCCCCCCCGCCAACGTGCCGGGCCCTTGAAGGGCCACAGGGCTGGGGACGATGCAAGCCCACATCTCAATAAACAGGAACGCCACCGCCCGGGCACCCAAGCTCAGGCCCTCGGGACTGACTGGTGTCTTGGCGCGGACGGATCACAGGGTGACGCTGGAGGTAGTTGGGAAGCCACACAGTGTGGCGGCACCAGCTAGTTCCAAACGGGCTGCCTGGGCTTTCCTCTGGGAGGGACGAACAAGGGGGAGGAGGAGGAGGGGACTCGCATCGCTTGCTACTGACCCAGCGGGTGCAGAGGACGCTCCGCCCGCGCTGTTGATGAAAGGGACCGGAGTACAATGGCAGCCCAGCAGCGAGAGCCACCCCAGAGGAGAGGGGGCGGGGGAAGAGAGCGAAAGCAGGGACAGGGGCGGGGGGAGAGGCAGAGCAGATCAAACAGTGAGCGAGCGGGAGGGGAGAGGAGGGGGAGCAGGACCAGCCAGAGGGAGTGAAGGGGAGAAGCAGCCAGCGCGAGCGAGGCTGCTCCGTGCCAGCCCCTCGGAGCCCGGCAGGCTCCTGCTGGGAGGGGAGTGCCGAGGCCGGATCGGGATGGACAGGCACAGCCTCTCTCCGCCGCCTGACGCCCTGTGAACCGCGCGCTCCCTGGATGCCCGCAGCCGCTCCCTCCCGTGGCTCTCCGGCGTGGCCAGGCGCACTGGCGGCGCGGCACGCCCGGGGGCCCGAGGCGATGACTCGCGGCAGGAGAGCGGAGCGCTCCCCACCTGCCAGCCCGAGCCCGGAGGAGTGACAGTGCCGCGCTCTGCCCATGCGCTCCTAGCTGCCCCGGCATGGATGTGGCCAACAACACTACCTCCCCCACCGAGCAGTCCTCAGCGAGGGGCCAGGGCGCCGCGGTGACCCTCAGCTACCAGCTCCTCACCTCCCTCTTCCTGGGCACCCTCATCCTCTGCGCCCTGCTGGGCAACGCCTGTGTGATCGCGGCCATAGCCCTGGAGCGCTCCCTGCAGAACGTGGCCAACTATCTTATAGGCTCCCTGGCCGTCACCGACCTGATGGTCTCGGTGCTGGTGCTCCCCATGGCCGCCCTCTACCAGGTGCTGAACAAGTGGACGCTGGGGCAGGTCACCTGCGATATCTTCATCTCCCTAGACGTGCTGTGCTGCACCTCCTCCATCCTCCACCTGTGCGCCATCGCCCTGGACAGGTACTGGGCCATCACCGACCCCATAGACTATGTCAACAAGCGGACTCCCAGGCGAGCGGCTGTGCTCATCAGCCTGACCTGGCTCATCGGCTTCTTGATATCCATCCCTCCCATGCTGGGCTGGCGGACACCCGAGGACAGGTCGGACCCCGACGCCTGCACTATCAGCAAGGACCACGGGTACACCATCTACTCCACCTTCGGCGCCTTCTACATCCCCCTGCTACTGATGCTGGTGCTCTACGGACGGATCTTCAAGGCGGCCCGGTTCCGGATCCGCAAGACCGTCAAGAAAGCGGAGAAGAAGAAGATCGCCGACACCTGCCTGACGGTCTCCCCGGCCAGCCACCAGAGGAAAAGCAACGGGGAGCCCAGCAAGAGCTGGAAGCGGACGGTGGAGCCCAAGCCCAGCGCGTGTGTCAACGGGGCCGTGAGACACGGGGAGGATGGAGCTGCTCTGGAGGTCATCGAGATCCAGCACTATCACAACTCCTCCAAAACTCACCTGCCACTGCCCAGCGACCCCTGCAGCACCCCTCTGGCCCCATCCTTCGAGAAGAAGAACGAGAGGAGCACCGAGGCCAAGAGGAAAATGGCTCTGGCCAGGGAAAGGAAAACGGTCAAAACCCTGGGCATCATTATGGGCACGTTCATCCTCTGCTGGCTGCCCTTCTTCATCGTGGCCCTGGTCTTGCCCTTTTGTGACAGTGAGTGCTACATGCCGGACTGGCTGGGGGCAGTCATCAACTGGCTGGGCTACTCCAACTCCCTCCTCAACCCCGTCATCTACGCCTATTTCAACAAAGATTTCCAAAGTGCTTTTAAGAAAATTATCAAATGCAAGTTTTGCAGGCAGTGAAGGACACTCCCTTCTCGGGGGCTCCCTGCGCTTGCTTCATCAAACTCCACATCTCTTCTGCTACTAGAGTATCTGCTTGTGCCCTCCTTCCCTCCACCGGTGACCACTCTCCCCAGGACTGCGGCAGGGGCAGCTCCACTTTACCGCGCAGCACCGGAGCGTCTCCTCCTTGTTACAACACACAGCGCGCGGCAAATCCAAGTAGTTCAGACTCTAGTGCAGCGTCTGCCATCGTTCCACGGGGAGACAAGGCCGCTCCGGATTCCAATCCCTCACCTCTCAAAGCGTTACAAACGGAGTCAGCCCCTTTCTGAACTACTGCAAACTTAGCACTTGCAATTCAGCGCTTTGGAAAACTGACTAGCACGTGTTCCTGAACTAACCTGAGCACCGTCTGCTCCTCTGAGTTTACACAGTACTCAGCCTGTGTAATGACACCCTATTTCGCCACTTGTATTTATTTTGGGTAGACCTTGGGTTTGCAGATCGTTGCTTGTGGTCGCTGTTGACCACCTTGTCTGCCCGGGTAGCATCGGTAAAATAAACCATCCTATGCATAAAACCTTCTTGTCTGTTTTTCTTGGATTAAAAGAAGATTGCAGAGCGCTCTGAGTCTAACCTAGATCTGGTCGAGTAAGTACGAACGTGGAGGGTTTGAAGCAGTTCTTTCCACAGTGGAAGAAGGGGCTTAAAAGTTACGTCGCTGGCAGCGAGCTTGAAAAGTGAATTTCGTTTTTTTGGGGAAAACATAATTTTATAACCTTTCAAGGTACTTCTGATCACATTCCTAACTGATATGTCTGTATCATGTATTTATAAAAGCCCGCTGGTTACGTTACTACCTTTCAGTGCATGGGAGTTACGTTGTTTACATGAGAGGGATTTTGCTAAACATTAAGTCATTACAATACACCTAATTAAAAACAGATTTAAAAAAACCCACCCTAATCGAACGAGGATTTCTCATTAAGAAAACCCACGGAACCCATCTGCGTGACTATCAGGCGCAAATAAATATATTGTTTAAAAATTCTTGAAAATAAGACGCAGGTTTTCATTTTGAAAAGCACCTTAAAAGTATTACTAGGAATCACACTGCTCGTTTGGGAAACAAACAGCCGTGCAGCATTTTACTGAAGTTTGAAACTATTTGCTAGGTGCTGCTTTCTCTCTCTTGCCCTGTCTCCCCGCCAAACCAGGGTAATCTCATTTTAATGCTGTGTAATGAAAAGGGCAATTGTGAGCTAAATCAGTGAGTCTCTCTCCCAGCACAGGTGATTAGCTACGGTATTGTTGCTGAACAAACACTCATACTATAGCAAGGAATAAAGAGTGTACTAGTCACTTCACTTGCAAAGTGTGGAAAAGTAAACAAACACTGTCAGCTCTGACTTCTTGACAGTTCAACAAAACTTTCCTGAATACTTGGCCCAATGCTAATTCCCCCCTTTTAAACAAAAACCCCACCTTTAACTCAAGAAAGTTACAGAGGTGGGTTTTTTTTTTATATTTTGCTTTTGATGAGAATGAAGAAATAACCTGATTTGTACTGAAAGGTATTACTAACAGCTCTTTCTAAAGTCAGAAATTGGGGTAGCCTAAACTGTGATTTCAACTGAATTGCCAGAATGTCTATTTTGTACAGTGCCTCTTAGTTTCATACAGGGTATGCATCGTGATCTGTTATTCTGTTCAGATCTGACAGGGTTGCATATTATTTTGCACTATTAAACGGGTTGAATTCTTTGTATTTGGGAAGGTAGTTTGAGATCGAATGCTTGAGCCAAAAATACATATTTTTCTTCTTTAGTTTGTCGTAATCTGTACTACCTATAGGTAAATGGGAATGTTAATTCTGTGCTTCACGTGAATGTAAATGTCAAGTCGTTTATGAATTTAAACAGCTTTCAAAGTTAAATGATAGCAATGCTTTGAATATGTTCAGATAGTCTAATTTATTATAAGAAAATTTATTTGACCTCATTTTCTCAATTAAAGTGAACTTTGATCTTCTCTTCCCCTTTCTCTCTGATCACTCCTAACTACGTGCACATTCTGGATTTTCTTTATTTGAAAACGAAGTTGTAGTTCTAAGTGCAAAAGATACCAAGGAAAATTAATGTCCAGTCATTTATGAAGGAGTTGAAAATTTAGCCTACCACTTAAATCGAAGATCTTGTGACTTGAGTTCAAAGAACCAGCAAGTGCGTTATAAGTGACTGGTTTTAATTTTGTTGAACCTATAAGGAATCTGTCTCCACATACACGTATCCAGTAGGCTGGCGTGTGTTTGAAACAATGATACAATCACACGTGCGACTATGTATGTGAGAGAGAGAGTGGGTTGATGGTTCTATGTACATCTCACTTATATTTCCAATTTAAACTTGTTTAAATTTAATCTGAACGGTGTATTCTAGCGCCTCCCCCCCCCCATTTTTTACTTGCAGCAGAAGTCAGAATCTCCCAGGCATTTCAGAAACTTTTTAAAAAACTTGCTAACGCTGAAAACTTTTATCGTAGCCAATAGATCGATGTTTCAGTTTCACTCTCCCCCTCTTACTCAAAGAGAAGCGATAGCTCCAGAGGAGGTGGTCGTCCTGTCCCAATGAGGAAGCGTACACGCTTTGCACTAGGGGTGGAAGGACAAAAACCGAGGACGTGTTTGCAGGAGGGAGCCATCTCTATGGTCACTCGATTGATCTGGCCAGCAGGTCGGTGTCTAGAGTGAAAGGGCTGGAAATGCCATCAGTGCAGCATGCTCCAGCGTAATTCCATTCTCAATTACGCTAGAGCACTGCTGCACTGAGGCAGTGTTCTTAATTAAAGGGCCTCCCCTGCGCACGCTGACCCCCAGGGCAGGAGGCAGGCCACCAATGGCCAGCTGACAAAAACACCCCTCATTAGCATTGGATCATGAGTGCAGGCTTGTTTTGCTTGCGTTAGCCAAAAGGCAGTAAGGGGCTTTAACGACTGACTCAGACCTAGCCCTAGCCCAGAAGAACTGGTTTTAAAGGGACAGTAGCACGTTTCACCCTGGAATCTATTTCCCTTCCCTAGCCCCTCTTTTTGTAGTCATCGGGGTGCCTCAGCTGCCCCTAGGAGGGGTCTCTCTTGGGCGGGGGGTTATATTTCCCCAGTCTCTCGGGTACTTACAGAGCAGCTCCAAGAGAATTACGGGCCAGGCGCAGTAGTAAGGCGAGGATTGCAGCCCTCTGCTAAAACCATGAGTGTCTGCCACTGGCCCCTCATCTGCCGCCCCCACAATCTCCACTTCAAAGAGACGGGCCGCAGCTGGCAGAGGGGAAGGGCGCAGCCTCACCTCTCGTACTCATGGCAGGCTCAGAGCACTCGCGTAGGGCTGGAGTTTTTCTCTTTTCTTCAGGGATGGGAAATTTATTTCCAAGCTGATCACTGGAGATGAAGCCCCAGCACCTCTCACTCAATCGCTCGGGATTTAGCCGGGTGGGATTTTGTTCTCTTGTACCCAGACAGACTCCGGAGAGTTCCTGCAAGCAAAACTCTGGAGAACTAGTGAGAGAAATTCAGTTCAATGCAGATGCTGTGATTTGTCTCTAGGGGATGGTAGCTACTAGCCTGACAGCACTCTGGCCTCTTTAGTAGTCTGTCCATGCTAATTGACCATGATAATTGGGTGCTCCAAGGGAGGATTAAAATGCTAAAAGAAAGGAGCACTAGTTCTAGTAAAGACTGTGTATTAGCACTACAGGAAGAGGTAATAATACTCACTCTGATATGTATGTTAAAGAAAATGAGTGTAACTGCTGTGGTAGATATATAATGATGGGAGGAGGTTTCTAATGTAAAACCAGAGCATGTTAGTGTAGATTTTCCACTGGTTTCACAAAAAGGTGAAAAATATACTCTCAACAATCCACTTTTGATTATTTTATCCCTGTTTTTTTTTTTTAAACTAAAAGTATGCATCCACTCAAGGAGCCTGCATCCAGCGGCGGCTCCAGGCACCAGCGCTCCAAGCGCCTGCCTGGGGCGGCAAGCCGTGGGGGGCTGCTGATCCCTGCGAGGGAGGCAGTCAGGCTGCCTTCGGCGGCATGCCTGCGGGAGGTCT
>NW_020664420.1:32654701-32708841 GCF_002925995.2 Terrapene triunguis | reverse complement strand
AATTGTCATATTTGAATTCAGCACATCAAAATACATAATAAATAGCATATTTTATCTCTGAAGCAGACGACTTCTCAAAAATTGTAGACCAGTGTTAGCTATCAGGCAGTATGCTCAGCTCTTAAATAAAAAACTCTAGAGAGAGCAAGTAGAAAAAAAGGCAGAAATCCTAAGGAGAATCTACCTTTCTGCTAAGCACCAAGGGTTTGAGAGTATTTGAGGTGAAGAAAATATTGGTCTGACTTCTGATCAGCTCTCTTATCACATATGTACAGCAGCTTGTGGGGAGCTTTTTCTTTTCCAGTATCTTGATGTGATACAATTAGAGTTAATTTGAGTAAACCTTAAGAGACAATGTTGTGCAGACAAATGGGTCAGCTATGTGCTTTCACTAACTGATGTAATTTCCTGAATTGTATTTAGCTTTACTAGAATTCAACTTCTTACCAATCGTCAGCCTTTGCCCAGCTGCCAGTGACGTTCTTTATAGGTGGTTTTGAAAATTTTCACTATGCAGAAAATGTGGCACAGAAGTGGTATATAATAAGCACGAAGGCTGATATCCTGGCCCCATTGAAGTCAGTGGCAAAATTCCCATTCTCTTGCCCTGAGTTTATCATCTCTGATACAGAATAAATAGCCTGCTTTCAAGGATGGGACATTTTGTTTGTGTGCTGTAGTTTTCACACTATCTTAATTTGATTTCCCAATAAGATTAAAAAAGGACTTACTCTTTTCAAAAGAAGAATCAAATCTATATCAAATCAATATTTGTGCTTGGTTGCAGTATTAGATTTGCTCCACTAACAAGCAACTTCCTCACAGTTTAGAAAGCTTTATTTTCTTTTTAAGATGGTTGTTTAAGCCCAGACAATGAATACAGAGAAATTCTAAATGGAAAGCAAAAACTTTTAAGTCTGAAATGGGGCTGGAGGGAAGTGATCCTCAACAAACGTAGTCAATTCCAAGTGATTCCCTACGGCAGCTATTGAGGCTGTAAGTTCTTTTTCATTTTAAAATGTTTCTTTGGGGTTCTGCAAAACTAAAGGAAAGATTTTAAAATGTCAACAGTGGCAGAAGGCATTTTTCTTACTGTGTGGGATTGATCCAGTTCCCGCTGAAGTCAAGGAGAACCTTTCCACTGATTTCAAACGCATTGAACCAGGGCCCGAGGCCTCGTCTACAGTAGAAAAGGTTTGCTGGTATAGCTATGCTGGCAAAACCCTCCCTGTGTAGATGCAGGTTATACCAGCAAATGAGTGCTTTTGCCAGTATAGCTTCTACCAGTTCTCCAAACAAAATGAGCGACAGCAGCAAAAGCACTTTTATGCTTGTATAACTGCATCCACTGTACTACGGCTTTTGTCAGTATAAAAAAGTTATTTTGAAAAAAAAAAAATCTCAATCCTAACCAATATTACTATACTAGGAAAAGTTTCTAGTGTAGATCCGGCATGAGAAAGGAGTCATAATAGTCATGTTTCAAGCTTTAAAACTGAGTTTCAAAATGCTTCTCCAAACATTGCTCCAAGAAACATCCTGAAACTCACTTTTAGAACTGAGCTCACCAGGGAATCACTTTTCATAGGGAAGATGATGACCGGGAGAGAGAGATTTTGCTGCCCTTTAGGCTTTCTTTGAGAAACATTTTTAACAATTCAAGTGAACTTTTTAAAGCTTCAAATATGTCTGAGAAAATCCAAAAGCGCTGGAATGGGCAAAAATCCTGTCATTGTCCTGCTGGCGTCATGCTTTCTAAGTGAAAGTGCTATGTGTAAATGTTCTGCACTCTGAACTGTCACTTTGGGATGGGCTTTTAGATTGGTATATGGTGGAAGTGGCAAAAGACCATGCAATTCCAAAGAACCCCATTATTCCTACATCACAACGAATGTTGTCTAATTATAGGAGAGTTGGTAACAAAATGGTGGTATCCTAAATTCAAGAACAGAAGAGGGCTACCAAATGTGACTGCAATGGATTGTTCTAGGTGCCCATTCCCAAATGTACACTCTCTGTGATTTCTTACTGCTAGTAACTGAAGGACTGATCTTTCTACACCAAGAATGGTGAAGGGGTAATGGTCCATTAAATTAACATCTTTTCTCTATGGGCTATACTTTGCAAGGAGCTCCTGAGTCATGCACAGATCTGGGAGAAGGGAAGAGAAGATAAGGATGCTGCCAAACATGTAGTTTTAAACACTAATCAAAGTCAGTCACAGATGCAGAAAGAGAGCTGGATGGTTGCCACTTTCCAGAGCCAATCTTTCAGGACTGTAAGGCTCCTGGCCATGCTTCCTACCACCAGTATGGTAGACCTAGAAATACCCTAGCTTTCTCTAAAATACCCAATAAGTTCCTAACCCTTTTTCTGGCAAAAATATTCTAGAGCATAATTGCTAGACCTGAAAGTTTGTCACTGTTTTTTCCCCTACAATACCCAGAGCTGGCCTTTGGGGTCAGGAAACCCATGGGCTGTAGTTCCCTGTTTTGGAGAGGATCCCAGACCAGTCCATAGTTATGGGGTACAAGATAGCCCAGCTTGCTACAGATGGTATTTGTGCTGGGGCAACCTCCATCCTAGCCAGCCACCTGCAGCTGAACTAATTTCCTTTCTGAGCAGTCAGAGTCACCTCTGACCACAAGGAGGGACTATCAGGAGATGTATTGTGGCTTGCTGGGAGCAAGGGACTCCCGTGTTCTATCGTGGCTCTCACAATGACTTCATCTCTGGCTAGCTGGTAAATGATTTAGAACCCCTCTGTGTAAAATGGGCAGAGTTCACCTACCTTACAAGGTGGTTGTGTGGAGTGTCGTTAAACCGCTCTATTAAGTTCTCTATTCACCAGAACAAACACAAAATGCCCAGGCAGATGGAGGCCTTGTGGTTTCCAGCTTCCTTGCAAAACATTTTTCATGGTGGTGGCTGCACACAGACTCCAGTGTGAGCAGCAGGAGGCTGCTGGTGAAAATGTCCAAACATTAAAATATGACGAAGTTTGGGACAGATACCATAAATCATCTACTAGTTAATCCCCCTTCCACCCACCCGCTCAGTAGTCAAGCTGTCCCACTGAATACCAGTGTGAGGATTGCTAAAAGGAGCCGGTTACACGTTCAGCGACTTGAGAGTGAAATATTGTTTCATAGATTTTGAACCTGCCTGATGGGTTGTTTTTGGCTACTTAAATAGACTTGCTGGCACTATATATAACTTGTCTACATGTTGAGCTATCATGCAGGGATAATTATCACAGAGCTGCCTCTGTAAGGGTGTAGCCTGGATGGAAGCATAACAGCAGCATGTAAACTCAGAGAAAGAAACTGGGTATTAGAGACTTATTGAAGACAGCATGTGAAATCAGAGGGAAAATGTCACCCCAAACTAGCTGTGCAATACTGACATTCCTTAAGTTCATCAGTTAACTATGTGTAAATGGGATATAGCAGGGCAAATTACGGGCAGGTGTTTTTACAGTCACATACCTACACTTGGCAGAGGGAGTTTGGTCTTTTAAGAAAGAATTAGAGTCAACCTCAGTGGTATTGCATTTAAACCCTGAATTTTGGTGCTAAATAGCTACCAATCACTGCCAAAGTGAGAAATATCCTCTCTCTCTCTCTCTCTCTCTCTCTCTCTCTCTCACACACACTTAGGTTGCAAAGTCAAACACTTGAAAGTTAGGAAATTCCAGATTCATGGTTGCTTGTACAACCTCAATCCTATCTCCTTATGCAACTCTGCCTTCTGTCCTTCCTGAGCACTGAATGAGGAAAGATTCCTGTGGAAAAATAGTATGCAATTATGTGAAGAGACTGTATCATAATGCATATGTATGATGCAGAAAAATTAAGGTTGCAGAGGCAACTGTAAATCTGGCTTTATGATATTCTGTTTAGGTGACTCTAAAGTCAAACGTCATTCTCTGGTTTGAAAGAACATAGTTGGTTGTGATCTAACGCTACATGGTGTCGAAAGATAATAATTCGAATATTTAGCTATTTGAGATGCCAGTGGTCCAACTAAGGCCTGAGGGCTGGATCCTGCAGGATGATTTTGTCCAGCCCCTGAATGATTTTCAGCTGTGTGCAGCCCTGCAGGCCCATTGTGCCCCCATGCTCTGTGGCAGCTGTAAGGCCATTGCCAGACTCTCCTCCCTGAATCAGGATAGTTGCTTTCAAGTCTCTGCTGTGAGAATATCTGTGTATTGTGTTTATTGTGGTGTGTGCTGCGAGGAATTAAACATGGCATGTTCCAATCTGGTGCAACAGGGTGCAAGTAACTGCAATGGCTGCAACTAAGAAAAAAAGCTAATGAAGAGAAAAGAGTATTTCAAACTAAGTGGGAAGAAGATTGCTTGTTCATTGAGAGTAATGGACAACCATGATGCGTTGTGTGCCAGCATGTGACACCCTTTGCTGCTGTCCCCAACTTGCTATTACAAATATTGATGTCCACATTGGGACACTAGTGCAACTCCCCCTCCCTACCTTTCCCCAGGTTCTCACTAAGAGGTGAGCTATTCTCTTATTTGAATTTAATGTTATTACTTCTTAGCCCCATCAATGCCTCAATGGCTAAATCCTAACTAAAAAAAATAAATAAATCTGATTCTAGAAAGTGGAATTATATTTCTGTATGTGTCCCGCAAGGGTGCCACCAAACTAACATCCAAACCACAGCATTGAAAAGGTTGGACGATCTTTCAGCCCAACCACAAGTCTTTTGGGCTCAAGCATAGTTGTGAAACCATTAGAATTTGTTAGATTTAGAACCTAAACATTTTGTTTTAATGTTCAAAATGTCACTAGACTTTCACTTCAAATTATACTGTAAAATAATGTTGCCAGGAGAACAGAGCTGGGCTTTGATTGAACTCCAGAACACCCAATGTGTCAGATACAGTACTTGAGCCATATTCAGAGGTCTTGCCCAGGCGCAGATTCAGCCAGCTGCCTTTCAGCCGCAAATGAATCTCAGCCAGGCATCAAGCAAGCTGGGAGATGGTGCAATCTATGTTTGATGTAAATGAAATGTACAGTTGGGTATTGCCCATGTATTGGTGGCACTTCAGTCCATATTGTCTCACAATTTCTCCCACTGGCTTCCCATAGATGTTGAATAACATGGGGAGAAGTTTGAGCCTTGTAGGACTCTGCAGGTGGAGGTCAGTTGCCCATTACAACCTTCTGGGTTTGGACTTGAGCCATTTTGTCTATTCAAACTTTCAGTGACCTGAAAGCGGGACAAGAGCATTCAATGACTGACAGCATAAAATGTTATGGACAGATCTAGCAGCATGAACTTGGAGGTTTGGCCCTCGTTGATAGGCTGGAGGTTATCCCCCACAGCAACAAGTGCTCTGTTATGTGCCATGGCTTAACGCCTGACTGAAAAGGCCCCAAGGATAGGCAGCTGACACTGGAGACCGCTAACTAACTTCTTGCACAGCTTGATTAGAGAGCGGAGTTTTGATATTGAGTGTAGTCAAGTTTACAAGATTGCAAACCCTGAGTGACAGTTTCTTTAGTATTGGTCAGACTACTGCGAGCTTTAGGGTGGTGGTGGCAGATGCCCTTCTTCCAAGGTGGTGGTCACAATCTCGGTTAGCAGGGCCCCCGGATGTTCTCGATTCTCATCAGCTGAGAAGGGTCAGGGTCACAGTTTCTGGTGGTGACTAGGGTTGGGATTAGTGCTTCCAGGATGGCTAATGTGACTAAACGGATTCCTAAAGGGTCAGTATTGTGGTTTTGGTTTGTGCGTAACTCACAGTTTTTTGTGCTCTGAGAGGCAGTACACGTCATAAGGGTTTCCTTTTCCCCATTAAGAGAGAGAGAGATGCTCTGCTCTGCAGTGAAATTATCTGCCAGTAAGTAAAAAATATCTACACAGATTATCATCACCAGTGGCAGTATTACTGCCAGTCATGGACAGCACAGTCATAGACCAGGACCCCATGGTGCTAGATGCTGTACAAACAAACTAACAAGATGCACAAACTGCACCTTAGGATATGAATGCATTAAGGACTCAGAACCATAATCACATGGCTTGTAGCCTCTGTCCTTTTGGTTAGTTAACAATGCACTTTTGGGTGTAAGGTAGGAGACTCACAGGTTCAAAGTCTTGAACATTATAGGGATATGCCTACTGCAGATACACCTTGAAGATCAAATTGGTTAGCATGTCTCGCTCCCAGACTAATTGATATTTTCATCTGAAGTGGGTGGTAAAATACCTTTATGTATGAAGTGATATACCCAAACTGGGATAAAACCGCTGCCCAGAAATTTGCTTGGCTTTTATGAATAAAAGTAAAATTATTAGTGCCTTGGGATTTTTCTGTGGGTGCAGTTTATTATTTATGTATTATTTTTCTTAGTACTGGTATGTGATGCATTTTAGAAACCATTAATTCATGCTCCTTGTGAATATTGGTGGTAAGTACTCATCCCCATTTTATAGATGGGGAAACGGAGGCAGAGAAGTGACAATACTTGCCCAATACAAAAGACGTCAGTTGCAAAAGTGGGCTTAGAACTCAGGAGTTCCTGGCTCTTGAGCCTGTACTCAGACCACGTTTCTTTCACAGGCAATTCCATATCCTTACTGTTTTCTCAATATAACAATATCTTTCACCAATACATGTCAACATTACAGGTAAATTGGGTTCACAGTATTGCCACCATGAAAACCATATTCAAATTGGCTAAAGATGTTGTGTGAGAGATGATTGGGGAGTTGACAGAAGGCTACTAGCTTAAGCACTTAGCTAAGAAAGGAAAGGTTAGCACTTTAATTTGGCGAATGCTAACCCTAAGAAATAATTTCTTAACCTCTAATAATTTTGAATGGTTTTGTTAATGGTATTGTATAAGTGACATACTACTGTACATTAAAATCCATCAAGTTACCTATTGCAGGATGTAGTTTTCATTCAAAATTGAAGACAATGGAACTTCTCCTGTAAGGATTGCTGGATCTGGTCAATAAAAAGCTAAACAATTTCAACCAAAGTTTAAATTAACATGAACACTAGAGGCAATTAACAGTCCAATTACATTACCATTGTTTTGTTGGATTATAGATGCTTGTATGAGCAAATAGCACTCCTGAGTGATGTATTCTACCTTACACGTGTTGGACTTTTTTGAAGAAGTGGCTGAAAAGTTATCAGAAACTACCAACGTATTATCTGTATCATAAAGTTAGTATCTATATGATCATGCACATTTGCTTAGTGAAAGAGCTTGTCATTTGATCTGGTCAATTCATTGAAAACTTGGTGTAACTTCGTTGCCTACACGTTTCCTCCTTGTGGCCTGCAGGTTCCCAGTGGTTGGGGGCTGCCCCTCACAAGTCTCGTGCTGTGGTGCCTTAGCCCTGCAACTTCCCAGGTCTAAATCCTGGCGAGGGAGGACCTGGGTGGGATTTTTCAGGATGTCGACTCCCCTAGCTCTGGTCCCAGGGGATCTCTTTCTGGATGTTGCTGCAGATGTCCTAGCTGCCATATAGTTCTCCATTAGCTAGATGGCTTCAGCCATTGTCTCAGGTTGGTGGTATAATACCCAATCCCTCCCTCGGGCAGGGAATATCCAAGTAAATTGTTCAAGCAGAATTGTTTCCGCTACTTGAATCCCTGTTCTTGCCTTGGGTCTGAGCCATCACCAAACACCAGTCTCAGTGTTTCTGTGCCATCATGTGGGAACACGTGCCTGGAGGAAATCGTTCATCCCCAAATCACTGGCAGAACGTGTCCTCTGAGATGTCCAACAAATCCAAAATGTCTGCCTTCACAATGCATAATCCCATGCTGTTGTTGGGTCTAACTCATGATAAGTAGCTTGCACCATCCGTGAAGTTTGAGGCTAGTCAGACTGCCTATTAGTACAGTGCCCACTTTACCGCTGCCACCACCTGATCAAATGTTTCAAGAAAGGCCTCTGGACCATCTTCAAGTCCCATCTTTGTCAGCCTGACGGGAAGTGGGGACCTGTTGGATCCATGCCAGATGGCATAGTTGTTGCAGGAAGCTGCAATATGGTCATGAACTGCTGTACCAGCTGTTGTTTTTGCTGTTGCTGCTGAGTAGCTAAATCTCAGATCCATGGCTGCTGCTGGGAGGCCATATCTACAAGAGTTGCTGGTGTCAGGAGTTCTGTTCTGCCATCCATTTCAATAGTTGTTCCATGTTCATGCTACTAGGGAGGTTTAAGTCCTGACCTGCTCCCTTATACAGAGGCTTGTTCCATGCCTACAAATTTGCAAGTTGCCTAGGTGGTATCCTCTTGTGTCCTATCAGGGCATGACTCACCCAGCTGTGGGTCCCCCAGGGTTGGGTGCCAACCCTTACAGGTCCAGTGCCGTGGTACCTTAGCCCTCTGGCTATAGCACACTTGAGCCCCATCCTTTCCAGGATATTAGAGTCCAAAATAAAAGGAAAACAGTGAACTCAAAATAAGAGTCATCCAAAGATTCATCAGTAGAACCTTGCTCTTCAACTCAGGGCTTGTCTCCATGTGGCCAGGACTTTTCAGTTTTCCTTGGCCCAGTTGTCCATCCCCCAGGAGGCTCATGAAGGTAGCAAGCTGCCTCAGACTCTTGGCTGGAAGCAGGCTTCCCTTGTTGAGGAAGAAGAGGAGCTCTGCTTTCTTGCATGGTAAGTCCCTAACTGATCTGGGTCTCTTCTTCCTAAGACACTTCTGCACTCTTGAGATCTACTGCTGATATAGCAGAGGGGGGCAATTGTGTCCACAGGCCCTCGTTAACTCCCACCCTGCCAGTATGGGGCCCATCAGAGCTTGTTTTTCTGCATTTATAGCTCAAAGAATGTTTATCCTTCCATGGGATTACACAAGTGAAGGTTGCAGGACTGAACCCTATATTTGTATAGCTAAACTGGGATCTCCAAAGAAGCCCATGGGAAGCAGAGGTTCTAATCCCATTGTGTAACTCCCTTAGGACCTTTTGAAAATCCCAACCTTCGTTATTTTTTCTGTATTTCAATTCTAAGACCATTAAAAAACAAAAACCAATTACAAATTAGGATCTGGGAGATTTTGACAAAGTCCTAATCCTGCAAGTAAACTGTACCCAACTCCCACTGAAGCCAAGAGGAATTTGGAGTGGCAGCACTTTCAGGATCAGACCCCTTAGAAGAAATGAGATGTGTTGCAAATAGGCAGAGAATTAGTTCTGTGCTTTAAATGTCTATGGCATTCAGTCTTTAAATCATTTTAAGCTGAGGCCTGATCCTGCAGGTCCCCCAGTGTGGCGCTCTCATGCTGAGTTCCTGTGTGGGTAGGAGCCATTTACAAATACAGAGTATTTACATGTTTCAGCAAATAAGTGTAATATTATCAACACAAACATATTTATACAAATTAGGGATAGTTTTGGTTGGCCTTAATGTGGGAGCATAGGGAGGGGGCAAGGAACGTTCCTTTTTCTTGCCCTCTTTCACAAGGGCTTCGGCCAAGTACAGCCCCTGCGAGTGCTCCCAGGAATATCAGACACTCACAAAGCGTGCAATTAATTTGTGGTGGCCATGACCCAGGCATCCAGCTACAGTGCAGAAGGCAGAATCCCTCCATGTACCAGGCAGAAGGCAGGCCTCTTTTAGAACTGAGGCACAATATCTCCTGGAGTTTCCAGAGAACCATGAGTTTCTGCACTGCCTCTTACTCAGTTCTATGCCTCAATGGTAGGATGGAGCCCTTAGAAAAATCGAGAAAAGGGCATCATTCTCACTTACAGAGATTACATGTCTAGTCATGTATGTAAAGAAAATGTGTGAGAGGTAGTGTAACCCACACACCTCCTGGGTGTGGTGTTCTGTCCCATCTAGTGGCGGGACAGACGGACGGACGGACGCACACCCACACCCCAGAGCCAGTTGGCTTTTAGCTCACGCGGTAGAAGCTTATGCACTAAGCTCCAGAGATCCCCGGTTCGATTCCGCCAACCGGGGACTATTGGCATTACAGAAGCACCTGCCGATTATTTATAAGGCAACAACCAATCTAACCTACAAATGCTAAAAAGTGAAGAAAATGTGAGTCTAAAAAGGTGTGATTCTTAATAGCTCATGTGCAGTGCACTGTATCAGTAACAGTGAGCATAATAATACACATTGGCATGGAACAGCTCCAAGTTTAATAAAGGTTCACTTAAATACTTATTGCTTTTTACACTTTTGCATGGACACAAGAGATTTGGAGCAAGTCTGTGACATGAAATTCAATTTGAAGTTGTAGCCTCATTTCTTTCTTTCTTTCTTTTTTTTTTTTTAAAGGCACTGGCCATAATCATCATTTTCATCTCACAAGCAGCTACTTTACGTAGGACTGTGAAACATCAGTCCATTGCTGAGAGTACTGGTAATATGAGCTGTCCATGTAAAGAACTGGTGGGTGGCGCAGACAGGTGATTAGACAATAGATCTGAACAGCAGCAATCAGAGAGAAAGAACTTTTGTGGTACCATAATATAGCACTTATGCATCTTATTACTTTGTTTAGATACTGAAAGCCTTAATCATGACACATTACTCCAACTTTCATTTTCCAAACTGGAGAGGATATTTTCATTAGCTATATTTTGTTAATAATAAATAAGAGTTAATGAAATATATTCCAGAAAGAGAAAATACCATATTTCATCCAGAGGATTTACTTCAGACTCCAGTAAATAAAGAAACAAAAAGGAATGAAGTAATTTCACTCAGAACATAAAGAACTCTTCTTGCACTGCATTAACAAGAAAGAATTTAATGATCAGAGCTCAGTATATGAAAAGCTTACTGTTCACTGAGCAGTTGGAATTCTCCTTTTCCTTCCTTAGCAGATATATATATTTGTATGTAAAAGGTAACGGCAGTAATACAGTAGTATTCATCTTCAGGAACTTACTAGAAACCACCTATTACTATGTGGTTGTAGTGATATTTTTCTGTTGTTTGTCCAGGAAATAACATTATTACAAGAGCAGGTTATGGCAGATTGCAAACTATCGCACATATAGCAGCTGTGAGGGAAGCCTTTTTTCAATTGGTATAAAGGTATGCATGTGGGTGTGTTTTTTTCTTTTGTAGATTTGAGAGATTTTAACATTTCAATCTTAGCTCACAGTTTACACTGTTGTCAATTTCCACATGACATCCACTGCTGTGTTGTTGTAATAGTAGCCCTAGTTACTTGTTGAAAATATGTCTCGAAAGCAAGCTATTGTAATTATTATTCTGGAGGATTGTCAGTTTTGGCATGGAATCCATATCTTCTTATGAATAGAAACAGTAGTAATAGTGAAAAGAGATGACAGCAAAATTATATGGTGGCTCCATACTGAATATGTGTTACTGTAATCTGGATTGGGAAGGTCCTTTGCCGGATGCGTATTAGATCTGTTTGAGTGTGTTTGAACATATCTGCCTCTAATGACTGACATTCCGAGAGAATGTAATCAAACCCTAGTCCTACTGCAGCTGAGAGATAATTTTAATTCAAGTGGTCTCTGTTTTGATGCTAAAGCCCCTGGGTTCTATCCCACATACCACACATGGACAATACAGCTGATCAACATTAGCCAGATATGTAATCCTGCTCCTGTGGACATCAATGGCAAAATGCGTATTGAGTTCAATGACAGCAGGATGATTGGGCTGTCAGTTTCCTGTAAAGCTGATTTTTCAGGCATTGTGACAAATGCCGTACTGAAGGCCATTCTGATTAGAACACTGACTGGGTGATGATGGTTTAAACTTTTGACTGGGAAAGACTAAATTCTCCTATAATAGAGACAAGCCACTGTGTGAGAGAGATGGGGGAACAAAAAAGTAAAAACCTGTTCTCCTCCCAAACTCTCTCTCTCTTCTAAGTCTTTCTCCCCTTGTCCAGTGGAAAAAAGGGGGAGGGGTAAAAAGAGGAAAAGAAAAGGGAACACTGCCCCCAAAAGTGAAACTTGAAAATGAAATTTTATTCTGTTTTTGAATCCTGAAACAAAAACCAAAATTTCAATTTGAAGTGGAACAAAAATTTTCCACTTAATTAGAATTTTTTGTTGGAACACCTCCCCCCCGCCAAAGTTGTAGAAAAACTGTTTTGATTTTCCAACCAATTCTAATTGCCATGGTGTTTCAGAGGGATGCTAGGCTCATTCCTGTCAAGTGAACTTGGCTGTGCTGAGGGGTTGCGATTAGAAACTAGTAGAGAAGACAGCCAGAAGGGGTGAGGAATTAGGTCACAAGGCAATTCCAATGGAAAGCAACAGCTAATTTAAAGCTCAAGTGGAAAGCTAAAGGATTGGTGTAAATGGCTTTGCTCCTCATGCTCAGCTATCTATAGCAATCCACAAAACTAACTAATAAACCATGTCAGAATACTAGTCTGTGAGACTCTCCTTCCCTTTCCACTGCCCTTGGAACCAAAAGCATGAGCCATAGCAAACACACTCTTTTTAGTCCATTTATTGTCAACAATGGCAATAGCAGCCCACATAGAATTTTTTTTTTAAATGAAAGGGGCAAATTAAAAAGGAGCCATGTCCCTTCACGTACATAGATTACTTGCAGCAAGGGCAATTGCAGGGCAATATCAGCACTTACAAAATCCCCCAGACATGAGTCTTGATTTAGCATCTTGCCTTTATCCATTGGACAAAGTTGCAGTCTCTGGAGGAAGGAAGGGAATAGGGTCTGTGCACTGTGTGCAGTACCAGCAATTAGATAAAGTTATTAGGCTTGCACTCAGCATTTCTCTATTCAGGTAGGAGCCAGGTTAGCTTCAATATTTTAATTTTGGGCTTTTGACAGTATCCTTCATCCACTCAATACTGTGATATGTTAAAAGGAGGATTTAAAAAAAAAGAAGATATTACAATAGCTCCCACCACGTGCATTAGAACTGTATTGTGATAGAACTAGAGATGATACAGCCAGCAAATATCCGCTCCTCATTGGAATAAGTATTTGCATACAGATATATCTGGTCACCAGTCTGGGAATAGGGCTCAGTGAAACATTGGGAAAAAATTAGTAATCCCTTCCCTTGAGAAGAAAATTTTCCCCGCTACTGTTTACTGGCTAATGTTAGCACCAGAAAAACTAAAATACTATTAGAATGGCTCTTACTATGTCTTTAACAGTTACTAGAATATTATTAATACAAAATTTCCAACCCAATTTTTCAGACTGCAGATATTCATATAGCTTAATTAAGCTTTGGATAATATCCAAACTTTTGGATGTTCCTTTGAAGTGAACCAGGACTCTGCAGCTACTGAGGTTCACCTGTCTTTAATTGTCACATCATCCTGTGATCTCAGTGTTAAGATGCAAATTTTACAGCTACTGCTGGGTCATTTCTAGAAGCACTATGTTTTGAAGGGGATAATGTAATAAACAGTGGTATCCAGTAGGTATAATGGACTAGAGAACCATTTAACTCTAAGTGGTTGGTTCAGATCTGGTCCATTTAATTAGTGATCAAAAGTTTGGTGATCTATGTGAAATGATTTGGTGGTCTGAGTTTAGCTGCTAGCAGACAAGTGTCTATATACATAACCTACTCTCATGCACTGTGCACCAGCTGTAGTTATTACTATGGATGAAAGCTGATGACACTAATGAGCAGACAGATAGTAAAAACACAGAATCAAATACGTTCAATATAGTGATGGCTAGACTGGGTGGCTATCTCATAAAAGTTGTCAGACCTGGTGGGCATAATGAACATACTATACTGGCCAGTGCTGGAACACTAGGTTATTAGTATTTGTTGCTATAAATCCAAATGGTATGAGTTAGAGCACCAGTCCTAATAAAATCCTAAAGAAGGGCCAACTAAGAGGAACAACTTCCATTGATTATATTGGCCAGAGCACAAGACTCACCCACCTATATTTTAATTATGTGTTGTCTAGTAACTAGCGAGACATTGTTAGAATTATCACTATTATCATTATTGTGCCTGGATTAATATTGATGCATTCATGGCAGCATGTTTTATAAATTTAACATTTTAAAATTTTAGTTCCCTTAAATTAAATCTCAAAGCTGGTTAATAATTTGTCATATTTCTACATTGGGGATTTGTAATGCCATATGACTAAAACTATTTGTGACTTATAAAAAGGGAATTTGTGAAAGCCAGGTAGCAGCTGGCTACAGGAACTTTTAGTCACATCCAGGCTTTGTTTGTGAGGCTGCAGTTTTGCAAACAGTTCTGCAGACAAAATTCCAAGGAGGGGAGAGTTAAAGGGACTCGTTTCCAGTCATTAAGTTGGCCAGGGCACAGGACTCACTAAGCTGTGTTTTATTTCTTGCAGGCTTTGCAGGATGATGTTCAGAACAGGGTGTTCCATCTGTACATAGACAGCGACAGTGATGGTAGCTGGGGACCCAGATGAGTTATTAGAGCAGTTACGTGCTTCCGTACTTTCACTGTAGACTCAGAGGATAATTTTGGCTGTGTTGCAAACGTTGTTTTACTGGGTAGAGCCGGTTGAATGATTAATTGTGAATAAATAAAGTAGCTGAAAATTTTAGCTCTTTTTTCTATTCACAAGCTATTCAAGCTACTTGGATTTTTACAAATTTAGTGCAAAGAAACCCTATTGTAAATAAGAAACAAACATAAATGTTTGCTGAACACGGGAAAAAGTTTTATCCTATTGGGTGTTCACAAATATCAGCTTTGCCTCTTGGCTATTCCCTATTTGTGGTGTGTGACTGATCACCCAAGTTACATTATACTGCTTCTACTCACAGATTAGATGAGGCACTTTTTAAATAGCAAAATAAATTGTCCATAACAAATAAATGCCAAGTAACAGTGAAAAACACTTACTTAGTTCTGAATACTCCCCTTGCTCACATGCAATATTGACCTTTGTATGCAGAACCATCATTTCCTAAACATTCATGCAACGGTCCTCATTGATACAGATGTGCACAAATAGCTAATTAAAAAGAGCACATGGCTGCAATGAACAGCCATTTGGAATTCATATGGATGTTTGCAAACACTGTTTTGTTTTCTTTTCCCCCCACTGTATTTGACCAGCTCTAATTTGGTGTTTATGAGCACTGTGATTATGAGTTATGTTAAATACGTTCACTATACATATTAGATATATGCTTAAAATGAATTAAGACTGTCCAAGCAAAAACAGAGGATCAGTATTAAACTATAGATTTAATCATTCCTAATAATTGTGTCCTGTTTATAGGAGTAGGATATGTCCCTACACATAACCAATTTATTTCTTCCTTTTTGTAATATTGAACAACCTGATCTCACCTCATTCCCATCAACCAAATGCAGTTCTTGATAGCGTAAATACAGCTGGCTCAACAATTCACAACAAATAATTGAATGAATTTATCCTCTTTTCCTGTTTGGAAGTTATCACAGTTTGTGGTTTAACAATTTGCCCCCTTGTGCAATTTTATGATGAATCAATTGTGTGAACAAACTTTAACCTGTAGACAGTTGGCAGGCTATTTGCTATTGGCATTTATGTGAATATTCACCCATTTGCAGTTTGCATGGGTGAATGTCATGTTCTATTGCTTCTGTTCACTGACTGTGTGATATTTGTATAGCCAGGAAGAGGAAAGTGAAAGAGCTATCAAGATGGCAACATAAGCACTGCTGATGACACAGATATAAACTTGTACAAAAATCCATGGCACATTTGCTTTCTATGAACAATCTCACAAATAAATGGCCATGGAGACAAAGTTACCCTTTGGCCCCTGTGGTTGGTCTGCCCAGGTCAGGGTAGTGGGCTAGTGCTGGGGACTTGCAGTGTTGCTTGCAGTGTTTCTCTGCAGTACTATTGTGCATGGGCAGCGCGTGAACCTCCTGTTCAGGGAGGCTAACCCCTGGCTCCATGTAACTTGAAGTCTTTGAATCATGATTTGGGGACTTCAGTAACTCAGCCAGAGGTTATGGGTCTATTACAGGAGTGGGTGGGTGAGGGTCTGTGGCCTGCAATGTGCAGGAGGTCAGACTAGATCAGCGGTCCCCAAACTATTGAGGAACACGTCTCCCCTTACCCTCAGCTCCTGGGGAGGAGGACATGGATGGGGTAAGGGGGCCGAGGATGGGGCCTCATCTGGGGTCTCATCTGGAGGGGTCTGGGGCCATGGCCAGGGTTGGGAGCAGAGCCGCAGCCGGGCCCGCAGCTAGGTGTGGCTCCACTCCCGGCCTCGTCCCCAGGCTAGGAATGGAGCCGCAGCCAGTAGCCAAAGTTGGGGGCTGGCATAAGGCCGAGAGCGGAGCCATGCCAGTGCTGGGGATGGGGCCAGGCATGGGGTCGGAAGCCGGGGACGTGGCTGGGGGCAAGAATGGAGCAGAGCTGGGGGTGGGGAGCAGAGCTGGGGGGGAGGGGCTCGATGGTGCTCCCTCCCTACCCCCATGGGAGCTGGCCTGGGCCCCGTTGCAGCCCCCAACATTCCTCCATGTCCCCCTTGGGGGGCACACCCCACACTTTGGGAACCTCTGGACTAGATGATCATGATGGGCCCTTCTGGCCTTAAAGTCTATGAATCTATGTTCTATCCTCATTAATGACCTGTTGTGGGTTAATTGTACTTGGTATTGTCAGTCATATTGAGATGTACGAACTGGATTTCATCATCATGACTAATGCTACCAAATACAACTTGACAGCTTCACAAAAGCTCCACAAATTGAAAACCAAATTAATCAATGGGAATTTTCTTGTGTTGTGTTTCGAGTACTGTTTGTTTTTTTAAATGAAAAATAAAATGTGATTGGCTATTACCATAAGAAATTTGGCTTGTCTTTTCTTCTCTCTCTCTCTCTCTCTCTTTTTTTGGTAGATAATTAGCTGGTTATATTACTGCTCTGTGCTCCATATTCATCCACTTGCAGCAAACCAACGTTGTTAATGGGCACTTCAACCCTAGCATATTGCTTAGTCCTGGCATTTACACTCTTTGAGCCTTGATTCAGCCAACGATCTATCAAGTTTTTGCACTTGCTGCAGAAGTTTAAAAAATAAGATTGCCTTCCATGGCTTTTTGCAGGCTTGTGTGATCCAGACAAGGGACAGATTTTCCACCCTAGTTTTTGTACTAGTAATTTTTCAGGTAAGATGCTGAACACACAACACACTGAACAAGCAAATTAAAATGAACACACAATGTTAGGAGGATCTGCCCAAACTTTGAAATTTAAAGAGACATCACTTCATATTTTTTAAAATTTTTCCTCTCTGGCAGTATTTTGTCTCTGTCTCCTGCAATAGTCTCCTTTCTACATAAGAATAAACTTCATATACTCACCTCATTGCTACTCCCTTTCCTGATGTCTGAATCAGTGCCTATTTCCCATTGATCTCCTTCTGGCCAAGAGGCCAGGCAAGCATCCAACAGGAACTGTGAGACATACCACTGCAAAAGCAATCAGTGCCTCTTTTCCCAACTGGAATCCAAGAGTATAGATTCTCGGAGTCCCAAGTCTCATCCCAATCATACATTCTGTGCTCAGCCAAAATACCCACTGAAGTCAATGAGAGCTCTGTATGTGCAAGGAAGGCTGGATCGTGCCATAAATATGCATACCCCCATCTACCAGTCTAGTAAGCAGAAGTCTAAGCTCCATCAAGATTGCAGATATCGCCCTTAATTTACAACAAGATGTGAGGCTGCAGAGGTAGGAGGACATATTTTTACCTCTGTTTATTGTCTCTTTTTAACAAGTTCCAGCTTTTTAAAAAGGATGTTCTTAAAATGTTTCCCTGTGAATCTATACAAACATTTAACTTGTTGAAACATATTGTTATTTAAGCAGCTATGATGTTATGGCAGCAGCTACTGTATTAGCCTTCTGGCAAAGCAGGGATAAAATGTAATCGCAAAGTATAACTAGAGAGCAGCAAGTCTTACAATAAGAGTCAAATGCAGGTTGCCCTTGTAAACATCTTTGATAAGTTTGATATGCATGTAATTATATGACCATGACTGACACTTCAAATTACATCAGAATCTTGAACACCCACGGATTGTTTTATATCTTCAGATCCATTGAGAAGAGATCTTGACAAACTATAAACTATGCAAAAAAAGTCAGACAAGGGATGTGAACATAAAAACATACTACCCAACATGAGCTTCTGCTCTCTCCCATTTACAAGAGTGAATGACTCTTTCTTTCCTCCCTTGAAGTCAGTCAAAAGGGGAAGGAACCAAGCAGACATCCCAACACACTAACATACTGTAGATATCAGTACAATGCTTATGAAAATTTGGGACAATTTATGGTTAAAAAAGCCACAATTCCTAAAGGATTAAAGGTATTGATAATTCATGTACACTAGCTTCCGTGCTAAGATTAAAAAAAAAAAAAAAGGAAGCACAATATTTATATATGACCTTTCTTTAAAAAAAAAATCTTGTTCTTAGCAATATACAGTACAGCACATTGCAGATTTAGCACAGACAAGACCATTTTATTGATGCTAAATAAAGTGCATCTCAGAAAACCAGGGCTAACTAAGCTTTTGATTCAAGTCCTTGTGCACAAGATAAAGTTATGCATGAAAGAAAAACCTGAAGCCAATTGGGAAAAAATGATAAAATAGTTGTAAGTGTGATGGGTTTAGACGCAAGAAAATTAGACTAACAACATGTTCACACAAAGTGATCCCAACCAAACATGAACTTTTTTTTTTTGCATTTGGAAAAGAGACTAACTTGGTTGTTCTAATTTTCATGCATGTATGCATTTCTCAAATCCAGGCAGAGTTCTGACCTGGATGTGAATTCTCAGATACAGCCTGATTCTGCAGCTCCCAGTGAAGTCGGTGGAAAGGCATGGCATTAATTCAGTGGGAGCAGGAGTGAGCCCATAAGCTGCATATAAATGACAATGGTGATGTCATTTGCTAGAATTCAGGGTGGAGATGGTGTCAGTATATGGAACTACTGATACTTATAGGTGAGAATGTCTGCAACCCATTGGAAACTGAGCCACAAATTCAGATACCTCCCCATAGCTATCAGCATGGTCTTTTTGCTGCTTAAGAAGCTGTGATGGGACTGGTTCCAGGAATCTCTCCTGGCATTTACCCAGCATGCTACAGAGGCTGCTCAGGGAACTCTGTAGGTAATGCCAGTGAAGAAGACATGTCTCCTAAGTGACACCTTTTTGTTTCATCTTTCTGGGCCTCTCCATTTATCTCTATGCTGGTCTCTCTCAGGATTTACTCAAGCTCTAAATGAGGTTAAATTCCATCTGGAGTTGACTGAGCATTTATGTGATACCATGGGGTATATGGAATTTGGTTCCTTTCCTTCACTGTTCATTTCTTTGACCATTCCATCTTTTCACTGGTGAAATCAAAACCCTTCAACAAATCCTGAGATTTAGGCAGTAGTGCACAAGTCTGTGCTGTCTAACATTTACCATTTTTTCCAGGTAAATCTAGGTGTGACCCAAGGACCTCTTAAGGCCAATTGGTAGATGGCACAGGGGATGCATACAGCTTTATAAGGACCCCCTCGGTTAGGTATATGCATAATAATTCACCAAAGGGTGGCATGTGAGGTCTCTACTGAGAGCCAGTAGCCCATTGGTCATCAATCATTTTGAAAAGTATGTATGGATAATATTTAAGAAGTTATGTCTCTATACTGGAAATTATGTTCTCAAAGCCTTGGCGTGAAGGCAGGTAAACAGGGAGTGATATGCCTCAGACTGGTTCCTTCCAGACATGCAGTAATAGATGCATATCTCCCTGTCTGAGCATTGCTCATCAAGAGATTGTGAAATCTTCAAGAGAGGAAATGTACAGGAAGAAATAAAACAGCTGAAGGGGACGTCGTTTGTGTGTAAAGACAATACATTGTTGGTGTATACCTAGGGTCCAGAGGTACCTCCCTGCATCCTTCACTGAAGAGACTGCATGAAGTCTCCTGAAGCATGAGGTTTCTTGAAGTAAACACCATATTAATTTTTTTCCTCCTTCACTTATTGTCGTAGTGATAGTTTCTTCCACTTCCCAGTGAGAAGGACCCTAGTCATTCTACTTGTAATGGCATAGATTCATTCCTTCTATCACAGGCACTTCAGTAGGATGTTTAAAGTTGCTATGCTTTCTGCAGGTGTTAACAGCTGCACAGCTGAGAAACCATCTTGCAGTGTGACAACAACTTTATTCTGCCCACAAAATCTTATCAACAATACCCTAAACTTATCTGCTCATAGATGCTGCTCTTTATATCTTGTAACTGTGTATGCAGACATAAAACTCTCTAACAGTGGACACTCTGGGACACACAGTCAGTGGGAGAGCTGAAAAACAACTTCACAGAAAAACTTTAAAGACCCATTTTTTATTTCACAAGGCTCAAAATGGACCAATATCCCCTTCCCCTCCCCCCCCTCCAATTTTTTGGAAAAATGTTTGATATATTTTTCATTTGGAAACCAATACTTTTTCTGTATTTTTTTAAGTATTATTTTTAAAAGGCTATTTTCAATTAACCTTTTAATTGAAAATTCCATTCTGGTCTACTCAGATGCAGAGAGAGAGAGAGAGAGAGAAAATGAGAATACAGCCAGGTTAGATTACAGCAGCATCAATGTTGTGCTTACTAAGTAAAGCTACTCAAAAATTGGAATTTCCCTCCTTTAGGAAAATCCAATATTTCAACATTTGTTTCTGTCCCAAATTGGGACAAAAAGGTGATTTTTTTTTCCACAGAGTGAAATTCTGAAAAATTCACAGTACAATGTCAATTGAAACAAAACATTTCTGTGCTCCCAAAATAGAAACATTTTGTTTCAGTTTGTTGAACTGACTCAGTATGCTTAATTTTGGCTCAATTCAAAATTACACTTCATTTCCCTATTGTGGTGCACTGCCTCAGGGGAGTTGTCGTTCGGGAGCTTGATGCCCCATTCTCCTCTATGTGTCAGGCTCCCAGGCCAGACTACCTCTTTCACGATACTTCCACAATTATGTGACTCCCATGATGCACCATGCAGCTTGGTCAGAGAGGAGTCTGTATTTCATCATGGGAGATGTAGCCTACTGGGCACTTCAATGACAACTGTTAGGCACTGTGCCACAATAGGGAAATGCAGTCTAATGTTGAACTGACTTGAAACAAAATGTTGCAGGTCAGTTCAAAGGTCAAATTGACCTCAAACAAAATATTGAATTTAGATTTTTCGTGATGGAAATTTGAAATTTTTCAACAAAATTGTTATTACTCCTCAGAAAATTTTGATTTTGTGGAAACTACATTTTCCATAGGAAAAATCATTCCAACAGAAAATTCTCAACCAGCTCTATTAATAATTTCTTGTGTTAGTTAAATTATTTTAAAAGCTGCTTCCATTATTAAAAGACGCCACTGTATTGTGACTATGCTAATGACTGACAGAAAGAGACACTGTAATGGAATATCAAACAAAAAATTTCATTAGATTAAGACAAACAGGTTTATCCATGAAGATATTCTGTCTCCCTGATTCACTGTAGACCTTCTGCCCAGAACTTTCCCTAGCCCTGTGGCAGATTTAAAGAAACTGTACACATCCAAACCACCACCTGCTTTGAGGCATTCTCCTAATCGGGTAACAAATGAACTATGATAGTCTTTTGGGTGTAAAGTTGCCCGTTCTTAAGCAGCAAGAAATTTGCAGGCCACGCAGCTTGTGATAGCAGTGGGTCTGCTAGCTCAAACACCTCAGCTGATAGCAAAGGTAGAATCACACAGAGAAAGAGGTAGGTTCTGAGTACCTCTTAGGCTAAAACTAATGTGAAGAGCCTTGCAATAATCTAATATAACTGTGACAAAAGAATGAATTACTGTGGTGAAATACACAGCTGAACAGAAATGTTCCAACCACCAAGCTAGGCAGAGGCAAAAGACAGCATTTCTGTAAATTCCTGCTAGTTCTCCAGAAGCAGGTGTGGATCCAATGCAATCTATAGGCTGCATGTGCCAATTGGATAATGGCACATAGAAACATTAAGTTAATGCATCTAAATGGCCATTAGCAGATTAGACAAACACCAGTGAGGGATAGTCTAGCTAATGCTTAGTCCTGCCATGAGTGCAGGGGACTGGACTAGATGAACTCTTGAGATCCGTTCCAGTCCTACGATTTATATGTGTTAATACATCATTTGCATATGCAATCACAACAATTGTGCATGCAAATTTGACACATAATTGTATGTACTTTTTAATGTATGCACATTTTGAAAAACAAGGCCTTATCTTTTTGCCTAACTACAGACCAGAAAGGAATGTTTATTTGTTTTGTTTGATTAGTTGTTTTATTTATTTTTTTGGGGTGGAGGGAGGCGTTTGAGTGACTGGGAGGGAAAAGAAGACATACCTGGTTTGAGAACCACAATATTGGACTGAAATCATACTAAAAAAGGAGCCGGGTTTTGCTATATTCTCTGAACGTTGGGTGGAATATTAAATAAACATGCTTCTTTTAGAATTTATACAAGCTACTCACACAAGAAGTGATACATTCTATACAAATCTCCAATTCTGGATATAAGTTTTTACAAGGGAAATCCCAGAATCAACAAGGAACAAAAGTTTATTTAAGCACAAACTGGTCCAGCAATCTTTTTCAATGGTAGTAAATCTCAGATCACTAAATGTTGTATTTTATGAGATGATCATGTAACTACATTCATAACTTTCTAGTGTCTGCCAAGTGATTGCTTGTTGCACATCTCTTCAAATTAAATTGCTGACAAGTTGGTTCAATGCTCTTACCAACAATTTGCAGAGAGTAGGAGCCTGTCAGAAAGACTTAATTGGCGATCTAAGGGATTGCTTTCTGGAGTCATTCCGAAATGACAGTTAATGTACAGATAGCTTTCCTTGAAAACTCTCCCACAAAAAGAAAAGAACTTGATATCTCCATCAAAAGTACATGGTACATAGGGAAGTTAACAGAATTATATATTTAGAACAATGTTGTAGAGAATATATATTATATACACACACATATATCATTTAATTTATGTTCACTCACATATGCACATCCAATTAATATGAACTACATATTTTCATTTAGAAGCCACAACTTCTATTGACTATTGTTACTTGCCAACCTACAGCTGCCTTGCATGGTAAAGGAGCATAGAAAAGATGTCTACAAATCAAAGAGATTAGTACGTAACACATTACAGGAATAGGAAAAATGTTCAAATAAGCAAAGGATTTAACTTATACTGATTAAAGCAAAGTAAATCAAAGATAAATCTGAAATGCTACCCTTAATTCATTACATTGCATCCATGTCTTGCAGCAGTCTGAACAGAAGATATGAAAGCTTGGCCATTATTTGGAGATCAGTTCAAAACCTAGGCATAAGAGGATGAAATATAATAGAATGAATGCTAAACACTTGATATCTAAGTCACCTAAATCTTAACCCTGACTTCCTTTATATGGGTATACACTAACCTGGTTACCAGCTGCTACTTTCTATTTTTATTTAGATTAAGTGAAATTAGTAAATCAATATAGAGAATGTGCTGTTAGAGTGGTTGCTAACAAAACTCAATTTTTTTTCCTGCTTTCACAACATCAACCACACCTCAAAAAGCCCCCTAGAAGTCCTACATCAAGCACTGTTTCTATAAGTGAAAAAAAAGAAGAGCTAGAAACACCAAGAAGTCCAGCAGGGACTTTCGCAGTAACAATCTGTTTTACGTGGAAGGCACTGGACATAATTATGGGTACCAGTAGAAAACCATGAAATGAGGGGTATAAGATAATAGAATGGCATTGTCACTACCTTTGATAAACTGGCACTGTTTGGTTACGATGAACTTGACTATACAAGTGGGGAAAGAATGGGGATCAGGACAGTCTTGTAGGCAAAGGGCAGTCAACCACCAAGGAGACAGCTACATTAGAACAGGAATTTATTCCTTAATAATGCAAAACCAGTTAAGCTTCTTAAGCAGCAAGGATCCATAACTTTTTGTATGTTAACATACTATGCACAACTCATTTTAAGAATGCAACAGAGAGTCCTGTGGCACCTTTAAGACTAACAGATGTTACATGTGTTAGTCTTAAAGGTGCCACAGGACTCTCTGTTGCTTTTTACAGATCCAGACTAACACGGCTACCCCTCTGATACTCATTTTAAGAATGGTAAATAAGATTGAATTCCTGGAGTGCAATTTATTCAGTGCTAGATACTGCTCTACAGAGGGAAAAGCAGTGAACACCAAATGAAACTAGGTGAGTTTTGACTGAGTAGGGACTGCAGGATTGGGCTATAGGTGGAAAACATTATTCAGATAATACATGTTCTTCACAGGGACTACATGATGTACTGTATTTACTGTGATTTTGAGATTTAAATTGATGGTTTTATTTGATTTCTTGCCTAGAAAGAAATGGTGCTTTTTAATCTTGTTTTGTTGTTGGCATAGAGCATTTACGGTTAATTAGAATGTCTTGTTTTCTATGTCATACACTGTGCTGTTTTAGGAGAGTAGTCTGGTTGAGCGTTATGCATGTGTGTGTGTGTTTTGGTTTTCCCCCCGCACCCACCTTTTGTGGTAGCTAAATATTTCTAACTTCTCTATTAACCTCTCCTCATATTTTTCTTACATTACATATTACAAAAGTAGTGTGGTAAGTTGTTTCATTCCTTTGTAGTGTTGTGTTTTGGCCAAACGAAGGAAATGATTTGTGGGGAGTTTGTATAACACTAAAATCCTTCTATGACTAATTCAGATTCACACGTGGTGAACAGAACAGGAGAGGGGTGTTGCATATGGAAATCTCAGGATGCATAAGTATGATATCAGTGTGCCTACATTTCCCTCAAAAGTTAAGACCAAAACAGCCGAGGTTATGAGGTCAGACTGGGCAAGGATGCAGGCTGGACTGGCATGGACCTACTGACATCAATTCAAAATGCTTATTTTACTCCTGAATTCTCTGTATATACTCCACCAGAATGATTCTCTCTCATATATCATCAGGTACTTATTGTTAGGAGAACAATTGTTATACCAATAGAATAAAATCCAGCAGGATCTTAAGAGGGATAAGGCAAAGATGCCACATTTATTGTAAATATAATGGTAAAGCAAAAGATAAAAGTAAACAACATTGTTTGACTACTTATTCCTTATACACACACACACACACACACACACACACACACACACACATATATATTCATTCATTCACACAATCATTCATTTAAATTCTGTATAGGTGTTATAGTTACCAGCCTAGAAGTTGCTCATGCCAAGTTACTGGCCAGGTATCTTGGTCATGAGGATGGAGCCGAGTCCGTGTCAGGTGCACCTGATGCTCCTTGAGGTTGGCAGCAGAACCAGAGACTCAAAGTCATCAGTCTTGAGAGTTCATTCTTATAGGAATTAATTCCTATGTTAGTCTATGGGAGCTGTTTCATCCTGCTGTTGCTGACTCAATCAGCAGATGGCACATTCCTGTCCAAAGTGGCACATTCCTGGTGGCTCCACACTGTCCAAAGTTTGTGTTTATCATCCTTCCAGGTGATGGGGTGGATCCCAGTTTACCCTCCGGGGGTTCTGGTGGTCCACTTTACACATTCTTCGGCCGATGGCTACTCCCTTTCTAGGCTGGCACCTCCCTTACCATTCATGTACATCAAGCATTCATCAGCATACATTCCATATCTTAACTATATTTTAATTTACTGTCTCCACCACTTTCAGGGTGTGTGCTAATTCATTTGAGACTCCAGGCCCTTTAATCACAGAGGGTGGAGGTCTGTTCCTAGGAGCCATTGCTATTACAATGAAGTGAAAGTCGCTTAAGGGCTTATAGCGTTTGTTTACATTGTATCAATTACTTCAGGAACAAAGTCAATTAACTTGTTTGTAAGTTTTACATAGTGATAAAGTATCTTTCACAGGACAGATACAATCAATGGTTTCTACAGACAGTAGCTTACAAGTTTTAACCGAAGACCCAAGAGATTTTTGTATTTGGTGAAACTGTTGGATTTCAAAGTGTGGGGGACAAATTATTGGGGGGTCACTGTCACTTGGGGGAAATCACTGTTAGTACCTTCTTTAATATCCCTACACAATCCAGAAACCATCAAGCAGCAGTATGAGGGCCAACAAATAAACCAAACGGTGGCAACTAAACCAAACATAGGCCACTTCACATTTTACACACACACACACACACACACACACACACACACACACACACACACACACACACACACACACACACACACACACACACACACACACTTACTTTCCACTGTTGATGTTAATGTTTGACCCTTGTTGAATATCTGGGGGTGGGCTTTTTATATATTTGTTTCTAGATTTTTTAACATTTTAACAATACAATAGAGATAAATCTTCATATCTAATCTCTGACACAAAAGAGTAACATCATTGATCTGTAATTCTGCTGCAAAAGAGTGTGGCTAAGGAAAGTAGATCTGAATGTTAAAAATAATTAAGAAATACCAAAAATGAGGCACACATCTAATGAGCTCCACTGCCCAGGAGATTCTATCAAAAGTGTACACTGTAGAAATGAACACTCCAAAATACTTTTGGGTTTCAATAAGCATTTATCTAATTTTTATTAAGTACATCTAGAGATGGGTCTGAACCTAGATCCCAACACCCACAAATTTCGGTGAAATTTGGATCTGGACTTGAACTTCGCAGCTTGGTTCCATCTCATAATAAAACTGATAATTAATGTTGCTACACAGTGCTTTATCAGCATAAATGTATGCAAAAATAAAATGTATAGAAGAGATGTCACCTCCACCTATAGTGGAGGCAGCCATCAGACACCTTCCAAAACACTCATCTCACAGTCTGCCTTAACTCCACAAGCCCAATGTTATGGCTACAGTTCAACTAAATTTCTTTATGCTTCCTCAGATTATTGAGCTGCTAGCATTAAGTACTGTCATCAGACTTGTAAAAATTATCTACATATAAAGATTCAGCACTTTCTGAGTTAAATTTATGTGAGCCATTACTTTTGGAGTCAGTTGCACTGTTATGCATTACCAAATAAAAGTGTATTATTTGTTATTTATATAGAGCTGCAAGAATGAATGGTGCATTGCTATAGTTAGAATGTGGCAAAGAGCCAAGAATCTCTGTCCTTAAAAACTTTTATCTAAAGGATAGAGCTGGTACAATACAGTATTCTTAATAACAGCACAGAGCAAGCAAACAGAATGGCTAATGATGATTACAGCTGGAATTTTTTGTGGAACAGATGGATTTTCATGAGTGGTCCTTAGCAGAATATCAAGGTACATTACTTGGCATGCCGTTCCAATCATGAGTGAGGCATGAAAGAAGTAGTCAGGAGTTCTCAAAGGGAAAAAAAAGGACCTAATGTCAAGCCCATTGAAGTAAAAGGAAAGACTCCCATTGGCTCAATAGATCTTGGAAGAGGCCCAAAGGTAGTAAGGGAGATTCGTGAATGGTGCACGAGACAATTATATAGATGTAGGCAGGGTGGAGTTACAGTGCTTTGAAGGTGATGAGAAGTTTTTACTCTATAACCACAGTTAGTATTCAAAAATGAAAAAGTTATAAACAGGTCAACTGCCTCTCCAGATTCAGAGATGCTCTTTTCTTCTACCAACTGACCCACAAATTGAATGACCTCTTTGTACAGAATCTGTGGACTATCAAGGAATAAATAAGCCCAGACATAACTATCCAGAAGTGTGTTCTAAGGCAGTGGTTCTTAACTTTTCCAGACTACAGTACCCCTTTCAGGAGTCTGATTTGTCTTGCATACCCCCAGGTTTCACCTCTCTTAAAAACTACTTTCTTACAAAATCAGACATAAAAATATAAAAAAAAGTGTCACAGCACACTATTACTGACAAATTGCTTACGTTCTCATTTTTACCATATAATTAGAAAATAAATCGATTGGAATATAAATATTGTACTTACATTTCAGTGTATTGTATATAAAAGAGTATAAACAAGTCATTGTCTATATGAAATTTTAGTTTGTTCTGATTTAGCTAGTGCTTTTTATGTAGCCTGTTGTAAAACTATGCAACTATCTAGATGAGTTGATGTGCCTCCGGAAGACCTCCACATACCCCCAAGGGTTCTAAGGTGACCACAAAGGGTTTTCTTCTTTAAGAAATGTCAGTGTATAACCTATCTACACGCAAACTTGCTTCTCAATACACATGGTTGGAGTTGCCTCGCTTGCCCATCCGAAGACTCTGTTGTATGGGTTTAAAGTAGACCAGGTTACAACAGAACTGGCACGACAAACTTGCAAATCTCTGAATTGTCATAACCCTTCTGTGAAGTAGGCAAATACTATTCCCATTTCACAATGTGAGAACTGAGACACAGAGGGGTGAAAGTAAAAATGAAAGTTAAGGACCTGAATCCACACCTCTGGATTTATGTGTTTGAAAACTTTGGCCTATGAGTTATTAAATGCTAGAGAAGGATTTAGTGTCAGAGCTGGGATTTGTCCCTTTCTCTCAGGCCAGATCTACACTACAGACCTATATTAGTATAGCTACGCCACTCAGGGCTCATGGGGCTCAGGCTAAGGGGCTGTTTAATTGCAGAGTAGATGTTCTGGCTCATGCTACAGCCCAAGCTTTGGGACCCTCCCATCTCACGGGGTCCTAGAGCCTGCACTCAAACTTGAGGCCAAACATCTACACCCTAATTAACCAGCCCCTTAGCCTCTTAGCCTGAGCGCTGTGAGCCCGAGTCAGCTGGCACTGGCCAGCCATGGGTTTTTAATTGTAGTGTAGACATACTCTTAGTGCTGTCAGCAATAACCTGGCCATCACTGCCAGATGTTCCCAAATATCAGTGGGCTATGGTTCCAGACCCTGGAGCCCAGCTCTGCCCTACTGTGAGGTAACAACGTGTGTAACCAGTGCTCTCTGAGAACCAGCTTGGAAAGATTAGCTTTTTTAATCGGTAAATGTTGCCAACGTTGATTTCACTGTACACACACAAACTGTCAACAAAATATTTCCATCAGTGATGAGTGAAATTTATGGATTGGCAAAGTAAGAAAATGCCGCTTGAGGACAGTGTGTGTTTTAAAGATATTTACAGTTGTACATTTTGACATGTGATGTTGCCAATTTGCGTTTTACTGGTTATAAAGCTTTAACTTTTGGAATCTCAACATCTACTGTCATTAAATAATTACTGTTTGACACAAACCCCCAGAATTCTCCACAACTGTGATCATTTAAATAAATAAAAATGAAAAAATGCTTAAAAACAAACATCAGTATTATCCAGTGACATTTTTAAAAAATAAATCAGATTCTGCCAAGCCTGTTTATGAAGAATCAGTGAGGTGCTTTCAACCCTAGCACTTGGTTTACATTTTCAAGGCTATTTTTGGTTTAAAAAATGTCCTTTTTAATGAAAGCTGAGAGTCTCCTTTATGTTTCTTATTTCCCCCAAATCAGGGAGGGAGTAAAGCCCAGCTCCAGACTTGATGCAACGTGATCATATTTACTGCTTGTTTATTTCAGTTGCATTTGTAGGAGACAAAAATGTTGTCCTTTATCTTCCAATATTGGGGCTCTTTAGACCTAAAGCAAAACAGATAAAGGTGTGAAAGATCCTGCCTTCGATAATGTTAGATGACTTCTAGGATAGCCTTTGTGCAGAGGTTGAGGAAATAATCAAATATGCAGCACTGATTGCAAATTTCTATTTAAAATGCTCAATTTTAACTTTCAAATTGCTTCCATCATGTGCTGCATCCCATTTTGCTTAGTAAATGAGAAGTGCTTCAAGATATAACTGAAGTGCTTTCTCTCAGCAAGCTAAATGCATTTTGCTGATGATTGAGAAGGTCTATTTCAACCTCTGACAGGAAATGACCAGGACTGTCAGGTCAGACTGGGAGGAAAAGAATGAAAGCCTCGTCATATTCAATCAGCTCCCAATTACAGGTTATCAGCAGGAGAGCAGATCAGAAATGAGTTTCTTTTCAATTGGAACTCTCTGCATACAGCTTTGTGAGCTGGGATACTTCAAACTAATAAATAACCCATTGTATTTCGTTCTCATTAAATAGTTTATCTATTTGATCTGTTTCTTGTTATAATCACAGTTTTTTTTAAATGTGAAAAATATCAGAAACTGCTGTCAATGAGAAATCTCTTTTTGTTTATATTTTTGAGCAACCATCATGGCTTTATTCTTTTACCATTATTTAAGGATTTGCCAGGCTTATTTCTCTTGACAGACCATAGTTTAGTTTCTGATGAACTCATCATATTGTGAAAGCTAAACTTATCTGGAGACTGCTAAAGCTATGAAACTTGACACAGCAAATCTCTTCTCATGAATAAATTGTGATTCAGATCTTGCAAAATATCCACCCATGCTGGATGTTTGTGATAAAAGATTTTTTACTAGACTTTACTATGGGTAAAGTTAAACTATATTTTCCAAAGGAATTTCAGGGGAAAGAGGTTATATTGTATGAAGACAGTTGACCTCTTTATAGATCAGTCACAGAAACCAAATTTCAAAATAATCATACAATTTAAAAAACAACAGAATCTTTACAAAAGGCTCAGTCAGAACCATTGGTCATCTTGACCAAACGGACAAAAAGTATCTGTTCTGTCTCTCTTTGTTCACTTTGTATTATACAAACCAAGAACAGTTTAGTGTTCATTTAAAAAGATGATCATGCAAATAAATGTGTCTACACCCCTCCCCCCCCAAAAGGAACATAAACTTATAAATAGAACTAGAGTTTACCTTAAGAACCTCAATAATAAGTGATCATGCCAAAATATAAAGCCATATCTTGATCCAAGTATCTATTCTAGTACCTCTCACTAAGTTAAGTATACATTTGCCCTTTCCTTAAGGGAACTAGGTGAATAATGGAAGAGACAATTTAGGACTAGAATGTGCCACTTAGGCACAGCCCAGTCAGGGACTGTGTGGTTCTACACCATCATAGTAGAAGCACCAGGAGCTATTATTACTGCTTCCAGGCACACCCACTGGCCACATGCCCACTGCTGCATTCTTCTTTATTTAAGAGTCTTATTATGGGACCTAGAGGCCTCCACCTCTCTACTGAATCCCCTTTTGGGTGCAGCATACTGCTTCCCACTGGCTGGCCAGCACATTTTTGGGGGGCAGAGCCCTTTCTCTATTTCCTATTCCTCCTCATGCCTCTTTGGGGCATCGTGCACCCCTCCACCCCAAGAGACATAAGAATTGCTTGGTCTTTATACAGGCTTCACAGGGGAGTGGTAGCCTGCTGACATACTTTCTCCCTCACTGCATAGCAATGTAAGGGCCATTCAGATCCTGCTCTACAGTGATTTGCTGTAACACTGGGGGTGGGGGAGTGCTGTGTGTTTGCTTTTCTTGCTAAAGATGAAGCCAGCAGTGAGTACACATCCTATACACTGACATTCTGCTCTGGCAGTGTGAGTAAGTGGCTGGACGCTATTCTCTTTGTGCTGCCTCAGCACAAAGGGAATAGTTTAGTTCCTACCCTTGATATGTTGTGCAACCCTGAAGAAGGCAGAGTCAGCTGAAATGTCGGCCACTCTTATCTCTTTTTTTCCCCTTGCGTTTTATTAACGTGGTGATGGACAAACATGAGTTGTTATTTTCACTGAAATACTCTCGGACAGCAGGACTCCTTTACAGATACTAAACGCTGACTTCAGCTAGCTTTCAGCACAAAAAAGGAAGAGTGAGTAATTCCTGTAAACTGTAAAGTGAATTGGGGTTTTCAAAAGGTGCCCTTAATGGGATTTGGGCATCTGAATCCTATAGGCTGAGATATTGAAAGATGCCTAAACTGCTGAATTTTCGAGTGCTAAGTTTCCCTCTTAAACCATACATTTGTCCTTTGATCCATCACCGGTAATTAGCACCAGATTTGCTGGCGTCTGTGATTTAATTCTGGTGTTTGTTTCTGTCCTAAATGACATCCTGCTTTTCAATTTGCCGTGCATTTTACTGCAAGTTTCCCAGGGCTTGAGAGCTGTAGAGAGCAGATTCACCGAGAAGGGAGATTTTAGAGGGTTTCTCAGGTTTTTGCAGCTCTAGTTAAATGAAAGCTGACACTACAACACAATACTTCCCTTGTCCACAGTCCAACAGTAATATTTTGTTGATTGCTTTTCAAAGAAGAATGGCAGGAGCAGATGGCTAAGTTGGGCTTGATGCTTGTGGCATTATTGATTGGAGGAAACTGTTCACCAAAAGTATAGAACAGACTTGAAATTTCACAAATCCTCACCTGAAGAGACAGGAACCAATTCATACCATTTGTTGCATGGAGGGATAAAATGCCCCTCCCTGAACCAGTCTGGGCAGCTGTGATCAGAGAATTCTCAGATGAGGGGGGTGGATGGCTTCTCATACTGTTGCCTGTGCTCTGGGAATGGGGGGTTCTAATGAGGATTTTCAGAGGTGCTGAAAATCTCCCCCCGACTTCATCTGGAATTGCACTTCAGAAAATCAGGCCATTCATCTCTGCTGAGAGCTCTAAGGAAGCCCCACCAGCAGAGGCTGCTCAAGTATACTAAATCACCACATCTCTGTGGTACCTTTACAATGCCCCATCCCCAGCCATTGTGCCCACACTCTGGGCTGAGTGGATCAGCTGCAAACACTCACCGCTGAAGAGATGTTGAATACCCTATGAATACCACAATTTAACACGCTCACCACACCAGATTTTCTGCGAAAGGTAATGTGAACCAGGGATGAATTTGTCCCACACTACAGTTTCCATATCAAAGTAATTTCTTAGATGAGCTTAACATTAGTGCTCCCAGCTAACCCCCAGTAGCAAAAAAAGATCTCCTTTACTGTCAAGTTGCATTAATCCATTAATTTTTATCACTGTGGGACCCTGTAGTTTTACCTTGAAAAATGTCCTATAGACTTTACATCTCCATATATTGAGCCATATTCTGATCCATTTACTCCAGTGTAAATCCAGAGTAACTCTATTCAAACTATGGAGTTATTGAAGATTTACACTGAGGTAACTAAAGTCAGAATCTGGCCTATGACTTTGTGGGTGATTGGTTTCCGTCAAGCAACAACACAGTAGCACAAAAGACAACCGCCTAAATCCCCTGGTGCACACTTCAGCTGTGCCTTTCACTATGTTTCTGCTTCACCTGACATAAAATCAGTCCGCTCTTGTTTCCCTTAGACTGAAAATATTAATTTGTGAAATGGCAAAAAAACCCATCATGCCAGTCCAGAAAGTACAGAAATGTGAGTCTAATATGCAATTATTTAAGCTTAAGGTTTGTCATATGAACAGAGACACTCTTAAAATATAAAAATGCCAAATGAGCTTCTGATCCGAGTCCAGTCACTAAACCACTCTCACAATTAGCATTAATCGGCAACCTTGTCAGCAGGCACTGTAGAGTGGCCAGGGATGAGCCTGAAGAGTGAAATACCCTTTGGGGGCTGGCAGTACTTCATTGTTCAGTAGCACAACATGGAATTATTTCATTTTTACAACTGTGTAAATTAGAACAAATATCAACAAATAATATAAAACATTTCAAACTTATTTTTGGAAATGGCGCTAAACAATACCACCCTGGTGAGAGTGTTCCTATCGGGCCAGATAGTGGGCTGTGCAGAGCTCACTGAGGTGTCATACATCATGGAAAACGCACCTAGTGTGCCACTCCTTAGAAAGATTCAGCATCTATTCCTTTCCTCAGCCAGGCAGCTCTGCTTCTTGTCACAGAAAGGAGGCAGCTACAGAATGGGCCATAGTGGGGTTATGTCACAGCCAAATAGTATATAAATGGTGCACAATACTATGCCATACTTAAGATGACCATTTCTGAAATAATAAAGTTTTGTCTTGTATACTAACAAGTGTGCAAATTCTATGCAAACTGGCAATATGCATTTATTGCTGCCTGGAAGTTACAGTGACATATAAGCAGAAATGAGTGACCTGAAGAAGGTTCAGGGATTTGTTGGGTTTTGTTTATCACAACTTATTCAAACCCTTGGTTGAGGAGCCAGGTAGGAGCTCTCAGCAGCCCAGGATCTCTCACGAAACTCATTCATTTCTTCTCTATTTACTTTGTTGTCTTTCTCCCATGCTCACTTTTAGTGTCTCTTTCATGAAGCCCCTTAAGCTGAGAACAGCCCCTCTTGCTCCTCCATTTCCTCTTTCAATACCCACTTCTTTCCTGCAGCATTCTAGCCCTCATGCAACCATGCTGCATTGTGCTTGCCTGTCTGGTATCTGTCATGATTGTTTGTTTTATACTGCATTACACCCAGTTATGCCTGCAGATTATAAATTCTTCAGGGCCTGAACTCAATCTTTTGTCTGGCACATTTCACCTGCAATAGATGTATGGACACTTAGCATCATAAGATTTCTAGTACTTCCCAATTTTGCCCTGGTCAGAAATACTGCAAGGGGAGCTTCTCTCAGATTTTTGGCTTTTTTTAAATTTCAACTTCCAGTTCCAGACGAATAGCTGAAATTTTGTGCAAGGCACCAAATACCCTAGTGTGATGCTTCCCGGGGCACCAAGGGTTGTAAGACACCTCACTACCACTTGTCCTCAGCATGAGGAAGCCATGTCTGCACCTGACATGGGTCAGCTTCCTGACTCCACTGGCTATGGGCAACACAAGCACTCCCCAACCTCTGCTGTCCCTCTGGACATTTGTGATAGGCATGATCCAACCCTTGAAAGCTTCAAGCCTCTCTCTGGAGCGTCCAGCCCCTGGTTCACTGGACACACATGGTACAGTATTCAGGTTTGTTGCTCCAGAAGAAGCAGTTCTCTCCAGCTTACCAGTTCTACCTCCGCTAGCCGCTCCTCTTCACACACAGCACTCAGATGTATTTATAGTGAACCCAGAAAAAGTTTTATTTAACAAAGAGAAGAGATTCAAATGATGACACGTAGAAATAATGGAAACAAATGGTTACATATACAATAAAATCATAACACGCATTCTAAAACCTAGACCTCATCCCAAGGTCCTTCCAGAATTTTTCTACCAGGCCTGGCTTCGATCCTTTTTTCCTGAGGCAGCCATGCTAGCAACTGTAAACTTCCTGCTGAAGTGCACTTCATAGCCTATGATAGGAGATATGAACCTATGCCTTTACAAGTAGAATGACTAGTGTCCTTCCCACTGGGAGGTGGAGGAAACTATCACTACAATAGGTGAAGGAGGAAAAATATTAATATGTTGTTTACTTCAAAAAGTGTTCTTAAGAGAATGCTTCAGAACTGGGTCTCCATCAGGAAGAAAAAAGTGACAAAGAAGAGGTAGCTGCCATGTTTCACCCAGGGCCACAAATTCCTAACACTGCAGTTTACCAAAATAAACTCAGTTGTTGAAGAACAGGTAGGTTTTCTGTAGAAAACACAAGTGCTTACCCATATCTATATCTCATTGCTGCACAAAGTGTAAGGCACATTTTTCATAGGACGATGAAGTGTTCTATAAATATGCTCCTGCTATATACAGTATATAAATATGTATTTTGTTCTGAGGAAATATAATTTATTCCATGCTGAAAGCTAGCATGACAAAGCTTAGAATGTCTTTATTTTCTGGATTTCCTGCACATAAATATTTTAATTTTTGTTTCACCCTCTCTCCTACTTTTAAAATGAATTTAATATTAATCAAGCTATGCCGGATTGAAAGGTTTTGATGTTAAAGCCCTCTCTATCTTTAGAACAGATGTTGCATGGATATTGTTGGTCCAAACTTCCTCACACTGTCAAGTGTGTATCAAACTGGAGTTGGCAGGACTACCTCTACTATTCAGTTCTTGTTCTTTCTGCTACGACCATCACCACTTGTGCCTGGTATGATGTCCATCAGAAACTGAACTCCGATCACCAATTCACTTAATATAGACAACAAAAAGCCATCAGTTAGTAGGGGCAATTGGCTACTGCTGACCTGGACCAGATGAGCACTGGCAAAGATCTATGAAAGGCTCTGAAACCCTCTGTCAATTCCTGGCATCATGTAGCAAAAAGAGAGGCTCTTAGACTGTGGTTAATGCACCTCTAGTGGTCTATGGGGAGGCAGTTGGTTACATGGTGTTGACTCTCTTTTTCCATTTCTTAAGTTGTACCACAAAGAGTTAAAATACATCAATATTAGTTTCCAATGAATGCAAGTGCTGTAGCTGCCACAGACTGGATCATCAGGCTACCTTCACCTCTCTCCAGGTGGAACCCTGTGGTGGTGTGTAGCAATGCGGGACTCACCCCTGCAGCACCTCCTGCTGGTCATCTCCAGGAATTAGCATTTCCAGCCTCCGGAGCGCCCTCTGCAGGCCAGGGTCCCACTGCCGCTTGGCCCCCTGTGTCCTTCCCAGGACTCCAGTGCCCCATTATCTGGGGTGCTGCCCCCTGGCAGTACACCCCTCAGTCTCAGGGTCTCCCCGCCCCAGGGAACCCCTACCCCCACCTCACCTCAGTCATAGGCTACTGTCAGTCACCAACTAGCCCCCACTCCCTGGGGCAGACTGCAGTATAAGCCACTCATCACAGGTTTGGGACCTGCTGCCTTTCGCTGCAACCCAGTACCTCTATGGGGCCTTGCACAAGGCCCTGCAGCCTGGGGAGTTGCCAGCCTGGAGCTCCCCAGCCCCTCTGACCTTTCCCCAGCCCTGCCTTACTCTAGGTACCCTGAGCTTCCCAGCAGCCAGCCCCACCCACCCACCCGCCCTCTCTGAAAGCAGAGAGAGACTGACTGCTTCTTGGTCCACTGCCCTCTTATAAGGGCCAGCTGAGGCCTGATTGGGGCATGGCCCAGCTGTGGCTACTTCCCCAACCAGCCCAGGTTTTCCCCTACCACAGCCTCTCCCAGGGCTGTTTTAAGCCCTTCAGGGCTGGAGCGGGGTTACTGCCCCGCTACATGGTGCCACTTGTAAACTGGATCCTAGAGAGGCAGCCCCCCTTTTCCAATCATGTTAACACCACAGAACCTGTAGAGCCTGCAGGACACTCCTGTGCGGGTGCCTGTGACCAGTGGTTGATTAAAATGACTCAGAACGGCTTCTTCCACACAGACATATTGTCCATTCGCTCCAATGTACACAGCAAACAGGGAGGAAGGGTTGACCCCACTACAGGCCTGCATGCCTGGGGCTTGCCTACAGCTCATCACCTCTCTAGAACCTTGTGAGCTCCACTGTGTCCAGCACATCCTGCAGAGTCCCTGCCTTAGTTCCACGGCCCTGCTGCTTGCTCTGCCTATATGAATGTCTTTCCCTGAAAAGCTGCTGCCTTCACCCCCTCCTTTTCCCCTGAGAACAATTTAGTGTCCTTTTGGTCTTAGTTTCTGGCTTGAAAAAATAAGGCCTGTCACCCTTCCCCTGACAGGCAGGTAGGGATTTTTCCAATAACTCACTCACCCTTAAGGGCCCTTGGTATTTTCCCTGGAAATACCTATCTCTGTCATTGTTTCATTTCCTGCTTACTCCTCCTTCACGGCCTCCGTTGATTTAATGATGATATTATTCTGCCTGACTGCACAATAATATCAAGCAGATAAACTGAGGCACCCATAATAGTCATACAAAATATAGATTTCCCTCCTTTTCCACACCATGCTTTGAAAAAGTTTGAGGACTGAATTTGGCCAAAACTTTCAAACTTGGGAGCTGTGGGTTCTCAGAACCTCAAAACCAGGCCACGTTTGCTTAGCTGTCTAATCACAGATTTTAGGTACCAAATTTTGTAAAATTTGGCCCATGTCTCCATTTCACTAACCTTTTTAACCTTGGCTCAGCTAGTCACAGAGAGCCTCATTGCTAGGAATGAGCTGTAAACTGGAAAAAACCAACTACAGGCACTAAATTAGTAGTATTCCGCAGCATGAAGAGGAGTATGAACTGCAGTATTCTGCAGCATGAAGAGGAGTGCAGTCACCAATGGCTACATTCTGTAACACGATCTTATCTCCTTCCCACTTTTTGCTATCTTTTTGTTTATAAGTTAATACCCTACTATGCTGAAGCAAAATCCATAAGGGATTCGTGTTCAGTAGTAGCATGCGTCACAAGGCAATGCACCCGCCAGGGTGCACTGCAATCTTTGTTCCACTATGATTCCCTCTTTTTATTATTAATTTGATATTTTCTCTCTGACTCATGTAAACTTAGGAAAAGCAAGTCAGAAGAAACACCACTTAGGGCTCCTTCCCTCATGGGTTTAGCCCTGAAAAGACACTGTCTGGGTTAAGGTCACACTGTGGAAGCCCATTAGAACAGGGAACACCTCATTTTCTTTCTTGTAAAAGGCGGAGCACATTGCTGGTGCTTAATCATTTAAACACTGATATACTATTTTACACAATGATCACATTAAATTCAATACTATTTTACATCCTGTCAGTATGGCCGTTCTTATGTTCCAGCAAGTCATGTATGGGTAATTCAGGCAAGGCATCTGGGAAAATAAAGGGAGTGCCGCAAAGAGAGAAGTATATACGTGCTATGCGGTTTAAGTTGTGTGTTCTGAGGAGTTTAGCGCACATGACCAGAGCCAACCTTCCATCTCCCATATTTCCTTCCCATTGCTAATGTTTTAAATACAAGATGAATTCCAAATTCAGATAAGGTGAATCTGATTCTAATAGCTTTCCTATATAACAAAAATGGCTTAATAGACTAAAAGTGTTCTGAGAAGCCAATGTGAATTTCGATGGATATTCATATACTGCAAAACCATTTCTGCCTGATGGGATTTACAAGAACTGAGATTAAGGACCTGATTCTGCTTATATTAAATCTGTAACAAAACCCCCATGGACTTTACTGGGAACAGAATTGGGTAAAAAAATCATGAACGCTGTAGTATATAATGGAATTTTTTCAGAACCATAAATAATGTGGCATGGGACAGCACTGTGACCATGCAGAATTATATGTTTTGTGGCCCCAGCTCTGATAAAAAGTTTCCCCTCAGTAATTTATGGAAAGCTCACAAGGTTTGTGCTGGGAAAATATGGCTTAAACTGTTCTGTGTGGTTAGCCTTCCTTTTCTCTGAAGTGCTAAATAATGCTTTTCAGTCATGCCTCACTGGGGCTGTACAGCATTTCAAAGATGGAAGAGGCAAACGAAAACAGCAACTTCCAAGCTTTAAACCCTGAAGTACATACTGTACCATGTATTTCCTTAAACTGAAACTGAAATGCTGACATCATTACTCTAGCCTCGGGGCTGCATTAAGTCACATACAACCAGTTACAGGATCTGACATATACTTACTTAAGAATTATCCTTACAGTACCTCTGACAGTGGATACAAATGTGTAGAGCTGCAGTGAGCCATATGCTAGAGATGAAATTCCTGGCATACAGTTCTCCAGGCTTACTTGAAATGCTTGTGGACTCATCCAGTGGATGAAAAACAAGCCTGCAAGATGCCTAGTTTTCTGTATCTGACTCAATTGTTCATCTGAGAGTCGTTTCTTAAGGAAAGAGAGAGAGAGACTGACTTTGTGTACCTGGAATAAAAGCACCCCATTTAACAGCTCGGTTTAAAATATTTTTAAAAAAATACTTTAAAAGATAATTGGGGGGGGAAAGTGTACCTAGAAACAGAAAACGAATAAATCGTCAATCAATTAAATAGTTTTTTACAAGTTTCAATATACAGTAACTAGCTCATCCATATTTCATGATATCCCAAAGGAATTTTGATTGGAATCCTTTAAAGCACAGGTGAACCCTACTACAAAACATTGGGAGGGTTTTCAGAAATCGTTGGAGACACTGCAATTGAAATTCAGCCCCTTTGAATTTAACCAAGGAAGAGAGCTACAAGGGTCAATGACCATGGCTCAGTAGGGATGGACAAGTAGGGAAAGTGGTAAGAAGAATTTTTTTTTTAAAACAAACAAGATGGTAAAGAGGATTAGGACATCTATAACCATATCTAGCATAGAAATAGGGTGACCAGATGTCCTGATTTTATAGGGACAGTCCCAATATTTGGGGCTTTGTCTTAGATAGGCGCCTATTACCCCCCACCCTCTGTCCCAATTTTTCATACTTGCTGTCTGGTCAGCCTACATAGAAACAAGTTAAAAGGGAAGTTAGAAGTGCAAAAAACCAACACACTGTTCCTTAACTACTTAGTTTCTTTGTGTACATTATCACTAAATGATAAACGAAAGGGAAAGCTGATCAACTACAAACAGTGGGAGAACTAGTAGATTATTTTCTCTCTCTTTGCAGTGGAGTGACCACAGTACTGCTGAAATAAGATCTTCTTTACAGATATGGTGGGAATGACATTTTTGTGAAAAGATTGTATACACTTCTTAAAGTACACACATATGTATAATATACTGCAAAGGATCAAGAGAAATGAGCAAACTATTGACATTGGTGGAAGATATTTTTGGATAAAAAAAAGTCAAATCCTTGAAGTCAGGATAAAACATTAATATTCTCCCAAAGAGGCTGTAAGATGCAGGAAGAAATGGGAAGTACAGTAGCTCAATATCAAACATTTGAAAAATATTACAAATGTATTACAATTTTGCAAGATTTGTTCAGGAACGTACAGAAAGCTAATACCTCTAGGGACTAACAATCAGAATTTGAGAGGGGGAAAGGATGGTTTCACTGGCTGTGTAAAAAAGAGCTAACACCTTGCAGAACAAAATAATTTGTAAAATATGCACAGGATACCACCTCAAAAAGAAAATAATTCTAAACCCTCCCAACCCCCCAACATGGCACCATATCATCCTCCAAACCTACCCCTTCCAACACAGGGCTGTATCAGCTTTTACATGAGCTACACCTATGTGGAAGATAGGAAGCTTCCAAAATTTGCACATGCAGAATTTCTGATGTATTCTTTTCTTAGGCTGTGGGATTTTCCCGTGCCCATTCCAACAAGTGGGCAGAGGTTCAGCCTCCCAAACCAACAAGATCTCTAAATGATCTGTTTTGCTCTCTGGAGATCTACTAACTTTGGGTGTCTACACTGCCTCCTTGTTTCCCCCCTTCAGCGCCTCACCTCAGCAGCATTGTCACTGCCCTGGAGATCAAGTATTTCACATCATAGAGGATGAAAGTTATATGGAATTGGTCTAAGTCCAATACTGTGGAGAACAGACATTCTCCCCAAGCTCTGCCTGGCCCTCCTTCTTCCTCTCTCTCTTTTAGATCTGTAGAGTTCAATTCCCAGCTAGAGGCACTTCCAGGAAATCAGAGGAAAAGGGAATGATGTATCAGAGGTGGCAATCCTCATGACTTTCTGTAACTTCCCTGCCTGGATTTGCAAGGTTTGTGTCCCATGTGCTCAAATTCCTTCATCTATTGTAAATACAATAGTTTAACAATGTGTTGGCATAAATTCAGATTAGTAAAAGTGTGGATGGGGAAGTATGAAATCTGGCTTTCACAATTTTGTAAAGCATTGATTGTTCATTCAGAGCTTTCTATAAATGTGTACAACTTTAATTAGTCTCTGATTTATTTTATATGCATTTCTATGGCACTCATCTCTATAGTATCTGAGAACTTAATAATACTCTTGAGAAACAGAGATGTATCAGCATTCTGATTTTACAGTTTGACAAAATCCATCATATTAAATTGATTAAATACCTAAATTTTTAGCCTAAAAATGACTTCTATCTCTCTCTGAAAAATTACATTTCTCAGCATAGATGGAGGTCATAGATAAAAGACGCCACCTTTCTCTTCCATGCAGCTCAAAGACAGACTGGAATTTAGTTCCTCTATATTAGAAATACCAATATAACTTTATATCCAGCATAGTACTTTTTATACAGCAATTTCAGTAACTGTAATTTAAATTCACATGCTGCACTGTTTTAGAACTTCCCTCCATCAATTTATCATATTTGTTTGCTGTATAAGATTTTCCTGATCAGCCTCAAAAACTGTTTTTAGATAGGATAGTTAGCATAGCAGGTCATACAAAGAGCCCTTTTCCCCAATGATATTTGAAATCCAATTTTCTTTAATGCAAGAGTCAGTTCAGCCTCTGGACCCCCCAGAGGAACCATAATAGATTTTTATTTGTAACTTGTGAAAACGACAACTCTACAAACTGTAGATATGTCAGCAAATATTAGAATACTGTTTTCTATCTCTTCTTGGCTGATGGATTCTCTTATTACCCATTTTAATCGAAAATGATGTTTTTATCATGTAGTCAAATATAAAATAAACATGGAGCAATCAACTAGAACAAACTCCGGAACAATCATGCCACATATTGACCAAGAAAGGAAATTATGAGTTATTGTGAAATCAAATCCCCAGTGACTTTAGTGCTGCGTGTTATGCCTGCACAAAAAGAATGAATGCCTGATTCTGATCTCACTTATGCCTATGTGAAAATAAGTAATAATGCCTCTGAAATCAATGACATTAAAATGTTGTAAAATCTGATGTGAGATCACAGTGATGTCCAGACAGATATCAACAGCAGGACAGAAAATCAAAGGAAGTCATAAGGTCAGAGTGACTTGCACATCTAGAAACTATGTTCACCTTTTCATAGGAAAACTATTTAATTCTCTGTATTACTCTATTAACTCTAAGATTTTTTTTTTTAATATTTGTTAACCCCATTTCTGCTCTGTGGGTTTACCTGAACTGTGTAGGCAGTGTTAATACACTACCATTTTAGAGACTAGAGGTGGAGCTAAGGGAACATAAAGCTAGTCTTCAGTCTCCCCAAGCTCAGTCCAAATTAGAATTTAGTGGTAGTTAGACCTTGGCTCATGCTAAGTACTTTCATATATTGTAAGAATGGGTCTCAAAAGAGGCACTCTTTTTAAAATGTATAACCTGAATTTTGTCACTGGAATCTTGTAAGTCTCAATTATTTTTATGTAACTTTAAAATATCCTATTTTCTCCTAACTTCTTTTTGCCTTTCATCCTGTCACCAACTGTATGACCCAGAACTGCATTTTGACACCCTTACAAAAGCTCTCTCAGATGAACAAGTTTTCTTAATTTTCCTTTTTATTCCTGGATTAAAAATTGGGGGCTAAATTCATCCTTTATGTATCTCCTTTGTCACAAAAACAAGGCACATTAAGACATTTCTGGAGGGAATGCCCTGAAGTCCAACCCTCTTGACTACAGGATCCAGCTGACACTAACTTTTCAATAGTTAATCTGGGGTTTACTAATCAACTAGGGAGCATGCTCATCTTCCAAAGGTGGGCAAAATAGGGGAAATATTAACTGTAAGGGCAATGAGCCTATTAACACTCTTTTTGATACAAATGTTTACACAATAGCCTCCTCTTTCAACAGGAATGACAAGGATTCTTAGGAATAATTATGCATTTTCCCAGATTCCTGTTACATATGTACATTATAACTATCCCACTAAGAAAGTTACTATAGAAAAATCAGTACCTGTTGGAAAAATATTCACTAACAGAAGCTGTTTGCATTATTTTGATCACAACAAACAAGTTAAAATGACTGTTGAACCTCACAAAATGCCTTTGGCCTGCTGCTACTGCTCCAATACTGGATCAAACTCTCCACGTAGCTTGCTTTTCTAGCTCCCTGACCTCAGGCTATTGCCTTCTTCTCCAGTATTCTAGGATGCCTTCTACTGGCTAGATATTGAACATGGTAGTGCTCTCTAGTGACTAGAACCTATCCTTCCACCTCATTCAGGACACAGAGAAGTTACTCAGCAATGTACAATAGCTCAACAATGTAATAAGTTATATAGGCAATATTGTATACAGACTCCAAGTGGTGATACTGTATGTCCTGTAACTTAAATGAAATCAAGCACCCAACTTAGATACCTCCGTAATATGTTATGACAAAGAATTAGAAGAAAAAGTGAGACTTTCCCTTCATGGAAAACTCTGAAATACATTCTAATTAAAGCCAAGCAAATGATTTGCAATGAATAACTTACCTAACAATTCAGCATCTTTCTCTGCCTGCGGAACAGTTGTGTGCAAATATCAGGTACTGTACCTCAACTTTATTCATTGTTTGAATTTCAGTAGTTTAAAAAAAAAACAAACGTATTCATTGCTCACAAGCAATTTGCTGTGACTATTTGATGTTCGACATTTGAACTGTGTTCCTTAGCTGCATGTGGTCAGATAGTTGAAATGGTACTCTTTGTTCTAAAACACTTCAGGTGGGATTTTCAAAGGTGCTCATCTTGTCCCATTGACTTCAATAGGAGCAGTTAGGCCAATGCTAAGCTTTTTTTTGAAAATCCAACCCTTAAAGTATTTGCATAAATTACAAATTGTTAAAAACTAGCCTCACACAGTATGGTTAATATTCAAGAGTCAGGGAAAATTTACCCAAAAGACCAGAAATACTGTGGCTTACTAGACTGAGATTTGATGGCATCACCATACATAAGAGTTACCAAGATACTTCAGAACATTGCTGCTTCCAGTTGTACATTTATTTAAAGGCCATAATCTGTGATCCTGCCAGGTGGGCCCCAGCATCCACATGGAGTCCCATTGAACCAATGGGACTCCATTCATTCCGAGCACCTTGCTGGATTATGGCCTTAGTTATCCTAAGGAAAAGCAATACATTAGAATCTCAGAGTTACGAGCACCAGAGTTACGAACTGATGGGTCAAAAACACACTGCATACTTCTGGTTTCAAATGAGATCAGGCAGCAGCAGACACATACATACATACATACACACCCACCCACCTGTGGAACTCCTTGCCTGAAGAGGTTGTGAAGGCTAGGATTATAACAGGGTTTAAAAGAGAACTGGATAAATTCATGGAGGTTAAGTCCATTAATGGCTATTAGCCAGGATGGATAAGGAATGGTGTCCCTAGCCTCTGTTTGTCAGAGGGTGGTGATGGACGGCAGGAGAGAGATCACTTGATCATTGGGGGGGGGAGGGATAGCTCAGTGGTTTGAGCATTGGCCTGCTAAACCCAGGGTTGTGAGTTCAATCCTTGAGGGGGCCACTTAGGGATCTGGGGCAAAATCAGTACTTGGTCCTGCTAGTGAAGGCAGGGGGCTGGACTCGATGACCTTTCAAGGTCCCTTCCAGTTCTAGGAGATGGGATATCTCCATTAATTTATTTATTTATTTAATTTATTACCTGTTAGGTTCACTCCAGAGGTGAAAGTAAGCCGGTGTGCTGTACCGGGGCAGCCCGGCTTCCCCAGGCGGCAATTTAAAGGGCCTGGGGCTCCCACTGCTGGAGCCCTGGGGTAGCGGCAGCAGGGCTCCGGGGGTTATTTAAAGGGCCGGGGCTCCCACTGCCTCTACTGCCCTGGGCCCTTTAAATAGCCACCGGCGCCCCGCTGCTGCTACCCCAGGGATCTGGGGGCTATTTAAAGGGCTGGGGCGGTAGAAGCAGGGAAGTCCTGGGCCCATTAAATAGCCCTCAGAGCCCTGGAGTAGCAGTGGGGCTCCAGAGGCTATTTAAAGGGCCTGGGGCTCCCACTGCCTCTACGGCCGCGGCCCTTTAAATAGCCACCGGCGCCCCACCAGGCTCCGGTGGCTATTTAAAGGGCCTGGGGCGGTAGAGGCAGGGAAGCCCCGGGCCCTTTAAATAGCTCCTGGAGCCCTGCTGCCGGAGCCCTGGGGTAGCAGTGGCAGCTGGGGGCTTTGGCAGTGGTTTAAAGGGCCTGGGGCGGTAGCGGCGGCTGAGCCCTGGGCCCTTTAAACTCCTGCCGGAGCCCCCGGCTGCCGCTGCTACCCCGGCGAGGGAGGACACTTACTGGTACAGGGCGGGCTGGGGCTGGCTCTGACCCCCCATCCCCGCTCCTTCCGCCCGAGGCCCCGCCCCTTCCGGGGGCCAGAGCTGGCCCCCAACCCAGCCCCGTACCGGTAAGTCCCTATTTCTACTTTCACCCTTGGTTCACTCCCTGTGGGGCACCTGGCATTGGCCATTGTTGGTAGACAGGATACTGGGCTGGATGGACCTTTGGTCTGACCCAGTACGGCCATTCTTATGTTCTTAGACACACACACACACACACACAGTAAATAGAAAAGGCAAGTTTTAAAAAAAGATTTGACAAGATAAGGAAACTGTTTCTGTGCTTTTTTCATTTAAATTAAGATGATTGAAAGCAGCTTTTTTCTTCTGCACAATAAAGTTTCAAAGCTGTATTAAGTTAATATTTATTTGTAAACTTTTGAAAGAACTATAACGTTTTGTTCAGAGTTACGAACCACCTCCATTCCTGAGGTGTTCATAAAGCTGAGGTTCTTCTGTAGTTAAAATTCTCGAAGGCAAGAATTCTTTCTTGGGACTGAAGAAAGTGAGGAAGGAGCCTGAGTTGTCAAACTGTGATGTTGATGATGGGCCATTCATGATTTTTTTGTATGGTCAGTAATTACTACTTCTCTAAGGACCTGATCACACAATGTGGCCACAAATATAAACCCCTGCATCCCTATGAAGTCCCACTGGCTTCAGTGTCACTCCCTGAGTGCAGGGGTTTGCAAGTGAATTGCATGGCTATACTGAATGTGTAAAAAAATTCCATAATGTCACTGGGAAGAAAATTGCTACTTCAGCACCTAATTTGGTAAAGTCATCCTTGAAAAGTATGAATCTGATTCTCAAAAATGCCTATGTTTTCTTTATCAGAGGGGTAGCCGTGTTAGTCTGAATCTGTAAAAAGCAACAGAGGGTCCTGTGGCACCTTTGAGACTAACAGAAGTATTGGGAGCATAAGCTTTCGTGGGTAAGAACCTCACTTCTTACCCACGAAAGCTTATGCCCTTGCATCTGAAGAAGTGAGGTTCTTACCCACGAAAGCTTATGCTCCCAATACTTCTGTTAGTCTCAAAGGTGCCACAGGACCCTCTGTTGCTTTTTATGTTTTCTTTGTCCCACTGGGGCATATTAGAATACCTGGCTTGAATTTATTAAATACAAAGATAAAGATTTCTCTGTCACCAACACTCAAAAAGATAATTAAGAGTGTTCAACAAAGTTCCTTTCTTATTATTCCATTAACAGTTACTAAAATTCAGATAACCAGGAGACACATCAACTGATATTGGCCAATTACATGGACTATCCAATATTGCTTCCAAAAAATTCAATAAAGAAATAAATTTATTAGTACCCACTGCTCCCTTTCTCAACTGTATTAAGTAATGATTAACAGCTCTTCATTTACTTTCTAGCATTTCCAATTTATTTTAACGGTACTTTTGGAAATAGGGTATTAGGCAATGTCTTAGTTACTTAACTCAAACTTTCCTGTTCCTTGAGACGAAGAAATTCTTTTAAAGTGATCAGCCAATGACTAGACTTTTGATACTTCTGGTATCCAACACTATCCAGCTTTGCCTCCCATTTTTTATTAGATTATTTAAAGTTATTAAAATAATGCCACATCCTCTGGATTACAAGATCCAGTCTCACTAGATAAACTTGCCTGGAGTGATAGGGAAGCTGACCTCTGAGGCACACCTGTATCTGAGGCGCCCTCCTCAATTTTGCCTGATCCTAGTCTTAGATATTGGTTGATTGGTGAGATTCTTCTTGCGATTTACCAAATTCTAATTCTAACATAATAGAAACTCACTATTTCATACTTCTCATAATTCACCTACACTAAAGGACTGGTAGTCTGTATAACTTTAATAGTAGTTGTGGGTGAAAAAAGGTCTGGGCCAAACCTTTGGTCCAGTAAACTGTATGTATGGCCTGGAGGCAGGATGGGGGGTGTGTGTAGAAAAAGGGCAGAAAGAAACTATAAAAGCAGAACTAACCGTTTGTAACAGCTTGTGATTAATAGCTGCCCGGTGACTGAGCAAGAAACAGCAAAGGGCAAAACTAAGAAAAAAAAACAGGAAAACTTGCTTTGCTTTATTCCTTATATGGATGTTAAAATTTAGGGAAGTACATGTACTTTTGTGGTTTTATCCTATATAAGCTTTTGTATTTTGTCTATTGGCGGGCGGGCGAGGTCCACTGCCTTGGCTGACTCCCCCATGCATGCATGTTTGATTAATCAATAAAGGAGCCTCAGGCTGATCTGATCCAAAAATCAATCGTGTGGTCGATTTTCCACAACATCGTGTATTTGAGTGGGGTCATATCTCTGGAAAAAGCAATGGAGTAATACTACAGAATATTCGTTACTATACTGTGATATAATTAAAACTAAATGGCACTTATCTAAACAAAGGAACACTGTGCACTGTGAAGCAATCTCCTTACATTTGTTCTGTTTGTTCTCTTATGTACTAATTCTCAAACCTGTACTTTGCAATGAGTCTCCCAGTTATCAGTGCAAATTAATAAGATCCTACTCTGTCAAGTGGTTGTGGTAGTGGCCACTATAGCTAAAGCTCAGTTCCAACTTGGGTGACAACCTTCCTCCTTCTGTTGCTGATAGTTTTTCCAAACATCCTGTATTGGCTGAACTAATGAGAAGTCTGTGTCTAGAGTCTATCATGTTTTTTTTAGGGTACTACAATTTAGGACCTATGAGGAGGGTGACCAGATGTCCCAATTTTATAGGGACAGTCCCAATTTTGGGGTCTTTGTCTTATATAGGCTCCTATTACCCCCCATCCCCATCCTGGTTTTTTACACTTGCTGTCTGGTCACCCTACCTATGAAAGTTCAGATCACTCTGATGAGCTTTTGATAAACAATCACATTTTGAATGCTTACTCAAACAACATGTGAATCTACCGAGTTTCCCCATTATTAATAGCTCTCGCACTTAAGGGAATAAACAGCAGGAACAAATGAACTGTTAAGAAACAGAGATGACATTCTCAGACAGGTGTTCCTAGCAATATACAAGGAAGACATACAGGTGCCCTATCCGGGAATGCTCATTAACCACAGCTAGTGTTAATGGGCACATGGTGATGGTAGTTGGGGGAGGACACTATCATCCACCACCTTAACTCAAACAAGCCAATCAACCAACCAAGTCCCACTGTCCAGGCTGAGATCCCTTCCCGAGAAGAAAACAAATCAAATGAACATTGAGGCTCTGCCTCTCTTTAAGGAACTGCCAGGGGACAGTCTGTCCCATTCACACCGAATGGTCAATCAGTCTATTGACAAAGCACTCTCTTCTTCAAGAAAAGCTCTCATTTCGCCAATTGCCTATAGTTCTCAGGCCTACTCCCTCTTAGGATGTGTGTCCCATTGTTAGGACAGTCATCACGGAGGCCTGCTTCATCCACCTTTATATAATCTGTCCTCTCCTAGTTATTAAATGCAGCTGGAGGCTCTCCTTCCAGGCTTGACCATTTTGGCAAATGTTGAAGAGTGAGGCTGATTCCAGCCCCTTTTCTTCAGGATAGGCCATTAATCCCTTCTTGCCCTGGTACAGGGTCAGATTTCTCTACTCTCTTACAGGGGGCAATAAAAGAACGTGTACTGTGTAAGATATAAATAGGCATATTTCTAAATAAAATGCATTTCCATGTTTTCAATAAAATGTCAGGTACTCTTGGGAGCAAATCCTGCCCTCACATACATAACTCCCCTTCTGCATAGCTAAAGACAGAATTTATATCTCAGATACAGACCGAGAAAGAGGACTAAAGAATATGATGTCAGAGCAAAGAGGTATGGATGAGATCAATTTAAAGGGGTCCATTTTACAATCCAAGTTACTTTTCTCTAAACAGCAGCGATTCCCAGTGTTCTTTTGATACTATTCTCTGATGTGGAAATAGGAAAGGGTAGTAAACTTGGGGGGATGGGGGGAGGGCTCTATTGTATACTGTAGCTTGTTTGGTAAAATATAGTCTGTTGGATTCTTTTCTTTGTATCAGTCAATGCATTTTCTTTGGTTTATGTTCCTTATGCTTCCCAAGTGGTACTTTCTCTAACAAGTTGTTCTGCTGACTGTTATAATAACGTGATTAGTTTGTTTACATGTATTATTAGTTTATTACTTTGTATTTGATGCCTCATAAATAGCACTAAAAATGCTTTGGATGAAATTTCAGCTGTTCATTTTCACCCCCTCCCCTATTACTGTCACCTCAGTAACTACGTAATAAAGGCAGAGGCATAAATCCTAAAGATTTATTTTTACTGAGGGGATTTTCTGTTTACCCGGTATTTTTAACTTGCATGCCCATCTGTCATCAGTTTGTACATAGTCATTTTAGCTGATTACTTCATATACTGTACTACATTTAGAATAACTCCACTGTAACCATGGTAACTATTTTTGCTTAAGCACAGTTGAGCATGTGGGTTCATTTTAATTTAGCAGAAGAAAATGGAGAAATGCTCTTGAAAGCTCCTGAAATCATTTAGGTTATTATTGGCTTTCACTTCAGGTTCAACAGAGCTAGAATTGCTCATTGCCTCTTTCTGTCCTTTTCTGTGAACATTTTTTTTTTTTAAACTTAGCATACGTGGGCTGCAACACATACATAACGAATAAAAGTTTGTGGAGGTTTTCCATAGGCAGGTTTCCTTCCTATAGTTTTCTCTTTATGTCAGGTAAGGTCAGTGTCTAATTTGGGGCTTAACCTCACAATTCAGACAGCAAGTGTGAAAAATCAGGACTGGGGTGGGGGATAATAGGTCCCTATATAAAACAAAGCCCCAAATATTGGGACTGTCCCTATAAAATGGGACATCTGATCATGCCAACTTTGGCACCTTTTAGAAGGGACTTGGCCTCTTGCAGTATGGAGGCCTGAGGCTGTAAGCTCTTTGGGGAAGATGGGGGTCTCTTTTCACATTCTGTACAATGGTAAACAACACTCAACAAGTGATGCATAACTCTAGGGGGGATTGTGGCCCCCAGATCTGCATGGAGATCCTCTGCATGGGGCTCTCCTGCATAGATGAGGTGTGCATATGCCTCTGTGCCCTTCCCTCTCCCCTAGATTCAGCACTGTGTCAGCATTTTGGGGCCCTGTGCACTGTGGAAATTGGGCCCGCACCTCCCACATCTTTCTTAAACTAGACAGAGAAGAGGCCCAGCTGCCTTGGGTGCCAGACCCGCCTGTGCATCTGGCTAGGGCATCAAACCTGAGTGGCCCTGGGCAATGCCATTCACTGAAATTTAGCTCATCCATCCTTGTCATTAGTCATGATATGGTGGGTGGCCGGACCAGACCTGGTCAGAGCCACCTCTGAGAAGCAGAAAAAAAATGGCTAATTCCTGTCCCCCACCAACCTGACCCTCTTCTTCCCCTTTCAGGCACCCCACTATTCCCAGCCTAATCCACTTCTTCTACTCTCAGCCCCCTTCTCTCCTTTATAATCAGCCTGACCATCCTCTTTCCCTCTCAGGCTCCCCCACCAGCCTGAACCTCCTCTTCTGGAGCACCCCATTTAAAGGTGTTGCATAGTCATTGTGTGACTAATTAGATTTCCACTTCCTTTACTGAGGGGCAGGAAGATGTGGGTACAGAGCACTGGGGGAATGGAAATGGAGGATACTGGAACTCAAGAACTGGTACCTCCACCTTCCTCACATCCGCACTGGAAAGTGGGGCAGGTACAGGGGCAGGTCACAGTTCACCTGAGCACATACCCAGACCCCTCAGGTGAGCATCTACTTGCCCCAAGTCACATGCCTCAGGGGTTTCAGTGAGGACAGGTGTGTGTGTGTGTGTGTGTGTGTGTGTGAGAGAGAGAGAGAGAGTTGGGCACAACCCCATGCCTGGACAGGTGTAGAGTCAGCAGTGTAGACATACTCTGTCAGCCAACAGTATGAAGTGAGCGTGATAGAAGAACCTAAGATACAGGTTATACTCGTGATCGGCAAAGTGGGCATCCAGAGCATGTGCAATTCCCTTTGTTGCACAGAAAAAGAAATGTTTCTTATTGTTTGGAGGCCCTGGTGAAAGATAATGCACATAATGTCTGCTGGCCTGGATGACATCACGGATCTAAGTAGACTGAAACACACCTGGCTGCTTTTGACCATTATGAATGGAACCTGAAAATTCCTCTTGCCAGAGCCCTGCCAGGCATAAGTCCCAAATTGCATAGGCTTCTCTTTGAGAATGAGGTGATGCAAAGTTGTTAGCATTAGCATAGCTGGCTGAATAATGTTGGGGAATAATTTTTGTCAATAGTTCCCTCCCACTCACCAATTAACAAATAATTTTTAAAATGATTTGACCACCTCTACAAATGGCCAAACAATATTTGTCAACTTTTCTGGTCTATCAGAAAATAGATTACTCACTAATAGTTTTTCATCAGTATTCAGACAGCTCGTGTTATTTCCAGTGTTATTAGCCACCTCCCTTCTCCCCAAGTCTGCTCTTTGGTGTCAACTTTAAATGGACATCACCATGTGCCATCTTCCACGAGGACCTGATCCTGCACCCTTTAAACCTATGGAAGTTCTAGCATTGACTTCAATGAGAGCAGGATGGAACCCTATATCAGCAGATGTGCAAGTATAACATTTGTTTTGTTATAGTTAGTGGGACTATAACAGAGACAGGCTGTTTTTTCTTGATGGTTCGAATTCTCTCCCACATTTCTTCAGCCTTTCCCTGCAATAGTCTCACATGTAATACTGTGTCCTCATAAACAAACAACACTTTGTGCTGGTATAGAATATTTCACTGGAGAATCTCAAAATACTTTAAATAATTAATTAAAGCCTTATAAAATCCCTATGAGGCAGGTGGTATTATACTGCTTTTACAGATGAGTAGACAGAAGCAGAGACACTAAGTGAAAGAGTCAGACCTAGAATCACAGGCTATTCTCACCCCTGAGGTTATGATTAGCTGTGGCTAATCTGTCGTGCTAGTGTGTCCTCAGTGTTTGCTGCACCAATAATATGGCTCCAGTCTGAAAGAAGGCTCCACACACTGCCTTCTTTCCTTTCTAAACTTTGAACAGCTGTTTCCTTGCAGGGGAGAGGGGAGAAATCAATAACTCTGCACTCATCATTTGTGACTAGTTTACTTCTGCAGAGTGACAAGTGATTGATTTGCTTCATCTCCCACTCAAAGGCAGCTACAGCTCCTCTATTCCTATTGTACAGCATGAAGAGAGAAGTGGAAAGTATTGGGTGAGAAGCAAATTTGAGGGCAGATGTCAGTCTTCAGAGTTCATCACTGGAATTCCTGCCATTTTAATAAGGGGGACCCAGGAACATAGCCCAGATGTTTATCTGCAATGCCACATAATCACAAATGTGCAAGAACAAGTCTTCCAAAACAGGCAAAATCCATAAAAAATTGACCATTATTTTTTTAAAATTGTGCATACGGCAAATACATGTAGATCATTGGATTCACTCCATTCTTTGGCTTACAAACAAACTGTGTCACCCAAAATAACAGACTAGACCCTTCCGGACTCTTCATTAAAACTTATTAGCTGAAAATGCAAATAGCACTCCATGTATTACACATGCTACACATTGCTCTTCAGTAGAGCCCATGCTTCATTTACTTATAATAATGTAATGTATTTTCTCTTCTGTGCTTTTCTTTCTGGCTTTGTTATTTGAACAGTTCAGTAAAGACAAAGAAGAGAAAAAGAGAGAAGGAGTTGGGGGGAGGGGCGGGGAAGAACCTTCCTAGCCACTGGAACGCAAAAGGAACAAAATGTTTAGCTATATTGGATCAGAACACTGGGCCGGCAAGTGTGGCATTCTGCAATATCAGAGACTATCCACTTTAGGCACCTGTTTTTGAATACTACAGCCTTGGCCAACTGTGAAATGTGTATATGGGGGGAGGGGGAAGAGAGGGAGGAAAGAGGACGTTAATCTTTCATCTTGGCAGCTGGCCTTTTATGCCTTTAAGACTGATTTCTGATTACCCCTAGATACCAAGACAGAAAAACATAAAAAGGGGAGGGAGATGGGAAATTAGCATGAGAACTAACAAGTACATATACCACCAAAGAAAAAAAAAAGACAGTTTAAAAAAAAACAACCAGGAAATCAAAAGAATTTTCAGATAGATTTTTTAAAAAAGTCAATATTAGAATAGTTCTCAATTTAACTTCCCACCATAATGCTATTAACATTAGCTAGATCTGGATTAACTATTCATAACACTGCTCTACAGCCAAAATGCTTCTGAAATAAACGTAGTCAAA
>NW_020664420.1:32640829-32654301 GCF_002925995.2 Terrapene triunguis | reverse complement strand
ACTTCTCAAAAATTGTAGACCAGTGTAGTAATTTGATGAATTTAGAATTTCTTTGTTCACAAATAATTTGTGAGCAGATTTTGATTTTCACTAAATCAAGTTTTTCAAAACCATACGATTAAAGTTTCATGCAAACATATTTCATCCTATGGCTTTTCTTGCAGTCTTCCCTGTGACTATTCACTCAATGTGTTCACTATTCATTATTGATATTTAATATTTGTATTGCAGTAACTCTTAGAAGCCTCAGTCAATGATCTGGGCCTCATTGTATCAGATACTGGACATACACAACAAGAATACAGTAATGGCATCAAAGAGCTTACAATTTAAGTATCTGACAGGAGACAAGTGGACACTATTTGTTATTTAGTGAGAGTGGTGTTTCCTAACTGGAATTTGAACAAATCATTTCAGGATTGAAACTTAGCAAAAATACTTATTTTCACATATTTACCAAAGACGCTGCCTTCTGTGAACATTCCTGTGTGACAGCTGCCATCCTGGCTGACAAACTGGGGATTGAATCAGGGAATTAGATCTAAAAAACACAAGTCTCTCCTGCTTGAGCAAAAGAGTCTGTCGCTGGGGATATAACAGACTCGCATCCTCTGTGGATTGGAGGGGACACACACACACACACACACACACACACACACACACACACACACACTGAATAGCAGGTTACATTTGTGAACAAAAATGTGTGCATATTAATATTTGCAAACAAGAAACAAAGCTGTGAACCCTGATGAAGTGATTTCACAAGTTTTATTCAAACGGATGTTTGTGAGTAGCTTCTTGCATTATTCAGCCAGCTCTGCAGTTTGTGGACAGCTTAACTGGCACAAGCATAGTGGGTTTGCTGCCAAAGCCAAAAATCTAAAGGACATATCCTTCTCTCCTGTGGTAAAACTGCCAGGAGGGGGACAGGAAGCCCAAGAAGATTCCAAATTAATTTGATGGAGCTTCCCCTGAATGACCTCTTTGTGGAAAAAGGGATTTGAGGGCATGCAGAGAAATTAGGATGGGAAACTCCATGAGCTGCATAACCCCAGAGCAACTGGCAGAAAGGAATAGCATCTCAAATCCTTCACCAGAACACAAATGAGTGTGCAAGCTGCAAAATCCTTTGGACTGGTGTAGCCAGGTCTATGGGCCTGTGTGAAGGGAGGATTGGCCCCATTGTTCCATATCCTCCCTGTCAATTGGATTTCTGCCCAGGGGCATGTAGTGGGAATAATTCCTACAAACCCCCTGAGCAGAAGCATGGTGACTAATCTTCCCCCTGACCTTGCATATCCATGGAATTAAAAAAAGGAGATCACTGGTATCTTGTTGGCAATAGTGGCAAAATATACTAGGTTTGCTGTCGATATGCATGTTGAAATTGCCCAGGACAAGGCCCCAGATACAAAAGCCCCAAAACTCATCTCCTCACTTGCCTCCCTAGGACATTTCTGGTCCAACCTACACAGTTGGTCACACCCTGGACCTGATTTTCCACCCAGATGTCAAGATAGAGGACATCACAATCCAGTCACTGTCTTAGGTGGACCATCTCTTCATTAGGCAGTGCTCAGAGACCAAGGCAACAAGAAAGACCAGTGATCCTAATTTGACCATGAAGACTCATGGATGCCAACAAATTCCAAAGCCTGCTAAAGTCCAGCACACCATTCACAAGACAAGTAGCTGAGGACCTAGTGAATTGCCATCACGCTACACTGGCTTCAGCCCCCAAATGACCCCTTCCTCCCCACACTGATCTCTCTGGTTTTCTGACACTGCAAGGGATGGAGAGTGGGGTGGAAACTCAAGCACTGATGGTGGAAAACAAAGGGTGATTCACACAGGAACCACAACAAATTCCTTAAAGCATATGTTGAGTATTACAAGCCAAGAGAATCTTCCTTTTAGCCTCCATTCAGGCTGCCAAATCTTACCCTAAGGAGTGACTCAGGGTGGTAGAGCACTTCATTAATTCTGAGTGCCTGGATCTGAGCCAAGCACCAAGTGCTGCAAAGAGCTATCATCCTACTTTGTTGAAAAAAGATTATGCTCATTGGGAAGGCTTCTCGAACAGCATGGATCTGCTTCACCTATACCCATCAACCAACAGCCCACCTGCATTCTCAGAATTCAGTATTCACTCATCAAGAAGTTCTACACAGCCTAGAGGTCTTGACTCAGGTCCTTCCTGGCTTGTGAAACAGAGTCATGAACAACTGGTGCCATTCCTGACCAAAACAGCCAACTCCTCATTCAGAGAAGGAATCTTCCCTTCCTCCTTCAAATACACAATGGTCCAAGCATCACTGAAGAAACCCACCCTGGACATTTCAGCCCCTGTGAACCACTCCCCAGTGTCAATCCCCCTTATCCTGAGAAAATTTATAAAGAAGCTAGCCAAACACCAACTACCAGCTTATCTAATGGAAGCTAACATTCTAGATCTGGAACAATCTGGATTTAGGCCAAGACATGGAACCAAAACTGCTTTTGTCGTGCTGATGAATGATCTGTCAGTGGATAGAGGGCAGATATCCATTCTCATCCTCCTGGACCTCTCTGCAGCACCCAACACTACTGATTGTGATATTCTGCTGCCTCACCTGAGAGAGGTGATGGGGTCCAGGGTAATGAGCTAAAATGATTGGAGTCCTTCCTGTAGGGACACACCCAACAAGCAGAGATAGGAAACTGCACCTTCACCACTCAATTGCAGGGGTGTCACAATAATTGGTTCTCTCTGTGGTCCTTTTTAACATCTACATGTAACCCTTAGGTTAACTGGTTAAACAATATAGACACAAGTGCCAGCAATATGCAATGATACATTATCCTTCACCATATATGACCACACCACTACCACCAAGATAGCTCAGTACTAGGATGAAGAAGACAGAGGTGATGCTAGTAGGCAGAGGAAAGTATGCACGATGGCTATAAGCTCTTCAGAAGTCACCACTGGTTGAAGATACACAACCACAACCGGTCAGTTCAGTCCATAGTCTAGGAGTACTCTTGGATTCCTCACTGATGCTGAGCTTTCATATAGTATCATCCATGATTAACACTTCCTACCATCTCTGCTTGGCTAGGAAACTCCATCCCATCCTGGGAGACAAAGACCCGGCCCCAGTTATTCATGCCTATGTCACCTCTTGGCTGGATTACAGCAATGCAGTATACTTGGGCATGAAGCCTTCAACATTTAGGAAACTCCAGCTAGCTCAGAATGCTTGAGAGCATCTTCTCAGTCACACAGGTTACTGCACATATATCAAACCTGTCCTCCACTCTCTACAATGGTTTCCATTAGCATTTCAATTCAATTTCAAGGTTGCAGTCCTTATCTTCAGAGCGCTCCATGACCTGTTCTGAGGGTATCTAAAACTCTGGCATGAAGACTGTGGTCAACATCTCAACAATATGAGTTGAAAACTTGTCTGTGTGGGAGAGAACTTTTTCTGGGGCTGTTTCAAGACTGTGGAGTGAACTCCCTAGGAACTAAGAATCCTCACAACTTTTTCCTCTAAATGCAAGTCACATTTCTTTGACTTTTCCTTCTCTAATATAAACACATAGCAACAGCTATATCTATATTTAATGACCTCCCCCCAAAATTACATAACCTACCAAAACAAGACAACCCACTGCACATTTTTCTCCATGTGGGGAGAGGATGAGAAAACAAACAGCATGTGACAAATGTGTAGTCATGTTGCTGAATAAACTCCTGAAATGTGCTCAGATACTGTGTTGATGAGTGTGCTATAAGAACCGATATAGAATAGAAGGGCTAGAGACAATCTGACTTATGTCTTTGAAAATCTTCTGATATTTCAAATTTGGGTTTAATGGGTGTAGCAGCAGCTACAGTGCCAACTTAAATATTTATTTTCTGTTAAGTCTCCAACCAAACTTTTGCTTTTTTTGGTACATTTTACAAAAAGTGGCTAACTATTATTACTCCCATTGGTAATCATCATCATGACAAATTGTGTTGAGTTCTTTAAGTTTTCAAGTGGGTGGAATACATAATTATATAGGGATTCAACTATAATTTAGTATTAATTAATTTTCACTTATTTTAAAATGTTACAGAATTTTTTTCATTAGGAAATAAGCTTTTCATTTAGAGTTAGTTTTAAATCTGCTTTTTGGTTATAAATAAACTGAATAAAGGCATCTGGGTCTCTCGGTCTAGTCTAGTGATTTTGTGTAATCGGAAAGCCATCTCCAGCTAGTCACTTGATACTGTCAGTTTAGGAGAGGATTCAGCATAAAAATATTAGGGGTATTTCCAGGGCTGGGGCTGTATTATAACAGATGCAAGTATAGTGCCTGTCTGTGCTCGTTCTGACCCCAACTTTGGCCAGCGATAGCACCTGCCTGAACAATCCTATTTACAGAATGAAGAAGAGTTTAATAAAAAATGGGCTGGAATCAACCATTAACAGCTACTACCTTTGGTTCTTCTCCTAGCTTGTCTGTGCGATAAAACTCCAAGTGAATTCAGTGGGAGCATCAAGTTCTTTGTGTCTGCTGAGTTAAAGCATCATTTTGGGAAAGGCAACCTCCATATTAAACGTCTCCACAGTGAGAGAATGACCTTGACACCAGTCAGTATTGTAGCAAGTGGCCAAATATCCACTCTTAGTAGGTTTGCAGGGAGCCCCCATATTTAAAGCCATCTCAGCCTTGGCCATAGCTCCATGTTCAAGGTGATGCACAAACAGCTAGACATTAAGGCCCCGATCCTGCACCACTGAAAACAGCAGTTTCACTATTGAATTAAATGGGCACAGGGCCATGCCCTTACTTCCGGCTTTTGTGTAACTGTGGTCTTGTCTTGCTGACACTTTTTATTTGAGAGTTCAGGCCCATTATAAACATTTAGATCTTGAGGGGAAAAAAATCTCTCATTCTTATTTAACAAAAAGGGAAGGAGTCTGTATTCTACACAGATATGGTCTCTCCTTTGAGGAGCATGTTGCCTTTGATTTCATGCCAATTTTAACTTCTGTATCCTGAGAAAAATATTGTAGTAAGTCAGCAGATTTAACAACTTTGTGTTTTAAGTATAATAAAGTAGAGCGTATACAAAGTGTGGATTTTGGAAAATAACACACTTATGATTTTTAATACAAGTGTTTGATCTGGATATAAACACAAAAAGCGACTCAGAGTGCTGATTCCAGAAAAACCGCAACTCAGTTCAGATGCAGACACGGTGATATTATCAGGGTTAGCTTAATGCCGACTGGCAGCAGGGGGTGCACTTTCAATTCAATAGATGGAGACTAAGCCATGCAATATCCATTAATGCCAGTGGTTAAAGCTTTGTGCATTGTGCACAGTTAGTAATAAAATGCTGCTACCCAGATCTATGAGTTGGCACCTCCCTTACTGCCTGATGAACTGTGGAATCCACCCCACTGAGATCTCTTGTTCCTGAAAGTACATGGCTCTAAGAAGCAGCATTTTTAGCAGTTACATTCAGTACCGGGAAGAACATTTTCCTGATGCTGAAAATTTTATTCAGGTATGTGCTGTGTCAGTAGGGGTAGTAACGTCAGAAACACTGACTAGATCAAAGCTTATGCCTCAGTCACAAAGGATGGGGATAATAAAAATGCTCTGTCCATGGGTCACAAATAGAGGCCTGCTCAGACTTTCTTAAACTTTCATGGGAGTGCCCATGATACACCTAATTGATTCATGATATGAAATATGGAAAGGCCCCCATAAGGTTTTTCTTGTATACACACACACACACACACACACACACACACACACACACACACACACACACACACACACACACACACACACACACCAGTTATGACATAGGAACAGGAATTGCCATCCTAGATCAAACCAATTGCCATCCTAGATCAAACCAATGGGCAGTCTAGCTATGCCATCTCCACAAGTGGCTAGTACCAGATATTTCAGAGAAAGATGTAAAAATTCTACCATGAACACATTTGCAATAATGTAAGTACGGAGGAAATTTTTTCCTAACCCCAGACACTTAAGTGGTTGGCTTACATGTTGTGACATGAAAACTGATATCCCTTATACTTTTTATCTTACGATTACTAAATAGCCAGCAACAGACACAACTGGTTTAAAAAAAAATCACTTTAAAAATTGGGTATAGGTGCAGATAAATGGACTTTTAGCCAACTATTCCAACATGGCACCACAAGTCTAATTTTCATAGTCCATGTGAAAATTTTGGTTGCCCTTATCATTAATGCACACATTAAGGGGGATACTGTCACAGGCTCACCTAATCTTACAGCAGTCAAATTAATATTCAACTCAGGACAGCCCACCCAGGCCTTACATCCCACAAAGTAAACAAAAAACAGTCTTTTATTAGCTCAAAAAGGTGTTGGGACGGCCAGGCTTATTGGGTTCAGACAGTAGGAGATCCTTCCTATGCTGTCCTAGCTTCACCCAGAACTGACCACTGGAAGAAGCAGCCAGCCCTTTATATCTTGCCTGTTGGGCCCTAATGAGCTTCTTCCTGTTCCTAGTCCTTTTAGCCGCTGGAGGATTGATACTCATCCTGGCTGGCCTTTCTAGGAAGCTCCAGGAGGACTACATTTCATCTCCTCTTCACCCCCAAAGGACACCTTCTTTGGGCAGGGAGTGCCAAGACAGCAGGGCCTCCAGCAAGGGGCAGCAAACACCTGGTACCTCCTCACAAATAAACTGTTCTATTTAATTTTTTTATGAGTCCAGCTGCATCATAGCACTCAGTATTTTGCAAATAAACAAAAGATTCTTCAATCTTACAATTTTTGGAAAAAATAGAAGTTTCACAGAAGAACACTGCCTTTTTTTTAATGGCAAGAAATGGAGCAAAAAAAATGTTCAGTACCCAATTTATTGGGTAAAATCATAAAAGTGTATTCACAGACAGCAAAGAAAATAATTCTTAGGTTACAGAAATTTCAGGTAACATATCAAAAATGCTAATCTAGTAACAAAGAAATCAATAGTGCACTGGTTTTAATTTGGGTGTGAATATTTTCCCTCTCCTCTAGCATGGAGTTTTTCTAGTCAAACTCTGTCCTGACAGACAATGGGCTTGTGCCACAGGGACTAGTATTCATGGAATCATAAACACAGCTGGGTTTCTTAATAGTTGTGACATGACATATTGTATGTTTATGCTACACCTGTCTTGTTGCCAAATTCAGAGGCAGGTTCTAGGGTACGTTTACACTGCAATCAAAGGTGTGATGCAGCACGTGCAGACGTAACCAGGTTAGCCTTGATTGATCTACCTTGGTAACAATAGCAGTGAAACTGCAGCAGCACGGGCTAGTCTCTTGAGCACAGTCCCAGGGTCCTGGGTGAGCTTGTACAGCCAGCGCTAGCACTGCCCAAGCTGCTGCAGCTTCATGGCTATTGTTATTTGAGCTGATCAAAGCTAGCTCAGGTATGTCTACCCATGCTGCAATCACACCTCTGATTGCAGTGTAGACATACCCTGAGTGGGTCTAAGTTGGTGTAATTTACCCACTATGGGGGCTAGAAGTTTAAGTTACAACAGCTTAGACTGTTAGATTCATGTACATGACCCTCTGAATTTAGCCCTGTGCGTGTCCTCAGCATAGCTTTGTGAGCAGCACTAAAATCAGCACTGCATTTGGGAGCAGCAGCACCGTAGTGGTTTTTAAAGCCTCAGGAAAAGTGGAGCTTTCCTCAGAAATCACACTTCCAGCAACTATTTTCTGAGGAGAAAAAAGGTAAATTTTTAGAAGACTGTTGGAACAGATGTGCTGGAGAATGACATTAGTCACACAGCTGGTATCTCGGAGTTACAAGCATGTAGAGCATTAAATGGTTTTTCCCATCCCCATGTCTCTCTTAAAAGCACGTTTGTTTGATTTTTACTTTGGGCCTTCTGCATGTAGTTGTGCAACTCTTCACTTGCATTTTAATATATTTGAACATCAGAAAAAAGCCTGCTGTCAACTCCATTGTGGGTTTGACTCACTATATCCTCATGCATCTTTCCGCAACTTTGCTCTTCCTAGTTTAAATCCTGTGCTTTTTATTCATATATACAACTATTGAGGAGAACAATTGTAGAGTAGTCTTTGATATTAGCTAGCCATGGCACTAGAAGGGTCTCTCTGGAACATGAAGCAGAGGTAGCTGACCTGCCTCAATAGACAAACTGAGGTAAGTTACAGCAGCAGCTTCCCTATGAGATGAGATGCAGTCTGCAGCCTGCCAGCTTGCAGAAGAGAAAGTAGCTACATTATTTTTTCCACCTCCCTGTCCAACCCTGTAGAACATTCCACTCACTTCTACAGGCCAGTTGTGACAGCAGATTTGGATCTGGCCTGGTTGTATGATTGATATCCTTCTCTTCAGGGCAGATTCAGGAGAATTAAGGGAGGGGGTGCATGAGACAGCAGCCAGCCCAACCAGTATGTTACTAATCTGAGCCTGGGAGCTACAGAACAAGAAGGGGCTGCCGTCTGTCTGTGCTTCTCCCTGCACTCCACGCAACCATAAAAAGCATCACTAAGTCACATGATGCAGAGGCCAACCTGGCCAGAATAGCAAAAAGGAAAGGCCATAAACAAGTGGCAAAGGAAGAGGAAGAAGCGCTCCCAGGACACTACGGAGGGATGGGCAATGGTATGAGAGAAGGAAGTGTCCCTGGTGCTGAAAGGAGGATAGAACAGTAGAGGAGCAGGAAGGGCTTTCTGACTCTGCGTGGGCCTGTCATGGCAGATGGGGAGGCTGTGGGGAAGAAGAGCCCTCAGGGCAATGTGTAAAGGGAAGTGACCTGAGCAAGTCCCCTCAGAAGCATTAGGTAGGCTACTGGAGAATGAGAAGGAGACAGACAAAAGGGTCTCTTGGCTGCTGGGTGAGGCAGTGGCGAAGGAGGAGGAGGAAAGTTGGGGCTTCTGAGAGGCCAGTGGAAGAGGAGAATGGATTTAATTTAAAATAATTTGACTGATGATTTTGAGGCATCAAGATGCTGAAAGAGGACATTTTAATAACATTTCCTCCCACAATCACCTCTGCAGTCGTATTCCCTGTATGTGGACTTTTAATGACTAAAATTGTTATATCCTCTTCCCCTGAGATATTTGGCAGAACAGAACTTGTATAAAAGACTTTTTCCTCTAGTAAAACGACAGTAGGACACATCTGGAAAGAAATCCTTTCAGTCACAGATGGAGCTCAGCAAATAGTTCACAATGAATAATTTGTTGAGACAAAATTTAATGTTGCCAGTTTGTTCTTTAACAGATCATGAAATTGTGTTATTCAAAATTATTCATGGATATATTCATCAAATGTCTGCAAATGGTGAACAAACAGTTTCTTCAAATATTTGCAATTTGCATTTCATTCTGTGTTGGTGAGTTTCATGAAACGCTTGGTATCCTTTCCATTCCTGATTGGATGGTATATCCACTTAACCAACACATAGCAAATTGTGACCCTGTATGTCCTAGTGGGGGCATGTCTAGAAGATCAATTAATAGTGGAAACTAGCTGGGCATGATGTCAAAGAAGAAACAGAAGAGAATCTAGAGTGCACGGGGTGAGACAACTTACTGAAATGCTGGATGAAGATGAACAAGACAGTTGTTTTAAAACAGATAGGTACTTTTTATGCACCATGCAAGAAAAATCAGTAACTCAAGAGTTACTTCAAGATTAACACAAACTAGCTGACTTCATAGTTGAGTCAGGAGAATCAGTTAATATAATGGATTATCTCAATTTCAAGAAAATAGCTGATAGGGCTTATGTGTATACCTTGCAAAAACCTAGCAAGAGTCTATTCCATGTAAAGGTTTATTTCGAAGTGTGAATTCCAGAAAAGAGAAAGAAGGTGTATATTTAAAATGCAATGTTCTGAGTCACTGAGTACAATCATGGTAATCTATTAGGCTACGAGACAGCGTGGCAATTAGGCCTTAGAAATGCAGTGGCACAAATGGATGCAACCACATACATTATGAAATAAATAAATACACAATTGAAGCACTTGTTCAGGAGATCAGGAACGTAATGATCTTTTTCATAGGTAAATGGAAAGGCAGACAACCAAGCCACAGATGCTGTAAAAAAAGCAGTATTTCCAGTAATATAAACCCAGGCCATGCATCGAAAAGAAATTAGCACAACCAAATGAAGCAAAATATTCTCAGATGGTATCTGGACCTACCCTCTAGGATTCTATCACCCTTACTGGCTGTATTCTACTTAAGTCACACAGTGGGTTAGATTGCCCTGCTGGCAAAGGGAAGTACAAATTACATGCCCCCTGTAGAGGTCTGTCTTCACTGCCAAATTAATTTGGGCTCTTACGTAATTAGGTGTTACCTCTAACCCAGCTGTTGTCCACACACAAAAAAACAGTCTCTCCTGAGCGTGGTGGTACTGCTGTACCTGGGCTACAGGCTTTATACCAGCGGCTATAAGCTAAAGCCCAAGTGTTGCTCACACTCAGGCTGGTAACCTACCCATTTTGCAGTGTTGATTCAGGCTACCCAACCTGAGTGCTGATAGTCTTCCAAAGCCTTCCCACAATTCCCTCCCCCTCCTGTGTGCCCAGAATGATAGACAAGTTCTGCCATAGTTCACTGGGAAGAATCATAGTGTGGCTCAGCTCAATGCAGTGCTAAGACCCAAAGGATATGATCCCAGAAATCCTAGTGCCTCACACATGTAATTACAGCACCAGTGTGGATACAGTTGAGTGGAGACACACGTATGACTTTGCAGTGTGGCCACTCAGATGTTGTTGCTTATCTGAATTAACTCTACAGGGAAGACATACCCTATACATCTGTTGCGGCCCCAGGAGAGGGAAGCTTTAGTTTCCATCATGGGATCAATAGGTGACCTCCTGGCAGATGCTGCAACAGGGAGAAGTTGAATCAATCAGTTTAGGCAGAGTGAATCTTGAAGCAGTTTTCCACACTGCAACTCCCCTCCTCTCTTCCCCAGCTGGAAGAGGCAGTATGAAACTGGCCAAGCAATGATCAAAATCAAGATATATTTCAACATGGGAAGTGCAAAATAATCTATAAAAGGAGAAGCACATAACACTCAAAATTGATTATACATATATATGGTACATGGAGCCCAATTGGTTTCAAAAATGAATCTTAACGAAGCTAGAGCTATGAGAGGATTCCAGATCAATAACTATCTTCTCAAGTCGCATTAGCGATATAAAAGGTTACCATTTGGAACCTGCTCTGCAGCAGAACCTCTCCAAGACAGACAGGCAATACACTTACTTTTTGTGTTATTTTGGCATATGGCAAATGAATAAAAGAGCACAACAGAACCCTGTCATGAGTATGTGACCATTATGTTAAAGCCATACACTAATTCTGAACAATGGGTTTGGGAGAAGAAATTGCTATTCTTTGGGTATCTCTTTTTTCCAGTGAGGCATTTTTTTCAAAACTCTATGAATGTGGGGAAAATTGATTATGTAGCTCTCCTTCTGATAGGCACTAATTTCTGGGCATGGTGAGTTAGTGAGATAGAAGAATAGTTCTTAGTAAATCTAAGTACACCTTTGAGAAACATAACTAAAAAAAGACAGATTAGAGAATGAGAGAGGCATTTCAGAACACTTCAGCTGAGTGAATCTGCAACTATGTCTTATTTTGACCCAACAGCAGAAACAAATAGAGTAAATGCCAGATGGGTGAGGAGCAATCTTAAGGCAGAAAACAAGCAATACCAGGCAGAAAACAAGCAATACCAAGCACAAAATGCTAGTCCCTGCATAAATGAGATGGAGCAGAAATAACGGCAAGTAGCTAAAAGAGTACTAGCTGTATTTGAAGGAATGAACACTTATGAACTTCCTTAAGGAAAATGTTTCTTAGTACTTACAAACTGTCAGGCTATTGTTTCTTCATTTGGAAGGCCAAGGCTAAACAGCCAACAAGAACAGGAAGACAGGGATTGAAATGTCAAGAGTATGATATGCAATAGTACACAAACATAGAAATGATAATACTGCTGCAAATTTTTGTAAACACTCACTATGGCATAACAACTAGCCCTTCCATGACAAGGGGAATAGCTTATTTCAACAACATAGGTTCCTAGGCCCAGCATTTGAGTCAAAGGGCCAAATTCTACCATCCTTACTTAGAATATGTAATAACCCAGTCTGTGAGCACTATCATTGAAACCAATCAGGTCTACTTGTAGACTAAGGGCCTGAACTCACTGACTTCAACAGGGTTTGGATCAGGTCCTGAAGCACTATTCAGTGTGAGCAAGAGTGGCAGAATACACCTCAACATTTACAGATGATTAAACAGGCAACTAAGGACGAGATCCTGCTCCCAGTGAAACCAATGACAGCTCCTATCAGCTTCAATGGGAGCAGGATTGGGCCCAACAGGCGAGTGGGTGTCTAATTTAATTCAGAATTTTAAATATACAAATGGATGGCACTCCTAACAAGAATTCTATAGCACATGCCACAGCATACAAAAAATATTTCACATATTCATAAGGTGTTCTAAAATATACTGGTTGTAGCACACTTCAGTCATCTGGGCAGAATGAAGCCCAAGCAATGATTGTGAGAAAAGGCGTGATTTCCTTAAATGGACAGAGAGATAGAGGAAGTAATAAAATCTTGCAGATTTTGCCTACTGGTTAACCTACAAATAAAATGAGAGACATTAGAGATGTTAATCTTACCAACTACTGTGTTGGAAGAAGGGGTAAAAAATTTCATGGACCAGTCAAATGTGATCACAGTATGTTGATAGAAAGAGATAAGTATTCCAGAATTCCTGTGTTAGAAATAGGATCACTTACATCTGGAAATTCAGTTCTTCCTGTACTGGATAATCTATCCATAACATGTGGGATTATATCTCTATTCAAATCAGGCAATTATTCTCTTTTTTATGGTCAAGACAGCTAAATTTGCAAAAGAAATGGTATTTAGAAACAAAATTCCACTACAAAAGCACTAGAGTTTGTACCTACGAAGCCCATTAGGATCAATGTTTTGTAATGCTGGGTATCTGAACTGAACACACAAAAGGGTGGTATGTACATGCAGAGTGCGTTTGGATAGATAGGCCTGGTGATTTGTGATACAGGATTCCTCTATCAGAGGCTTTTGCAATTACTTTTCTCTCCAGTTAATCCTTTGTTATGTGAAAATATATTATATTATTAATTATTATTATTATAGAAACTCAGCATCTCATTAATTTGAATGATGGTCATTCTTCCAACCTGATAAACAACAAGAGTAATGACAAAATAGCGAACATTTAATTTGCTTAAAAGTGAGAAGACCATTAAAGACCTTATTAAACTGGGATATTAATCTTCAAATGTTTCATATCCTTTATAGTCCATTTACATTTAAAATGATTCCTTAAGAGTTTATTCTTCCTTCTTTAACTCCCCAG
>NW_020664420.1:32628975-32640819 GCF_002925995.2 Terrapene triunguis | reverse complement strand
TTAAAATGATTCCTTAAGAGTTTATTCTTCCTTCTTTAACTCCCCAGTCATGACTCCAAACTAGCAGAGTCTTTCCATATGACCTAGTCCAACACTGAGTTTACACTGTCTCAGAATTTCAGGATTTGCCTTCACAGCGGAGATCAGTGATCTATTTGTCCAGCTATTACCATATGGTACCTGATGTTTCAGAGGAAGATAAAACAAACAATTGTGCATAGTATCCCTAGCCAGTTAGGTGAAAAATCCTTCCTGACCTCAATTAGTAAAATGATAAAATTATCCAGCCCTTTAAGCCCACCACTATTAGCACATACGCCTCTGTATCTCCTAATAGATATGGAAATTAAATCAAATTTTGACCACACAACCATCATGTAATCTACACTTCATTTGCTACACATAAAGGGCAAATCCCTGGCCGCACTAAAATCAATGGGAATCCTGTCATTTTACTTCAGTAGAGCCAGGATTTCATGCAAAGACTTTGACTTTTGATTTGAATGGTGGCCGCTGGCAAAAACCTTCAAAAAAGGCTATAGCATAGCGCACTCTGGTCACTCCTCTTCCCTGCCTCAGACATGGAGCTGAGGAGGGTAACGTAGGAACTGGCTAGACAGGCTCTACTGAAGACTCCTCCACTCTGGGAAAAGTGCAAATGGTGAAGAACAGGGCAGAGGATAGGTCCCACTACATGGAACACTCCCTGCCTGCAATGTGCAGGATCAAGCCTAAACTCTATTGGATAACTTTGTGGGCTCAGCTCTCCACTCTGCCTGAGCATGACTTTCAGGGATTCGGTTCTCAGTACTTTCTGAAATCAGGTTCTTCTAAAGCAGTGGTTCTCAAACTTTTTTTTCGCTGCCCACTTGAAAATTGGTGAGGGTCTCGGCGGACCACTTAATGATCTTTCCGAATGTTGTTTGTACTGTTAGCTAACTATTGTAAAGCTCTTTGGATAAGAGCGCTATATAAAAAAAAAAACCTTAATAAACATTTTTTGTTCTACAAATAAAAGCACACAACTCATATTTTAAATATCCATAGTCTTACCTTTCTAATGCGATGGATGTGCCCTCTCTCCCCTGCTGCGGCAGCCCCCAAGCTGGGGCTGGGAAGGAGGACCGTCTCTCCCCAGCAGCCGCAGTCCCGAAGCTGGGGAAAGGTGCCACTTTCTCTGGTCGCTGCAGCCCTGCACATCCCAAATTCCCCCCATCCCCTCTTCTCACCCCACTGGCCCCTCCCACCTACCCCCTATTCCCCCCAAGGCCACCACCTCATCTTACATGTGCGTCTTCTCCAGGGTCCAGGCACCTAATTAGTGGAGCCATGCCTGCGCGGCTTCACTAATTAGGTGGGTGGCCCTTCATTCTCTTGTGCGCGGCCGCTCAGGTGCACACCTTTAGAGGGAACTATCCGCGGACCACCTGAATGGAGCTCACGGACCACTGATGGTCCATGGACTACAGTTTGAGAACCTCTGTTCTAAAGTGTCTCAAGTTGGGCACCCAAGAAGTGAGGAATTCCAAATCACTTATTGCTTTTGAAAGATCTTCCCTATCTCTTATAATCAGGGCCTAAAATATTTCTCTCAGCTTTGAATGTTATGATTTTGGGGTTAGTAGTTTCCTTTCCTTTTGTACGGAGTAGTTTAGAAAGAAAAAAATATTTCATAGGCCCCAATTCCATATGGGTGGACTCTTACCACCACAGTGGAGCGTCCCTGACTTGCTCCATTGTGCATTTAATTGCAGGACTGGGTCATGGATTTTATCAGAGCTGACATGACAGACCATAGTACTTTGAAAGAGCTGCTGTTCATCATGTAGAATATGCATTTAAGTTTGGTGCACTATGATATAGGCAGCTTTTATATACATTTGGCCTCATTGTCTTCTCATCCTAATGAGACTCAGAAGTTAATCCATTTAAGTCCATGAAGTACTGTAAATAAGATCACAGTCAGGTCCATCATATATAGCAAGGGTGGCCAAAATTACTGACCCTCAATCTTCAGAATACAGAAGAATTTCGAAAGCCGGGGTGTGTCTGCTGGGGCTTGGGGCTTCTGCCCCATGGAAGGCACCTGCCAGGGCTTGGCACTGAAGCCCCAACCCCTGGCAGGAGCGCCCCATGGGGCTGAAGCCCTGAGATTCCCCTCCCCACTGGGCAGAAGCACCTACTCTATCATCCTGCTGCAAGGCAGAGGTCCTGAGCTTCCCCCTCCCCCCAACAGTCTGGTAGGTGGAGAATGGGAGGGAGGACTTAGGGGCTCTGCAAGCCGCACTTTAGCTGTAAAAGAGCCACATGTGGCTCACAAGCCACAGTTTGGCCACCCCGATATATAGCACAAGCTTCCATAAAGTTCAGAGGCCATCATCTTTTCAACTGTGGTAACTTGTTTGGATTTTTAAGTGTGAAGTCACAATATTTACTATGTGGCCACTTTTATTTGTCATTTCTAATTCCCTAACACTTTTCCTATAGTTTCCATTTTTATTGAACATTTTATTTTGGATTATAATTTTTGTTCTTGATTATATGACTATATATACTAAATATTCATCATATAAGTACAATTAAAATGTATAATCCCCAGAGGATGTTTATAACAATTTAAACTACCCTGAATTTAATTAAGGGAGTTAGAGGATTAAAGGCTTAAAATAAAGTTTTAAGGGGTGGCCAATGGGATAAATTTATGTGAACAAAATTATATTTGAGTTTTTATAGGTTTTAGACCAAGAGGAGAAAGGGATTGATAAAAAATAAAGAAGGAGGTATAGCTAAAAATAAAGTCCAAGGTTAAAACACCAATTATACTTACCTTTAGCATGAGTAATTTATGTTAGTCTTTGGAAGTCCAGTTTTGACCAATTATACAGGGGCCTGATTGTAAATCCATTCAAGTCAATGGGAATGTTGTCATTGACTTCAATAGGCTTTAGTTCAAGCACCATGAGCACAACTTCTGTTTAATATACAGGGCCAAATCCCAGACCCACTGAATTCAAAGCCCAAACTAGTAAATCCAAATGGTTTCTGTACATTATTCTTTTTGTGATATAGATTGTCTAATTCTATTGTGAAAACCGTAAATGTTATGCTAAAAACTTTCATTGTGATGCAGATGTTAGAAGTCCATGAATCATAGACTCATGGACGTGACCTCAATATGTCATCTAGTCCAGTGCCCCCACTCAAGGCAGGACTATGTAATAACTAGACCATTCCTGACAGGTGTTTGTCTCACCTGTTCTTAAAAATCGCCAATTAAGGAGATTCCACAACATTCCTAGGCAATTTATTCCAGTGCTTAACCACCCTGACAGTCAGGAAGGTTTTCCTAATGTCCAACCTAAACCTCCCTTGGTGCAATTTAAGCCCATTGCTTCTTATCCTAACCTCAGAGGTGAGCAAGAACAATTTTTCACCCTCCTCCTTGAAATAACCTTTTATGAACTTGAAAACTGTTATGTCCCCTCCCCCGCTGTCTTCTTTTCTCCACACTAAACAGACCCAATTTTTTTTAAACCTTTCCTCTTAGGTCAAGGTCTAGATCTTCAATCATTTTTGTTGCTCTCCTCTAACTTTCTGCAATTTGTTCACATCTTTCCTGAAATGTGGTGCCCAGAACTATACATAATACTCTAGTCTGCACTGATAAGGCCTCAGCTTGAGAGGAAGAATTACTTCTTGTGTCTTGCTTACAACACTCCTGCTAATACATCCCAGAATGATGTTTGCTCCTTTTGCAACAGTGTTTCATTGTTGACTCATATTTACCTTGCGGTCCACTATAACCCCCGATCCTTTTCTGCAGTACTCCTTCCTAGGCAGCCATTTCCCATTTTGTATGTGTGCAATTGATTGTTCCTTCCTAAGCAGAGTACTTTGCATTTGTCCTTATTGAATTTCATCCTATTTACTTCAGACCATTTCTCCAGTTTGTCCAGATCATTTTGAATTCTAATCCTATCCTCCAAAGCACTTGCACTCCCTCCCAGCTTGGTATTGTCTGCAAACTTTAAGTATACCCTATGCCATTATAAATCATCGATGAAGATATTGAACAGAACTGGACGTAGGACCAATCCCTGCAGGACCCCATCCCTGCAGGACCCCACTTGATATGCCCTTCCGGCTCGGTTGTGAACCACTGATAACTACTCTCTGGGAATGGTTTTCCAAACAGTTATGCATCCACCTTATAGTAGCTCCATCTAGGAATGTGCACTTCTGTACAGAGAAGACACACTGGGGGTATGTTTACACCACCAGATAAGTCTGGACTCAGGCTTGAGCCCAACCCCCCACTTCTGTCTATACACACATCTGTCAGATTTGGGCTCACATCTAGGGTCCCAGGATGCTGTTGAGGTGGAGGGTCCAAACCCGAGTCAAGCTGGGATCCAGGGTTCAAGCCTTATTGCTTTGCATTGTAGATGTAGTGCCCACCCCCACAAACTCAGGGACTGGGAGTTTGCCAAAAGTATCCCATGGGCCAACTTCCTTTAGCCTCTCTATCCCAAGAATCTCCCATTGACTTCAGTGAAAATGGAAGCAACTCCACCCCCCGGTGTCCTGCAGCAGCTCAGTGAGTCAGCATTAAACCCTTCCATTTCTTCTGACCACCGAGGTGCAAACACAACACCAGAGAGCTGTCTGTGTTTGCAATGGAGACTGAACAGAAGCAGCCTTTTGCAAAGCATGCTGCTTCATAGTCACAGGAGCACAGCCAGATTTTGGTAAATCTCTTCTGAGGCCAGCAAATCAGTGGACTTTAATAAGAGTACCAGGAATGATCATGCATCCCACAAATAGCAAAGCAGCGGGAAACGTTACAAATTTACTGGACAGGTGACCAGAGCAGAGAGCAAATGAAGCAGCTCAAGACGGAGCACAAGAAAACCAGGGACCACAACCACACCTTGCCATCATCATGCTTATTTTATGAGGAGTTTGACTAGCTGCTGGAGCTTGTGCTGAGAGCGGAGCCAATGGTGGTGCATGATGATCTGGTCAGTTGGGATGGCAACCTGCTGGTCCCAGAATCCCACATGGGAACCAGCAGCAGGCACCAAGTTAGGACAGTGAAGTCACTCTGTTACTGAAGCCAAACCGAGAGGCTGTACTTGAAAGAGGTTTTTGATGCCTCCCTTGAGGAAAAGCAGATGACACAGAAGGGACAGAAGTCTCCCCTCAGTTCAGTAAATTTCTGGCTCCATTTTAATGTTTAATACAGTAATGGGAGGGATTTCCATTTTATGAGCCAAGGCAAAAGTAAAAAAGTCCCAGCAAGCAGTGTGTATCCACTAGTGGTGGATTATATCCCAGTAGCTTGGCTCCTTCCTTTCACCACCCCCCACCACATGCAGTTCAAAAACAGGAGCCAGGAAATGCAAACAGTAAACACACCTTGAAAGTGAATTTTCCTTTCAGAAGGCAGATTTTTGTGATGGCATTCCTGTTTCTTAAAAATAACCTGACATTGCTGTGCCCGTAAGTATGCCACTCTAACCACTCACTGGTGTAACAAGGCACCTAGACACAGGGGGAGATGGAAGTGTTTTCCATTTACAAATCTAGTCCATTTCAGTTAGAAGGTGGCTGTAGGTGATGAAATCATTTGTCCCAAATTCAACTTTTTCCAAAAAAATTTCCAGAAGGGTGGCACAGGGTGGGGGGAGGGTGGGTAAGGAGGAGGTCTATGGAGTTGTGTGTGTTTGCATACATGCAGCCATAACAGGCTAAGCCATATGGAAGCTAATGCATCATCCTGTTGATTCACTCATGAATTCTGACCCAATTCCCAGGTCCTGATAGCTGCAAAATCTGCTAGAAGCAGCAACTCTAGATAGGTAGTCACATTTCAGGGAAGGGCTGAATTGTATTTTGCAGGGCCACCTTGGTAACTCACCAGTGCCCTCCACTTGTAGATATGCTGTTCAGTCATTATGTGTTTGATTACTTTGGTTGCACACACTGCCAGTTTCCCAGTGGCAGCTTGGAATAACATCTCCAACTAGAGACCACAAGAACTGTTATGTCCTCCAAAGTATGGAAGGCCTGAAGTGCTAGAAAAAGCTTGTGTAGCATGGCCACTGATGGCATCCTCCTAAACCCAAGTAGTCCTGCAATTCTCAGAAAACTAAAAATATCTTTGAATTTTTAAACTTGCCCTTGTCTCTGCACTTTTTGCTACAATTAACCAGATTGTGTCCAGAGAGCTTCTGTTATCTGAAGTATCCCTCACAAGATATTGAAGTAACCTTGTGTCCTTGAAATTCCACAAGGATTTTTTCTGTGTTCCTGCACTGAGCTATTTGAGACATTAGCTCTGTGTCTTGTCCTATTCCAGGCCTCTTGACTGCTACTGGCTGCAGTACCTCTACAGCACACGCGCGCACACACACACACACACACACCTTGGCCAACATACCTTCTTGGACCATTCCAAGAGGAAGCATTTCCATGATGAACTTATAGTTGAATTCTGGACATGGCCAATAAGCAGGTCCAGTATCAAAGAGGGACTTCTGGCTAGAGGAAAGGCATGGTAAGAGATAAGAAAAGCTGGGCAGACTGCCTAAGCCTGAGGACAGGGTTTCTGTGCAGGAGCAAGCACTTGCTTTGCCATTCTTGGAACAGGGACTGTAGCTAAGGGAGGAGGACAGAGCTCAGCAGAAAGAGCCGAGCTGCTGCTATCACTAATGATAGCAAGAGTATTGGCTCCTGCTGCATCACTCACACCATGGCCTGAGTCCCCTGCACATTACCCTGTGATGCAGTCCAGAAACAGACTAAAAAATTCCATGGCTGGGTGGCCCATGTAATCGGGTTCCATGAGTGGCTAGGCAGGGCAACCATGTCCCATGCAGTCTTCTATATTGACCCCCTCCCCTCATGCCAAGTCCACAGCAAAAGGGGGAAAGAACAGTAGGCCAGGGGACATGCTACGGTAGGGAGTTTGTCTTGTACATGGTTTCACTGTTTGCACTTGTTCATGCACCTTTTATATATATATATATATATATATATTTATATTTATATTTATATTTATATTTATATATTTTCCCCCAGCAAGATTCTTACAGATGTGGTAATAATGTATGTTTACTATACATATTTGATGAAATAAAATTTTTTATTTCTAAATTTGATTGTATGAAGTGATGCAGTGGTAACAATGTGTATTTAAAGCAATAAAGATGAACATGGTCAGGGACAATTGAGAATTAATATACAAATACTATTCCTCAATAATTATCTATACCAATACATTCTTCAATCACTTTCTTACATAAAACCATTCTGCGATTCCCCTTCCCCCATTTCATAATGGGTCATGTCATTCATAAGTACACTGCATGGCAATTAACTCCCCCACTCCCCAAGAGCATAATCAATCAGCCCCCATACACCACCCACAAGTACATTCATAGGGATACTATTCCCCTTCTTCCATTGGGCTATACAAGCATAATGTGGGAGCATGAAGCATCCCTGACTTCTGTTGTGTGGGTGCATCCAGCTCCAGTTGTGGTAGGTATACTTTCTGGCTGAGTGTACCGATCCAACGGTCCTTGGCTTTCATAGGTCCATTCATGGGGAAATGGCTCAACTGTGGTTCACAAAGCTTGTGAAGAGCACAGTAAGCCACAGTGATACAGATGGTCATGATATCTGTCTTATTGCAATTGATTTTCAGTCCAATTGGTTGGCTGAATGCGTTGAGTCGAGTTGTTTTTTCTTGTATATGGTGTTGGGTATGTGATAGGAGAGCGAGATCATCTGTGAAGTCCAGGTCTTCAAGGGATGAGAAGGATGTCCATTTAATGCCTCTTGGCATGTCTTCTGTTGTATGCTGCATTACGCAGTCGATGGCAATGTTGAAGAGGATTGCAGACACACCTCTGACATTCTCCTGTTTCAACTTCAAAATTGATCAACACTGCATGTAAAGTTGAAATAAAAGCTTTTGATGATGTTGATTATACGGAGAGGGATTCTATATGCCCGCAGAATGTGCCATAGTCTGGTCCTGTGAATGCTATCTAAAGCATTCTTAAAGTCTATGAAGTTTATGTAGAGTTGCCATTGCCATTCTAAGTTTTGTTCTATTAGGTTTCGTAGAGTGATGATCTGGTCTGTGCATCCACGCCCTTTCCGAAAGCCGGCTTGCTCTTTTCTGAGAACGCTATCAACTGCCTCTGATATATGCTGGACTATGATCTTGCACAATACTTTGCTTGGCACAGATAAAAGTGTGATACCACGCCAGTTACTACCAAAGAAAGGAACTCTCTGATTGTATATTCACTATAACCCCATTGGTCAACTCATCTGGCACTTGAGATGTGGTATAAAAGGTTTTATTGGCACTTGTCTGCGATGACCCACATAACTCACAAGCGGAAAAAACTGGTCATCACAAACTCATACATAAGATATTCTTTGAACCACATTGAAATACCATGCATTGTTTCTCTAATATTATGTATGTACACATACCACACACACACACTATGCATTATTTAACCCTTGTCTGTTTATAACTTTAATAACGAATGAATTTTTTTAAGTGATTGCATTAAGTAACCTCCATATAGAACTACATTTTAAAATAGGAAACTTGGCCTTGTAGCTGCCCCTTTTTGGCTTGATACATGTTTCTGGTCAAGTCAGTGGCAAAACTCTCATGTAATCTAGTGAAAGCAGAATTGGGCCCTCACAAGATACACAATTTCATTTAATTCTTTGCCTTTGTCAATTACACCTCTCTGCTGCCTGTAAATTTCTAGTGTTGCAGCTTCTTCCATTAGCAGCATTCACACACACGTTTTACCCAAGTGACATGATTCAAACTGCTCACACTCTTTAGTGTGAAAGTTTACAGACACACATTTCCTACCTGACTACAGAATGTGGTCCTTGATTTTTTCCAACAAAACTATATTTGAGTCAAAGGGCAATTTCCGGAGCTTAGTACAGTATCAAATGATGGCCTAGCAGTTTTCATGCATTCACTCTAGTGCTCCCAGAAGGGCTCTGAGACAGGAACTCATGTTAAGCTGCTTTATTGAAAGACCTGGGGGGGGGAGGGGGAGGGAGAATACAGCAGACAAAACAGCCACAGGTCTAAGCAAAATGTGTCATAAGCCCCTTAAGACTGTAGCAGGAGGTCATCAGTAGACTTTACCTACATTAGAACTTACTGTACAAGCCTAATGACTTTCCAGCTGTGCTAATGCTGCTGCCTACTGCCACATCCAGCTGCAGATGTACTTAAAGATCACTAAATACTTAAAGAATAATATATTCAGAATACTCCCTATATAAAATTAGGTACCACTTAGGTTTCGTGCAACAAATGATTTAAATTAATGCAGCTTTTGGTATTCACATATTTGCACTTTTCTCCCAGTCTATAAATTAATTCTATTTGTCCTAACAGAAAGTTTAAGCAATATCATAGTTAACTTTTTTTTTGGTAAAACACGTATCCTGTCATATGGAAGATTTTAAAAGTTAGGTTAAAATCATATTATTCAGATGGGAATTATAAATCTTTAAGGTAACTGTCAATTGAGATCAGAAAGGAGTAAGGAAAAGTTGTGTCTATTACATACAGTAGAGGTATATGAGTTAGGGGTCTATTGATCCTCCCTTTACTGCAAGTATGAAATCTCCTGTATATTTGATGGGATTGATGTGCTTCACCAAGGAAAGAACAGTCCTTTTAGAATGTTGCCTTAAAATAACTTACGAAGGGCCTGATCCTGCAAAGGGCTAAGTGTCCTTGATTCCTACTGACTTTAGAAGTCAATGCTCAATTCATTGGCTTCAATCAGCTTGAATTAAGGGTGCTCAGCACCTTGCAGAAAGTGCTTAGGCTCTTGCATGATCAAGAGCTTTGGGAGAAAGGTTTCTATATTGGGGCTTTGACTATTTTTTCTGGAAGGAGAATTTAAGTGGGCATGGTCAAGTGGGCACAGGTCATGCCCCAGTTTACTGTTTGTGGTTGGGGATTACCTTAGGAAGTTCTACACATCCCCTTTGTTTGTTAAAATGGTTTAACATCCCTCTTTGTTTGTGTTTGTTTCTATGAAGAGAGTTTCCAAAAATATTTTTACATCAAAATATGGACAAATTACATTTGAGCAGGATAAAAGCTGTGATGCAAGCCAATCATCAAACCAAACCAGGAAATTCAGAGCTAAGTGTGATCCTATAATTAACTCCCATAGCTGTGAGAAAACAAATCAACACACTGATGTAAATCATAGCCCTAATTCTGCACCCATCAGCTTCAGAAGGGGCAAGATTGGACCTAAAGGGCTACTCACAATAGTGCTGTGCATCTGTCAGTCTCACGAAGTAAATGGGAACCATGGGGCTCAGCATCAGGTCATATTTTTGCTCATAATATTGATTAAAGTAGTATTCAAGTAAAGTAGAATAAAGTAGAATTCAAGTTTTAGTGTGACTTCCAGTTTCACACTGGATACCGGGTTTTTTGGGCTATTAAGACATTCTGGGTCAACTCCTGTAATCCTTACTCAGTTTCCACCTAGTCTCTACCCAGGGAAACAACTACTGATTTCACTGGTTGCCTAATAAGGACAGTGTGAAACAAACAGCTCAGGATCTGGCTGTGAACCCAGGCAATATTTCAGGTAACTGGTTTCATAATTATAATATAAAGCAATGTTCCTTCATTTTATTCTTTAGAATATATCCTTAGGGCCTGATTCTACATTACCTTGCACTATGTGTGGTAATTCACCCTGGTACAAAGTGAGGGCACAGTGCTACCATTCTGACTTGGCAGCTTTTTACACATTTGTGCGGATGCAAATAACTAGCATGATGCAGAGCAATGGAGAATCAGGCCTGCAGTTGTTATGAAGAACACACTGGTCATAGAATAATCTGTCAAAGTTGTTATAAATAAAACTATTTCCAAAGTATTTCATTGCTGGGGAAATTTTGTTCCTATCATACATGGTTGTTCTGTGATTTGATTAACCTGGATTTGCCTATGAAAAGGTTTGAGCTAGCTAAAAGAGGTTAAGGATCGTCTGTCAAATGGGTAATATTAGTTACTATGTCAAATTAAAAGGACTATTTTGATCATTTTTTACTAAAAGCAGAGTTGATATGAATTTTCTGTGTACCCTCTTGTTCACTTTCTTTCTGGTTCACTGTAAAGTTGTTTTAGAGTTTTTGAACAAGTGTATCATCCTTTGGAGGACACATGTATATAATTCAAAGCCCACACAGGGGCCCAATCTATTGAGAATTAGGAGTTTTTCAGAGAACGCACCCTCAGACCTGTTATAATAATTGGACCTCCAAATTTACCCTATGTTAATAAGTTTTTACAATAACCTAGAACAAGAAATCTTAATGAAAAGTCACTCAAGTTGCTTTCAATAATAAATGTTCTAAACAGGTGCAAAAATGTCAGACAGAAAAAAATAAGTTGCTCCCAACAACAAAAAAGAGCCACATTAATGTAATTCAAAGACTATTTTGAAATCATGCTTGGTAGAAACAGAAAATACAAGAAATTGGAAATTAATAATAGAAATTGGTATGGTGTCTATTAGGCCTAATTGGTGAACAAAATACTAAAAGGAAAATGGGCTATTCCACCCATCTCTTCCTTTTTGGATCCTTTAAAAAGAAAAGGATTTTGTGGGAAATTAAAAAAAAAAAAAGATAGGAAAACAAGAGAACAGATGAAGGCTACTAAAGTTACCTTTACCATCATGGCTGCCATGCCTACCATCTCCTAGGACCCCAGGCCTTCATCATCCAAAAAAAAAAAAAAAAAAA
>NW_020664420.1:32558809-32628875 GCF_002925995.2 Terrapene triunguis | reverse complement strand
AAAAAAAAAAAAATCCTAACTAGACTATGCCAAATAAAGGACCTAGATACCACTACTACCTCTACCAGCACCAGCTAAATCCTAAACACAGCCTAAAAGAAATGAAATCAAACTGCAGCAGCAGCAGCAACCACTCCAGTTCATTTATATTAAATTTCTTTTCCCCAAAAGAACCAACATACGTGAGAGCAGAATCAGGGCACGCATGTCAAAAATACACTAGATAAATCACAAATGGAAAACATAAGCCTGTTGCAGATTCAGGAACTCGGGCTCATGCAGTTCAGAGGCTCGCAGATATTTTTGATCAGGTCCTAAATGTTGTTTGCTTGACATATTGTAACCCACTGTCAGCAATGTGTAACATGTTTAGGATTTTTTTTTTGCAAAGGCTCACAGATCCTGCATTAATAAAAAGCAAATGCCCAGGAAAAAAATACTGCTCCTGAAACTTGAGCACCAGACATTTGGAAAATTCTTAAAAGAAAGAATATCAGGCCAAAGTTCCTGCTCCAGAACAAGGTCCTGTGCCAGATTCTGCTCCTACATGGCTGTGAGTCTAGAGTACCTCCATGATTTACAGGAGACCATGAAGCTCTGGCCCGCAGTATTCTACCTTAGAATTTTTTTGGTCTTGTGCGGCTGTAATGAACATGTGGCCTGACTCTCCTGTTTTATGCCCATATGGTTCCACTGACTTAAGTCGAGTCAGTCACATTGGCCAAAGACTGATGTAACATGGTGAGAAACAGGCTCATAGAACTGCAACAATTCCAACCATCAGATCTCAGGAAAAGGTACAGTCTTCAGGCTTTTCCTCAGTCAAGCATTTCCTCAATTCCTTTGTTTGGCTGAGTCTAGAATCTCCCAGTTTCTGAGTCCTCTCAAGTCTAAACCATAGATACTTCAGTCACTTTATGCACTCTACATGCAAACTAAAGGGTTGCTTAACAGTCCTCTCTTACAGGTCCTCCTTGGTTCATGCAATTTTTCTTTCAAGCTCATATGTGCAGAAATGTTCTTTATTTCAGCTTTGTTTAATTACATGAACTTTGAAGCAGAGAAAGAACTCAAACCATTTTGAAGGCTCATATAAACCATATATAGCAGTTACATCACAATCATAATAACCTGAAACCACATGAAAAAGTGTTTCCACTTCTATTAACCCACAGCAAAATTACTTCTCATTGGGTCACTGGATGGCAATCTCATAGTCTCTGCTACATTGAATATCAACATCACTTTTGTTATTTTCCATTCATAAAAAAGTAGGGCCAGATTCCACCTCCCACTTATATGGGTGTACAATAGGGTTGAGGGGAACATGAAAAGCTTCTTCTTGCATGGCCAATATATGGGCTAGGCAGAATCACAGTCTGCCAATGGGGTCAGGGACTGTACAGGAAGAGGCAGGGCTCCCCATCATGGAGCAGGACCAACATGTAGCCAGCAGGCTGCATCCCATGAAGAGAGGTGGCATAGGGCATGTTCTTCTGCATGCTGGGGCATTATGGGGCTACCCCTATTAGAACTGGTCAAAATTTGTTTTTTTTCCTGCAAAAAACATAAATAAATAAAATAAAAAATACATAATTTTTTTGACTTTTCATTGAAAACCTCACAAAAACCAAACATTTCAGCTGAAAATTGCCAATCCTGACCCCCAAATTCTTTTTAGAGACAATATTTTTGGTTTTACCAAAAAATCCTGAAAGTTTGAGGAAAACAGATCCTTCCTGATAATATTTTTGTTCTGTTACAATCCCAGTTTTCCACAAAAAAAGTTGGATTGAAAATTGTGGACCAGCCCTACCCCTTGCTTCTTAACTAGCACATAATTGTACCATTGGCCAAGCAAACATTTATTTTTTTCCACTTCTAGTTTGTGACATAGTGCTAAGAGTTGCACCAAATAGGTGTATAAGATTTCCCCTATGTATAGAACCAAAATACTAGGGACACAAATTGCATTTTTAATCTTGTTTTGATGTGATGCAGTGCTTACCTACATAGCAACCTATATGTACCTGATATATTGGGTCAGAACACAAACTCAATTTTCTTCAAAAAGTCATTGTCATGGGATGCTCCACTTACCACTGGTCTGGCGCCTCCTCTTGGTCACTCTGGGGATTGGCTCTCAAGGTAGACACTCCCTTCCATACTGTCATTCTGACTCTCCCTGTGGCCTGCAGCTCCTCCCTCACTCCAGAACCCTCAGCTTTTCTTCATGTCTTAGCTCTCCAGCTAGGTCACTCAGAGTTCCCCCTTCTGGGGTACAGTCCATCAGCAATCCTAGGCAGACTTCCCATTCACTACCTCAGGTCTACAACACACCCTCAGTGGCTGGTACAGGAACCCAGGCCCACCCTCTTCTCCAGGTTCCAGTCCATGGACTTTCAGCTCAGCAGTTCTGGGCTTCCTCTCTGCTTCTTCCCTGCACTGCTTCCTACCACACTGGTTTTCTCTTTGGGAGTACCAGCTCCAAGAACCCTCCTCCCTCTTCTCAGGGAGGGAGGGAATGACTGCTACTGCTGCTGCTGCCTCTCCAGCAGCTCCCAAACACATGTCCTTCTTCCTAAAGAGCAATTGCCCTTTCACAGCCACCAAGTCTGTAGCCTGCTATCTGGTTTATAGGCCCCACCTTGTTCCTGCACAGGTGAACCGCCCTCTAATTAGCTGCCTAATTAGTCTAAAGCTCCCCCCTTTGCAGCCTAATTAGCTGATTGGGATAAATAGAGCCACATTCTGCTCTCACTTAAACCTGTGCATTGACTCCAAAGAAGTTGCATAAGAGCAAAATTTAGCCCCTGTTGTCTCAAGGAGTAATAGAGAGAGGTGCATCTGAAAAGGTTTACAGCTTCAGAAATTATCCCAAATCTTGAATGCTTTGTGAAAAGACATATGAATATCTTGGGTCTGCAAATGTGAGCTGGAAGTTTCATCAGAATTGGCTCATACTTAAAACTTCTGGTTGGACCAGAACTCAGATGTGCAGAGAAGTTTCAGGAGTAAAATATAAAGAAAATATGTTGATGAATTTTTTTTTTTTGAGATTCAGAAAGGAGGGGTGAGTTTTGAGCTGGTCGGGATGATGTTTTTTCTCATTTGACTCTAATATTTATTTTGCAGAGAGCCAGAAAATAATGTGCATAGCATGAAATTGTGGTTTTGGGGGGAAGCTGAAACCTCAATCACTCAAATTGTGATTGTTTTAGGGCTGGTCCACACTAAGCCCCCAGTTTGAACTAAGATACGCAACTTCAGCTACGTGAATAACATAGCTGAAGTCGAAGTATCTAGTTCGAACTTAAAGGTACTTACCATGGGTCCACACGCGGCAGGCAGGCTCCCCCGTCGACTCCGCCTACTCCTCTCGCGGAGCAGGATTACCGGTGTCGACGGCGAGCACTTCCGGGATCGATTTATCGTGTCTAGACAAGACGTGATAAATTGATCCCAGAAGATCGATTGCTTGCCGCCAAACCAGCGGGTAAGTATAGACGTACCCTTAGAATAAAACTGTTGTGTTGGAGGAGCCTGCTGACCTTTTTGCCTTGAGGGTCAGTGTCACCATTATTATAATTATTAATTATTGTTATTTGTGTAGTGACCCCTTTGTGACAGGCACTATACAAAACACAGAACAAAAAGATAGTCCCTGTCCCACAGAGCTCTGTAATGTGATCACAGGGAGTGGGACAGAAAAATGAATTGGAAAAATAGCAGCCCAGAATGGTGGGTTGGATGAAGGCACCATGGTTACCACTCTGATGTACCAAGTTTCTGAATTTCCCTTACTGGGAAGGTGAGAGCCTCTTTAATACACAACCTAGTGAGGGCCATGTGGGCGAAGTAAAGCCCATTTTAGCCGCCTGGGGTGCCAACACCAACACCACTATAATCTGTGCTTTTCAGAGGTTAGTAATCACTCAGTAATAACTTTTAGTGTGGGAGAAAGTTGGTTAGTTAGCTTCTCAGTTTTACTTTCTAAACTGAACACTGAAAAGCAGCCAATTGTGCCTTCCATCAAACAAACAAACAAACAAACAAAAAGGTCTATCTAAAAAAATGCAAGCCAGCAGGAAGCCTGACATAGTAGAACAGAAAGAAAAGTTCCACCAGGCTGTCATTCCACTTGTCAGTCTGGTTGATACATGGTGACAGAGGTAGGAACAGAGAGCCAGATTTTCAACTGGTGTAAATTAGTATCATTCTATTGATTTGAATAGAGCTACATCAATTCATACCAGCTGAGGCTCCTGCCCTCAGAATGAAAAAGTCTATTTTTTCTTCCTGACTAGTGTTTTTAATTGCAGGTACGTTGGCCTTGCTTCTCCCTCCGAGTAGCAGGAGAATGTTTGTTGTGGGTCTAGATGACTCATTTATCTCCACTGCTGATGGAAGCCATAGTTCCTGGTGTAAATCCGTAATGCATATGTGTACGTGTCAAAGTCTGCTAGGTTATAAGAAGACAATTTGAGTTGATAAAGTAAACAGTTTGCAAAACCTGTGAATCAGTACAGGTCAATGCAGTTCCAGTAATTATTCTAGTTCTGCGCATCATCATGAGTGCCTTTGGATTTTAATATAGACTAAAAAACACCCCCAAAGGAAAGAACACTGCTGCTTAGCCAAAGCAAAACTTTAGCAATTCTGCTGTGGTTATGCTCCTGGAAGATCTTAATGCAATTAAAGCTCCTTCATTCTCAGTAATGGAATAGCCTGCAGTTTGGAAAGCAGCTGCTTGTTCTGAATGAAGGAGTGTGGCAGACATTCATCAACGTGTCAGACTTTAGTGAATGATACAGAGCCAGATTCCACTTTCAAGATTTGTTTGACTGGGAGCAGAAGGTGCTTGGTACCATTCAGGATCAGGCCCTAGATCAGCCCGGGCTATGTAATTTCCCTGCTATGTTTTCAGTCTCTTACAGATGGCTGACAGACTGGCCAAAAAAAAAAAAAAAAAAAAAACACCAACCCTGAGCTGGTGTTTTCATTGGAGCTATTGAGTAACAGATGCACATTTGTCAGCAAACCACTCTTTTGAATAATTTCTAAACATTAAAACAGCGACACTGAAAATAATAAAAAAAAGAACTCAGCCCCTACATAGCTTAAGCCTGCTCTAAAATAGATGAAAAAGCCCTTTCTTGGGCTTCAGTGTAGCAACAATGCAGTTGAGGCCAACATTGTCAAATCTGGGGCTGGGATTTTCAAAGGACCCTAAGGGAGCAAGACACCCAACCCCCATTACATTTGTGTGTTTTGGACTAACTCCCTTATTGCCTTTGAAAATCCCAGCTTGGGTGCCGAACGTTAGGCTCCTAAATCCTTAGACTTTAGAGTACGGTTACACATCTCAAGTTCCCAAACAGAGGACACTGACAGTGGGAGGGGAAGCTGCAGGAAGAGGGGGTACAGTTTCTATGGCAATACCATACCATGTCACCCATACTGCTGGCAGTGGTGCTGCTTTCACAGTTGGGTGCCTAGCTAGCGGCTACTGCACTCCGGCCACCCAGCTCTGAAGGCAAGGGGAAAAAAATGAGCAAGGAAAAAAAAAAAATCACAGACGTGTTTGAATTTCAAAAATCCACCCGATGGAGATCGGAGCACCAAAAGGAGGTCAAGACCTGGATATATGGTAACGCTAACATAGAGGATTGACCTGATTTTTAAGACGTATGGATCACAACCCCCTTCCCTGTGGAAATCTCTGGGAGCTACAGGTGCTCAGTACCTTTTGGAAAAATCACTTCTTGTATTTCGGAATGTGAATATAGATTTAGGAGCTGGATTTTAGTCACCCAAGTTTGAAAATTGTGGCCTTCATCTATGGGTGACCTCCCAAAATGTTTACCCTTTACCCTTGTGATTAGACTGAAATATCTGAAAGCACCCTCCGTCACTCCATTTCATCTGTCTCCTGCTCGGCAGTGCTGCCTACCCTCCCTAACCCTACACTATCGCAAGGATCTTGAGTCTCAAGCAGTCTCCCTATGGCCCCAGTGGTGGTGCACAGCCCATCTGCCTTTTGCATCCACTTCTGGGCAAATTGTAGCATGCAATGTAGTAAGAATCATGCTGTCTGCGATGAACACAGGAGGACTACAGACAGCTTTACACAATTGCTTGTGCTTTTGCCTATTTTTTGTTAGCAACTGCTGCATCCTTTGCTGCCTTTAGGAAATCTCGTGGCTATCAAGCATTCAATCAAGCCTGGTCTCCCTTCACTTGAATCTCCTGAAGCGAGCTGAACACTGGGAATTGCAAAATTCAGTCCTTTTCTTTCCCACCCGGCAGAACATTGTTTCAGGCTCCATATTAAAATGCATAAAACTGTTCTAACCAAACCCTTTGTACACATCACTCGGAGGTCAGTGCCTCTTTATGTGAGCATTATTGTGTTTACTGGCCCTTGCATAACAATGTCAGTTTCTGAGGGTTAGTAAATAGAGAAATCATGCAGTAGGTTGTCAAGTTCTTCTGCACTGCTGCACACTTTAACATGCTATGCTTACTCCTCTCCCATTTTGCCCATAAACTACTGTCTGTTTGCAAACCTCTGTCTCCTCCTAATTTATCTGCTTTCTCTGCCTGACTCATTCAGTGATGTCCTAATCCAACACCGTTGCTAGAACAATCATTTCTGGGTTAGTCAATGTCACAGGCACAGTACTGAAGGCACCAAGGAGGAGAAACCATCAAAAGCAAAAGGAAACATATGCCTCTATATGCTAATAACTTGCTAAGCAGCAATGAAAAGAAAGTACGTCTATAAAGGTAATTTCAGGCCAGATTTCCAGGATGGCTTGAGCATAAAAAAGTGTGTGTGCATGTGTGTGACACTAATGTCATACAACTACTGCACTTTCACATGCAAGTTAGGCATCTAAGTGCACATGCAATTATATATCAGAGGGGTAGCCGTGTTAGTCTGGATCTGTAAAAAGCAACAGAGAGTCGCATGCATCTGACGAAGTGGGCATTCACCCACGAAAGCTTATGCTCCAATACATCTGTTAGTCTTAAAGGTGCCACAGGACTCTCTGTTGCTTTTTACACAATTATATGTATACTCTTGTGAACATTTAACCCTATACAACAGGTTATTGATGTGTTAGGACAACGATATAGTGTCACCTGAGCATGGCAGGTGCTTTGTAACTCATGGCTTTGTGAGCACTGGTAAATGATTCCTGTACTCACAGCCCAGGGAGTTCCATGTCTCCAGACCTTATGCAAAAGAGGCACCTTGCACCCAGCATTTGTATACCAAGAGGAGAACAGGCCCCCTAAGCCTTGTTGTAAATATAGATGTAAATATTTTAATTGGCTTCAGAAATGCCCTTCATCACTTGTTTGCCTCTTGGAACTGCTTGGAAAGTAACGTTGTCAGAGATCAGCATGTTGACTGAGCTGATAACGCCTTTAATCTAGACTTGCCGCACAGATCTGCCAAGTGGTAAAGGCAGCCAATATTGACAGAAGAAAGATTCACTGTCGTCAGCCTCAAGAGTACTGAATAATTTCCCCCCACCATTACTGCAGCATTGTCTGAACTGAAGGCTGCAAGGTTGCTCAACTTGTATGTCAATTGTCTTCAGTAAGTCCATCAAGGAATCAAATATAGCTTGCACTGTTCCAATAGACTTCGGGGTATTTCCAGAAAATACATCCATGGCTCATTCTTCACAAGGAAAAAAAAATCTGTCCATATAGTTGTTTTGTTCCTTATGTACATATAAAAATAATTTAATTTGGTATGCAGCAAACACATCTTTTTGGTAGAAAGCCATGCAAATGGATTTTGTGCTCTACAGCTTAGATTCTTCACAGTTTTGGGGTCTGCACAATACTTTTTCATAAATATCTCTGTGAGCTCTGTGGGGAAATGAAAGTTTATGTTCCAGCAACAAGGCTTAACAAATGTGTCTGCTTCCACAAAGGTTGCAATATAATGCATAAATGTGAGTCTACTTCTTGGTAATGTGACTTGCGTGGGTAATGCTGCATTTCAGTGAAGTCTGTCCATCGTGGCTCAATGTAAAATCTTTGGCATGACAATAATATTTTACAGGATATTTGCTTTTCATCTAGAATAATCCCAAAGGTTTAAATGCCACAACCTTCATTGCCATGGCACTGACCTTCTCTGCTTCAGCTATAGTAATGAAGTAGTAGACAGTTACCCATTATGACCAACCCACAGAAGGACAGAGGACACACACTTTGTTAGCTGGTTACGTAACTATTTGTGGAAATACCCTGGAATGTTGGGTATCAGGATTCCTGAGTCTAGCAGCTGAGAGGCGGATAATGGTTAGAGACAACATAGCCAAGATTAACATCCCCACTTCTCAATCTGTGGAGAATGAACTGGACACCTCTGGATCTAAAATCATGAGCCCCTACCACTTTAGCTAAGGACCAGGTCCATTGGTATGTAGGCACTGGCAGACTCAAATCTCTATATATGGAGTGCTGCCTAAGGTAGCAACCTGCACCTTCTCTGTTACCTTATCTGTAAGATTGGTGAATGAGGAGTTACCTCCTATTTAGGCAGGGCGTGAGGCCTTGATTAATAAAGGGTTGCAAAGTGCATAAAAGTGAAGTCAGTAAAAGGACAACTGACAGTCTATGGGCTTATAGCTCAGTGAGCATTCCCCTAGGCAGGGTAGCTTGTGGTGGTAGAGACGGTCTCTGACATTTCACCAGGTCTGCAGGAACAATTGCCTGCCCTGTGAGATGCACAATGCTTAGCGGTTCTGAGTAGAATCACTGGTATTGAGTTATTAGCTATAGGAATAGAATTACTGGTTGAAAACACCTAAATTGGTCCAGTAGTAGTTGCCTGTGCCTACAAACAAACAAAAAACCCAACCCTTGATACTTTCACTCAGTAAAGATGGTCATAATAGTTGCTTATTTTTAAGGCTACAATTTAGTCATGGGTATTTTTAGTAAAAGTCATGGACAGGTCATGGGCAATGAACAAAAATTCACGGCCCATGACCTGTCCATGACTTGTACTATAAATACCCCTGACTAAATTTTAGCTGGGGGGCTGCTGCTGAAGGGCAGACCCGGGGAGCTACACCAGATGCCGGGAGCTGCTGAGCAGCAGCTTCTCCAGCCAGCCCTGGGGCTGCCAACCTGCGGAGCCGCTCCAGCAGTGGCCGGTGTGGCTGGCCCTGTCAGCCACACTGGCCGCTGCAGAAGTCACAGGTTGCGGAAAGTCATGGAATCCGTGACTTTTGCGACCTCCGTGACAAACACAGAGCCCTACTTCTTATTATAGGAAGAAGTACAGATAGCCCACGGATGTTTTAGGAGCCCCTCTTTTTAACAATATACTGCCTGTAAACGATATTGGTGAAAATGAAGAAAAAGGAAGTTGCAGTATTAAAGACTGCAGTTTGTTCCAAAAATGAAGACAAATTATGAGGAACAATGTGACTAAACTGGCAGAGATGTGTGTTTCTTAGGGACATGTGCCAGTGATTGGAAATAAAATTAAATATTGCCAAATAAGTCTGAAAATGGACTAAAGGCCTAGATCCAGTTGAAGTCAGTAGGAGTTTTTCCTTTGGGAAAAAGGGGAGTTGGATCAGGTCCTAAGAGACCAAACATAATAAATGCAGCGTTTGTGCAGATTGATAAGGAAAAATACATAGGGGTTAAAATTAGAGCTGTCAAACAATTAAAAAAATTAATCGCGATTAACGGGGTTCAAAAGGGAGCTAGATAGATTCTTGGAAGATAGCCATTGATGGACCTATTAGCCAGGATGGGCAGGAATGGTGTCCCTAGCCTCTGTTTGCCAGAAGCTGGGATTGGGTGACAGGGCATGGATCACTTGATGCCTCTCTGGGGCATCTGCCATTGGCCACTGTCAGAGGACAGGATACTGGGCTTGATGGACCTTTGGTCGGATCCACTACGGCCGTTCTTATGTGCAATTAAATAAATTGTGATTAATCGCACAATTAATCGTGATGTTAAACTATAATAAAATAGAATTTATTTAAATATTTTGGATGTTTTCTATATTTTCAAATATATTGATTTCATTTACAACACAGAATACAAAGTGCACACTGCTCACTTTATATTTATTTTTATTACAAATATTTGCACTGTAAAAACCAAAAATTTTATTTTTCAGTTCACCTAATATAAGTACTGTAGCACAATCTCTTTATCATGAAAGCTGAACTTACAAATGTAGAATTACATACAAAAAAGTAACTGCATTCAAAAATAAAACAATGTAAAACTTTAGAGCCTACAAGTCCCTTGGTCCTACCTCTTGTTTAGCCAATCGCTCAGACAAACAAGTTTGTTTACATTTTCAGGAGATAATGTTGCCCGCTTCTTGTTTACAAAGTCACCTGAAAGTGAGAACAGGCATTCACATGGCACTGTTGTAGCCAGCGTCACAAGATATTTATGTGACAGATGCGCTAAAGATTCATATGTCCCTTCATGCTTCAACCACTATTCCAGAGGACGTGTGTCCATGCTGATGACGGGTTCTGCTCGATAACGATCCAAAGTAGAGCGGACCGACATGTTCATTTTCATCATCTGAGTCAGAGCAGAAGGTTGATTTTCTTTTTTGGTGCTTCAGGTTCTATAGTTTCTGCATCAGAGTATTGCTCTTTTAATACTTCTGAAAGCATGCTCCACACCTCGTCCCTCTCAGATTTTGGAAGGCACTTCAGATTGTTAAACCTTGGGTCAAGGACTGTAGCTATCTTTAGAAATCTCACATTGGTACCTTCTTTTCATTTTGTCAAATCTGCTGTGAAAGTGTTCTTGAAATGATCAACATGTGCTGGGTCATCATCTGAGACTGCAATAACATGAAATATATGGCAGAATGTGGGTAAAACAGAGCAGGGGACATACGATTTTCCCCCAAGGAGTTCAGTCACAAATTTAATTAATGCATTATTTTTTTTAACGAGCGTCATTAGCATGGAAGCATGTCCTCTGGAATGGTGGCCAAAACATGAAGGGGGATACGAATGTTTAGCATATCTGGCATGTAAATACCTTGCAACGCCGGCTACAAAAGTGATATGCGAACACCTGTTCTCACTTTCTGGTGACATTCTAAATAAGAAGCGGGCAGCATTATGTCCCGTAAAAGTAAACAAACTTCTCTTAGCAACTGGTTGAACAAGAAGTTACTAGATCACAGGCCCTGGTTCTCATGGGGGACTTCAATCACCCCAATAGTTGCTGGGAGAGCAATATAGCAGTGCACAGACAATCCAGGAAGTTTTTGGAAAGTGTAGGGGACAATTTCCTGATGCAAGTGCTGGAGGAACCAACTAGGGGCAGAGCTCTTCACCTGCTGCTCACAAACAGGGAAGAATTAGTAGGGGAAGCAAAAGTGGATGGGAACTTGGGAGGCAGTGACCATGAGATGGTCGAGTTCAGAATCCTGACACAAGGAAGAAAGGAGAGCAGCAAAATACAGACCCTGGACTTCAGAAAAGCAGACTTTGACTCCCTCAGGGGACTGATGGGCAGGATCCCCTGGGAGAATAACATGAGGGGGAAAGTGTCAAAGGGGTAGCAGTGTTAGTCTGGATCTGTAAAAGCAGCAAAGAGTCCTGTGGCACCTTATAGACTAACAGACGTATAGGAGCATGAGCTTTCGTGGGTGAATACCCACTTCTTCGGATGTGGGGGGGAAAGAGGTCCAGGAGAACTGGCTGTATTTTAAAGAATCCTTATTGAGGTTGCAGGAACAAACCATCCTGATGTGTAGAAAGAATAGTGAATATGGCAGGTGACCAGCTTGGCTTAACAGTGAAATCCTTGCTGATCTTAAACACACACACAAGCTTACAAGAAGTGGAAGATTGGACAAATGATCGGGGAGGAGTATAAAAATATTGCTCAGGCATGCAGGAGTGAAATCAGGAAGGCCAAATCACACTTGGAGTTGCAGCTAGCAAGAGATGTTAAAAGTAACAAGAAGGGTTTCTTCAGGTATGTTAGCAACAAGAAGGTGGTCAAGGAAAGTGTGGGCCTCTTACTGAATGAGGGAGGCAACCTAGTGACAGAGGATGTGGAAAAAGCTAATGTACTCAATGCTTTTTTTGCCTCTGTCTTCACGAACAAGGTCAGCTCCCAGACTACTGCACTGGGCAGCACAGCATGGGGAGGAGGTGACCAGCCCTCTGTGGAGAAAGAAGTGGTTTAGGACTATTTAGAAAATCTGGATGAGCACAAATCCATGGGGCCAGATGCGCTGCATCCAAGACTGCTAAAGGAGTTGGCGGATGTGATTGCAGAGCCATTGGCCATTACCTTTGAAAACTCATGGTGATCGGGGAAGGTCCTGGATGACTGGAAAAAGGCTAATGTAGTCCATCTTTAAAAAAGGGAAGGAGGAGGATCCGGGGAACTACAGACCAGTCAGCCTCACCTGAGTCCCTGGAAAAATCATGGAGCAGGTCCTCAAGGGAATCAATTCTGATGCACTTAGAGGAGAGGAAAGTGATCAGGAACAGTCAGCATGGATTCACCAAGGGCAAGTCATGTCTGACTAACCTATTTGCCTTCTATGATAAGATAACTGGCTCTGTGGATGAGGGGAAAGCAGTGGACGTGTTATTCCTTGACTTTAGCAAAGCATTTGATATGGTCTCCCACAGTATTCTTGCCAGCAAGTTAAAGAAGTATGAGCTGGATGAATGGACTATAAGGTGGATAGAAAGCTGGCTAGATCGTCGGGCTCAACGGGTAGTGATCAATGGCTCCATGTCTAGTTGGCAGCCGGTATCAAGCGGAGTGCCCCAAGGGTTGGTCCTGGGGCTGGTTTTGTTCAATATCTGCATTAATGATCTGGAGGATGGTGTGGACTGCACCCTCAGCAAGTTTGCAGATGACACTAAACCGGAAGGTGTGGTAGATACGCTGGGGGAGTAGAGATAGGATACAGAGGGACCTAGACAAATTAGAGGATTGGGCCAAAAGAAATTGGATGAGGTTCAACAAGGACAAGTGCAGAGTCCTGCACTTAGGAATCCCATGCACTGCTACAGACTAGGGACCGAATAGCTAGATAGCAGTTCTGCAGAAAAGGTCCTAGGGGTTACAGTGGACGAGAAGCTGGATATGAGTCAACAGTGTGCCCTTGTTGCCAAGAAGGCTAATGGCATTTTGTACTGTATAAGTAGGGGCATTGCCAGCAGATCGAGGGACGTGATCATTCCCCTCTATTCGGCATTGGTGAGGCCTCATCTGGAGTACTGTGTCTAGTTTTGGGCCCCACACTACAAGAAGGATGTGGAAAAATTGGAAAGAGTCCAGCAGAGGGCAACACAAATGATTAGGGGACTGGAACACATGACTTATGAGGAGAGGCTGAGGGAACTGGGAATGTTTAGTCTGCAGAAGAGAAGAGTGAGGGGGGATTTGATAGCTGCTTTCTACTACCTGAAAGGGGGTTCCAAAGAGGATGGATTTAGACTATTCTCAGTGGTACCAGATGACAGAACAAGGAGTAATGGTCTCAAGTTGCAGTGCGGGAGGATTACGTTGGATATTAGGAAAAACTTGTTCACTGGGAGGGTGGTGAAGCACTGGTATGGCTTACCTAAGGAGGTGGTGGAATCTCCTTCCTTAGAGGTTTTTAAGGTCAGGCTTGACGAAGCCCTGGCTGGGATGATTTAGTTGGGGATTGGTCCTGCTTTGAGCATGGGGTTGGACTAGATGACCTCCTGAGGTCCCTTCCAACCCTGGTGTTCTATGATTCTATCAAGTAGGATTGAGTGGACTTGTAGGCTCTAAAGTTTTACATTGTTTTGTTTTTGAGTGCAGTTATGTAACAAAAAAAAAATCTACATTTGTAAATTGCACTTTCACAGTAAAGAGATTGCACTACAGTACTTGTATGAGGTCAATTGAAAAATATAATTTCTTTTGTTTATCATTTTTACAGTGCAAATATTTGTAATAAAAATATAATGTGAACCCTGAACACGATATTTGTTTAATTGAAATCTACATTTTTAAATATATTGATAAACATCCCAAAATATTTATAATAAACAATAGAATACCAATTGAAATTTAACAGTGTGATTAAGACTGCAATTAATCGCTATTAAATTTTTTGAGTTAATTGTGTGAGTTAAGTCCGATTAATCGACAGCCCTAGTTAAAATAGAAAGATCATTAGGCTACAGAGATAAGAGTCAAGAGGATACTGGTTGACATAAAGCAAAAGAGCAATATTAGAAAATCAAACAATTTTTTACTTTACAAGGTTCTGCTTAAACAATCTAGAATACGATGATTATTCTTGTTGATCTTTGTACAGGAAGGGTGTTATTAAAACACTATTAGAACAATTCTAGGCTTTAAAAATACCTGTTAGAAAGAAAGGATAAACACAGTACACATTGGGCATATTGTCCTCAGGGAATGAAGAAAATACTTTGAGTGATCTAAGCAAGATTAAAGTCAGGTTAAAATAAAAAACAACAATGTAATAATGGTGGCAACTATCTTACTCAGATCAATTCCCTGTTCCATTGAAGATAATGAAAATTTCATAGAATCATAGTTTAAGATCAGAAAGGACTAGGACAGATCTATTCTGAACACCTGCATAGCATCGGTCAGTGAATTTCACTCAGTACTCATGCAGTGGAGGGGATTATCCTTCCCTACTATGTAATTTAACACTATCAAATCCAGTAAGTTTTGGTTGAATTACAGCATCTCTTTTAGAAGACTATTCAGGCTCATTTTGAAAAAGTGATGATAAATAAACTACGTCCCTTGTATTCCAATGGATAATTACCCTCACTGTTAAAAAGTTGGATCATTTCAATCTGAATTTTTTCTAATTTAAACTTCCAGCCGTTGGCTCTTGCTCTGCCTTGGTCTGCACACTTAAAGAGCACTCAAAAAACCCCCCCAAATACTATATTCTCCCTGTGTGGGTACTTGCAGACCATGATCAAGTTGCCTCTTAACTTATTCTTTGATAAGCTAAATTGACTGAACTCCTTAAGTTTTGCCAGCAGTTTCAACAGGAATGGGATTTGGCAGTGTGCATTCTGAATCGTATCTGTTTGCTGAAAAGGTAGGTTTCTTTACAAATCATTCCTGTTAGCATGGCAGGGCCAACAAAGCTACGAGAGAGATGGACTCTCTTTCAAAATCTCTACAGAACTGTTAATCAAATTCTGATGCCTTAATTTCGGGGGATGAGCAATACACAAAGCATGGGATCTGAACGTCAAGCTGTGTCATGAGTTTGTAGGTTGGTAGTTGAAATTTTACTCTGATCCATCAAATTTGATCTGGAACCCTACAATGTTAGTTTGAGAAGCTGACTGTAAAACTATCACTACCAAGTGGGAAATGGGTTCATGTTATTTCATTCAAAGACTTTAATATTAGAGTTGACAAATAGTTGGAAATATTTGTCTTACATATTCAGGAGTGATTTTTGATTCAGCCATGGTCATGAACATTTTGTGTTCAGTCCGAGAACATCTGTCTGCTCAAGCTTTACGAGTGCAAATACTTGCAAAAAGCAAATTTTAAGATTAAATGCCTCAATATTTGCTGAAAGCAAATAATGACTTGACTTGTATATTTGACTGTGACATTTTTAATTCATACTGTGCTGGTTAATTATACAAGTCTTCTGGACAAACTATCAAAAATCACGCATTATTTATATACAGTTGAACCTCAATTTGACAAAACCAATCTTACACATGACCAGTTATATGAAGAACAAGTGAACATCCCTTCAGATGCTGATGCCTTCAGTGTATTAAAAATTGCTTTGCAGTGGTTTGAAGGATAAGAAAGCAGTGCAGAGCACCATACTGCAACATATGCATCATACCTACTGTAATCTTGAGATGTTCAATTTTATGAACTTTGATTTTCTGAACTCCTCAATTCCCAATTAGTTAATAAAATAGGGTTTATACTGTAATTAACACATGCAGGACAAACTGTGTATTGCAATTCTGTATTACAATACACTGCAATTGTATAGTATAATTTAATATAAAATTAAAAAATGCCTCTGTATTACTTCCAAAAGTCACATGGTAAAATTGTGCTCCCTGAGTGCATGACAAAAATCAACTCTCACAATGGAAATTGTGAACAATATGGCTGAGCTACAAACCAAGATTTACTCTTAGAAGAAATTTGCAAATAATGTAACTAATGATTTTTCTACCTGTTATTTGCTCATCTCTAGTAAAGCTATAGATGAAGTGAAAAAGAAAAGCCATCAAACCATAACCTCATGTTATTCATTATTTGACACTAAACTGGGAGGAGTGGTAGATACGCTGGAGGGTAGGGACAGGATACAGAGGGACCTAGACAAATTAGAGGATTGGACCAAAAGAAACCTGATGAGGTTCAACAAGGACAAGTGCAGAGTCCTGAATTTAGGACAGAAGAATCCCATGCACTGTTACAGACTAGGGACCGAATGGCTAGGATGGAAGAATCCCATGAACCGCTACAGGCTGGGGACCAACTGGCTAGGAAGCAGTTCTGCAGAAAAGGACCTAGGGGTTACAGTGGACGAGAAGCTGGATATGAGTCAACAGTGTGCCCTTGTTGCCAAGAAGGCTAATTGCAATTCATGCAACAGATAACATGTAATCTAAAGAAAGTTTCAGAGCCACATTTAAAAAAACTGAAGGCCTGAAGTGCTTGGCCAAAATACAGGCATAAAAGCAGACCCACAACAATTCATTCCATTGCTATGACTGAGCACAAAAATTGAGCAATTGTGCCTGCAATCATGGGTGCAATTTTGTGGCATAACCTCCATCTTAAGACATTTATTCATAAAGTGTGATGAACGAGTGGGAACAAGCCATTTTGTCTATGCATCACGAGTCTAATCCTTCAAGGTGCTGAGTGCCCTCAAATCCCACTGACATCAACAGATCTGTGGCCACTCAGAATCTTAGGATCCAATCCAAATATCAGAGCCAAATTTCCAATAGGGTCTCAGAGGAACTTCCACTTGTTTACAGGCCCAGGTGACATGTTGGCACCAGTTTTGTGCATTATTACTTGACACACAAACGGCAGGATTTGTTTACACATGCAAACATAGTTTGCACTCAATTTACATGTGCAAGTAGGTTCTGTGCATGACAATGATTTTATATGTACAGTGCTAGTGGCTGCACACACAAATGTTCACATCACAAGTTATATATATATTTGTAGATAGAAAAGTTACCCATTTTCAAAGGCTACAAGAGTCATACAGAGGCTATGGAGAGAACATATACCCTCATGTTACTGCGTGGGCTGTACTGACCATCTATTACACTTCTAATAGGAAGATACAGTAACAACAGTTGTTGCCAGGTGGGACACTTACACATAGTATTCCAAGTTTTTTCTTAATGTTGTCAGTGAATTGTCAGTTTGGGATGACATGTAGCGTGTTGGTGTTACCATTAAAAACCCCCTACGTTCCTGAAACACGAAGCTGTATGAGCAGCAAGAGTTTGCTCTCTTGCTTGATTGGGATCAGTTCTTGAGGCAGAGATGCTCTGTGGGAAGCAGACATTGGTGTTGGGCTGAGATTCCTGAAAGGAGGGATTGGTCTATATGCTGTTTGGGCATTTCTGTTCCAGGACTGATGTATTTGTATGAATAAAGCAAATGACACTTAGAGTATACTCAGACCCCTCCTCATCAATTTCTCCTTTGTTACAAAGGGCCCAGAATTCTGGTACCACTCAACAGAAGGGCAACAATATATTTTGGGTAGCAATGGCCAAAAAGCAGGCATCTATTCAGTTTTTCCTCAATAAAACGGATTTATTTTAATCTGAGTGAAATTGTGTGTGCGCATGTGTGTGTGTGGGGGTGGGGTGGGGTGGGGGGGGGAGGGTTAAAAGGCTTTTCTGTTTGTGAAAGGTTAGACTGTGACATGGAGCCACAGCCCTGAATGAAGATGGTGACAAGTAACATCATCGGGGGAATGCTGGGAGGATCTGTGCGAATCCTTCCCCAAGTCCTATCTATTGTGCCTGGCGATCCCTGGCCCTGTGGAGGTGATGGGCACCCACAGGGTGCAATGAAGAAGCAGCCTCTCCGCTCCCAAGTGCCAACAGTCCAGGCTATAGCCAAATGGGGATTTGAGGGCACTCAGCACCTTGAAGGATTAGACTCGTGATGCATGACTCTCAGTGGCCAGCACACAAGGTGTACAAGGAGGGGGAATTAAGACCAATAAAAAAAAACCTGGAGAGAAAAACATTTTCAAAAGGTGCAAATGTTGAAACTTTTGCTGATTTTTGTCCAGTTTTGTGAAATAATTTTGAGAGGCAGAATAGTCTCGAGGATAATGAGGTGGCCTGGGTGGTTTTTTCAATGTTGCCATTGACCTGTCATATGATATTGGGCAAGACCCTTCTCTTTACTGCCTCAGTTTCCCCCTCTTTCTAAAATGTGAGTATAGAAATTTATCTGCCTCTGTAAAGTGTGTTGTGATTTAAAGATTCGAACTATATATTATTAACAATAGTACTGCTATTAAGAAGTATATTAGAACTTACGATTTATTGTGGGAGGTGGTGCTGCTCTGCAGTGCCCCATTCAGGGTCACACATGGTACTGCAGGTGCTCTTCGCCTTAGCCTGCAAGGTCTGGCCACCTGTTTGGGGCAGGGTAGCTTGTGCAGTGGGCTTGGCATCAGTCTCTAAACAATCAACCAAATAGCAACGTAGGAGTTGGGTGTCTGAACCTTTAACCAGAAAGGGTGCGAATGCAGGTGGTTGGTTGCAGCAGTAAGGGTAAGGCCCTAGCCCCTCCTCTTCTGTCCCAGTCTGACCCAGCTCTGCTCCTGAGCAAAGAAGGCAAGCCTTCTTAACTGGCCTGCTGGGTCTTGAGTAGTCAGCATATCTTCCTGGCCAATCTAGGCCTCTGGAGAACTGTTGGTTGTCAGGTCTAAGTGGATTTTCTTTGGGCATTGCGTGTCAGGGCACCGATGCCTCCAGCTGAGGGCAGAGAAGGACTGATAGTCTTCCTTCTTTATCCTCCATACTTCTTTCCAAAGTTTTTAAAATGGAGGCTAAATACCCAGCTCACAAAATTACAATATATTAGTCTTAAAATAAACCACTGTCAATTGCATTTGTATATATTGCAAAGAATAGACAAAAAAAAATTCAGAAGGGTTTGTTCTGTGGTTGCTATTAAATTCAGACCAAGGAGAATATCACAGTAACACTAATTACTTCAAGGCATTTGTAAATATTTTAATGCTAACCTTTGTACCTAGCTAGATATGACATTTTATTTTATTTCTGTTTAATGCAGACTAATAAAAATCTTATACACAGACCCTAAACTATAGACATGCAAAATCTAGAAATAACATTTAATGTGAAGACATACAGAGACTCCTTAACATTTTCCTTTTTCAGGTTGCATTGCCAAGAATAATATAATTTTATCAATGTTATTTTTGTTAGCATTCTCCATGATGATCATCTCTAACCAACTGATCACAGGTTTTAACTTGGGAGGCACATACTTCATGTAACCCTTCTGCCCATCTAAGTTGGCAGCAACAAGGGCCGGGTTCTGTATCTAGGGGTTCCGTTTCAATAACACAATGCAAAACCGGCTCAAGCCCCCACCCAGTGACCTGGGACAATTACTGAGCAATATAGCTTCAGGCTCCCCCACTAATTAACACAGCACTCAGTGATCTGAGCTCTTAATAACATCAGCTCTTTTGTGATTTCAGCTCATAGTATAGTAGGGGAGCACCAGTGCTGGTGCACCATTGGCCCAAAGTGAATTCAGCTCAGCAGTCGGTAACTAGACTCCTAAGGGAATCAAAGTTAGCTCTGACATTCAACAGTGGAGAGAGGAGGCGGTGCAATTGGTGTTTCAAACCCTCAGAGGGGGCCCATGCCATCAGGTACAAATACCTGTCCCCATCCTCTCTCCATTCACTGGGTTTTGTAACCCATGCCCCTTGTCAAGCAAGTGCTACTTAGGTAATGGTGAAGGACTCACTCAGTCCTTCTGTCATACAACAGTTCCACTGGCCTTGATTCACAGAATCAGGGTAACAAAACTTTATTCTTCCTGCCCCAATAATAGAGAAACTGGGGATCCCACACCAGCCAAAGTAACCACTTTCAGTTGCGGTGTTTCATGCCAGGCGAGTGGGTGTGCCTATGCAAACAAGATCAGCCCCTGGAGTTCTTTTCCACACTCGCCATAATTCACCACCAGATGTCAGGGTAGAGCTCATCCTGACTCTGCTTACATTCATAACTTCTATAGGCTGAGCTTATTGCGTGCACCAGGGATTCCTTGCATCCCTCCATTTCCCCTGTCTCCCACCACAAGCTCCTTGCGTGCCCCACTCCCACCTCTCTCTATTTCAGGGACTCCCTGCACGTTCCCCACACCCCCTCAATCTTGCCTGGGGCTCTGTGTGCCCCTATCTTGCATTTGCTCCCCACCTGCATGGCAGGGTCTCTGTGCTCCCCGCATTCTCTCCTCCCCATCTCCATGCCCGCCCCCTCCATGTCAGAGTAGATCCCTGACCTCTCTCCACTCCTCCCACAACTGGCTCCCCACTTACCCTTCCACTCAGGACCATCCTTTCACCTCCTCATCACCAGTCCCTTCACACACACCCCACCCAGTTCCCCCACTTTAGGTCCCTGCTTCACTCTCCACCACCAGCCTCCATTCCTCTCTGGGTCTCTGCTTCGCCCACTAATAATGCCCCATCCAGTCCCTGCTATGCCCCCACCCCCTGGGTGTCCACTTCCCCCCTACAAACCCTCCCTCTCAGGCTATTTCTGTTGGAGTCCAGGCTATAGCCAATGTCCTCTCACAGCATGTAGGTAGTATCAGAGAGGTTCCTCTGCCTGCAGCACCTGGCAGTCTGGGAACCCTGACTTTCCTATGAATCAGGCTTTTACAGATTTTGGGTTTTCGGAAAGCCTTTGACAAGGTCCCTCACCAAAGGCTCTTAAGCAAAGTAAGTTGTCATGGGATAACAAAGTAAGTTTCTCATGGATCAGTAACTGGTTAAAAGATAGGAAATGAAGGATAGGAATAAATGGTCAAATTTCAAAATGGAGAGATAGGTAAATAGTGGTGTCCCTTAGGGGTCTCCACTGGGACCACTCCTATTAAACATATTCATATATGATCTGGAAAAAAGGGGTAAACAGTGAGGTGGCAAAATTTGCTGACGATACAAAATTACTCACGATTGTTAAGTCCCAGGCAGACTGCGAAGAGCTACAAAAGGATCTCTCCAAACTGGGTGGTTGGGCAACAAAATGACAGATGAAATTCAATGTTGGTAAATGCAAAGTAATGCACATTGGAAAACATAATCCCAACTATACATATAAAATGATGAGGTCTAAATTAGCTGTTACCACTCAAGAAAGAGATCTTGGAGTCACGGTGGATAGTTCTCTGAAAACATCCACTCAATGCACAGCGGCAGTCAGAATGTTGGGAATCATTAAGAAAGGATAGATAATAAGACAGAAGATATCATATTGCCTCTGTAAATCTATGGAACAGCCACATCTTGAATACTGCATGAAGGTGTGGTCACGCCGTCTTAAAAAAAGATATATTGGAATTGGAAAATGTTCAGAAAAGGGCAACAAAAATGATTAGCGGAATGGAATGGCTTCCATATGAGGAAAGAATAATAAGACGGATTTTTCAGCTTGGAAAAGAGACAACTAAGGGGGGAATATGATAGAGGTCTATAAAATCATGACTGGTGTGGAGAAAATAAATAAGGAAGTAGTATTCACTCCTTCTCATAACACAAGAACTAGGGATCACCAAATGAAATTAATAAGCAGCAGGTTTAAAACAAACAAAAAAAGAAGTATTTCTTCACACAATGCACAGTCAACCTGTGGAATTCCTTGCAAGAGAATGTTGTGAAGGCCAAGACTATAACCGGGTTCAAAAAAGAACTAGATAAATTCATGGAGGATAGGTGCATCAATGACTGTTAGCTAGGATGGGCAGGGATAGTGTCCCTAGCCTCTGTTTGCCAGAAGCTGGGAATGGGTGACAGAGGATGGATCACTTGATGATCATCTGTTCTGTTCATTCCCTCTGGGGCACCTGGCATTGGACACTGTTGGAAGACAGACTATTTGGCAAGATGGATCTTTGGTCTGATCCAGTATGACCATTCTTATGTTCTTATGATAGAATCATAGAAGATTGGGGTTGGAAGAGACCTCAGGAGGTCATCTAGTCCAACCCCCTGCTCAAAGCAGGACCAACACCAACTAAATCATCCCAACCAGGGTTTTGTCAAGCCGGGCCTCAAAAATCTCTAAGGATGGAGATTCCACCACCTCCCTAAGTAACCCATTCCAGCGCTTCACCATCAACCTAGTGAAACAGTGTTTCCTAATATCCAACCTAGACCTCCCCCACTGCAACTTGAGACCATTGCTTCTTGTTCGGTCATCTGCCACCACTGAGAAGAGCTGAGCTCCATCCTCTTTGGAACCCCCTTCAGGTAGTTGAAGGCTGCTATCAAATCCCCCCTCACTCTTCTCTTCTGCGGACTAAATAAGCCCAGTTCCCTCAGTCTCTCCTCATAAGTCATGTGCCCCAACCCCCTAATCATTTTTGTTGCCCTCTACTGGACTCTCTCCAGTTTGTCCACATCCTTTCTGTAGTGGGGGGCCCAAAACTGGACACAATACTCCAGATGTGGCCTCACCAGTGCTGAATAGAGGGGACTAATAACTTCCCTTGATCTGCTGGCAATGCTCCTACTAATGCAGCCCAAAATGCTGTTAGCTTTCTTGGCAACAAGAGCACACTGCTGACTCATATCCAGCTTCTCATCCACTGTAATCCCCAGGTCCTTTTCTGCAGAACTGTTGCTTAGCCAGTTGGTCCCCAGCCTGTAGCGGTTCATGGGATTCTTCCATCCTAAGTGCAGGAATCTGCACTTTTCCTTGTTGAACCTTATCAGATTTATTTTGGCCCAATCCTCTAATTTGTCTAGGTCCCTCTGTATCCTATCCCTACCCTCCAGCGTATCTACCACTCCTCCTAGTTTACTGTCATCCACAAACTTGCTGAGGGTGCAATCTATCTGATCGTCCAGATCATTAATAAAGATGTTGAACAAAACCAGCCACAGGACCGACCCTTGGGGCACTCCGCTTGATACTGGCTGCCAACTAGATATCAAGCCATTGATCACTACCCATTGAGCCCGACAATCTAGCCAACTTTCTATCCACCTTATAGTCCATTCATCCGATCCATACTTTTTTAACTTGCTGGTAAGAATACTGGGGGAGTCAAGATATATCATGTCAACCACTTTCCCCATATCCACAGAACCAGTTATCTCATCAAAGGCAATCAGGTTGGTCAGGCATGACTTGCCCTTGGTGAATCCATGTTGACTGTTCCTGATCACCTTTCTTTCCTCCAATTGCTTCAAAATGCTTTCCTTGAGGACTTGCTCCATGATTTTTCCAGGGACTGAGGTGAGGCTGACTGGTCTGTAGTTCCTTGAGTTCTCCTTCTTCCCTTTTTTAAAGATGGGCACGTTTGCCTTTTTCCAATCATCCAGAACCTCCCCCAATTGCCACGAGTTTTCAAAGATAATGGCCAATGGCTCTGCAATCACATCAGCCAATTCCCTCAGCACTCTCGGATGCATTGGATCTGGACCCATGGACTTGTTTACGTCTAGCTTTTCTAAATAGTCCTTAACCTGTTCTTTCACCACTGAGGGCTGCTCACCTCCTCCCCATACTGTGTTGCCCAGGACAGCAGTGTGGAAGCTGACCTTGTCTGTGAAGACTGAGACAAAAAAAAAAAAGCATTGAGTACTTCAGCCTTTTCCACATCATCTGTCACTAGGTTGCCTCCCCCATTCTTTAAGGGTCCCACACTTTCCCTGACCTTTTTCTTGTTGCTAACGTGTTGAAACCCTTCTTGTTACCCTTCACATTCCTTGCTAGCTGCAACTCCAGTTGTGTTTTGGCCTTCCTGACTAAGTTTCCACTTCTTGTAAGCTTCCTTTTTGTGTTTAAACTCACTGAAGATTTCACTATTAAGCCAAGCTGGTGGCGTGCCATATTTGCTATTCTTTCTGCACATTGGGATGGTTTGTTCCTGTGCCCTCAATAAGTCTTCTTTAAAATACAGGCAGCTTTCCTGGACTCCTTTGCCCCTCATATTAGCCTCCCAGGGGACCCTGCCCATCAGTTCCCTAAGGGAGTCAAAGGCTACTTTTCTGAAGTCCAAGGTCTGTATTTTGCTACTCTGTTCTTCCTTTCGTGAGGATCCTGAACTCAACCATCTCAAGGTCACTGCTTCCCCGGTTGCCACCCATTTCTACTTCCCCTACCAATTCTTCCCTGTTTGTAAGCAGCAGGTCAAGAGGAGAATGGCCCTGGTTGGTTCCTCCAGTAGTTGCACCAGGAAGTTGTCCCCAACATTCTCCAAAAACTTCCTGGATTGTCAGTGCACTGCTGTATTGCTCTCCCAGCAGATGTCAGGGTGATTGAAGTCCTCCATTAGAACTAGGACCTGTGTTCTGGAAACTTCAGTTAATTGTCCGAAGAAAGCCTCGTCTACCTCATCCTCCTGGTCCGGTGGTCTATAGCACACGCCCACCACCACCGCACCCTTGTTGCTCTTGCCTCTAAACTTAACCCAAAGACTCAACAGGCTTTTGTCCAGTTTCATACTGGAGCTCTGAGCAATCATACTTCTCCCTTACAGTGAAACTCCTCCACCTTTCCTCCCTGCTTGTCCTTCCTGAACAGTTTATACACATCCATGACAGTGCTCCAGTCATGTGAGCTACCCCACCAAGTCTCTGTTATTCCAATCACATCATAGTTCTTTGACTGTGCCAGGACTTCCAATTCTTCCTGCTTGTTTCCCAGGCTTCTTGTGTTCGTATACATGCATCTAAGATAACTAGCCAATTGCCCTGCTTTCTCAGTATGAATCAGGAGGCCCCCCCCCATTGCACCCTCCTCCTTGTGTTTCCTCCCGGTATCCCACTTCCCCTTATCACTTTGTATTTTGTAAAAGTGTCCTGTGACGGGGTAGACTAGGCCCAGAGACACCCCTGCTGGAGGCCTTTGGGTCCTGCCACACCCTGTCCCAGAGAGGAGCAGAAGAGAAGTCCTCCAAGCAGCCTAGAGTGGTTGTGGGAAAGCAGCCAATGAGAGAGGCTGCAGAGAGCAGCTAATCGGGGCTCAGCAGGCACATAAAAGGAACTGCAGAATGGCAATTAGTTACTGCCTGGAGCTTGAGCAGAGAAGACTGGATTACTAGCTGGCTGAAAGAGTAGTGTAAGCAGAGTCAGGATAAGCTCTACCCTGACATCTGGTGGTGAATTATGGTGAGGGTTGAAAAGAACTTCAGGGCTGATCTTGTTTGCATAGGCACACCCACCCGCCTAGCCTGGGACGACGACAACAACTGAAAGTGGTTACTTTGGCTGGTGTGGGATCCCCAGTTTCTCTGTTAGTGGGGCAGGAAGAATAAAGTGTTGTTACCCTGATTCTGTGAATCAAGGCCAGTGGAACTGTTGTATGACAGAGGGACTCACCAGTAACTAAGTAGCACTTGCTACACAAGGGGCATGGGTTACAAAACCCAGTGAATTGAGAGAGGTTGGGGATAGGTATGTGTACCTGATGGTATGGGCCCCTTTTGGGGGCCTAGAACACCAATTGCATTACCCCCCTTCCCCCCCCACTGTTGAATAGCAGAGCTAAGTTTGCTTCCATTAGGAGTCTAGCTAGAAGTTGCTGAACTGAATTCACTTTGGGCCAATGGTGCACCAGCACTGGGGCTCCCCTACTACAAGCTGAAATTACTAAGAGCTGAAATCACTAAAAGAGCTAAAATTGCTGAGCTGAAATCACTGAGTGCTGTGTTAACCAGTGGGGGAGCCTGAAGATATATTGCTAAGCTGCTGGCAGAGCCGAGCAGTTTGTGAGACGGTTGGAGCGGCCCATGGAACAGCGAGCGGAGCGGTGCAGAGCTGAGCCATTTGCGGGGGCAGCTGAAGCAGTTCATGGGACTGCTGGTGGAGTGGAGCGGCTGGCAGAGCTGAGCAGTTTGTGGGACAGTTGGAGCGGCCCACGGAACGGGGAGCAGAGCAGAGCGGAGCAGTTTGCGGGGACGGCTGGAGGAGCGGAGCGGTGTGGCGCGACTGGTAGAGCGGAGCCATTCGTGGTAAAGGCTGCAGCAGAACTCCACGGAGAGGTGGGGCAGTCAGCCTCGGACCACGTAAGGTGCCCCTTAACATCCTGTGTGCCCCCCCCCCATTTCCGCCCAGGCTGGAGGGGGGTAAAACTCTGCAGATAAACTTTTGAACTCTGGGGCAGCACTGACCAGGGACAGAGACTTTGGGGTTGTTGGACTTTGGGGTGATTGGACTTAAGACCCTGAGGGGAAAAGGACACTGCCAAACTTACTTGGAGGTGGGTCTTTTGCTCATGGTTTGTGTTATGAATCCTGTTTGTGGTGTTTCCCCAACATAATGCCGCATTGTTTCCCTCCTTTATTAAAAGGCTTTTGCTACACTCAGACTCCGTGCTTGCGAGAGGGGAAGTATTGCCTCCTAGAGGCGCCTGGGGGGGTGGTATGTAATTGTCCCAGGTCACTGGGTGGGGGCTCGAGTCGGTTTTGCATTGCGTTATTGAAACGGAACCCCTAGATTCTGAACCCAGCCCTTGTTGCTGCCAACTCAGAGGGGAAGAAGGGTTACAGTAGCAAGGCCATGAACAGCTCAGTGTGGGTAGGGGCAAGGGGAGCTAAGAAGGAGTTCCTGGCTGGCTGCTGAGATTGACCCTAACACAGTTTCCTGGCAAGGACTGTGGGAGAGAGATCTCCTGGCTGGCTGCTAGGAGTGAGTAAGGATTGAGCCTGGGGAGGACTGCAGGAAGGTAGAGTCTCCCAGGAGGAAGCCCTGGGGGTATGGCTCATCTTAGGGCTGGGGACTACTTAAAGACTGAGCCCAGGGAGGGCTAGAGAGACACCAACTGAGGGGTACTGATACACTCTGGAAGGGGTCTGGTCTGATTCACATACAGACAATGTGTGTTACTCAGCTGAAGGGCTGAGTCACTGAAAAACTGCCTGAGAAACCCTGATGGGGTCACCAGAAGAGGGTGCTTGTGAGGTGGGTGCCACCTCATTACATGTCCCCTAAATCTACATCTGGGCTTGCTGAGATTTAGGCCCACACTATTTTACTGTGTAGCTGGGATGTAACTTCTAGTGTGCTCCAACTATATGCACACTAACTAGCCTGTGTGGACCCTACTGGGTAACACTAAAAGTTCCTAGTATGTGCACAAGAGAACTTTTAGTGTGCACCATCAACATCCACATGGCCAGTTAGTACATGATACATTGGTGTGCACTAGAGTTTAAACCACAGCTGGTGCGTACTAACACACTATGTAGACAAGCCCTCAGTTATAACCCTCTGAACTTGGATGTTTGCATTATTATGGACATGTCAACTCATCCTCAACAAGAAGGATAACATGTGTTAGCTGTAATAATTTTACAAAATTGGAAATCAGATGACTTGGTACTGATACATTCAAATGAGAGCTACTATTTGGATGAAATAAAAGGAGCAGTAGCTACTTTCTAGTTAATTCCAAGAATATAACACAATGTTTTAAAAAGACTCAAACTGGGTCTTTCTGATAACTTAATTTAAAACATCATGGTTGACTAGATGGGGCATAGGAGGACAAGCTGTGATCCAAACTCTCAAAGCAATATTATTTTTTGAAGTACCAATCAATCTATTGTATTTTAGAAAACTCCAACAAATCAGAACTCTAAGTACTAGTAAATTAGGCCTTATGGCAAAACATTATATTTATGTGACTCATTGAAACTATGGTGCCTTTTAGAAAACTGCCTTGTATTACTAATTCATATCACCTTGATTCATTAATCTCCTTTTGAAAATAAATGGTCTTAAATATTGCTGTGATGTACTTCAACTCAAATAGGTCAAAAATGTTTCAGTATTAAATGCAGAATTAAAAATGGTAAAGGTTTGGTGGACTTTTGTTTACAGTACCTTGTAATCCAGGGTCCTTTAGTCCTACAACATAGTAACAGAGTTCCTGAGTTACAGGCAGAGCTACATTTTGTTGTACTGGCAAACCAAAAGAATTAATTCAAGAGCATTTCACAAGGAAAAAGATCTTCCTACAGGTTTGCCTTTGTAAAACATAGTCTCATTTTAAAAAGTGTCCATTAAATTTGGGAAACTCAGTTTTTGGTACCAGCCTTTACAGACCTAATCCTGATTTTTCAGAGATGCTGAGCATCCGTGGCTCTGACTAAAGTCAGTCGATGAGAGCTGCTAGAGTTCGGCACCTCTGAAAATCAGGTGTAGATATTTGAGTTGGGCACTCAAATTGCGGTGCACCAAATCAATGGATGTTTTTGAAAAGTTTGCCATAAAGATATTTGGACATTCAAGTTAAGTACTGTATGGATGAACTGGTTCGGAAAGAAAAGCTACCAGGAACCTTCATCCACACCCAAAGAGAACCTTTTTTTAGACTTTAAAACTTTGATTACACTTTATTTTTTATGCTTCTTTTCCCCATGTGACTATATTATGGATTCCACTTGGACAATGCAAACAGGGCTAACAAGATACTGAAAGAAGGCTGTTCCCAGAGGATTTCAAATTCAACAGAAATGAAGCAATTTTCAGAACTTGTTCAGGGGAGATTTCCATCTCAATTTCTAGCACAAGGACGTTCAGAGAGACAGGTGTAAAATCCAAAAGGGTGGAAAGTTTATGAGAACTGAACATTTTCTGTCTGGCCATCACCGCTTAAAATCCCCCACATGCATGAATATACAGCTGTGAAGCTATTTTTAATAGTGACCCACTGCAAGGACAGAGCGAAGGTAGTTTAGTCCCCATAGTTGTGAATTTACATACTTTCAAATACTTAGATTTCATGCAAGTTTAGTATTAACTCAGTATTTCCTGGCTTTTAAAGACAGTTCAAACAACCAACTATAACATTCTTGTATGGATTAAAATTATTGATATGTACTCACAGCCTTTTCAGAGTAACAGTTTTTTTGTCTGTGTATTTTATAAGCACCCCATTATCCTGAGCTTGTGTGTGAAATCTAATACAGCTCACTTTCTTTGGCCACAGCACTCACACAAACGGACAGCGTGCCGTTTGCTAGATCAAATGCAGTGTTATTGTCAGGACGAGCTTCTGTTGATGAAAGGTACAACAAAGCTCTTCTGGTCTGGGGAAGATACAGCAACACTGCAAACTATTTTTGTTTTTGCAGACTGTGCCAACACAGAGGTCATAGCACCATTGATCGGAAGTAGGCAATCTTAGAGAAGCAGTGAAGAAAGTTCTTAGGCTGAGGCCATAAAGGCATTTTTAGATAACATGGTGATTTGCATTAATGGAGCTCATAAAAAAAAATCAAGGTTTTATATACACTTGTGAGTTTGTGTATGTATGAACAGGGGTGGAGGGATTCAATGAATATTTACCTCACAAATGGAGCTTGTTGCTTTCCTATGGAGGCAATTATGTCTGATGAACCACCTCAGACCAGACTTCATCAAATCCAATGTATGGAGTGGATTATAAAAGTCCCTCCATACCTCAGTAGATGTATTTCAAAAGGGCAAGCAATTATGCACATCATTCCTTTATCAGGCATTCTCAATAAATAGCTCAGCCCTGGGGAACCGCAGCAATGTCTTAACAGTGGAGACCCACTGTCGGCCAAATTAACTTTCTTTCTGTAGGGAGGGATTATATGTAGATGTGTGGTTTTGCAACTGGACTGCCAGTTTCAGAAAGGTAAGTTCTTAATCAGTTCCTTGCTGTGTGCTGCTTTATCGGAGTATTGCTGTCAAACAAGCATTTCAGCCTGAGGGAAAGGATCAGGATGAGCAAGGCACAAGTCTGCCAAGCTTCTGTGACAGATCTTCTGAATCTGCCCTCTTCATGCCCCATCTTTTTAAAATTCAGCCTCACTCAGACTAAGTGGAGCATAAAAGGTAGTACCCATTGCTCAAAATGTGCTTGCCAACAATCTAAGTGATTGGCTGTCATCTCTGCCGGTAGTAGCTGTTCACACATGGCCGGTTAGTATTTAAGAACTGCAAATATCAAAATTGAAACCTGAGAAACACTGTATAGGAATCACCTGCTGCTGCTTTGAACTTATAAGGGCAGCAAGTGCTCTGGCATGCCTGCAATAACTGATTGCAGAGGAATGCTTCATTAACTTAAAAGCTATGGTACTTAACTGCCCACGCACTTGTAATTAATTGTAGAATCTCTCACTGCCAGGGTGTGGGATTCTGCATTAATACCCATGCTCCTTTTTAATGAAGTATCCTTTGCTGCCATATTTTTGGTCCAATGATCACCCACACTCTGAGGAACAGTTGCCAGTTGTGTATTGCTTCCAGTCAGCCAATATTGACTCCAACCCAAACATAGATGAGCAAAGACTCTAGTGCAGTCTATGTATTTACTCTGTCTGTGTGTGTGTGTTTGGTTAGTACTTAGGACACGATTCTCCACTGTGCCTGAGCAGGACTTGGGCACATTGGGTTAGGCTGACAGGGAGCTGATTGCAGCTCCTTGATTAGTAGTCACTTGGCCCCAGAGTGAGTTACAGCTGCAGGGAGACATCTTTAACTTATGCCAGTGGCATATGGGCTTTGTGGCAGCAGAGTCTCCTCCACAAACCCCCAACACCCTCCACACTAGAGGTAACAGAGTTGAGTGATGGAGCTGGTGCAGGAGGCAGCGGAGCTACCTTTGCCAAGCTTATGCTGGCAGAGATTCCTCTAACACACAGGGGAACTATGAAGGGGCATTCTCCAGCCACTTAAGAAATGCAATGTGAACACAGAGGACCATCATATCCATCCCTTGTTCTGAAAGGGAAAAGAAAGTACATTTAACATAGTTCTGTGAAAGCATACTGTGGGGAGATTGCTGCCATTTGGCTGTATTCTTGTTATTGGCCTATGGGGCATGCTGACTCAAATGATATCATATACAGAAAGTTGAAAACTTTAAGATTAATAAATTCACAGAAGGGACCATTGTGATCCTCTAGCCTGACCTAGTATCTAACACAGAACGTAGAACTGCCCCAAAATAATTTCTAGAGCATATCCTTTCGAAAAACCACTCTTAATTTAAAAATTATCAGTGATGTAGAATCCACCCTAACACTTGGTAAATTGTTCCAATAGTTAATTACTCTCACTGCCAAAAATATATGCCTTATTTCCAATCTGAATTTGTCTAGCTTCAACTTCCAGCCATTGGATATGTTATACCTTTCTCTGCTAGACTGGATAGCCCTTTATCAAATATTTGTTCCCCATGTAGGAACTTATGGACTATAATTAAGTCACCCATTAACCTTCTCTTTAAGCTAAATAGATTGGGCTCCTTGAGTCTATTGCTATAAGGTACGTTTTCTAATCCTTCAGTCATTCTCATGGCTCTTCTCTGAACCCTCTCCAGTTTATCAGCATTATGATTTAATGCTGTGAGCCATCTAGCAAGTATGAGCCCAAGCACAGAGCATCAGAATGTAGCAAAAGGGAAGGAGACAGCTGACATTGGCAGTTACACAAAGACCCCTGATAGTATACAGGTGAGCCTGAATGTTTAAATGTCCTGCACTAAAGATTCTAACAATCTCCAATACATTTTCATTCAATTTTTCCAATCACTCCTCATGCTTGGCAGTACAGCCTATCTTCATCTCTTCTGTTTCCACACTATTAGAGGTATTCATATAGCTGTCTCTGTCAGTTGTCTCCTTGGATTTTTCTACATTCTGAGGCTCTGTATGCTTTGTGCCTTCCCATCTGTCTCATGCTTGCTGATGTTTTAATTCATTTTCTACTGTGCTTGTGCTACTGAGCGTGGTGTCTATTTCAGTAACATCAGGGGGTGATTGTTCTAGTCCCATGGTATGTTTGCTGGTCATAGCTGAGGCACTGAAATATGGACAGTGTCTTTTGAAATTCAGGACAATTATATCTTCATCAGAAGTGAATGCCTACTATGTGTCACTTCCCTGATATAATTGCCGCAGGATAAGTGTTTTCTGGAGAAGGCCTTGCATGCAAATATATGGGTGGGCCACCTCTGAGTGCATCCTCTTCAGAACCACCTCATCTTGGACAATCATTTGAGTCTGTAACAGGGTGATTGCTACCCAAGCACCCCCTCATGGCCAAGCATTGCTTTTCAGGCACTCTACCTCCTCTTGCAGGACCCTTAAGCACTCCACAGTCTCTGTGATAGCTCATAGCATCCCTACCTGAGGCTGGTTTAATATCATAAAATTCCCAGTCCCCAGAGTCCTTCATCACAAAATAAACCAAACAATCCTCAATAAGTGCCTACAGAAAGTCCAAAATCATAATACAACAGTGAATACTTAGCTCCAACTCGTCTGCCCCTCCAAAAGCTCTTCTTCTGTCAGCCAGCTCTCCCCAAAGCTGCCAGGCCCAGCCCTTTCTGGCTGGTACAGAACCCTACATTTCCCCCTCCTTCAGTATTTCCCCTGTGCTGAGGAAGAAGGGAGTCTATATACTGCCCTCATCCAGAGAGCTTCTCTTGATTGGCTGGAAGAGACGCGAGCCCTGCCCCCACCCTATACTGCTGGGCTCTGGATCCCAGGTTCTTAAAGGAACAATGTCCTGGGGTTTTCCCCCCATCCAACTCCTAATTCCATGGGGCCACTTTCTCTCTTCTGCTACCAGGCCATTTCCTGAGCCTTTATTCAATCCAGCTCTTTAGAATGGGCTCTTCTGGCCCCTCTATCTTTAAAGGGCCAGTATACCCCACTACAATGCCAACCTATGTGACTAAAGAACTACCAGCTGACCCTCTGATGTATGGATATCATCAATTGTCTGTGATGCAGCTGCATTCTGCAATGAGAGTTTTGACTGGTCATTGCCCGATGTGTGGATCTCACAGAACTGAAATAGCTGGCCACTGAATGGTCGTCACTCTGGAACATGCATAATGGGTTCTTAGTCATAGCAGGTGTGAAAATTAAAAAGTTACATACTATGCTACACACATTTCCAGTAAGGAAGTTACTCTTCCCTCATATGGTTTTTGATAGGACTTGGAAACATATATAATAATAGATAGCTTCAATACTATCACCAACCTAATTATTTCATCAGCCTGCACTACATTCCCCTCTTATTTGTGTGTTAACAGCATATAGTCTCAGGAATAACAGTGACTATTTGATTGATTATGACATTCAGAACATGGTGGATGATAAGCCCCAAAATTGTGTATTAGGGCATTTTGTTTTGTTTTGAAGTTGTTTCTTGAATACCTTATTCATTTTTTTGGGGAGGTGTGTGTGTGTGGCAGGGGAGACAGGTAAAGAATCAATGTTCTTGAGGAGACTTATTTGCTAGAAGAAAAATATCAGAGCATGAAATCTCAAAATCATCAGATATCCATAAAAGTAAAAGCTGAGGGAGGCTGAGTGATTTTATGGTTAAGACCCAAGTATGGTGCTCAGCTGACCTTGGGAAAGTTACTTAATCTTCCTGTGCTTCAGTAACGTTCTGTAAAATGCAGCTGCCCATACTTCTCTGTTTCATGCTGGGAGGATAAAATTCTTACTGTCTGTGTGGTATCAAGATACTATGATGGCAGGTGTGACAGGTTGGGACTCACCACCACAGCGCCTCCCACTGGTTGTTCCAGGAATTAGCTCAGGCCATGGGGAGCGCCCTCTGCTCTGGCGGTGTCCCGTCCGTCGTCTCTTACTCACTGGTGTCCGGACCAGCGTTGCTACTCGCTCGGCGGTGTCCTCTTCAGGCCACTGCCCTCTGGCAGTGCCCCCTAGTTCATCCTCACCCCCTTCCGGGTTGGGGTGGTGGTTGTTGAGCAGTCCTTGCACTGGCCTCAGTGGCCAACCACAACTTCCAAAGTCTAGCCCCTTGTCTCTAGGGCCGGTTTTGGGCTAAAGCCCTGCTGTGCTCCCCCTGAGCCTGCCCAGCACTGCTCTGTCCGAGGTGCTGGTCTCCTGCTCTGGAGACAGACCTTCCCCCATGAAGGTCTGGGACAGTCTGACTGCTCCCTTCCTGAGCAGCCTTTTTATAGGGCTGAGCCGGGCCCTGATTGGCTGTCTCCAATCTGGGCCCCGATTGGCTCCCAATAAGCCCTCTTCCTATTGGCTGTCTGCGCAGGCCCCCTGGCCTGCTGCAGCCCCCTCTAGCATGGGGGTGGGGCAGCCGCCCCACCACAGCAGGAGACATAAAAATATCTAGAAAGAACATAATGAGCCATTCTACCCTATTCATCCTGGAAACCTCAGAAGATACTTGTTGACCTTTAAAAAGTGACAAAGAGTTCTGTGGCACCTTATAGACTAACAGACGTATTGGAGCATAAGCTTTCGTGGGTGAATACCCACCTCGTCAGACGCGAATTCACCCACAAAATACCCAGACGTGGGTATTCACCCACGAAAGCTTATGCTCCAATACGTCTGTTAGTCTATAAGGTGCACAGGACTCTTTGTCGCTTTTTACAGATCCAGACTAACATGGCTATCCCTCTGATACTTGTTGACCTTTGTGAACCATATCTGATTGCATATAGCAATCCTATCCCCAGACATTAGAGTACATAATTGTTTGTGAATTTTGCTAATGAAAGCAATAGCCTATTTCTTTCCCTGATTTCCTAGCTGAGTAAAGATTTTTGGGGGAAAGGATCATTTTCATTTATCAGCCTGGTCCTTTGAGCACACATATGAAAGGCTGTATTTGATCTGACTATTGATATTTCCCCTTCTCCTCTCCCCAATGTTTCCACCCTTTTCCCCACAAAAAATAGTATATGGCTTCACACATCAACATACATGCAACCAAAGGATGGATTGCTGTGGTGTTTGTCCATTGACTTTTGCATTCTTGGTTATTTCTTTGAATCCAGGTTACTCTATTTTAGTCTGAATCCAAATTACTCTATTTTATCCTGAAACAGTTAAATATGAGCTTTCTTTGGGGATGCTCAGCATGACACAGATTGAAATACTGATGTTCCGTATTACAGTTTGGGAATAATATAACCACATAGCACCCAAAGACCAAATATATTTAATCTAAACAAATAGACAACATACCTTATGGCCATTGAAAAAAACAGCATGAGCAGATGTCTGTTCGTTATTGCTTCTACGAGCCATGCCTGCAGGTCAATTGCTAGTTAGATGGACAAAGTGCAGATGGCAATAAACCCAGAAAGCTGGGTCTGTGGTGGATTAATAATATACATAACCTTCAAGGCCTCTGGTTTCCCCTCTAATAGTGAGTGTAGTGCTGACTGTTAGCACTTTCTGCTCTACATATCAGGGATCAGTGGAAAGAGGGCACCGCTACCTTTTGCAGGTAATACTTGTTATTATGTTGCCTTTTGATGATCATTTTTATATCAAGCAGTTAAGTGGAATTTTTAATTGATATCTAGCTTTCATGGGAGTAGCGGATGCTCAGAATTTCTGAAACTGAAGCTGCGTATTGAGGTGCCTACTATTTCTCCCAAATACTTAAGTCACTTTTGTAAATGGAATTTAGGAGCCTAAGTCACTTATGGGTTTCTGAAAGTTTTACACTTAATGTCTTTCTTAATGCCATGGAATTGAAAAGGGATGTGTACACACGTTTTTCCTCAGAGAGTTGAGGGACTAGAGAATTTTTTTGCCTTTCCAAACTTAATCAGAGATATGAATGGTAGCCCTATGCTAGATCAACTGCCAAGTGCCCATGTTGAAATGGACATAACAGAGAAGATTATTACATTTTCAGTGTGCAAATGATTTGTGATTCAAACTACCTAACCCTGAGAAATTTTAGGAGGATGTTTTGGAGCTCAGGTAAGCCTCATAGATGTTCTTGACTCAATAGCTATTTTATAATAAATGTCTTGTAGGTGAGAACTAACTATAGTTTAATGAAAAATTCGTATTCCTCCTTCACTATTGTGGAAATAGAGTTTCTCGGTGAGCATCAATGGTTGTAACCGGGAAGATATTGTAGAACTGAGACAGGAATTGGATGCTTGGTGTTTCTTATGCACATATGATTGAGATGGATTTCAGGGACTGTGGGTTTGTGTTGTCTGCAAATGTCATCCATAAAAATGGTTTAGGAGTTGTGAGCAACTTAAGGCACACTGGAGCTGCCTTTCTATACATCCAAGATTCAACATGCCCTAAAAGGCCCTCAGGAAATGTAGCAGCAGCAGTACCAAAGCTGGCCAAGCTCCTGAGCTCCACACTGCGGTAGCTCTATCTACCAGGGTCTTTCTACAGCACATCAAAGCCTGCAGATGGGTAATTCCAATTTACTTCAGTAGGCCCAGAGGAGATGTAGCAGCTGAGCAAAACTTAGGAACTTCATGAACTTTGAAGCTCATACTCACACATCTTCCAGGGCTCAGGGGCCCTGTTACCAGGTTGCCTGAACCAATGGGTATGTCACGCAGTGAGCTTGCCTAATTTTCAGTAGCCCAATTATTATCTATAAGTCTGACCAGCCTGGGCCTTACACTCCACAAAATATGTCAAAAGTCTGCTACTGAGCTAAATGCAAGAGTACGGTCAGAATTAGGCCCTGACCAGGCCTGGCATCTTGTGTTAAGGCTGTGGGATGATCCTTCCTCCCCTCTTCTGGCGTCAATCAGAACTGCCATTTGATAGAAGCAGTTCCTTTTATCTGGCCTGTTGGGCCCCAATTGGCCATCAGATGCTCCTAGCCCCTCTAGCTTCTGGAGGACCACGTCTTTCTGGTTAAACCAGCCACTGTTCCTCAGGAGGCCTTTCTAGGCAACCTCTGGAGGTCCAAACTCACTTAAAGGTCTGCTTTCTAGTGAAGGGGGCACCAAGGCAGTGGGGTGTCTGGCAGGGGGCAGTGGAATGCCTGGTACGCCCTGTCACAGGCCCTTGACACAAAAACTAAAATCAAATCACCAAAGACACATGTCCTTGGCCTAACAGAAACACAGCTCTACCTAAGAATGAATGCTGTGTCCATGGAGGATCTGGAAACAAACTTACTAAAGTTTAGGGGGAGCAGTTGGATCTGGGGTATTGCTTCAGGCCCATCTATGGTAAGCACATTATAAATAATGGAGGCTGCCAAAAGAATGGTAGATTCCAAACTCATGCTCATTAAATAACATTTTAAAGATTTTAAATTATTTAAAACACTTGAAAAAAGATAACTCTTTAACCTGCAACTGCAGTTGTTAGGTCACTTTAATCATAAACACACAGATGCCTCTGAGCAAATTTCTCCTCTCAGCCTCTAAAGGTTAGATTACGAGACAGATTATGATCCTCTTAATCCAACAGGGAAGCAATTACTCACACAAACAGTCCCATTGAAGTCAGTGCGTTTATTCCTATGAGTACCTGCTCATCAGGTGGAGTAAGGGGTTGACAGAACAGGTGACAGGAGTTCCTCACAAACTTTTATTGCTGATTTACACAAATGTTCTTTGAAGTAACTATCATGTAATAAGATTTTAGTGTTATTCACCTTGGCATTTCAAACTACTATAAACACATGAGTATACAGGCTGCAGTAGATGGGCAGATGCTGAATGGGTCTGATAGTAGGGCATCTGGGAGAGAAATCTGTGGTAATAAAGGGCCTGATTCTGTTACCATTGAACCAAATGGGACTATTCACTAGCCTAAGAATACTGAAATGTATAAGGGTTTGCAGGACTGGGGCCATAGTTTGTAAATAGTCTGAAAAACATGTACACTTTGAACATCAAGGATTTAAAAAAATGACTTGAACTTGAAGGTAATTGTGGTTTTGTTCCACTTAGGAGAGCCTAGTAAAGAAAAGTTGTATAGAATGGGAGAGATAAATCCTAATAAAGCAGATCGTTTATAAGAAGTACCCCTGTCCCATCTACATGTGCTAACCTAACATTTTGGGGGTGTTTTTCTATATCTAATATATATATCACTTTTAACTAATACTAATTTTCTTAATGAGCTATTTTATTACATCCACTATCGGAGTGGACAATGAAAGCTTCATTTCAAATGTAAATATGATAAATGGACTCAACCCTGTATGGGGATATATGATTTAGGGTGTGTTCAGGGTGAATGTGCTGTCATTATTCTACAGAGAGATGGTAGCCCCTCCCTCTGAGAAAGTGGGAGGATCTGGCCCATCTCCTCAGAGGGAGGGGAAGTGACAATGGAAGGAGAAGAACGGGACAGTTGACCTGAGAGAGATGGAGAGATACAGAGAGTGAGTGGAGCATTATGAGCAACCTGAGAGATGCAGGGTGAGGGAAGAGGGAGCAACCAGAGGGATGGAGGGAAACTGGGACTGGGAGAAACCAAGAGTGAGTGAAAAGGCCGAGATTGGGCAGGACAGACAGATGTGCAGGAGAAGGTCCCATCAGTTTAAAGCTGGCTGGTCAAGTCAATCTGTGTTTGATGGTGCATTGGTTCCTGTATGTTCCTCAGCATCAGATCTGCTTATCTCCAGTCATTGATTCATGTTGTCCTGCAGATCCAGAACAGGAGGACCAACGTTCCTTCAGACCCCGTGGGTCTGGTCTAATGTGCTCCCCCACAAGCAAGCATCACTGAAGTAAATTCCTGAAGAGATGGACTTGACAAGAGGCGCTTGAGACTCAAAGACTGACTTGGAAATTAGACAGAATCCAATGAGATATTTGGAGAAAGGGGAATCTTGAACTAAAAATAAAATAATAATATTAATCTATAAGAGAGTAGCCTGTGCATACAGAGATATAGTTTTTTTTTTATATTTAGAGGGTTTTCTATTTAGTTTAGTACATTTAGTAGTAAGTTACTCTCTCTCTGTGTGTGTGTGTGTGTGTGTGTGTGTGTGTGTGTGTGTGAGAGAGAGAGAGAGAGAGAGAGAGAGAGAGAAAGAGAATTCAAATCTTTTTTTGTTATATTCTTCATATATTTACTGTTATTGTAGGTAGGTGGAATCCAGTTCCATGTGTTCTGATTTAAATAAAATCTCTGTTTAATAGAACCAGTTGTGAAAAAAATATCTTGTCTACCATTAAATTACCTTTTATCAGCCCCGCCACACCTCTCACCTGCCGAGTAAATTATACCACCACTGTAACGGGCCATCACTAAATCTTGGTGAGTGGTTTTGGGACAGGGTGACCCTTGGATGTATTTCAAATGATAACACAATAACCCTACTGTGAGAAGTCAGTTTACACAATACAGGGCACTGCAGCAGATTCCTTTTAATTTAAGCAGACTTAGTGCTATAAAAAAAATCAAGGGAGTTTGGGTTTGTGATTTGGCTCAATGGAGATAGACCTGAACAATGAGTTCAATTCTGGGTCCAAAGTTCCAGAGGGTTCAGATCTTATTTACAATTTGGACCCCATCCCTTAGATTTATACAGTAATTTGCAGTAATTGTGTAATTTACCTATTATTTAACTTGTGTCACCACTCAGTTTCCATCTGGTCACAATGTGTGAACTAGTAGTTGAACAATCCAGCATTCAAGTGATGCATTTGTTCCTTCATAGCCTTGCACAGTGCAAAGTTGGAAGGACACAGTTGTTGTGCTCCAGCATGTGACAGTGGAACCCAATTCAAGTAAGGTTGTGTGGTAGACATAGCTCTTTGTGTTGAGTGGAGGGAAATGTTAAATCCCCTTGTATACCTGCTCCTTACTATCAAGAGCACAGGGTACAAGACAGGTGGAGTATGGGCAAATAATAGCCCAGATCTCAGTTAGGGCCTGTAGGATATACTCATACAAATAATAAAATAAAATAATTAATAATTAATAAAAACAGAAGACTGAAGAAAGGTAAGCATGATCTTCAGCAAGCATATGAATAAGGTGCTTAGGTATGCACTTCCCTCTTTGGTCTTTCCCTCTTCTGCTACCAGACAGGAATAAGTTGGTAGCCACACAGCACAATCACATGTATGTTGTATGTGGCTTCCTTGTGGTCTTTTATCTTGCTTATTGCTTTTTTAATTTTAAACACTTAGCACCTCCATGGTCAACCAGCACAGAGCACCACTCAGCCCATGGCAAGAAGATTAAATGTAGTTTAAGGCCATATGTGTCTGGGCCATGTGTGTTACCTCCATTACCATTCTCAAGATATCATGGTCCAAGTAATGTTATATTGTACATGCAGGCACCGCTGTTTCTTTTAGACACCCAGGTTTCCAGTTTGTATGGACAACACCAATCAAATACTACATCCCTACTCTAAGTAGGGAGCAATTAAGCAATTTCAAATTGTGAAATTGTGTATTGTATAATTTCAAGCAATTAAGGTAATTACTAAATATACCGGAGTAATTTGCTTGCCCTAATACTAAGTCTTTCACTATTTAACTATGTTTCAAACTTCTCAGGGCATCAAATGTTTTAAGGTTATATAAAAAGGCATTCTGAGCTAACACACATTCTCCATGAGCTTTGTCAAGGACACTGAGGAAAAACTCAACACTATTGAGCTGGCACATAGGTTGCTGTCACAACCAATACACAGAAGGACTCTTATGAGGTAGCTTAAAGAACTACTTCAGTTTTGCCCTGACAGTAGTCCAAAAGCAACAGTAAAAATGAGACAGGAAAGGACAGGATGTAGAACTATAGCATCTAGTTTTGATGTGGATTAAAAATATGCCCACAGCACAACTTTAGATGGAAATGTGCATTTCAATTTAGGCAGGTAACAGAAAAATATAACTATATTCTTTAAGGAAGTTTTTATGGAAAATGATAATAAAATGAAGTCAGTGTCATAGGCGTCGACTCCATGGGTGCTCCGGAGCTCAAGCAAAACTGAAAAAAAATAAGGAGTGCTCAGCACCCGCAGAACTGGATTAATCTTTTGTGGGCCCCGGTGCCTGGACTGTGGCCCTTCCCCCTGCTCTGCCCGCACTCTGTCCTGAGGCCCCGCCTCCACTCAGCCTCGTCCCCCGAGGCCCCGCCCACCACTTGCATGGGGTGGGGCGGATGGAGACGATCACCCACAGGCAAAAACAAAAGTCAGCACCAGTGGCCAGGGTTCCTAGCATCCAGGCTGCCTAAGAGTAGTTTTTTATCCCCATAACTGCATCATTTAAACTGAAAATTTATACCTTAACATATTAAAAATGAATTATACAACACACAAGATTGCATTTTCAAAACAGTGCATGTGAGATGACTACCCTAATGTATTTGAAACAGTAGGAGATTATCTTTAAGCTTCTTCCCAATTGATACACTGCTGGGGAAAAGCTGGGACAAAACTTTCTTAAAACATTTTTGCAGACACATTTTTTATGGATCTCCCTGGCAGTGCTTTCACAGTATTCCTAATTAATGTACTGAAAAGTATGCAATGGAGGCTAAAAAGAAATCTGTTAAAATATGAAAGATACATTGAATATAATGGTTAACAATCTGTGATGCAGCACACCCTAGTACTTAGGGTAGAGTTTGTGGAGATACAGCTTATATTTTGGTGAGCTTCAATTCCTTTGCAGAAAAATTAACTACATTTACAACATGGCACTCCTATAGCTGCTGGAGGTTATTTACCAGAGAAAGACCTGAGGGAGGTGGTTGCTTCCTTCCCATTTTTTCAGCTGAATTTAATACTTGTGAAAGGTGCCAGACTGTGAACTCAGGAGATTGAAATCCTCTTTAGAATAGATACAACATGGCAAAGTAAGCAGCTTCCCTCATCTGCCAAGGTACTTCAGCCTTTAAATATGGGGTGGAAGTGTATGCCAGTCTCTATGACCATTCATTCCTTGTTCTCCCTATTAAGATTGGCACCAAAGGTGCCAATTAGTGCTAAAAGCAGACAATCATGTGTGCATTAGCAACGGGACTGGGACCACCAAACAGCTGGTATAGATTTTTGCAGGCCTAAGCCAGATTCAAACTAGCAACCTAGAAGTAATAAGCTCCATATTCTATTAACAATCTGATGTGCCATCCAGTCCCTGTGACCTAGAATGGAGTTTATTCATTCCATTGGAATATAACTAAGGATGGGTGACCTGGAAAAGTTAGGCATCTGAATCTATATTTAGTTGTCTGCATATGGATTTTGGTGCCTAAGTTTAGGCACTCAAGTTTGAAAAATGTAGTTCTAATGTTCCGTGTTTTGATTGCAAATCCTGGCGGCACACCACATTCTGCTACATGAGCACCTCAGTGCCCAATGTATTTACTGCTCACCAGAACTACCTGCTGTCTTAGAGGTAATGAATTATTCAGTGTGTAAAATAGAGGGCCGAATCCTGAGAGACGCTAAGTACGTATGCCTCCCCTCAAGGGGCTCAGTGGGAAATCGCAGGTGCTGAGCAGCAGATACTCAGCACCTCGCAGCATTTGACCTATACTTTTCTGTTTTCATAATTAAAAAAAAAAACAAAAAAAAGATAAATCAAGCTGCAGTTTCAGACCCCACTCTCACCCTCAATGCAGAGAGAGAGAGAAACAGAAGCAGCCTTATCTTTCCTGGTGGAGATCACCGGTTTTTCTTTCTGTGAAACTTCCCCCCCTAGTTCTACTGGTTTCTTTTTTCTTCTTTTTTGCTCCGTCCCTTTCAGCTTACTTTCCCTTTCCACACAATGTGTTATTCACACACACACTTCAACCTGTTTCCTATTAACCTCCTCTCCTCAAGGAAGTCGAGCTGCTGTCTCTACACTCTTTTCAGATCTCTTTCTCAGCTTCCCACATCAATTGTCATTCCCTGAACCCCAGAGTACCTTGTGAGTTCAATATTTTCCCCTTGATCTTTTAAAGGGACATCATGCCACCCAGAACATTCTGCTTGCTGACTGAATAGTGGTAAAGGGGAAAAGAATATTACTCCACATATTCTTTGACAAGAATTCAAGAGAACTGAGTAAATTAAATGCTACCATAGTCATTCTGGTCAAATAATTTTAAGAGGTGGCTCACTGAGCATCACTTAGGAAAAGGAAGAAATGCATTGGGATTTAGTCATAAAATACAGAGATTCTCTATCTGACAATATGTACAACAATACAGTTAATCTAAAAATCCATATATCTCTCTATTGCAGAGGTTCTCAAACTGTGGTCCGTGAACCCCCAGTGGTCTGTGAGCTCCATTCAGGTGGTCCGCGGATAGTTCCCCCTAAGGTGCCCGCCTGGGCGTCCCCACACAAGAGAATAAAGGGCCACCCACCTAATTAGTGGAGCCGCACAGGCGTGGGGGGAATTTGGGATGTGCAGGGCTGTGGCGACCAGAGAAAGAGGCAACTTTTCCCAGCTCCAGGGCTGCGGCTGCCGGGGAGAGACAGCCCTCCTTCCCAGCCTCAGCTCTGTGGTTGCTGTGGTGGGAGAGAGACCCCCTCCTTCCCAGCCTCAGCTCTGTGGCTGCTGTAGTGGGGGAGAGACCCCCCCTCCTTCCCAGCCCCAGCTCTGTGGCTGCTGTGGTGGGGGAGAGACCCCCTCCTTCCCAGCCTCATCTCTGTGGCTGCTGTAGTGGGGGAGAGACCCCCTTCCTTCCCAGCCCCAGCTTGGGGGCTGCCATGGCGGGGGGGAGAGAGGGCACATCCATCGCATTAGAAAGGTAAGACTACTGATATTAAAATACGAGTTGTGTGCTTTTATTTGTTGAACAAAAAAAATGATAATTATTATTGTTTTTTTTAATATATAGCACTTTTATCCAAAGCACTTTACAATAGTTAGCTAACGGTACAAACAACATTTGGAAAGATCATTAAGTTGTCCGCCGAGACCCTCACCAATTTTCAAGTGGTCCACGAAAAAAAAAGTTTGAGAACCACTGCGTATATTGGATTCATCCTGGTTAGCAGCAGACTGGCCTAAACTGACCTATGATAATAATTTAAAAGATTAGTAAAACTAGTAAGACTGAAAACAGTTCAAACTGAACAGGACAAAAACTGAGTCCTGATCTAATTAACACTGGGCACCTACACTTTACCTTCCCCTTCCTTCTATGTGTTTGTATTACATTATTTGGTACTTGTTAACAAGTAGGTTGTTTGTTCTCAATTAATGCCCTGATGGATCATTTTGAAAAAATAAAAGCTCCTTCTCTGCTGAACTATCCACTGTCTCTAATGGAAGATTGCCTATAAAAAATAGTAACTGGGAAAAATGTAATTTATGAAAAATCTGTGAAGGAAGCTATGAGAGACTCAAAGGTTTTTTGAAAAGTCAAAAACAATACATCTACTGGTTTTCTTTTAACCAATATTTTACAGATATCATCAAAGGATTCTAGTAGGTGAAAAAGGCATGATTGTCCTTTAAAGAAGCCATGCTGGTTGGTCTCTAACATATAACGAGGGGAGGGATAGCTCAGTGGTTTGAGCATTGGCCTGCTAAACCTAGGGTTGTGAGCTCAATCCTTGAGGGGGGGCCATTTAGGGATCTAGGGCAAAAAACAAACAAACAAAAAAACCACACACACACCTGTCAGGGATAGTACTTGGTCCTGCTAGCGAAGGCAGGGGATTGGACTTGATGACCTTTCAAGGTCCCTTCCAGCTCTATGAGATAGGTATATCTCCATATATTATTATAGCTATGGGTTTTATAATGATCATTTGGTAGTTTCAACCAATTTCTCTTCCCTAGTAAGGTTCTCTAGTCTGTAATTACCAGGATCACTAGGAGCACCTTAAAACAAACATGTACAGTATTTGCTACTTAAATAAGTGATCTGATTTTTGAAATTGTTGAGTCCCCAGCCTCTACCACTGAGGCCAATGCTCATCATTTCCCAGCAGTTGTAAGATTCAGTTAAGTGTCTAAATAAGGCCACAGGAATCTAACTTTACACACTAATTTCTTAACATCAGTGCCAAACAATTTCTTTATTCTTGTAAGTTTGGTTATTTGTCTTTCACTTTACACTCTTTTTTACTGGCTTCACCTAGCTTAAATTTTCATTTTTTGCAGGATATCATTTTAGACTGAACACTTTCTTGAATCTTGCTGTTTAATCATACTATTTTTTCTTGCTTTCCTGCCTCCCTGATCCTGTTCCTGCCTCATCCTTGTCCTTGCCCTACTCTGACTTCACTCCAGCCCTGTTACTGACATTCTTCAGCCTTGCCTCTGCCTTCTGACCCTCCCAGGATCCTCAGACACTGACACTCCAGGCTCCCAGTTGCTGCCACTACTGGGGCAGCGGCCAGGGCCCCTAGGTCCTTTTAAATCAGCTAGGCCCCCGGGCAATTGCCCCCTTTGCCCCCCACATCAGCGGGCCTGAGAGGAAGGCAAAAAAAGTTTCCACACCACATTGTCTCTCTTCATCCCTAACAGATCCAGTCAAAAATCTCAGTCTCTGGTAGCATCTCCTAGGGTGCAAGACCCTCCAAAGAGCACAGAGAGGAGACTGCACTATGGCCTTGCTCCCTGCTCCACTGTAGCTAGTGGTACTGGCTTTGGGCATGATCCAAAGTCTATTGAAATCAATGGAAAGACTCCCTTGGTATGGACTGGGAAGAGGGTAGGGTGAGGTTGCAAAATCCCACCTTCCCTCCCCAGTTCCACAACCTATGGAACTTTAAGCAAGTGCAAAAAGTTTTTTTTGGGGGGGGGGGGAATTCACCCTTCCTCCACCCACCAGTTGCTTCACCCTGAAGGGATGTCACAGTAAGCAAATTCTTTCTGCACCTTATTGTGTTTCCTCTGGGGCAGGTCAGCTCTATGCTGTGGGACAGTGGCCAAAAGTGACTTATGGCATTATAGTGATAAATGGCCTTTGTGGGTGCGGCACTTAACTGGCTTTATTTTCGAGGGAGAGATGTAATGTTAAGTAGCATATGGCAATGTTCTATTGGTAATAGGATAACTTCCTATAGTGAAGATGACCTTACTCTACTCTACTACCCACAACCAGTGGGGCCCCTTGATGATCGAGATACAAAAGGAGCGCTTAAAGACGATAAAGTCATTGCAGAGAAACTAAATGGATTCTTTGCTTCAGTCTTCATGGCTGAGGATGTTAGGGAGATTCCCAAAACTGAACCGGCTTTTGTAGGTGACAAATCTGAGGAACTGTCACAGATTGAAGTGTCACGAGAGGAGGTTTTGGAATTAATTGATAAACTTAACATTAACAAGTCACCGGGACCAGATGGCATTCACCCAAGAGTTCTGAAAGAACTCAAATGTGAAGTTGCGGAACTATTAACTAAGGTTTGTAACCTGTCCTTTAAATCGGCTTCTGTACCCAGTGACTGGAAGTTAGCTAATGTAACACCAATATTTAAAAAGGGCTCTAGAGGTGATCCTGGCAATTACAGACCGGTAAGTCTAACGTCAGTACCAGGCAAATTAGTCGAAACAATAGTTAAGAATAAAATTGTCAGACACATAGAAAAACATAAACTGTTGAGCAACAGTCAACATGGGTTCTGTAAAGGGAAATCGTGTCTTACTAATCTATTAGAGTTCTTTGAAGGGGTCAACAAACATGTGGACAAGGGGGATCCAGTGGACATAGTGTACTTAGATTTCCAGAAAGCCTTTGACAAGGTTCCTCACCAAAGGCTCTTATGTAAACTAAGCTGTCATGGGATAAAAGGGAAGGTCCTTTCATGGATTGAGAACTGGTTAAAAGACAGGGAACAAAGGGTAGGAATTAATGGTAAATTCTCAGAATGGAGAGGGGTAACTAGTGGTGTTCCCCAAGGGTCAGTCCTCGGACCGATCCTATTCAACTTATTCATAAATGATCTGGAGAAAGGGATAAACAGTGAGGTGGCAAAGTTTGCAGATGATACTAAACTGCTAAAGATAGTTAAGACCAAAGCAGACTGTGACGAACTTCAAAAAGATCTCACAAAACTAAGTGATTGGGCAACAAAATGGCAAATGAAATTTAATGTGGATAAATGTAAAGTAATGCACATTGGAAAAAATAACCCCAACTATACATACAATATGATGGGGGCTAATTTAGCTACAACAAGTCAGGAAAAAGATCTTGGAGTCATCGTGGATAGTTCTCTGAAGATGTCCACGCAGTGTGCAGAGGCGGTCAAAAAAGCAAACAGGATGTTAGGAATCATTAAAAAGAGGATAGAGAATAGGATTGAGAATATATTATTGCCCTTATATAAATCGATGGTACGCCCACATCTTGAATACTGCGTACAGATGTGGTCTCCGCATCTCAAAAAAGATATACTGGCACTAGAAAAGGTTCAGAGAAGGGCAACTAAAATGATTAGGGGTTTGGAACGGGTCCCATATGAGGAGAGATTAAAGAGGCTAGGACTCTTCAGCTTTGAAAAGAGAAGACTAAGGGGGGATATGATAGAGGTATATAAAATCATGAGTGATGTGGAGAAAATGGATAAGGAAAAGTTATTTACTTATTCCCATAATACAAGAACTAGGGGTCACCAAATGAAATTAATAGGCAGCAGGTTTAAAACAAATAAAAGGAAGTTCTTCTTCACGCAGCGCATAGTCAACTTGTGGAACTCCTTACCTGAGGAGGTTGTGAAGGCTAGGACTATAACAGCATTTAAAAGAGAACTGGATAAATTCATGGTGGTTAAGTCCATTAATGGCTATTAGCCAGGATGGGTAAGGAATGGTGTCAGAGGATGGAGATGGATGGCAGGAGAGAGATCACTTGATCATTGCCTGTTAGGTCCACTCCCTCTGGGGCACCTGGCATTGGCCACTGTCGGTAGACAGGATACTGGGCTAGATGGACCTTTGGTCTGACCCAGTACGGCTGTTCTTATGTTATATATCTTATGTTATGTTACTCTGACAGCCAGGGCTGGCGCTTCCACTAGGTGACCCTAGGCAGTCGCCTAGGGCGGCAGGATTTGGGGGGCGGCATTTTGCCGCCCTCGGTGGAAATTCGGCGGCGGGGGGTCCTTCCGCTCCAGGTCTTCGGTGGAAATTTGGCGGTGAGTCCTTCACTCGCTCTGGGACCCGCCGCCAAAGTGCCCCGAAGATGCGGAGCGGAAGGACACCCGCCGCCAACTGCTCAGAGGAGGAGCGCTAAAACCCTGGCGCCGTTCCTGCTGACAGCATAACAGAAAAGAGACCCAGGCATGGCAATATCCTGACTACATCCTGGGTTTTACCCTATATAGAAATACAGTATACATTTGACAAGGTGCGAAAAGCTTTTGTTATACAACACATAATTACATACCCCATATGAGTTCAAAGCACCAGGGATAATGTACCTGGGCCACCATTGTTAGCTTGCACATTAAGAATCCTGTATGTACAGGAGGCAGAGAGAGAAATTGTTTCCATGTTAGGTGTTTGATGGCCAGTACATTATTTAACAAAGCAACAGAAAAAAAAAAGGATCCAAAATTTAGTGGAAATTGTTGGAAAATTTGGCTCCAAGTGACTTGCCCAGAAAAAGAGAGAGAGAGAGAGATTTCATAAGAGAGCTGGGATCAGAACTTGAGTTCCTGGCTCCCAGGCCCATGTTCAGTATATTAGGCCTGGTCTACACTAACACCCCAATTCGATCTAAGGTACGCAACTTCAGCTACGTGAATAACGTAGCTGAAGTCGACATACCTTAGTTCGAACTTACCGCGGTTCAGACGCGGTCCACACGCGGCAGGCAGGCTCCCCCGTCGACTCCGCGGTACTCCTCTCGCCGAGCTGGAGTACCGCAGTCGACAGCGAGCACTTCCGGGATCGATTTATCGCGTCCAGACCAGACGCGATAAATCGAACCCGGAAGTTCGATTGCCAGACGTCGAACTACCGCGGTAGTGTAGACCTGGCCTTAGACAATGATGCCTCTTTGCAATAATAGCTTAATAGCATGAGTATACCGCTGGAGTGCTGTTGGGTGAGTTTGTTTTCTTGATGTATTGTGCATTTGCTGTTTATCTAAGTACAGTAGGAACTTGTTTTGATCTGGTTTGGGAAAGCCAGGGTCCACCACCTGCTCTAGGAATGCTATCAGTGCAGCTCCATTAATTATTTAACCAGCAGGGGTTTCAAAGTGCTGTGTGGCTGACACACTCTGAACCTGTCATCCCTGCTGTGCAGTTGAGCTCCACTCACCATGGAGTGAAAATTACAAGGCTGTCTGTACTGCAGTGATGCACTGCCGCCAAGCAACAGTTAGCCTAAATCTAGATTAGATTCCTGTTACAACCTTCAAGTGTACTCATGCTCAGGTATTTTGATGGGTCAGGAGACAGAGATAGATCTCTTCAATTTCATAAATATACTGGCACTGTTTTGCAGTTAACTTTTCTCTCTAAAATACAGTCACTCTTCCATGGCAACTTTATAGTCCCTGGAGTTTTTTAACTGCTATTTTGATCTCTACTACAAAGGTGTCTTTTACTGCTTCATGGATAACTGTCAGTGAAGATTAAACATCTTTCAGTGCATGGAGCTGCCTCTTGTTGTATGCTTTTAAGCAGTACTTGAGCTTTACTGTTCTGATAGCCCCTTTGCCATCTACTTCCTCCATGAATGAATGCTGCTGCACTTCCAATTTCTCTATTAACGGCCCCTTCTTTGTGTAGCTTCTTTTAAACTTGACTACAGTGGAGATCACTGCAATACTTCCTCTTGCCTATCAAGTATTCAAACCTATCAAAAAAAAGGAATCCATATATTTATCACTACTTGTCTCCCATATCAAAAGTATTACAGAATTCCACAGTGTGGACCACAGCAGTTTACAAATGAGTTATAGTAACACAGAGTTATGGTCCCTAGAGTAGAATACTGTAATATTTCTTAATACAGGCAGTAAAAATCGCTGACTTTGCAAATTTTCCATTGTCCTTAATCTCCCCCAGAAAAATACAATATTGTGTATTATTTAATCCTTTAATTTTGTTTCAGTTTAGATCCTTGCCACACTCTTTTCAGGAGTGTCTCTTCTCATATCCATATGCTTAATTAATATCTGTACAGCATTTGGAGACCTCAGATGAAAGGTAACATACATGTAAATTATTTTTTCTTATTTTTATGCAACTTTTTAAAAAAGTATTGTTTTCCCCTTTCCAAATACCATACAGAGATAATTGTAGAGATGGGAAAATATATCAAACCATTTTCTATGAATATGCATTTGATTTTTAAGCAAACTTGCTTTGACTGCATTCTTTCCCCTTTCATGTTTGCTTTCCATTAATATTCTAGTGACTACACAGAATACTTGACAACACTGAATTTTAAGAGTTTTCATTGAAAGCAAGTTTTGAAGTCACAAACATGAGTATATGCACCAGGAACTTGATTCAAACAGTTATACTCACCCAATGAGGGAACAGAACCATATGACTTATGCATCCAGTCAGTACAACTTGAATTTCAGATATCCCTGTAAACTGCTCATGAATCAGACCAATTTTTTCCTCCTATAAATTCTTTGGCTAATAATGAATAAATGCACACACAAAAAATCACAATCAGTTGAGGGAAAATTCATGAGTAGAAATAGAGGCAAAATACATCTATATTATGAATTAATAATTTGCTCAGCTCAATCATTTTTGCCCTTCGCCCTGAACTCACCCACCTACTATCTCCAAATATAGTAGTCTCTTCCATTATAGGTAGTGGCCAGTAGGAAATGCCAGAATTAGGGTTGCCTGTGAAACCTTAATTCAGCCACCTTGTGTATATGCATTATGATACAGTCTGATTACATGATCACTTACTATTTTTCCACAGGACCCCTGCCTCATTCAATGCACAGACTGGACCTGCTCTGCAGTAAATCAGGATTCTGTAGTAAAAGAGGCTGTTGTCTGAAAGAGGGCTGCCTCATTTGTTGCAGAAGCTGGAAGGTGTATTCTTATGGGGATTGCTGTGAAACTTCAGGCCTAAGCCGACGCAAAGCCCAAGCATCTGAGTGTGAGGGGCCACTGAACACAGGCCACAAGTAAATACTGGGGACAGCAAATGAAGTAGTGATGGGAGTGAATGTCAAAGGGGAAAAAAATCAGGGCACTGGAAGAGGACAGCAAGCGGAAAAGCCATCAGCCCCCACTGCTCTGCTCCTCAAAGGCAACTAAGGAGTTAGTGCTTCACGCCACCTACTTACCTAGAGCAAGGTGCACCTACTGATGGTGGGGGTGCCCATCCGCTGGGTGCTGGTGCTGCCTCCCGCCCAGCCTGGGCTGGGACCCCCACAGTCCTGGCGGGACTGGGGTGTGCGCACAGGGCAGGGGAGCTGCGTGCGCAGCACCCTCCTGCCAGCGCTGCACCAGGCCTGGCAGGGCCCAGGGAGGAGGTGGGAGCCACGTGATCTGTGCACAGGTGCCCTGGGTGAGCCCAGCTGTCTGTGCAGCAGCCAGAAACCCCTGACATGGGCCTGCTGAGCCCCCCCACCTCAGCTATGCCAAACGGTATGAGCTGCTGGGAGGAGATGGGGCCAGACACACCAGGTTGCCTCCTGCTTGCTGGCTGCCTCTGCCGGCTCTGCTCAAGGCAGACAGCTGCTGTCCTCACCCCATCTGACACCATGATGTCAAAGTGCGGGGCCCCCCAAAGTGCGGGACCCAGAGTGGTCGCCCCAATTCATGCTACCCAAGGGACGGCTCGGACTCTGGAAACAACTGCCCCACTGCAGGAAGAGGTGCCCTGGAAAGCCCTAAATCTGGCTGCTCTGCACTGGCCATTGCCTCAGTAGGCTTGACAGCCGCAAACACAGTGCCCTCCAGTGGAAAGGGCAGGAGGGTGCCCCAGAAACCAGTGCAGGGGCAGCTTCCCTGGTGGTAGGCTGGGGAAGGGGAGAAGGAGGAGGGCAGTCATGATGGACTTGGTGCCCAGATTGAGGCCTGGTTGCAAAGGGTTTCCCCCCCTCCCCGGGGGCTATCAGGGTCACACCCAAGGCCTTGATGTCCTGGCAGCTGGCCTAGAGGTCCCCACCCACCATAAAGAGGTCCTTCCCATCAGTGACCAAGGTGAGTTCTACCTTGGCACACAGATGGGAAGGACAGGTGACAGAGATGCGGCAGGGTCTCTCTCTGAGGCCTCCTCCTTAAGGGAGTCCAGGATGGGGCATCATCACCCCCATCTCTGCCAGAGCCTCCTTGGCCAGCTCCACTTTTTTGGGGGTGGCACATAGGAAAGTTGAGTGGCTGCCCCCCAAGATGCCTTATGGGAGGCCTTTCCCCCCTCTTCAAGAGGGAGGTGACTTATGTTTGCTATGCTTTCCCCCCAGTACTAGTACCGAGCCCTCAGTGGTGGTGGTAGAGGGCTGGCCAGCAGGGGTGGATCCTGGACGAAAGGGAGATGGGATCAGAGTTTGGGGTGACAGGGATGGGACAAAAAAAGGGTGGTCTCCCCCTGAGCTGGGCCTTCTCCTGGGCTCCCAGATGTCACCGCAGCCCCCTTCTCTATGGACCCTGCCCAGTGGCTATTAGCTGCAGGATCTACCTGCTCAGCTGGTGAAATGTGAGGGGCTGCCCCCTATGGCCAAGCAAGGTTGTTGGAGGAGGAGGAGGGGAACTAGGCAGTTGGGGTCACTGGCAGTGGCAGTGCCAATGCCCTTCCTGATCTTGGGGGCACCCATCATCCCTCCTTGCTGGGCTTAGGGATAGTCCCTCCAGCTGAGCTGTGAAACCTGGCAGAGGAAGCACTAAGTCTCCCACAACCAGTAGTGGATCTGGTACAAGGAACCCTGATAGAGCACTATAAAGGACTCCTCCAAGCTCCCCTCACCATGCCCTGCTGCTAGCAGCGGGACGGTGTCTTGCTAGCAGAACAAGAGGATGTGGCAGAGAGTAGGGGTCCTTACAGCCCAGTGGGAGAGGGCTGATGGTGGAGACCAGCTTCATCAAAGTGGCGAGAGGGGTCAGAAGGGTAGCACTGGGGAGGAAGGGTGAGACAGAGAGAAAGACCACCCATATGCCCAGGTTGTCTAGGGGCCCACCAAGATGCCTTTTTCCACAGCCTCCTGGACAGCTGCCTCCAGTGCCAGGAAGAAGACAACCTTCCCATACCTCTTGGAGATCACCACGATGGCCAAGGGCCCCACCACCTGTGCCAATGCCTGCACATAGGTTTTGATATGGGCTCATTGGGCCAATAGGAGTCATCAGATGCTATGCCTCCTGGTTAGGATGGGGAAGGGGCCCTGGCCACCATTGGTGGTAGAAGAAGTGGTGGTGGCAGATGGCGATGGGGCAGAAGGTAGGGCCGCGGCCCCCTGGACGTATATGCTGGGGCTGAAGAGTGAGCGCCCCTGGAGCTGGTGGAAGGGATGGCAGGGGAGAGGAAGTTGTGGCCACTGGCAGGGTCACAGCTGTAGCAGCTGCTGCCATGGAAGGAGCCTTCCAGGCAGGGTTCTTGCTTTTTTTTTTTTATTCCTTGAGCCTTTCTACTCACAGAGGGGGCTCCCTTGGTGGTGGCAAGAGTTTCGGCAGTAGGGTCCCTTCCTGTGCCTGCTGCTGTCATGCCAGTGGGGGTGCTGATGGTACCAGCAGTGGTTTTGGTAGCCACAGTGACAGTGAGAGGACAACCGTGGGTACAGCTCCTCCTCCCTCAGTCTCCCACCCCTTTTTCCTGACAAAGGCAACAGAAGGCTCACACGTGGCCAAGTTGTGGTCCACCATTGAGCGCAGGTGATGGGAACAGCTCAAGTAGGAGGGGTGGTGGAGGGATAAAAGTGATAAAGGGCAGGATGTGAGTATGGAAAATGGAGGCTAACTGCTCTTCCCTGCTTAGCTATGTTGGGCGGGGGGAAGGAGGGGACAAACAAAAACTCGTTGGGGGGTGGCCAGCAGGGACAGGTAGGAGGAGGAGGCCCCTCAGCCCAGTGCAAACTGAGGGGAAGGGAGGGAGAGGGAAAGTTCAAAGGGGGCATGTGCACCCAAATGTGCTTACGATAAGAGTCTCTGCTGCAACAGTCCCAGGGCAGGTAAGTGGAGACGGGCAGGCTAGTAGGCCAACAGAGGGTTGTCATCAGCAGGAGCAGTGGGGGAGTGGATGGAATCGGGGGGAGGCTCCATGCCACGCCCCAAAAGTAGCAAAGCAGGGGTAGCTCAGCAGCAGCAACAGCAGCGGCAAGCCCCGCCCACAGAGACAGGTGTGCAAGGAATGAGGCAGGAAGAGGGGAAAAGACTGTCTCAGGAGTAAGGCAGTTGAGTGCTTCCCTGGTTAACTGGATTCTATCCCTTCCTCAGCCATAGAGTTCCTGTGTGATTCTAAACTAGTCACTTAAAATAGACTTTTCACGGGTGGCCACTAATTGCGTGTTCCTTATTTTGTGGGTGCCTGACTTGATAGCCTGGGGTCTGATTTGCAGAAATGCTGAGCACTTACAGCTGTAACTGAAGTCAGAATCTGTGTTTTGCAGAGATAAAGAGTGATATAATGCTAAGAACGCTGAAAAATCAGGTTCTAGGTGTCTCATATTGGGCACCCAAAACGAGTGGAAACTTCTGACCGCTACATTGTGCCTCAGTTTCCCCATCTGTAAAATTGGGATAACACCACCTCTTCTCCTCAAAAGGGTTTTGTGAAAATAAATTCATTAAGGTTTGTGAAACACTTGGATACTGTAATGATGTGCACCATAAAAAAGCCCATGAGAAAATTAAATAATTCTGTCTTCAAAGCAGGGTTTGAATAGTGGGTAATAAATAAGGCATGGATCTGCCCATTGAACAATAAGGAGAGAACAAAATATTGATAGCTGCTCATTAATTGAGCATCATCATTTCTGTACACTGAATAAGGCAGGGGTCCTGTGGTATGTAATTAAAGACTGTATCATACTGAATATGCACAAAGGGACTGAATTAAGGTTGCCCGAGGTCCCTTTATTCTGGCATTTCATAACTTTTGAGTGCCTGACTTTGCAAACTTAATGTTCTTTTAATGAAGTTTGTGTGTGTGCACAATACACACACACACTGTATAATAAAAACAGAGAGAGAAAATGCAGTCAGTCAAACTAATTGTTCACATTATCCAAAACAAGTTCATAATTCTGGTGGTACAAAGTGAGCTAAAAACAGTTGTAATTCCCCACCTATTGTAGAGAGTGTTTTTGGGTAGGGGCATGACTAGAGAATGCTCTGTTCTGGCTATCTTAACTGGAGGAATCTCCCTTGGGAACTAATACCAGCTAGCAGAATTTAGAGCAGCCCCACAATTGCTCTGAACTCTGTTGAGATTGGAGCAAAGCTGAGCTATATGTAGTTCTTAGTCTGCAGCACCAAGGCTCTGTGTGTGGGGTGGGGCTGTCAATCTGACCCATGATATACAACATATTTCAGAACCATGGAAATAGGCTTGTCATTTGATAGAACTCTGCACACCAGATCATAATTCTTAGATCATTTTCTTTTAATGTGTCCAGATCTGATTAAAATATATGCAGCTTAGTCATAAAGAATTTTTATGAATCACAATTATCTCTTTCCTTGGGGTCTGAAAATTGGTCCTTTAAGCTTTTCAGAAAAAAGAACTCTGCTGTTTTCTTCTGTTGTACTTGAGGCACAAATATGGGTTATGGTGAGGTTAAGCTCTGAGCTATAACAAATCCCTAACATGACATGTTAACCCACTGTATTCTATGATCATATTTGTTACTTTCCTTCCTAGGATAAAGAGGATAGCATATTTCTGTACCATGATGGTAATCAAACTCAGTTGCTGTGAGAACAAGTTACATACTGAACAGGACGCCTGGTATTTTGGGTTTTGAAAGAATCTTCAGTTCTGCTTATTAGTAGTTTATTTATTTTTGTAATGCATTCGCAATACAGGTTATATGAAGGATGCTTGAGAACATAAAGCTTGTAACTCTTATTCCTTACAGAAGTAGTCCCATTTTAGGAGTAAGATTCACAGGATTGGGCCAAAAAGTTGTACTGTATCTAATGGCTCCTCCAATGGGATATTCGCTGCCTATCCTGGCTTCATTGCTGAGTGGGGCGGGGGGGACGGGAGTGGAGGGAAACAACCACTGACCAGGCATAAAGAGAATGTGAGGAAAGGATATCATTTGCTTCAATTCACCACACTGCTATGCAAGTCCTGGATGAACAGGGGGTTGTGCTTTGTCATTTTTGTCTAATGCAACAGGCTTACCAGTCCCCTGAATAGGTAGGCCTGATGGAGAAGTCCGTGGCCTTCTGCTGCATTTATTCTTGACTGTTTTCCACATGGAAATCTGCCAGATACATAAAGAATGGCTATTTCCTTGCTTCATCCCATCCTGCCTCTAGACCTATTGCTCCTATTGCACAGTCTCCCTTCCATACAGAGTCCCAACAAGGGTCTGAGACTCGGATGGAGAAATAAATCTGCATTAATGTAAAAGTGGAGAATTCTTTTGCAAACAAATGAATCTATGTGGATAAGTTAATATGCATGAAGTTTTTTGTATATGTAGATATACGTGAATGGTTAGTAGGAATTGAAATACTATTAACTCTCAGAAATGAATGAGGAATTTTGACCTCCACTGTAATATATTCTTATATTGTGCACTTCTACTGGTTATATAAAAAAAATGATACTATAATCATTCTGTTTACCTGTAATAAAACAGTATCTATATGAATGCCTATTTAAATTAGAATTGTTGTGTCAGGTGAGTCAATCTAGCTGCATTAGGGGAAATAGACAATAGACTTCTCCAAGAGTCTATGTTTAAACCACTATTCTGTTGGGGAACATTTTGTTAGAGTCTACAGGTAAATAAGTTAATGGAATATTAAAGAAAGCCAGTGTCTAATGTCAAAGGTATAACAATACGACAAACCAATATTATCTGGTACATAAGAAACAGGGTAAGGTCTACTATATAAAATAAGGACAAAATTCATCCCTGTGCAGAGAATCAGAACAAAGCCAATATACATAACTTAAAATTGAGACTGGAATTAAAATTGGATTTAACAAGCTGGGTTTTTGGGAGGGGGGGTTGGGGGGGCATTGGCCAGGAATATAGATAGTTTTCAGATATAATTCAATCAGTCTTCCAAAAATGGATCACGCTATTGGTATATTTTTATTTTATCATAATGATCTGGAAATTCTGGGTTAAATTAAGACTCATGAGGATTGATAAATCTTGGCTCCCCCCAAACCATCAGGGGTTTGGAATTCTGCTCCCAGACATAAATAAAGCACAGTTGTCTCCTCCAATTATACTGCCAGTTTAAAATTTCATTTTACTTATCTTAATGTGTGCAAACAACTTTACCCATAATTAGAAAATGAATTAAACCCCTTCTTGTAACTACTGTAGGTACTTTTGGAAGCAGTTAAAACAAATATGGTTAGCTCAGTGATAAAGAGAACCTAAAGATTCAATACTGGATACATATGGATTTTTAAATCCAATTCATCACGAGTCATTTACCCAGCTCATGCTTACAAGAACAACTTAAATTTATAGTCTGTTAGCTGCAAGATGGTCAGGTTTGAAAACTTTTAATCCATTCTAGTGATACTCAGCTACACAGGATGGCTTTGAAATAGCAACACATTTATCCTACCGCTGAATTGCTCATAATTATTCACAGTGTTGAGCCTGTAACACAGCACAAACAGATTTGATACAATGTCAATAAAGAGATGAACATTAGGTCCTGAAAACAAATCTGCATCTAGCATATCTACCACCTTCTGTTCCATATTTTCTCATCATTAGTATATTATTTTCCTGCAGAGGATAACAACAGCCATTGAAAGGTAGAAAACAGGTAGCTTCATTATTTTCTATTTCAGAATGAACATTAGCCAAATGGTTTCTTTTATATACAATAAAATTCTTTAAGTTATGAACTGATGCTTCTGTTTAAAGCTTTACTCCTATTAATTTTATTTCTAAAAAAATTGAATACAATAGCATGTTTACTCAATGAGGAATAAACAGCTGTGTGGTTATTGCTGGATACCTTCTTAGATATCACAAATGAGGTCAAAGACTAAGTGGCTCCGGTGCCGCAGGATTGTGGTTACCTCAGATATCAGCACTTCCCTGAACGCTTTATTCCCCTCACAAAAGGGTCTAAATTGATTTTGAGAGAGGGAAAAAATAGTGCCATTATGTAGATTTTTTGCTGTGTCCAGCTCAGGCCCTGATAATTCTCTAGGCTTGTGTGAGAAAGAACTCAGGTAACATAGCTCTCCAGGGTGACAAGAAATAAATATATGTTTAAATATCCAGTACCTATAAGGATGTTCATTGTTTCTTTAAGTCCGTCACAGAAAGCTAGGTAAAATACAGCCACAAAAGGTACTCAGCTGAAGTTCACCAGTGAAGCAGAGGCAGAAGCTTCAGAGGAAATAATGTTTTCCTAATAAAGTTGCTTGTCCTGTGCTGGTGTCTTTGGGCCAGATCTTTAAAAGTGTTTAGGCACCTAACTCCAATTGATTTCAATAGAATAGAATAGGGTCAGAAGGGACTGCAATGGCCATCTAGTCTAACCCGCTTCCAATATGCAGGATTTCTTGTGGCTAAACCAGCCAAGACTGCTGGCTATCCAGCCTCCTTTTGAAAACCTCCAGTGAAGGAGCTTCAACAACCTCCCGAGGCAGTCTGTTCCATTATCCTACTGTTCTTAAATTAGGAAATTTTTCCAGAGATTTAATCTAAATCTGCTATGCTGTAGTTTGAACCCCTTACTTCTTGTCCTGCCCAGTGTGGCAAGAGATAACAACTTTTCTCCATCTTTTTTAATGGCAGCCTTTCAAGTATTTGAAGACCACTATCACATCCCCCCTTAATCTCCTCTTTTCCAACTCAACATACTCAGTTGCATCCCTCTGATCATCTTTGTCCCTCACCTCTGGATCCTTTCCAGTTTCTCTCCATCATTTTTATACATTGATGACCAGAATTGGACACAGTATTCCAGCTGCGGTTAGGTGCCTATCTCCAACTAGCACTTAGGCATCTAAATACCTTTAAAAATCTGGGCCTTTGTTCCTTGTTCATAATTAAGTGAGATTCCTTCTGTGATTCTTTACCATTGCCACATTTTGCAGTTGGTACTGACATGTATTTCACAGCCAACAGAGTTTGGAATCATATCAACCCACCTTAAAATGGTTGTATGGAGGTGTAAGCTAGATCCTACAGGGTACCTGGTATATGATAAGAGTTATTACAATTAGGTTCTCAGGTCTGATTCACAGCAGCTTCCTAAAATTTGCTAGGTAACTTATGTCAACCTAACAGTGTAGTGTAGACCAGGCGTTAGTTTCCCAGACCTGAAGAAGAACTCTTCGTAAACTCAAAAACTTGTCTCTCTCACCAACAGAAGTTGGTCCAATAGGAGATATTACCTCATGCACCTTGTCTCTCTAATCCAGATATCAACATGCCTGCAAAGTGGAATTTATATTAGAAAGATAAAGGAAAATCTACTGTCCATATGAAGTAGCCTGTCTCCAAATCTTGACTAATTTGACTGCTCCATTTTTTTACATTGTACATAAAAGGCACCAGCATTAGATGACCAGCATAGAAAATTGCATTTTTAAAGTGTGTTTTGCAGGGTTTGTTTTGATTTGGTCAGATTTCACAAACTGTGTAGGGTTGGATCAGGTCAGTACTTGGATGGGGGAGCCTCTTCAATAAAGTCACACAGTGATCAACATTACAGCCAGTGTTTGCCCAGGTTTACCACAGACTGGTGTTTGATATCACGACTCTCTATATTTTTCATCTAGGATGTAAACTGTGGGGTACACAGTTGTCAGATACTGATTTCCCTCCACCCGCCATGACTTGTGATGTACATGCTTCAGAAAGTGGTATGGGTAGTTCTTTCATCTAAGAGCCCAATCCATGTAATTACACCATATGAGTGGACTGCTGCACCCAGGCAAAGCCTGATGAAACAGTCCCTGTAAATATCTTGTATCAGAGTCTGCAGAGCTCTCTGGGATTCTTTGAGATGAATGGTGTTATACAGAGACAAACTTTTAAGGGAGTAAAAGTGCTTAAGGTGTAAACTCTGACAGGACGTCAGTTTCCAGTGCTGCTGGCAGACACAACTATACATCCAATGACAGGACAGAAAAAATCCACAGCCTATCAAATAAACTCCAAGGGCATTCTGCTAATAATATGTTCTCTCCTGCAGCTATTATAGTTATTAGGGAGGAAATTTAATGCCAAAATCCTTCCATGCAAATGCAGTATTTATCAATTCTGCTTCTCTTTACCTGCCTCAGGTCTGATTCGTGATTAAAGAAGTGGAGATAATCAGCATAGCCTACATTTCATGGTGTGAGTGGGTCAGTCAGTGGTAAAATGCAAATAAACAAACCTCCTTTCCTTTGGGCATATTTTTAGGTTGGAACCTCCCCTGGAGATTAAAGGATACATCACATATTTTACACCTAACTTGGTATTGAAGAGAACTCAAGAATCTTACAGCTGAAGGGATTGAGAGGATGGGAGAGGACTGTTATTAATACTGGTGTGTAAATGCTGCAGGGAACTTGCTACTTAGGGAGCCTGTCCCGAGTTTTATAACCCTGGCCATGGAAACTGACCTAAAGAGCCATGGAATTTTCAAGGGCTCTGCAGGCAGCATTTTAAATTAATTGAGTTTGACAAAAGCTTATGAAATGAATAGAATCCATCTTAAAAATCTGTGTAATGGAGTTGTGCTTCAGGCATCTAACAATGTACTGATATCCAGTGCTTTCTGTAAATGAGCTGAATGTTCTTTCTGTATGTGCTGTATATTCTCCGTGAATGTGTTACTTTCTTATAGGCATTAGAAATGCTTTTAACTGAGTTGCAGCCTCATTGTCTGTTAGAACAATTGAGCTAGAAAGAGGATTTGCTCAGACGGGAAGATTGAGGTCTTAACCACAAATCTGCAGCAGTAGTATCTGGACACGTTTTCATTACAAGCTTGACACACAAGTTCTCCCCCCAACCAGCTATGTTAAAAATGAGCCAATAAGGGTATCAATGGCAGGATTATTAATTATTTGAATTACAGTAGCACCTAAGGGCCCCAAATGAGATCAGGGCCCCACCCTGCCAGACACTGTACAAATGCTTACTGAGAGACAGCCCCTTCCCCGATGAGCTTGCACTTCAACACCACAGATAAGGGAAGGATTATAAACAATTTTACAGATAGGTTACAAAGAGAAAGGAGCAGATTCATTGGGAAACAGAGAATGGACATCACCCTTAATTCCACTGCTGGGGATATCTTTGGCAGCACACACAAATCACAGGACCAGTGCAAGGGGTATACTGGGTGTGGCTATCTCCACTGGATCAAGTTAGCACAGACTCTAGGCTCCTTAAACTAGGGCAGGTGCAGAGAATCAGGAGGCCACAATGGGATCCTTGACCGCTCCTTTGCTCTGCTGTGCCCAGTGGAAGCTGGATGTAGCAGAGAAACTGCCCCAACACCACCCATTAAGTCTAAGGTAGAGTCAGAAATTGAATGCTGATCTCAAGAACTAGTTCAGGGCCTTAACCACAAGCCCCTCCTTCCTGTCTCATTCAGATGGATACATGTATTTATTCTCTTTGTATAGCATTTAACATTGGCACAACTATGTTAAAATAAATGTTTGTAGTCCATGCACATTTAGCCCCTTATTCACTTTTTAAAAATCCCTTTAAAGATGATTTAACTGTTAAAACAATGGTTAGGTTCAGATCTAGAGTTATATACCAAAGGGTCATTGAACTGGTGACCCTGTATGAGAGTCCAGCCCTGCCATCCTGAAGAGACCTGGGCTTGTTTCCTGAAAGCATTTACTTGCCTAATGTGGAACTCTGATGTTGTTACTAAAGGGGTGTAGGGTAGAATTTTCAAAAGCACTTAAATCCAATTTTCAAAGACCACGTAAGTCACTTTGGAGCCCAAGTCCATTTGAAAATCTTTGACACTTAGGAGCTTTTGAAAAATTTACAGCCATGTGCACACACCCCAGTTTTTTCTTTTTTTGGTATGGGGGGGTAGAGTTAATATGACTCATAGACTCATAGACTTTAAGGTCAGAAGGGACCAATATGATCATCTAGTCTGACCTCCTGCATGATGCAGGCCACAAAAGCTGACCCACCCACTCCTGGAATAATTCTCTCCGTTGACTCAGCTGTTGAAGTCCCCAAATCATGATTTGAAGACTTCAAGTCGCAGAGAATCCTCCGGCCAGCGACCTCTGCCCCATGCTGCGGAGGAAGGCGAAAAACCTGTGTTTGCTTGGGTATCTCATAGGCAACAGCTCTACAGCTAAGATAGAATTCCTGTCAAAGTGACTTAGGCAGTGAACAATCATTATGAGGGCCCTACCAAATCATGGCCCATTTTGGTCAATTTCATGGTCATAGGATTTTAAAAATCATAAAATTCATGATTTTAGCTATCTAAATCTGAAATGTCACAGTGCTGTAATTGTAGGGGTCCTACAATTGAGGGGTCGCAAAGTTATTGTAGGGGAGGTTGCGGTACAGCTACTCTTACTTCTGCACTGCTGCAGGCGGCAGAGCTACCTTCAGACCTGGGCAGCTGAAGAACAGCGGCTGCTGGCTAGGAGCCAGTTCAGAAGGCAGAGCTGCTGCTAGCAGCAGCACAGAAGTAAGGGTGGCATGGTATGGTATTGTCACCCTTACTTCTGCGCTGCTGCTGGTGGAGTGCTGACATCAGAGCTGGGGACCCAGCCAACAGCCACAGCCCTCCCACCACCCAGCTCTGAAGGCAGCACAGAAGTAAGGGTGGCAATACTGAAACTGCCCTAAAATAATCTTGTGTGTCCCCTGCAACTCCCTTTTGGGTCAGGGCCCCCAATTTGAGAAAGACTTGTCTCCCCCATGAAATCTGTATGGTATATAGTAAAAGCACAAAAAAGACCAGATTTCATGGTCTGTCATGTGTTTTTCATGATCATTAATTTGGTAGGGCCCTAATCATTACTGGTGATACACAGCTTTTGAAAAGATTAACTGCATCACAACTAACAATGAGGCATCACTGCCAAGATCTAAATGTCCACATATTTAGCTAAAGAGAACTTACAAGAACATCTGTAATAGCACCATCCAGTGATTCTCAACAATATCAAACAGGAAAATCCCCCCTTTAAAAAGAATCTGCTTTTTAAAAGCAGATTCTTTTAACACTCCCGATGCCAGAAAGGTCAGAGCTTCTGAAGCAACTATAGAGGCTTCATGTTATAAAAAAATTCAGCAAGCTTTATTTTAACAAGTCTCTACAGTATCTGTTTTCCAGAATATATCATTGATATATCTAGAAAAGTGTAATTTGCACAAACTACTGTGATCATTATTGCTACAAATATGCCAGCACTTTCTGTAACTACTGTTCATATAGGAAACCACTTTGCAGTTGGTCCTTTTAGGGTCTTAAGCATTAGATGCACTGGAACAAACTTATGGAGTTATAAGTGACCACTGTGGGTGAGAGGAAGCAGAAAGAAGAGATGGTGCAGAGCTATGATCTCATTAGGGGACAAACCCAGTACAAGAGAATTTCAGTACAAGTGCCAGAATTTTCAAAGCTGCATAGACACCTGAATGGGAACTTATGTGCTGTATTCAGCATGTAAAAGTACAATATGTTGCCTGTGAACTTTCAAAAAGTGGTCCAATGCGAACACACAATGTTTGTGTGTACTAGGGAGAGGCACATGTCTTTTTGGACAGTCTGGGTGTGGTTGTGTGATTAGTCATCCTACAGAATTTTTCAAATAATTTGGAAGGGTTAAATGCTGAAAATTTAGCCTATTCCAGGGTATGGCTATGTGGACTGGGAATTGCATACACAAAGTCAGACTCTCAGACATACTAAAAATCCATCAGGTATGTATAAGCAGTTTTAATTGTAGTTACCTAAAAATAATCCCATAACTCATCAGGAAAACTAATCCAGAAACATGGGTATTTAGCAGTGCTGTTCAGAGAGGATGTAGTTTCAGATGTAAGGAGAACCATGTGCATAGCCCAGAGCAGTTTGAGCTTCCCTGTATGCTTTTTTGAGATAGGTAACTCATAATTTCATGGTCATAGGATTTTGTAGAGCCAAATTTTTAAAGGTATTTAGGTACCTAAAGATGCAGATAAGTGCTCTTGAAAATACCATTAGGCACCTAACTCCCATTGAAATCAATGAATGGCCCAGAATGAAATCAAAGGGAGTTGAACACCAAGGCACTTTTGAAAATCCAATTAGGTGCCTATCTGCAGGTGCCTAAATACCTTCTTAAATCTGGCCCATATTCCATGGCCATACACAGAAAAATATCCACTGTAACTCTGAGAATATAATATGACATCCCTCCGGCAATGACAACTGATGTTTGCCAAACTGTTTGGCCTATTTCTAACCACAAAACACCAAATTCTTCTCGCAGCTGTGCAGCAAGAGTAGGAATTGGGACACTGAATATAATAAAAATGGAAAGTGGTAGATTAGACTCATCCTCCTCACACTCTCGGTATTGCTTTTTTAGTGACCCTTCAGTTGCTGTATTCTCCCCCCCAAATCAATAGATGTTGCCAATAGAGCACAAAAGAGGAATGATTGTTTTGGCACTGGAGGGTGGATTTTGAAGAATGATATTTTCCCAATGAAAATAATGGTTTCAATAAGCAAAACTCACACTCAAATGTAACCTTAGATATCCGAAAACCAAAGGACTTTGCTGGAAAAAAACAAAAACCTACCTTTCAGTGTTACTGTAGTTATTACAATTGTTCAGAATAAAGTAAGTGTAGTTATATTTGTCTCAAGCACTCTTTCATTACCCTAAAGATCATTACAAGATCATTTAATTATTGAGACAACTTTAAACCCAATTTGCATCTCACTAATCTCCAGAGTGACATTCCCCGGCCTGTGCTAGGAGGCTGTTATTGTCATTTCTTTTTCTGTTCTTCCTTTCACAGTATGCTTCCGGCCAAAGATTAGGAGATATTTCTTATTCTGCATTGTCCTGTCTTAGTGCAGGGGGCTGAACTAGATGACCTCTCAAGGTCCTTTCTAGCCTTACATTTCTGTGATCTAAACCCATCAACTTTAATTTTTGTTTAAGGTTACAACAGGAAACAGCTGGGACAATGGCGCTGGTGGAAGGTGCCTACTTGAAAGCCCTGAGCACTTTATTCAGGGCACAAACGGTGGCAGTACAAGATTCAGAACACTGCCCCATCAGCGTGACTCAGCATATTTACTTGCTTACTCTTAGGCTCTGACTACATAGCAGTTGGAAGGATGTTGACTACATAGCAGTTGGACATGCACTAGGTCTGCTTGTGTTAGTACACTAAAAATAACAGTGTGGTCACGACAGTATGGGTAGCAGCTTGGGCTAGCTGCCTTAGTACAATCCTACCCATTCTCCAGGGTAGGTACTAATGTGAATAGCCAGAGCTACTACACATGCAGCCATGACCAACCTGTTATTTTTAGCATCGTAGCTCGATCAGAGCTAGCATGTGTCTAGCTACCCTAGACATCCTCCCAGCTGCTATGGAGACATACTCCTAGATCAGTCTGTCTAAGGGCGAGAAAGTCTAACAATCTCCAAGTCCTTTCGGACTCTGGACTCCCTGCAGTCTTTAAGGGTGCTAATAATGATGGAGACTGCCAATGAGAGCACCAGTTAATTCAAGTTATTTATTTAGGTTTATAAAAAATATATAGTATAAAAAAGTCAGTCATGCTAGACTTTGAAATAATCTTGTGAAGTAAACCAGAATTAGGGATCTTAAAAAAGCCACCCAGGGACCTTTGAGAAGGCGAATGAAAATGTTTTGTTTTCCCTGATAAATGTAAGGGCCAAGGTTTTTTGTTTGTTTTGTTTTTAAACTGGAGTTCTGCTGTTTGCACACAGCAGTCTCCAAGCACTTTCAGACTATGACCCAAAAGCACAACCACAAATGACTGCATGTTACTGTGATGCACAGGCAAATGTGAATGAAAACACTAATTAGGCTTCTAAATAGCTCGTTGTACATATGATTTCTTCACCTGCTCAAATAACTGTGATGATTGTCTGCATAATCCTGGGTGAATATCTGTGCATTCATATTCTATGTGTATGTACCAGAGCTGCCATTTCCTGAGTAGTCCCTCATGACCAGAGTTCCTTTTGCAGCAGCTTCTCTCTGTTCTCAGTCTTCAAAACCCCTTACAGATCCACCACAGCTTTTCTTATAAGAAAAACCCTCTAAACTCTCCACTTGGGACTGGTTTAATGACCACAACAGTCCTTTCAATAAAATCCATCACTGTAATCCAAAGGTTCCCACTTACCTGTTCCCACTTCTTCTGCCGCCCACACAGAGATCTTCCCCTGTTGAGCACAGCTGTCTCCTGCTGGAATTTAGCGGTATAGCTCAGACAGTGGCTTCCTTCTCTTGCCAATCTCTCCCCTGCTCTGACGGAGAAGGCTCCCTCCTTCAGAGAGCTCTCCCCATTGGCTAGAAGACAGCAGATCCCTGGCCCACCCTATTCTACAGGGTTCCTGATTCTGGGTCCTTAAAGGAACAGTGGCCATTTCCTGTGCCTTTGTCATTTCAGGTCCACGGAATGGAGTCTTATGGCCCCCTTTATCTTTAAAGGGCTAATATACGACATTACAATATAGATCTGGCCTTTTATCTCTTGAAAATATTGCCCTGCAAGTTAATTAAAATTTTAACTATATCCACAGATTCCAACCACTTTTTCCACAGCACCTGTTAAAGGCAGTTTTTAGCCTACAGAGAATTGGGAGAAAAAGGATGTTCTGTGATCTTGTTCAAGATCTCTTATAAATATCAGACACTGAGTTATTACAAATATAATTCTTAGTTTATTTAAAAATATATGTGGATATACTTCCACTGATTTGCTAAGCCTTCGTCAGACATCCCAGAGATGCAGACAGAACCAAGTTCATCTCCTGTCCTAAATTACTTGCTTGAATATCGTAAATATGGCTATTAACTATCTTTATTCAAAAGTATCTGATTACATTAATGCAAGAATAGACTAGTACAAAATCTTGGAACAACTATTCGGATAATTAAAAGATTAAAAATGCCCTTTTGGGCAATTATTATTAACATATTTATCAACTTACAGCTGTACCATATCCTCTTTCAAAACCTCACCCAGGATTGACTGATTAAACATTAAGAAAGCTTATTGTAAGTCATTAATCAATTCTGTGTTCTGGCTCCAAAAATACACAAGATATCTAAGTTGATGTTATTCTGAATCATTTTAAATGTTAAATACTTATACAGATATATACATCTCCTTTCTGATTACCTGCAATTGTTGGAAAGCTGGATATCTTCTCTCCCCAATGTAATAAAAAGAGTCTCAAGATATTGGTCCTTAAAATGAGCAGAGTGCAGGTTAGACATTCAAGGAGTCCATACTAAAAGCAATTCATGATGTGGCTATCACCATCACATAGAGGGCCAGAATCTCTGCTGTGGCCTGGATACTGTTGATGCAGCTTGAAGAAGGCACGGCAAAAAGTGATTGAACAGCACCTCTGCTTTACTGCAATCCTGAAGCTGGCTGAGGACCAGGATGCTCCCCAATGTAATTTAGAACAATCTCTGGGCTGCTCTAAATTGTGCCCAGTTGCCCCCTGCCTCAAGGAACAACTTGGCATCACTGAGGTGTGGGACACACTGGCCGTGCTCCCTTTCTTTTGGAAATGCCTCTTAACCTGGGGGCAAGATGGGGGATGGTGTAGAGATGCTATGTTGATTTCATGCTATCCAGAGATTCTCCTTACAAAGGGGGAATCCTCAGGTTGTGGGAGCAATGCAAAGCACCCAAAATGGATTAGAGATCTGGGTCTGGGATGTGTGCTTGTGCATACTTCAAAAAAGTTGAAAAGTTAAACGCTCAAAAGTTAGGAATTGTCTAACTTAAAGATAGCTGTGCAACTTTAAAATGGGGTTCCCCTCTGAAAACAAATATGTAACAATGTCACCTTCTCACTATTCAATCAGTGGAATTGTTTACGACATTCCAATCAATTATACCTGTATGAGTGCAGTCAAGACCATAGTGTTGGAAAGATACAAATGAAGGTAGAATTTGTCTTGCTGAAGCTATTACCGCTGATGAAGTGCAAGATGGAAAGAACCCAGTTTGACTCTCAGAACACAGGCTGAGAGTTTGCAGGGCTGGCACTTAGAAAAAACAAGGCCTTTTCTTTGAACACTCCACACATTGGATTTGGAGATTGTTGAGACAATGACACTGGAACCCTACAATGCCATTTATACAAAGTCACTTTTCATAACAGAAGCACACTTACACTCTGTCTCCTTGTGTGTGCCTGCATTACAATAAAGTCCTTAATTACAAGATCACAGGCTATTATTTCCACGGGACCCCCTGCCTCATTCATTTTATGTTGAGCAAGACAGAGGAGGACATTTCTTTTTAGGTAATTTATTAGAACAGACATGCAGGGAAAGCAGCACAAAATGCAGTTGCTCATGCATCAAATAATTAATTTTCTCTGTCAAAATTATATGAATTCATTTACATTAAATACTTCCTTAAAAATCATTTTTTAAAATTAAATACATAAGCCAGATCCTGGAGTGTGCTGATGCACACAAAATGCAGGCCAAGGGGGTAAGGAGATGCAAAGGTAGTTTAAAATTCACCTTTGCGTTCATCTGATCCTGCTGCAGCTCTGCTTCCCTTGAACCAAGTTAGAGCTGCCCTCAGACAGCTGAAAACAACCAAAAGATGCTGGAATTGCATCTGATGATCCATAAAGTTCAGATATGCCCTAGCTTTGCTCCCCTTTCCTAATTATGCCACCACAGGGACGGCAGTGGTATAAGAATGCTTATTTCAGGTCCAAGCCACTACCATGATCAGTCTTACACCAGGGTAAGGCTTCCTAGACTGATTACACTGGCTTTAGGGCCAGATGGGCTGGCAATGCATCATAAAGTTGCTATGCTGCACCAGAGAGTCTACACCATAAAATAATTTAGTCCTTGCTGCTCGTTTATCAAGTACACTCCTGCCTCATCCACTGGCCCCTGTTAAGCCTGCAAGCCTCACCATGACCACTATTTTTTTTGCTACACTGTCTTGCTTACCAAACTATGTACCATCCAAAATCCTCACTTGGGCCAATTTTTTCTCCGGTTACATTGGTACAAACCCAGAATAACTCAGCTGACTTCAATGCAGTTAATCCGGATTTATTCTAGTTTAAGCATGAACAGAATTTGGCTCACAATGAGGCGACAATACACCAAAGTCTGGTTTCATTCATTTTGAACTGCATAGCCTGAACACTGGATGAGGGGCTCAGAAGAAAAAAATAGTATGTAATCATGTAATTAAAGAATGTATCATACCACACAATACACAAGGAGGCAAAGATAATGTTGTGTGTGCACCTTGCACAGCTGACTTCCTATCCCATACCTTAGTCATTTAGACATGTCATTTTTGTATTACATGAAAAACTTCAAATAGGGGTCAGAGTTAAGGTTGTTATTGGAAACTCTACAGTAAATTTTAACATGAGTAGGTTTGTTAGAGTCTCTATAATCTGCAAGGAGATTTGAATCATTATGTACATTTCACTATTTCCATACATTAAAAGAGTTAAGGTTTTTAACTATAACATTATTGATATTTACTTATTTCTCATGTATGTTACTTGCTGTACAACCCTGAACTTTAATGATGTTGTCTGATGCTGATCTCTTATGTAATTTGTCATTGAGAAGCGTGGTGGATAATTCTCTCATGACTAGGAGTCTGGTGGCACCTTAAAGACTAACAGATTTATTTGGGCATAAGCTTTCGTGGGTAAAAACCTCACTTCTTCAGATGTACATGTGAAGTGAGGTTTTTACCCACGAAAGCTTATGCCCAAATAAATCTGTT
>NW_020664420.1:32496303-32558409 GCF_002925995.2 Terrapene triunguis | reverse complement strand
GATTTATTTGGGCATAAGCTTTCGTGGGTAAAAACCTCACTTCACATGTACATCTGAAGAAGTGAGGTTTTTACCCACGAAAGCTTATGCCCAAATAAATCTGTTAGTCTTTAAGGTGCCACCAGACTCCTTGTTGTTTTTGTAGATACAGACTAACACGGCTACCCCCTGATACTTGACTCTCTCATGACTGTGCCACTCATTCTTTTTTGTTTATGAAGATACATACAATAATAGACATCAATCATCTACTCTTTAGCTCCTCTGCTATGCGATCTTCATGAGCAACTAGAGATGGGCTAACTTACAGAACAAGTGAATTATCCCATTTCATAAGTGAAGATAAAAAAATCTTAACATCTATCCTCCATCTTGTACTGGTTATTTTATGTTAAAGTACATATGCTAGCTTCATGGACAAGGCACATATTTTACTATGATAGTTCTTTATTTCTACAGTATTGAAATTGAACCTGAATGAATGAACAAACCAACAAGATTTACTTGTTCTTCCCACGTTTTAGCAGGACTGAAATTTCCTTAGATTGAAGTCATAGTACTGTAATTTAAAAGAAATAATTTCCTACAGTGCTTTCCTGTTAAGTCCCATACTGTAATTTGCACAGAGTCATTACTTATGAACATGGACTACTGCTGCACAAAGGAACATTTGGTTGTTGTACATTGGATAAGAGGGTCTCTACAGTAATTGTACAAAAAAGGGAGAGAATATAGAATACAGAAAATTTGGAAAATCTTTCATCCAGGGGTATGTTTTATTGTTTCAATAAAGTAAAAATTATAAGTTACAAAAAACTCAGCTGCACTAATTAAAGCCACTTAGGTAGCTGAAAAGTGCACTACCAGAATTTACATAACAGATGAGAGAACACACAAACACTGACCTTGGGAGCATTATATGGGAAATATTTTTCTTCCCATGAATTAATTCTGCTTAGACAATTTCTTAAATCAATGTCTTAGGCCAAAACATGCCTTCCTTCCTTCCATATCTAGCTGACATTCATAAATATATATTAATAGTGTCATTCTGGATACACATCACAAAGTGGTATATGATCAAATGAATTCAAAGCTCACTTAAGCCAATTAAAATAATCAAGGAAACACAGATTCTTAACCTACTTTTAAACAGAGACAGAAGGAGTTGATGTAATAGCATAAAAATGCCCAGTCTTGGAGCACACTCAGAGGCTCTGATTTCTGCCATCTCCAGTTTGTGTTTCAGTGTTGCAGTATAAGGGAACAGGAGATAAAATAAGATGAAGATCCAAGCCCATGAAGAATAATATAGATCAGGGGTCGGCAACCTTTCAGAAGTGGTGTGCCGAGTCTTCATTTATTCACTCTAATTTAAAGTTTTGCGTGCCAGTAATACATTTTAACGTTTTTAGAAGGTCTCTTTCTATAAGTCTATAATATATAACTAAACTATTGTTGTATGTAAAGTAAATAAGGTTTTTAAAATGTTTAAGAAGCTTCATTTAAAATTAAATTAAAATGCAGAGCTCCCCGGACCGGTGGCCAGGACCGGGCAGTGTGAGTGCCACTGAAAATCAGCTCATGTGCCGCCTTCGGCACACATGCCATAGGTTGCCTACCCCTGATATAGATCAATGAAGAATTTAAAATGCAAAACATTACAGAAAACCAGAAAGTGGCCGAAGAATGGAAATAATGAGACCATACAATTATGACTGAGCTAGAGATTAACCCCTCTGTGACTTGCTTGACCACAAAGAATTATATGCAAGCACACTGTAGAATGAGAAACTTTAGCAGGCTTTATGGGATTTGCAGTTCTGGTTTTCAAACTTTTATTCTGGTGACCCAGTTGAAGAAAATTGTTGATGCCCACAATCCAATGGAGCTGGGAATGAGGGGTTTGGAGTGTGGGATGGGGTTCAGGGCTGGGGCAGAGGGTTGGGGTGTGGGGGTGAGGGCTGCAGGTTGAGGCTGGGAATGAGGGGTTCAGGGTGTGGAAGTGGGCTCTGGGCTGGGGCAGGGGTTGGGGTGTGGAAGGGGGGCAGGACTCTGGGTTGGGGGTGCAGACTCTGGGGTGGGGCTGGGGAGGAGGGGTTTGGAGTGCAGGAGGGGGCTTCGGGTTTGGGGGGGTCTCAGAGCTGGGGCAGGGGATTGGGCATGGGGTTGGGGTGTGGGCTTACCTCCAGTGGCTCCCAGCCAGGGTGCAGAGGCAGGCTTCCCACCTGTCCTGGCACTGAGGACCACACTGCGCCTCGAAAGCGGCCAGCAGCAGGTCTGGCTCCTAGGTGGAGGTGCTCAAGCAGCTCTGCGTGGCTCTCACCCACAGGCACTGCCCCCCCCCCAGCTCCTATTGGCTGGGAACCTGCCAATGGGAGTGCGGAGCCAGTGCTCAGGGTAGGAGCAGTGCGCGAGGCCCCATGGCCTCCCTGCCTAGGAGCCAGACCTGCTGCTGGCGTGTGTGTGTGTGTGTGTGTGTGTGTGAGAGAGAGAAACCAGCTACCGCAGCCTACAATAGCCTCATTAGATTAATAGATTCCAATGCCAGAAGGGACCATTGTAATCATCTAGGCTGACCTACTGCATGACACAGGCCATAGAACTTCCCCAAAATAATTCCTAGAGCATAGCTTTTAGAAAAACATCCAATCTTGATTTAAAAATTGCCAGTGATGAAGAATCCACCATTGCCCTTGGTAAACTGTTCCAGTGGTTAATTACTCTTGCCCTTACAAATTTATGCTTTATACCCAGACTGAATTTGTCTAGCTCCTACTTCCAGCCATTGGATTATGTTATATATTTTTCTGCTAGATGAAGAGTCCTTCATTAAATATTTGTTCCTCATGTAGGTACTTATAGTCTGTAATCAAGTCACCCCTCAACCTCCTCTTAAGCTAAATAGATTGAGGTCTCTGAGTCTATCACTATAAGGCACTTATGATATAGCAAAGAAACCTAACACCAGCAGAAAAGGGGTTAAAGAGACCCTCTAGGCCCAGCTAGCCCCACCCCACTACACCTAAAGCCAATGCCAGGCTTTGAGGGGGGGAAGAAAAGGAGAAAATCTGCCTCAGTTCAGGGCTGACTGGCAAAGAGGCAGAAGGTTGCTCTGCCTCTCTACATGAGGGGAGCTTCATGACAAGTCTGACAACTGGGACAATCTCTGGGAGAGCAGCACCAAGTCTCTGACCAAGAGAGATGGTTGAGGAGACTGGGGAACACCCAGCAGTGAGTGAACTTTACTATTGGACCTTAAGGACATTGTGGGGCTAGGCCCATCCAACCTTACATCCACCCCTGTCTAGGGACCCTGAGGCCATGGCAGGATGCTGCAAAAGGTTCACAAGAGGGTGCTACTCCAGGCGAGACACTACAGACTGTTTAGACTATAGGGCCATGCCCCAAACTGAAAGGACATAGGTAAGAAGTAGCCCAGAGCAGCAGACTTAGGCTCACTGCCAGGAGGACTGTGCCTGTGTTGCTTCCCACAGGGCCAGGGGTTGGGTCTTGAAATGATGCCACGTCCTCAGTCAAAGAAAGGTGTCCAATGGTTCCTGGGAATGGTTAATTATCTTGGAAAATCCATACCTAATCTACCAAAGCAGTAGCTTTGAGAATAAAAATGAATGGTATTGGAGTGCAGAACAAGAGGAATCATGGGAAGGTTTAAAACAACAACTGATAGAAGAACCAATATTGAAGTTCTATGCACCAGGAAGGCCTATTAAAAATCTCAGCAGATGCTTCACAATCTGGGTTAGGTGCAGTGGTTTCACAGAAACATGAAGATTGTTGGCAACCAGTGGCATATGCATCCAAATCACTGACTGAATGAGGCAGAAACCAGATAAGCACAGACCGAAAAGAAGCTTTTCGGAATATTGTTTGTCTCTGAGAGATTCAATCAGTATATTTATGGACAGACAGTGGAAGTTGAAATGGACCACAAGCCCCTGAAAGCGTTATTTAGCAAACCACTAAATGATTATACCTTAAGGATTCAAAGAATGATGATAAAGTGCAAAAGTATGATTTGGTTGTGACATATGTGCCCGATAAATTCATGTTCACTGAAGATGCACTTTCCAGAGCAGTGGCTCCCACAAAATCAGAGAAGACTTTACATACAGAGATGCAAGCCTACGTAGATCTGATTGTAAAGTCAATTCCCATAGCTAACAGGAAACTGCAACAAATAAGAGAGGAAACGGAGGAAGATGAATCATTGGGAATCCTTAAAGAAGTGATAATTAAAGGGTAGTCTGAAGAAGTAAGCAGCTGCTGTCCAAGTATAAGAGTCTATTGGAACTGCAGACATGAACTTACGGTGATAGATGGGGTGATTTTCAAGGGCAGTAAGGTTGTACTTCCAATGAGCCTCCAAAAAGAAATTCCACAGAAGATCCATGAGGGTCATTTAGGAATTGAGACGCGCAAATGACGAGCATGAGAGGTGCTGTATTGGCCGCAGATCAATCATGACATTGCTAATGTGGTAGGAAACTGCTTTTCATGCTTGAAATACAAGCCATGCCAACAAGCAGAGCCGCTGAGATCTCATCAAGTCCCACAAAGGCCTTACGAGAAGGTAGGCACTGACTTATTTACCTGGAAATCAACGGATGATTTAATAGTCGCAAATTATTATTCTCTGTATGCAGAAATTTGCACACTACACAGTAGTACTAATAGTAAGTCTGTGATAGCAGGCATGAAGGGAAACTTCTCCATATATGGAATTCCAGGTGGAGTCTTTAGCAATAACGGGCCACAATTTTCCAGTGCAGATTTTTTAGATTTGCCATAGATTGGGATTTTCATGACAAAACATCAAATCCAAATTACCCCAATCAAATGGACACGTGGAAAGCAGACAGTGAAAAACATTATGAAAAAGATTTTTGACAGTGGGGACGATTTGTATAAAGTGTTACTGGTTTACCAAAGTGCACCCTTGGAGAACGGCTTTTCTCTAGCTCAGTTATTAATGGGAAGAAGGATCAGATCTATTTTCTATTTCTATATCCAAATTACTGATAATTTGCTGAAATCACATAACAATGAAACCATACAGAAGATGAAAGAAAATCAGAAGTGTAAGCAGAAATATTATTTTGACAAAGGGCCTGTGATCTCCCATCTCTTAACCCAGGTGATAGAGCGTGCCTGAGGAATCACGCCTTTAATACTTGAGGTCAAAGGGGTACCATTAAAGAACAGCTGCATCCAAAGTCTTATATAGTCCAGACAGACCAGGGGGACACATTTCGACATAATCAAAGGGATCTACGAGTAATCCCAGAAAGTTCCAACACATTGACAGTAGATGTGGACTCTGGCATTTCCTATCTGACTGATACTTTATCATCAATGCACAAAGAAGAAACTGTCAAGGAACAAGAGAACAACTCAGACTCTAATGAAAGGCTGATACTGAGAAGATCACAGCAGGAGATTAAATGTGAGGATCCTTCAGAGGAAGAAGATGCTAGCTCAAATTCTAGCCCAGTTTTTTTGGCCTAGAGTCTAAATAGACTTTCTGAATTTTTGTGCTTCATGACCAGAATGTCAGCTGACTGCCCGTAGGCCAACAGAGAAAGCTCCCTTGGTTCCCCTCTCATGAGTAAGCACACTTTTTGAGCTCAGAAGGCATAGTCAGACCCTCAGACATAGCTCCTTGGAAAAGAGCACCACAGGATACCGGTTTATTTTAATAGTGGTGGACTATGCAACCCAGTACCCTGAGGCTGTACAACTCCATTCATAGATGTTTTGTTAAGTCACTATACTTTTAAATACTTTGGCTGCATGTGCTTCAGTTTTTTCCCCACCAGCAGCTTGGAATAACATCTCCCTTTGCCAGTTATGTCCTCCAAAATGTGAAAGACCTGAATGGACAGAACATGCTTTTGCAGCAAGGCCACTGACCACGTCCACCCCACCCCCAAAAAGTTATGCAATTCTTATAAAACAGAAGCAGCTTGGAATTTTTAACTCACCATGATCTCTGCACTACTTTAACTGTGATTAACCTGGCTGTGTCCAGGGCGATTCTGTGGACTGAAGTATCCCTTTCACAATATACTGCAGTTCATTTTTTGAAATATAACATTTTATGCCCTTGAAATTCCACGAGAATTATTTCTGTGCTCCTCCACTGAGCTATTTGTTTCTTGTTCTGTTGTGTGCCCCTCGACCTCTACTGGCTGCTTTACCTTCACAGCTCAACCTCAGTGCAGTACAAGCTTGGCCCAATGTACCTTCATGGAGCATTCCAAGAGGAAGCATTTCCGTGACGAACTTATGGTGGAAGTTTTTGAGAGGGCCAAGAAGCAGGTCCAGTACCAGAAGCAGAGGGACTTAAGACTGGAGAAGAAGCATCCAAGAGGCAGGAGGAAAGGCTCAGGTTCACTGCACAGCTTGAGGACAGGGTTTCAGTGCAGGAGCAGGCACTTGCTGTGCAGCTCCTAGAACAGGAACAGCGGCTGAGGGAGGAGGACAGAGCTCAGCAGAGAGAACTGTTTGACTGTCTCATCTTAATCATGGCTGCAAGGGTACCAGCTCCTGCTGCCTCTCCCATATCATGGCCTGATGACCCTGTGATGTACCCTTAGGCCAGAAACAGCTTGGAAAACTCCATGTCTGGGTGGCCCATGCAATCGGGTCCTATGGACAGCTGGGCAGGGTAACTAAACCCCATGCAGCCCTCCATGTTGACCCCCTCTCCTGTAGATACCTCCAGCCCCTGGCATCAAGTGTGTGTAAAACAGGGAAAGGAGAACATGGGCCATGTGACATGCAGCAGTAGGGGGGGTTCTATCATGTGTTCACTTTTTGACACACTTGTTTTTGTTTGTTTGTTTTGGAAATGTTCTCTTGTAACTGGTGTTTGGGTGTTCTAATGGCAGCTGGCCCGCCTGACAATGGGTGACTGTTGTACTATTTTAACATACATCTACAAATAAAACTTTTTATATCCTCAAGAAAGCTTATTGCTATTACCGTATCTCATCATACAATCAGTATTTGAAATAATAAAGCTAAACAAATGAGCAGAAACAATTGGGAATTAGTATGCAAACACTATTCCTCTAGAGAGTTAAATACAACAATCTATACTTCATTCACCTCCTTATATGAATCCACACTGTGAATCATCCCCCACCACACCCCCATTACGTAAGTCGTCATGTCATTCATAAGTACATTGCTATGCAATCAAGCACCTACCCCTCCCCAAGCACTGAACGTCCCCCCCACCACCACATAAACTAGCACCCTCCCTCCACAAGCACATTAATAGAGGTACTATTCCCCCACTTCTATTGGGCCATGCAAGTCCATAATGTGGGGCCACAAAGCATCCCTTACCAAATCAAAACATAAGAATTCATAGCGTTGATACTGTACTTTTCATATTTTTCAAAGTGCTTTACAAATATGGGTAAGTATATTATCTCCATTTGACAGAGGCAAAATGGGGCATGAAAACAAGGTCACATAATAAATTAGTACCTGAGATGGAAATAAAACTGATTCCCCTGTCTCTCACTCCTGTGTACTGTCCATTAGACCATAGTGCTTCCCTATTATCCTCTATTAGATGGTAACTGAGCCTGATTTCAATTTATTTCAAATCAGTTATACTTAGAAGCAAACAAAAAAAGCAACATACATATTATATGTGTTTTACATGAGATTCAATTTATCTGGGCTTGACTCTTCACTCAAGCAAAGTGTTTCAAAGACTTTTAAATTAATGAAGCCAGTGGGAGTTTTGCCCAAGTGAAAAACATGGGGTAGGCCCAAAGTCTGCAAGCATTTATAGCATGTTAGCATGAGCTGGCATTTCTACCTTTTAAAAAGGCATTAATTTGACAAAGTCCTTTTTAATAAACAAAATAATCAAAACAGAAAAGGAATTCTGCAAAAGCTCCCTTCTGTGCTCACTCATTTGGGAAAACAAAAAAAATAAATACCCACCCCATCGTCATGAAAAGTACACCAGGGATCCAGGACTGCTTTTTTAATTAATTAGTTACTGTGGCAGCATGGAGCCTGGGATTAGGTCCCCAGTACTATCAAACTGTAATTTGTGTATAACCAGTCTGTCTTCTATTACTTTTATCTGTTTTTCATAAATGTTTAAGCTGGTAATGTAAATCATTCTCTCTGCCGCCCGGTGAGTACTGAATAGCAAAAAAGGTGTCAACATTTGATATTGATTTGCAGTCGAGTTCAAATGCTTTATATTGCATCATGCATTTTTTCCTGACAGTAGCTGACTCTGAGAAATAGCTCCACTAATAGGCTAAGCCAGAGCATGACTGGCCTCCCTGGCCACTGGCTGTAGTGAAAGAGAATAAGATGAATGAGAAGGAAGCATCAGTGAGATTTCCCAGGACCCAAGTCAATTAAAAACACGTTCACTATTTTGTCATATAGGGCTTGGTGTTTCCACAGAGCAGGAGCTACATTTGTTTTGTTTGCATCAAGCTCATCAGGGCATCCCTTCAACACAGCACCTGACCTTAGTAGCCGAGTAGGTTTAATCCCCATCCTAAACCACAGAGCTGCTGAAAAGCCTGTCCATGAAGGGGAATCTGCACAGTAGCAGATCCTCTGTCCCAGGCCCTGCCACTCCCTCCGTCCATCTATGTCCCACCCCCGCCCAGCTCAGTGCACTACTCTGCAGGGTGTATCAGTGGATATGGCTTTTGTTTATAAAGTCCTACAGAGAATTTAATAGAAAATAGCAACTTTTTCATAACTCTTTTGAACCACCCTGTAGAACTGAATAGAGAAATTATACCAATTCTATACAGTTAGATAGGATAGTTAAAATAATCCTATTGAAGCATATTACTCTATAATACGTTCTATAGGGTTTTTTAAGAGTAATTGCTAAAGAACTCTTATTATGTTTCTATAGAATCCCATGGACTTCATCTATGTTAAAATCTATAAGACTTTTCCATAGGGGAGTTCTGCACCTACATGATCTCCTGGAGTCCTGCTTCCGGTTTGAGGATAGGGCTAGTGAGTAATAACATATTGTTCAAAACACAACCAATTTTTCATTTATTAAGATTAATAATCAGTTTTATGACTTAGTTTTGTGAATCTATTTCAAATTTCCAACCACATATTTCTTTACAACCATTCTAAAATAATATGTAACTAATACTGATTCTTCATTTCTTCTTTCTTCAGCCCTAAATCCCTAGAAATGTATAATGTAAAAAATACACATTTTTTCCTTAAAGCTTCTTAAGCAAGACTGATCCAGTGTTCTAGCTACTGGGCAATGCATTGGCTACCGTGTGAAATACTGGAGTTCAAATGCTAACCTTGGCCTCTTGCTCTTAGGCCAGGAGTGCTTTGAATTATTCTTTGGTGACCCTCTCCAGCAAACTCAGGTGGTGACATTAAAGAAGAAGCAGAGTCCAATACTCATTCTTTGACCAATCTGAAAAATCTATTAAATATATTGTATTAATCCTTATATTTTGTTTTACAACTTTCCATAGTATGAGCAGCACACTGTCTTTCAAACAGGCCCTGTCCTGATCTAATCAATAATACTTGGGAGCTTATTTTTCTGTATACCGTAAAAGCTGTTTTATTCAGCATGTTGGGGAAATGAGGGGTGCTGGTAAGTGAAAAATGCCAGTTAACTGAGAGGGAGTTTGAGTGTGGGAGAGGGTACGGGGCTGGGGGTTGGGGTGTGGGATGGGGTGCAGGTCACGGGCTTTGGGAGGGAGTTTGGGTGTAGGAGGGGGTGCGGGGTGCTACATCTGGGGGCTGCTCACCTCAGGTGGCTCCCCGCAATCGGCACCCTGTCCTGGCTGCTCCTAGGCGGAGGCAGGGCAGAAGGCTTTGCGCACTGACCCACCCTGCCCTGCCCCGAGCGCTGACGCGCAGACTGGCCTGCCACGCCCTAAACCTCCTCCCGCACCCAAACTTACTCCCAGAGCCCGTGCTCTGCACCCCCTCCCACAGCCCTACCCCCTGCCAGCCCCGCACCAAGTGGACTATAAACCGGACTTTCAATGAAGATCAGAAATGCCAGTTTATAGAGCTTTCCGGTTGGTGAAGTGCCGGATAACACAGCTTTTCCGTTATTAGTTTTCTATACATACCTCACATAGAGGTACAACACAACAACAATCACCACTGCCAGGCCATTGTTCTCCCCTTCACAGTACTACATTAGTAATGTTCCTACTGTTTTTGTTTTTGAATCATACGCTTGTTCAATCAAATGCAAGATTACATTCCTCCCTCTAGGATTTTCTCCTCCCAGGCCAAGTGCCTGACAGACTCAGATCTAGACATTTTTGACATTACTATATTCTAAATCCTGCTTCTGGCTACAAAGACTTACGATACCATCTCATTAGCATGCAGATGTACTCCACCGGCTCTGTTTAGATATCTTCTAAACACCGACTAATTACTTTCTAATTTAAAACATACCTGACCAGAATGTGCATTTGAAGAAAGGTGAAGTGAAAGAATTCCTTGGTTGCAACTTCAAAAGAAAGTACAGAGATGTAGTTTTGCAGCTGCTCATTTGCCTTCCATTTTGGCTGTAAATTTAAAGAATAAAAGAATAACGACTTGCCTACACGTTGTAGCAAAGTGCATTAGAGAGGTTGATTTGTAAAGCACTCTGAAATGCTGTGCTGTAACTGCCCCATGTAGACCCTGCAGGTGTGTTCGCAACATAAACAAGGTACCTTTTGGAGCATGTCAGCGGAGACTACGCAGGGCAGTTAGAGTGGTTTACAAATCACACCTCTCTAATGCGATTTGCCATACTGTGTAGACAAGACCTATATCTCCAAGGGCCAATCTTGCTCCTCTCCAGGCCAGTGCAAAACTGTACCCTGACTCAGCCAGGCAGGATTGGATTTCAGGAATGTATTTTTCTTTATAGAGAGTAAAAAAGAAATATTTTGAGTCTTTTTCATTGTAATTCAATTGTCAGACTAATGCTTTGAATGGGCAATGGAAGAAGTTGATAAAATGTAACTGTTTTGACACTCCTGCTACTAAGAGGTTATAACATGTTTACAGCTGCAATTGTGTCAGACAATGTTAATTAGCATTGAAGAGATATCTCCAAAATGAAGTTTTCTAAGAGGCCCAGCTTAGAGTGTCTACTTGATTTTCTATACCACAGGCACTAATGAGATATTAATGTCAAGCAATTTGATATCCCTAGGACAAGGTGATTACGTTGCAGCTATCCTGTCCCACGGGATGCACTGGAAGTCGTTCTGTCTCAAAAAAGCAGAATGCTTGCTTGAACTCCACGGCGAGCAAGGCTAGAGATGCCAATAGGTACCTAGTGGGACTTTCCAAAATGTGCCTAAATACCTTTAACAATGTGGCCCCAAAGTTCTCCCTGCCCATGCCAAGCTCTTGTACCTTCCCCACTGCTGTGCAGCTCCAAAAGTTGGTGAATTTTTAGCAAATATTGCAGAATGTTCACAGAGAGTGAATTTTTAATCTACAATGGTGTCACCCATCCTGTGAGCAGGGGCGGCTCCAGGCACCAGCGCTCCAAGCGTGTGCCTGGGGCGGCAAGCCTTGGGGGGCGCCCTGCCGGTCCCTGCGAGGGCGGCAGTCAGGCAGCCTTTGGTGGCATGCCCCTGCGGGAGGTCCGCCAGTCCTGCGGATTCGGCGGTAATTCGGCGGCAGGTACGCTGAAGCCGCGGGACCGGCGGACCTCCCGCAGGCAAGGTGCCGAAGGCAGCCTGCCTGCGTGCTTGGGGCGGCAAAAAAGCTAGAGCCGCCCCTGCCTGTGAGTTCCCTATCCACAAACACACACAGGGTATTTCCTTTTCACTAGGTGTTCATTTAGTCTTCAGTTTCAGCCACAGGTGTGCAGCAGGAAGAGGAGACTTCCATGCTGCTTTCTCTCCTCTCCCCAGCTCACCCTATGATGTCTATTTTACTACCCTGTTCCTCCCAAATGTATCCTCCCCAATTGCCTCATTAGCCCAGCAATTGCCACCCAAGGGTCAATAATCCCCTACAGAAACTGATTAACTAACTTCAATGAAGCAGCCAGTCTTCCCAGTTCTGCAGCCACTTCAGTAACACGAGTGTTACGGATAGTGCTTGCCACACATGGTTAATATACTCACTGGAAACTTATGTCCAAGAGTTCAACCAAACAGAAAGAAGAAACATACCATGTAACTTAGGTGTCTTGTCAATCTGATTCTGAATGTCAAATACTGGCAACAAACCACTCCTAAACTATCTGTGGGACAAGAATCTTTATTAGAGATTATCTATTCAGACATATTCTTCAGTGAATAAACACAATAAAATCACAGCTCTACCCAGATAATTTTGAACAGAACAAGAGAGTGTAAGTTGCTGTTACCACTGGCTATCACACTGACAGGACTGTCTCAGAGTTTTCCTGCACTTCTCCTGTCTGCCTATTGTATCCATCGGTTGCCTGTCTTAGATTTATATTGCAAACTCTTTGGAGTAGAGACTATCTTGTTGTTATGCGTTTGTATAGGGCCTAGTGAAATAGAGAGCCAGTCCACAACTGGGGTTCCTAAGCACTGTTGCAGGATAAATAAGAATAATTATGATTAATGATGTTTCTTATGAATTATTCACCTAGCTACAGGGACTAATATGGAGTCTCTTTTTCCCCACTTATGTGCAAGAGATTTACAGTATTGGGTGACTCTCATTCATTCATTCATTCATTCATTCATTCCTAGAGGAGATTTGCATACAAATCCTCCACACATGGCTAGAAGAACAGACCCCATTGTAACTTGATGTGGGGGTTTTTATATGGCATAAATTTAATTTTTTTGTGTGACACACTGCTGGAGAGTAAAGGAGCTGTCACAACACTGAATGAGATTTATTCTAATCTTTACTTTTAAATACATTCAAAACCAACATTTCAAATGGAAATAATATATTCCTTTTTTGTTAGAAGAATCTTCCCTGAACTTTCTCCTTCCTCTCCTGATTTCCTCCTCCACATCTCAGTTTATTGCAGTTTAAAATTACAAATGGTGAAGCCACCACAGAAGGTAGGAATTATCCCTCATGTACAGTGTTTTTCTTTTATCATCTCCGTGGGGGCAAAATAAAGTGAACATAAAGGAAACACAGAAAGGTTTAAGAGACATGGAGATTTGGGAAAGAAGGCACAAAGACACAAAAGTAAACTGCCAGCTTCAGAAAAGTCAAGAACGCCTTTAAAAGCTGGTGGGAAGTTGCTGAGAAATGCATCTTTTCCATGAGTTCTGCGAGATACTTTTCAATGTATGGAATGGACATTGACTTCTTGCAGATACTTACAGAACTGTACAGTCCAATCCCTACGGGATATGCAATTATTTTCACTCTTCAACCCTCTCAGCTAGACACAAGTACTTTCATTAATGCTGTTGTAAAATGTTCTATTTTCAAACAGCTTTTAATTTTAAGTCTGATTACTGAACAAAATGAGCAGGAGAAGATGAGTGATCTATTCAGGATTCAGCACAGTCCATTCCTCTGAACTTTATATGGTCTGAGCAACACACTGTACTGTGAGATTCTGCAGAGGTCCATGTATTACAGTGCCTTGCTTCTCATTAAGAAATTTCTTACAGAGCTCATTTACTCAGTTCAATCCGTGAGAATTTTGCCTGAGTACAGAGGGCAGGATTGGGTCCAATAAGGCAGTCCAACATAAGGTATATACAGAGGTGAAAGTAAGCCGGTACGGGCCGGTACGGAGGACCGGTAAGAAAAGGAGACTGGCTGAGGGAGAAGCCTGCCCCCTGCATAAGAACAGTTTAAACTCAGCTGTTCCCTGCATGGTTCAGCCCCCGGGGTTAGGAGCGGTTTCTGGCATCCTTGTTAATTTCACTCACAGTTGCCGGGGGGAGGGTGTGTGTGACCATGGCAGGCGCAATTCTTTTCTGCCCCCGGGATGAGGGGATCTCTCCAATACTAATATACACAACAAATATAAGCATTTGGCTGCACAGCTTAAATCCAGAGCTAATAAAAGCAGGTGGAAGGGGAAAACTCACTGTCACCTTGGTTTCTCGCCTCTTCCCTCCTCCTCCAGCCAGGCTGCAGACAGTAAGGCTCTGTATTCCTCCCCACCCCCCACTCAGCAGGGGCTCTCCTCTAGGGTCTAGCTTGCAGTGAGAATGGCTTAGATGCCTGCTGCTGCTGCCTGCAATAGGGGGTGGCAGGTGGGGGCCACAGCTCCAATGGGAACCACTACTCACAGGAAAGCCGCCCCAGCCCCCGGCTCAGTCCTGGCACGTGGAAGGTGTGAGTGGGCCAGCCCAGCGTGGGCAAGAAAGGGGCCATGGGAAGCAGGGCTGGCTCCAGGCACCAGCTTGGCAAGCAGGTGCTTGGGGCAGCCACTCCGGAGAGGGGCGGCAGGTCCAGCTATTCGGCGGCAATTCGGCGGACGATCCCTCACTCCTGCTCGGAGCGAAGGACCTTCCGCCGAATTGCCGCCGCAGATCGCGATTGCGGCTTTTTTTGGGGGGGGGGGGGGGGGCTGCTTGGGGCAGCCAAAACCCTGGAGCCAGCCCTGATGGGAAGGACTGGATGGAGCAAAGCATCCTTTTAGCAACTCCCACACTGGGCCATACAGCTGCTCCTGCTGCTCTCCCTGTTGTCGTGCCATGCCTCGAGATGAATGTGCTGCACATCGGCCCTTTCCAAGCCACAATTTCACATATGGCATGGGATTCCACTGAGTATAAGAAGGTCCCACACATGAAATGAATAGCAACTCCACTATTAGAGAAAGTTTTGTCAATTTCAGCCTCTGCACTCTGCAGGCAGGACAAAACAAAAAGAGATCTGAGATTGCACCCGATGTCCTAAGGACATTTCAGGTGTTCAAATCAATATATAAAGAGGGTGGAATGAAAACTACTATTTCTTTCAAAGGAGGCACAATAATTTCCCTGAATATCCAGTTTTCCCCTCCAATCCCTTTGTGGTTTTGTCTATGGGGGCTATTTGCTTTCCCTGTGAATCTTTAGTTGCTTTAGCAAAATTGCTTTGCCCAAAATAAACCCTGATCATCATGACACGTCTTTCCACCATGTTCTCTATGTTTTTTGTGTTGTTTTTTTTAAACAGTAACATTTCAAAGAGGATCTGCAAGCAGTTTGGACAACACAACCTAGCTTCAGCCGGATCCCTGAGCCCTTTAAATCCTGATTTAAAAGCCCCGGGATTTAAAGGCCCCAGCTCTTCCGGTAGAAGCCACGCCTCTTACGGTTGAGGCCATGCCCCCTCTGCAGGACTCTGGAGTACCGGTAAGTCCTTTAAGTTACTTTCACCCCTGGGTATATATAGTATAAATTCACTTGTACTTGCCTTTATAGCACTTGGCCTTTGTCTCAGCAGTCACTAAATTAACACATCACAGTTCCAACCTCAGTTATGTCCTTTTATCTAAAAACTCTAATTTAGGAATCAGACTCTCAACCCCTTCTTTGGACACATCTTGGTTAAAGAAGGTACTTGCAACTTCCCATGTTTGAAAGAATACAAAAGAAACATTATATAAAGGCATAAAACAAAACAGACAGGCTTTTGGATGTAGGATGGCAGCTGTAGGAGTGGTAGAACAAGAGGTTTGGACACAGAAAACCATGATAACATTGTGTATATACTAAAGCAAGCAAACCTGCAACATTTGCAGAACATCTGCAATGTGTGGTGGGTCATACCTCCACCTACCAGAATAATCAGTTTGCCCATTGGAAAATGAGTGGCATGAATGTGGCATGAAATCAAAGCATTCTGTTATGAATGCTTTCTCAGATGACAGTCTTCAAACTCAAGACAGGAAAAAGGAAAACAATTTGCAATGAATGAAGCAGACACACATGACTGAGGACAGCTTGCAGCCTGCAAGAACTTCAGTGTCCTTCAAGAAAATTTGGAGTCTCTGATAGGAGAACTGGAAAAGAAAGAGAGATCTCTCAGCATGTACCAGCATCAGTAGCAGTGTATTACTTATAATGTGCTCATGTGTAGGACAAAATTACCAAAAATTAGGGTTACCATATTTTAATATTCCAAAAAGAGGACACTCCATGGGGGCCCAGCCCTGCCCCTTCCCCACCCCAGCCCTGCCCCAACTCCACCTCTTCCCCAAAGTCCCCTCCCCCTCCCCTGAACACTCCGCCCCTGCTCCTCCCCCTCCCCTGCTTCCCGCCAATCAAATGTTCGCGGGAAGCCTGAAACAGGCAGGCCGTAGGTAAGCTGGGGCGGGGGCGGGTGCGAGGAGGCGCAGCCCACCCCGGCCCCAGCGGCTCCGGCCCTAGCGACTCCAGCTCGGCTCGGGCCCCGGGGCACCAGCCCCAGCTGAGCGGCCCTGGCCGAGCACCCCCAGTCCCAATCCCAGCGGCTCCGGCCCAGCTCGGGCCCCAGTTCCGGCCGAGCGGCTCCGGCCCGGCCCCGGCCCTGGCCCTGGGCGAGCGCCGCCAGCCGAGCATCCCCAGACCCGGTCCCAGTGGCTCTGGCCCAGCTCGGCTCGGGCCCCGGTTCTGGCCCGGCCCCGGCCCTGGCCGAGCGCCGGCAGCCGGCGGCTGAGCACGGCCGGCCGCAGCGGCTCCGGCTCCGGCCCCAGCGGCTCCAGCCCCGGTCCCAGCGGCTCCAGCCCGGACCCAAGCTCCACGACCCCTCCCTATTTTCCCGGACATGTCCGGCTTTTTGGAATTTCCTCCCGGATGGGGATTTGAGGACCAAAAAGCCGGACATGTCCGGGAAAATCCGGACGTATGGTAACCCTACAAAAATGATTCTGTGAAAAAGAAATTAGAAGCCAAAATGAAAAAGATGGAAGTCATTTTTACAAAGTGAACTCTAAATTTCAAGCAGTTGCAGGCTAAAAGAAAGTGCATGAAAAAGATCTGAAGTAGAGAAAAGGAAAAAGAATAACAGCACTGTAAAAGAAGAGTAAAAAGGAATTAAAGTAAGCAGAGAATCAGCGTGCAAGTGAAAATCCAGTGACAAGCATAGAAAAAAGAAACACAAAATAGCTTCTGGAGGAACTAGCCAAACAGGCAGAAATGGGATGGCAAATCCTGCCTAGCACTTCATATCATTCATGGACACCATGAAAGAAAACAAGCAAATTCTTTATAGAAAAAAAATGTGAATGAAGCCACCAAAAATCCAGGAAGCCCATTAATGGTAAAATGACTCCAAACCATAGCAGTCCATAGGAAACATTTGAAAAATGTTCCACCTTTGCACCACTGCAAACATCAGAGGACAAGAAACCCTTGGAATGTGATCACAGTAAGATGACCATTGAAGAAATGATTTTATGAGAACTAAAACCATAGTTATATGTTTATTAGCCGTATTCTATTCTATGTAGCGTCTTGTACCACCCTCATCACCATGGTATCTGAGCACCTTCCAGTAGTGCATTAAGTGATGCAAATAATATCTGTTACCAATAGTTCACTCTTTCACCCATCCTTTCCTCAGAGAGAGAATTGTGCACGCAGTGGAGTGTTTCATTTTGGTAGGGTTTCTTTCATTTCATATGTACACACTCTTGTATGTTTATATTAGAGAAGAGAAGGTTGAAGAAGTGTTCATTTGAGGCAGAAGGTGGTGAAGTTGGTGATGGTCCTTAGTTCCTGGGAGAGTTCCTTCCACAGTCTAAGGCTGGCCCCTAAGAAAGCTTTGTCTCCTGCACAAAGGAGTTTCCCATTGTGCCTGTGGAATGGAATAGGTGATCACAGTCCCCAGCCTGGTGTTTTAGGTGACCTTTTTGCTATCCTGGGCCCAGGCCACTGAGCATCTTAAAAGTAAGGCTGATGCGCCCCTATTGTCTCACTATAGCATCAGGGGAATGATGTAATGGCATGCTCCTTCTAGACACCTGGGAAACCTAGCACTGATGGTGGTTGATGGAGTGCAACTGATGTGCAAATATGGAACAAACAGCCGGAATTCTGCTAATAAAATAACATTAAACCTGTACATGAGTGTGTGCCTGGCTACAAAGGTATATGTACTATCTCCATCCCCACAGTATTTAAGCACCTCACAGTCATCAATAGATTTTATCTTCACAACTTCTGAGAGGTAGGGAGGTACACAAGTCTCCACCACGCCCTCCAGATCCTCCCCTTCCCTCTCATTAACATCACCTTTGTCTTGCTAGATTAAACTTCAGAGAGCAGTTCTCACCCAAGTCCTAATCTCAGCCATTTAGGAAGAAAAACGCTACGCCATTTGGATGGGATGAAAATGATGCATGTTTTTGTCTGCAAACTGATGACACGGCAATTTAAATCGCTTCACTGTCTCCTTCATTGGCCTCACTTACACATTGAAAGAAAGGTTAACAGGATACAAACTTGATGAGGCTGTTAATAGATCTACAAGACTCAGCCTGGGCATTTGACTATTATATATTGATAGGAGAACAGTCAGTCAATGAAATCATCACAGCCTTTGTATCATATCCACATAGATAGCCCGACTGAAAGGGACAGAGCAATCTAAAGACTCCATATGACATTAGAGTTGCCTCACTACAAACTTCGCAATAACTCTTTTTGGTAAAGGAAAGATTAGAGACAGGCTGATAGTTGGCTCACAGAAAGAGGAAGCCTGATCAAACAATATTAGAATAATTATTTGAATGATGGGATATATTATTTGACCAGCTCTAAACTCCTATACATTTTTATACATTTGTAAATGTCAGATACTGACTTTATTACTAGTATTCACCCAGCTCAACTGTCAATTGCAAGTTTCCAACTCTGGTCTCTTCAACAAGCCTAGTGACGGGCAGACTCTGTTCCCTGCTATTGTTTAGCAATCTAAAACAGGTGCACCCAACACTGGTCCACTTGATTTTAACAGTCACAAGGGGCAAGGATCCAGTTCGTAAGTCACTGAATGAAGCTTCTCCAGTACCTTTCAAACATTTATGAACAAAGCTGGCTCAGACTCGACCAAGTATATTTACTCCACCACTACACCCATGGCTGTGGTACCATAAATGAAGTCAACTCAGTCTAACTCCAATCTGCACATAGACAGAAACCTTTTCACAGTAAGAAAGACCTGATTAAGCAGAGGCAGCCAAAATTTGTCAGTCTGTCAGCAACACGGAACAGGTAATTTTAATTAGGCACATTAATTTTGTTGACGTGTGTATTGTTCATTGGCACCAAAATTTGAGCTAAATCCTGCTCACGTGAACAGTCTGACTGAAGACAATGGGGCTACTCATATGAGTAATATGAGCAGGATTTGGCCCTTTGTATGGATAAATATCTGGTCATGTGATTTGGTTCCTAAAATGCAAAAGGTGCAGTGCAACCAAGAACTTGTGAAAAATCATACATTTTCTAGCAGCAGCTTAGCAGCAGGGTTTATTGTAGGCATCACTATATACAAATCTTGATAAGAGTTACTATCCGCTGTATTTTACTGCACATTTTGCTACCTAATAGTTCATGGCATGCAACACCTTAAGAACCTAACAGCAGCTTCAAGTCAAGATATGGATTTAACATATCTTGACTTGAAGAAGTCATAACATGCTACCACACTGCAGTGTGCTGCCTTGCACTTATCAATGAAACAATGTAATAAGCACAATTAGCAAAAATAAATAAATAAATAAATAAATAAATAAATAAAATCTTGTCCCGATATAATAAGAGCACTGCAAGCCAGGTTTGCATTTTAAAATTTAAGTAAACACTATCACAACAAATCTGTACCATCAGAACAAAGAGGGGAATGGCTGGTTCAGAGGTTGGTAATGGGATAAGGAGATTTTCACTTAATCAGCTGGTCTGAATTGGGTTCAAGTGCTCTTACAAGAGTATCAAAAATTTTATTAATTTCTTCTCTGTGATAGATATTTAACATATACAATACAGAGCAAGGAAGATAATCTGAAATCACCAGTTCTAGTTATCAGATTTTAAGGTATCTAAAACTATCATGTACTGTCTAGTGATGAATACAGGCCTTCATCTTTGTGATGATATATTTACCTTTGGACCATTGTATGTTACACCAGGACGTATTCAATCACTCGCTGATACAAAAATGCTAGCGGCAAAACATTAGTATAAAGATAATCATAGAATCATAGAATATCAGAGTTGGAAGGGACCTCAGGAGGTCATCTAGTCCAACCCCCTGCTCAAAGCAGGACCAATTCCCAACTAAATCATCTCAGCCAGGGCTTTGTCAAGCCGGGCCTTAAAAACCTCCAAGGAAGGAGACTCCACCACCTCCCTAGGTAACGCATTCCAGTGCTTCACCACCCTCCTAGTGAAATAGTGTTTCCTAATATCCAACCTAGACCTCCCCCACTGCAACTTGAGACCATTGCTCCTTGTTCTGTCATCTGGCACCATTGAGAACAGCCGAGTTCCATCCTCTTTGGAACCCCCCTTCAGGTAGTTGAAAGCTGCTATCAAATCCCCCCTCATTCTTCTCTTCTGGAGACTAAACAATCCCAGTTCCCCCAGCCTCTCCTCATAAGTCATGCGCTCCAGACCCCTAATCATTTTTGTTGCCCGCCGCTGGACTCGTTCCAATTTTTCCACATCCTTCTTGTAGTGTGGGGCCCAAAACTGGACACAGTACTCCAGATGAGGCCTCACCAATGTCGAATAAAGGGGAACGATCACGTCCCTCGATCTGCTGGCAATGCCCCTACTTATACAGCCCAAAATGCCGTTAGCCTTCTTGGCAACAAGAGCACACTGTTGACTCATATCCAGCTTCTCGTCCACTGTGACCCCTAGGTCCTTTTCTGCAGAACTGCTACCTAGCCATTCAGTCCCTAGTCTGTAGCTGTGCATGGGATTCTTCCGTCCTAAGTGCAGGACTCTGCACTTGTCCTTGTTGAACCTCATCAGGTTTCTTTTGGCCCAATCCTCTAATTTGTCTAGGTCCCTCTGTATCCGATCCCTACCCTCTAGTGTATCTACCACGCCTCCTAGTTTAGTGTCATCGGCAAACTTGCTGAGAGTGCAGTCCACACCATCCTCCAGATCATTAATAAAGATATTAAACAAAACCGGCCCCAGGACCGACCCTTAGGGCACTCCGCTTGAAACTGGCTGCCAACTAGACATGGAGCCATTGATCACTACCCATTGAGCCCGACGATCTAGCCAGCTTTCTATCCACCTTACAGTCCATTCATCCAGCCCATACTTCTTTAACTTGGCAGCAAGAATACTGTGGGAGACCGTATCAAAAGCTTTGCTAAAGTCAAGGAATAACACATCCACTGCTTTCCCCTCATCCACAGAGCCAGTTATCTCATCATAGAAGGCAATTAGGTTAGTCAGGCATGACTTCCCCTTGGTGAATCCATGCTGACTGTTCCTGATCACTTTCCTCTCCTCTAAGTGTTTCATAATTGATTCCTTGAGGACCTGCTCCATGATTTTTCCAGGGACTGAGGTGAGGCTGACTGGCCTCTAGTTCCCCGGATCCTCCTTCTTCCCTTTTTTAAAGATGGGCACTACATTAGCCTTTTTCCAGTCATCTGGGACCTCCCCCGATCGCCATGAGTTTTCAAAAATAATGGCTAATGGCTCTGCAATCTCATCCGCCAACTCCTTTAGCACCCTCGGATGCAGCGCATCCGGCCCCATGGACTTGTGCACGTCCAGTTTTTCTAAATAGTCCCGAACCACTTCTTTCTCCACAGAGGGCTGGTCACCTTCTCCACATATTGTGCTGCCCAGTGCAGCGGTCTGGGAGCTGACCTTGTTTGTGAAGACAGAGGCAAAAAAATCATTGAGTACATTAGCTTTTTCCACATCCTCGGTCACTAGGTTGCCTCCCTCATTCAGTAAGGGGCCCACATTTTCCTTGACTTTCTTCTTGTTGCTAACATACCTGAAGAAACACTTCTTGTTACTCTTAACATCTCTTGCTAGCTGCAACTCCAAGTGTGATTTGGCCTTCTTGATTTCACTCCTGCATGCCTGAGCAATATTTTTATACTCCTCCCTGGTCATTTGTCCAATCTTTCACTTCTTGTAAGCTTCTTTTTTGCATTTAAGATCAGCAAGGATTTCACTGTTTAGCCAAGCTGGTCGCCTGCCATATTTACTATTCTTTCTACACTTCGGGATGGTTTGTTCCTGCAACCGCAATAAGGATTCTTTAAAATACAGCCAGCTCTCCTGGACCCCTTTGCCCTTCATGTTATTCTCCCAGGGGATCCTGCCCATCTGTTCCCTGAGGGAGTCAAAGTCTGCTTTTCTGAAGTCCAGGGTCCGTATTCTGCTGCTCTCCTTTCTTCCTTGTGTCAGGATCCTGAACTCGACCATCTCATGGTCACTGCCTCCCAGGTTCCCATCCACTTTTGCTTCCCCTACTAATTCTTCCCTATTTGTGAGCAGCAGGTCAAGAAAAGCTCTGCCCCTTATCCCCCACATTGCAGAGCTAATACAGTACTTCCATGCTTTTGGACAAGTTATTCCTTCCTGTCTTAGAAATATCCCTAATTTAGAAATGAATGGGTCTATGTGCATAAATAGACTGCACAGTCATTTTAAGATGTCAGTTGCTTTAACCAGACCGAGATTATAAACAAGATGTTCCCAAAATGTGAGTCCACATGAAAGCATCCAAAGGGAATTTGGTGTCACATAAAGTGCTAGGACGTGGCAGGATGCAGCCTGTGTTCTCACAGTATGGCAGATGTAATGCAGGGTCACAGAATGTATCCACAGAGCAGGGAATTTAAAACAAATTTCATTTTCCTGTAAAATCATAGTCAAGGCTATGTTATTACTAAATTAAGCAACATCTGGAAGTCATATTTTAAATTTCCTAAAACACCTTGGATTTTTCTGGTCACCATTCACTTGTTTAATATATGAATTAACTGTCAGTTTCTAAATGATCCCCAGAAAATGTGTTTTAGATAACCAAAGTGTGGAGAGAAGGCATTATATACCAAACCTCAGCTGAGCAACTGTAGATTCTCAATAGTGCTCTGTGCACTCTGAGGTCTTAATAGTCATCCATCTTTTGAAATTATGCTGACAGCTAAGAGAGATGGTGTGGTGTCTAAATGTACAAATGTTGATACATTTACAATGTTCTTGCAGTACTTTTAGAGGAAGGCTTCCAAGGTGAAATAATTCAGAGTTTTCAGAGGGCTTATTCGGTGCTTGTATCTTAAGCATATGTAGCAATAGAGGAATTTTTACATGGAGAGTATGTAATTTGGGTTAGCAGTGCTAATCTAAACTACAGCCTTGTGGGTGTCAGTCAAAGATAACCAGTTGCTCGAGTCACTTGCTTGAAGTGCCACACTCCGCTAACAGGCTTGTTCAAGGTGATATTTATAAAAAGGTACTCACTGAGCAAATAGTACAATGCTGGGCATTGAACAACTATTTTGATGCCCTATGGAGGTGCCCTTACTATCTTCTTCTTAGCGTATGTGCAACATGCCTCAGATGGCACATGACCAGGATTCATCACCGAATGTGGTCCGCTCATTGGATCATTAGCTTCCCCAGCTTGGACCAGGCACTATGAAAGAGAGTTTCAAATGTCAGGAGAGGCACATGTGTGAAAGCACATGGCTGTGATTTTCATACCAGCCATAAATCTTTGAGCTAATTTTTTCAAGGTGAGGCAGGGGAATCTCTAGCATCCCCTCTCTTTACTTTTAAACATTACATTCCTCAAAGGTCAAGCATTAGGCTGACCTATGACTCAAAGCCCGTATATCCCAGACCTGTATCTGCATCAGAGGTTTGAGAGCATTTCTTCCCCTAGACTTCCTGGATTTGATAACAAGGATACATGTTGCAAAAACAAAACTGGGATTTTATAAAAGGAATTGCAGTCCAAATTAAAATAGTAATACAATTTTTTAATTGAAGATTGAAACCAGGTTTGTATGTGATCATCCACTATCTTCTGTCAGTGCTTTTATTTTCTGGTAATTAATAAACTGAAAAGAACAGAATGTCCTGCAGTGACTTCTGAACATGGAAACCAATATGGATCCTTCTGCTCAGTCCTGTTCATGGCTGAAATGAAGGCAACTGCTTATTGCCATGTTAGTTTGCAATCTTCAAAAGTTCTTTCTGAAGTCTTTACCAGGAAAACATCATTAAAAATTCAGTACACAACTAACTCATCTCATTTGTCCCCAAGTGTGTTGTGCATCTGCTGTTCTGGATAAACGAAAGTGCTTCAGTTCTTCAAAGAACGAACTTTGAAAGGCACAAGCCCAATTGGCCAATCCTTGAAATATTGCTTTGGTTTAAAGAGATAAGGGGAAAAAAACCTCCTGTTTTAAGTAGTTCATCTTCAAATGGTGGTTATACACTACAGGGTGTATGCAAATGTAAAAGGACAGTAAAACCTCCGTCAGGAAAATGATGTTCCTTTTCATATGCAGATTCCCATCCTTTACTTGGCCTTTTAATTAGTTTGATTATAGCAGTGCCTGCCTGCTAGGGCATCAATGCTATAATTTAAGAGTCTATCAGTGTGTTCATTATGAACTCGTTTTCATGAATTTATAAATAAAATTGAACAACAAAAAGATAAATTTACATGGAAATATGAATGAGAGGAAAAATCCCTTTTTGTTTGGGAATGTTTCCAAACTCTCCAAATGAGATCTAATTTTAGCTTCGCAAAACTGGCAGTTGTGAATGTCTAAGGGGAAAAAGGGGAAATTCTTCCCACTGCAATGTGTAGAGTCTTTTGTAGTATCTGAATTGTCCAGCATATGAAATATCGAAGCAAAGCATGGCACAACAGATACATGGAAATAGTGTTACAGACATAACTTGCAGAAAATAAAATCAGTGGTTGTCCAAAATAAAAGTAATTTGATATTAACTAGATTTAATTAAATGCATAAATTAATACATGTTTTGAAAATAAGGCTGATGCTACATAGGAAAATTAAGAGTAGAGTTGGTAGATTAATTCTTTCTGAATAATGTATTGGACAAATTTTACTTTTTGCTTGTTTGTTCATGAATTGTCCATGAACAGATCATGATTTTCCTGAATTCATTCTTTAATTAAAGTTATTTGTCATATAATTTCTATGAATAAATTCGTGGGCCATCATCCTGCAAACACCTGAACGCCTGTGCAACTTTACTCCCATATTTATTCCAAAGAAAGTAGTCTCACTGAGACTGATGGGACAATTCATATGAATAATGTTGCACCTGTGTAAACATTTGGGATTGCAGTCTTGGATTTAACTGTTCTGTGATTAATTTCCTTCATCACTTGCTTTAAGGAGCTATGACAAATTTTTTTTGAAAGTTTAAATATCAACTGGTTCTCCTTCCTTCGCTAGTTTGTTGACATGCTTAAAGTACTCTAGAGTAGATTGGAAAGCTATGATTTCCCTTTATAGAAACTGAAGTGAACTGGGGCTACATCTGTACAACTTGTAAATTCTGATTGATATTGTGAAGTTGTATTATGAGAAACTGCTGTATCCTGAATGCCTGTATGTATGTGGATCCACCACTGCTAAGGGGTATGTATCATGTACACACCAGAAACATATAAAGGGAACTACCTAAGATTAACAGTTCTTTAGCCACACAAAAGTTATGCTAAAAAAGAAGCTCAAGCCTTGGAATTCTAATTTAGCGGATTCCTCTGAATGCAGGTGGGAAGGTAGGAGAAATGGAAACTTGCAAGGAGTAGAACAAAAAAAGACTAGATGACCAGAAGGAACACACAGGAACTGGGAGAGCCAGACAGGAAGAGGAAGTGTGGGGCAAGAGATGGCAAGAGCAGAAGCTGGGTAAAGGGCTACAGGAGAGACAAGTCACCCATCATGTAGCAGTCTCATGGGGCAGGGGGCCCTACCCACTTTCCTTAGCCCTGATTTTCTCTAAGCACTCTGGACAATCCAAGGAATTCAGATCTCAGCCCAAAGAATGCCCTGGAGCGGTGAGGAAACTCAGGCAGGGACATGCATTTGTGTTAACTATTTTGTATGATCTGTACTCTCCTGTACTTCATATGAGTAAGTGTAAAAAAGGATAAAGGTGTTAAACTGAGCAAAATGTGTATGTGCACACATGCTGAGTGCTTTACAACTATTGTGTGCCCCTGAGAGATTTAAACCAAAAACCAGAAACTTCACACCTTTAGGGTAGAGTTCTGAGAAAAGGGTGTGTTTAAGTAAGTGGGGTACCTCAGGGGTCAGTGCTGGTGCTAGGAGCCTAGGGTAGGTAGGTGGAGGAGTCCCATTTCCAGAAAGGGATACAGACATGAGTCAGTGCCCAGGAAGCGTGCCAGAGAGGCCAAGGGAAGAAACAATGCTGCAGTCTGCTGAGGCCCCAGAAACCTAACACAACCCAGGGGATCCAGAGCACAGAGGCTTGGATTCCCCTTATAGCAATTCCAGGGGGTGGCTAGGAAGGGGAACTCACTGGGAGCTGTGACAGAAGTCAGGCTGCTTTGCCTCTGGTGTATCATAAAACCCTTGGATGAAAATAATTCTTCATTATTGTAACCAATGAAATTAAAACATACGATTAGGTATTGAAACAGTTGAATCAAAACAAGCCTGTTTGCCCAAGAAACAGGAGATTACTCTGCTTCCCACGCTAAGAGCACTTGAACAAACACTACAGCGCTAGGCAGACACAGTCTAAGAACTCCATAGTCAATGCTGAAATGAAAGGTAACATTTTTACTTTACTGATACTTCACGCCGTACTGGAAGAATTGCTCTGAAAGTGCAGGGGGTCATTGAAGCTCACCTCAGGGTCGGACACAATGGCGGCAGACTGAACTCCAGCTGCTCAGCGAGGGAGTGATGGTCAGACATTTTGACAGATGAGAAGTGACTAACAGGATGCTGAAGCTGTGAAAAAAATATTTTTCTATCCTCCGTATGAACACTTACACCTGTATAGTTTTGTTTTAATGACTTAAATCTGAGTTGGCTTTCATTCAGTTTCATGTGCTATGTCTTCTCTGTCTATTTCTAATAAACAGAGTTTTAGTCAAGATCTTAGGGGAGATAATTTGGATGTTTCATACAGATCACCCCATGAGAGGGAATTACACAGTCTCTAAAGCAGGGGTGGACAAACTACGGTCCGCGGGCCGGATCTGGCCTGTCAGGGCTTTGGATCCAGCCCACGGGATTGCCACCCCCATGGCGCTGTGGGCCCCGGGCTGCTCCCAGAAGCGGCCTACACCATTTCCCTGCAGCCCCTGGGGGAGGAGCAGACAGCTCCGTGCGCTGCCCTCGCCTGCAGGCACCGCCCCCCGCAGCTCCCATTGGCCAGGAACTGGGAACCACAGCCAATGGGTGCTTTGGGGGAGGTACCCACAGGCGAGGGCAGCATACAGAGCCCTCTGCCTCCCCTCCCCCAGGGGCTGCAGGGATCTGGTGCTGGCTGCTTCAGGGAGTGGCGTGGGGCCAGGACAGGCAGGGAGCACGCCGCTGCCACCCTGGAGCCGCTCCAGGTAAGCGACGCTGGACCACAGCCTGCACCCCAAACCCCTCCCGCACCCCACACCCAACCGCCCTACCACACCTCACTCCCCTCCTGTACCCCAACCCCCTGTCCTGAGCCCCCTCCCACACCCCTCCTTCACCCCAACCCCCTGCCCTCAGCCCTCTCCCGCACTCCTCCCTGCACCCCTGCCCTGAGCCCCCTCCTGCACTCCACACCCCCTCCTGCACCCCAGCCCCCTTCCCTGAACCCCCTCATACATCCCACACCCCTCCTCTGCCCCAACCTCTTGCCCTGAGCCCCTTCCTGCACACCGCACTCCCTCCCACACCCCACACTCCCTCCTGCACCAGCCCCACATTCATGGCCCTGCATGCAATTTCCCCACACAGATGTGGCCCTCGGGCCAAAAAGTTTGCCCACCCCTACTCTAAAGAGAAGTACCACAGGGAGTTCCGGAGACATCATGTATTCAAGACTCTACGTTGAATGGCAAGGACCAGAAGAGGCTGTCTCATATGGTACGGTAACAGCAGGGCTGCATTTGGCATGATGAATGTGCACGAGAACTGGCTTTCATCCATAGTTCTTAGGAAAATATAGTGGCCTGAAGAGAGAATATTGTCCCAGCAGCACATACTGGGCAGGAACCAATTGGCACAGTACAAAGCCCACTTTGTTTTTGGAAATATTACAGGTTTCAGAGCGATTTCCTATGTTTAACATAGGGAAATGCAGCTAGAATCAGATTTTTAAGTGCACACCTGCTGTATATTTTGTAATCAGCTCCCTTCCAAGTCAAAAAAGGCAACAGATAAGTTGTTACTTAATAGTGATTACAGCTTGAAGGAAAGGGAAGAGGTTCTTTGTGATGAGAAATCATCAGAAGGAGAGCTTTGTACAGTGTGAAATCCCATAGTTTGTCCAATGACTTCTTTCCTATTTTCTCTCCTGATTTTATCAGCTGCTTGACAAATAAACAAGCTGCTAATAACTTGTTATTCCACTCTCTTCCTCTTTCTCCCCTCCCTGTCCTTCAACTATTTTTGTCCAGAGTGTATAATTTCACAGTATCTGATACTTAATATACTCTGTATGCAAGAGGAATCACACCTTCTTCCAACCTACTGTAAGGAGTATTTATTTAGCCAGCAGATGATGTAAAAACTAACAAATTATATGCTAGAATGTGATTTAATTAACTTTTTACTGATAGGCGGGAGTCTGCTGGGTATGTGATGGGAGAAAAAGATCTTGCAGTTTATTGCTTCCTTTAATACTCCATCAGAAAACACCTATGGAATCCTTATTTATTCTCCAGGGGTTAAACTCTGCTCCCTTGTAGTTACATACAAGTATCTCCATTTATGGGGACATATATTGTTTGCAGTCCAGGTCTAGAACTCCCATTAACATCAAGGCAGAATAGAATGAGGATACGCCAAGGCAGTAGGTAGGTAAATGAGTAACAGATGTGACTTGCTAGCACATGAGTAACATACATTCAAGAGCATGAAAGGCCCAAATAGCAGCAGAACCATCACTGTTCTTTTGTGTTCAGGAAATGAGATGGAGTGAGGTTATTTAGTCCCTTTAGAATATATACAATAGGGTCAAAGCCCAGATTCTCAACCAGCCTTCCCATTTGTGCCTGCAGTATTTGCTGATGCCAGTTTTAATGCATTTGCACACACAAGTGCCAGATTTTGCACATGCAACTAGATGCAAGTGCAATGAGTGGAGCTGTACACATACTGAGTTTTTCAGTTTGCTGGCAATCCTGAATAACATAAACAAAATTGCTTGGGGTCAAATGAAATTTTTTTAGAATTTTCAGCAAATTGAAAAATTAAAAAAAAATTGTTTGGAAACAAAATATTTTGTTTGACCCAAAGTGAAGTGTTTTGTTTTGATTTTGAGCTTTTAAAATGTTTTTAAATTAAAAAAAAGTAAAGGAAATTCAAAACAAAAAGTCATTTTGAATAGAAAAATAAGAGTTTCATTTTAAAAATGTCAAAAAAAGTAGTTTTGATTATTTTTTTCCCCAAAAAAAGAATGTAGGTTTTTTTAAACCAAAATAATTTGGCAAAATCCACACAAATTTTCATAACATTTCAGCGTCACCAAAACTGCATCTTTCATTTTAAAAAGTTTCAGTAGAAAAATGTTGTCCTGCTCTAAGTCAGAGCTCAAAGCAGGGGAGATTTTAAACACCGGATTTAGTGGATGATGAAGTGGACTCATCAGAGGAATATCAGTACAAGCACCAGAGGAGTTTGTTGCTGGTATGGGTCTCAATAGCTGTACTCTTTTGGATACAGGTCAGTGTTTATTCAAGCTTTTACTTACTTGGGAGACCCTCAGTTAGGTTAATGCATGGTCCATTGCAGTGTATTACATGGACTTAGAAGGAGAGATAGGACGGAAGCATTTTCCATGCCCTAGAGACTACAAAGCTTATGGAAGTCTATAGCTTTTAGCTAACCACTTTAAATTGAGATTCTGTCACAGTTAAAGAGTGAACAGAGGCAGAGTTCAATGAGGTCTGGGTTTGTAAATTTTTATCTGACCTAGCTGGGCTAATGGGGAAGATATAGTTCAAGAGCCTTATAAAAGAGCCCAGGGAAATGGATATTTGACATGCTTATTGCAGTACTTGTACTATTATTGGATACAGACCTCCTATCTGAGGACAAGCGGAGGAACCAGTTAACTATGATCAAAGGACTGAAGTAGCTATGAAGAGCCACAAGACTTTTGTTTGCTGACACGGCTGAAGTGTTTGGAGAAGACTGAGACACTGCAATTCTTTTCAAGTTCTAAAGAAATTCAGAGGACACACAATACCTTTTAGGTCACACTACAGATTGAGAATTAGCTCTGAAAAAAGAGATTGGTAGGTAAAGAATGAAGGTGCTTATACATCTGTGCTAAAGTATAGAAGTGTAAATATTAGGCTGAAACCTTGCACTGTAATATTTGCAACAGCAGCGGAAGTCTGTATAGGAAAAAACACCTACTGATGTACTACTTAATAGCTTTTGTTAGAAATCTAACCAAGGGTGCTAGAACAATTTTTATAGTGGGGGTGCTGCTGATGGAAACCATGTATTTGGTATTTGTTATTACTACTTCAAGCCAGGGGGTGCAGCAGCACCCCTAGTTCCACTGAATGTAAATGTTTATTAAGTAACTATGTGAAACTCTCTCTCTTTGAAACTGACCGAGAGCTGTTACTCTCATTATTCAGTATTATGAATAGATTCACAGATTCCAAGGCCAGAAGGGAACATTGTAATCAACTAGTCTGACCTCCTGTATAATACAAGCCATAGAATTACCCCCAAAATAATTTCTAAAATGTAGCTTTTAGAAAATCATCCAATCCTGATTTAAAAATGGTCAGTGATGGAGACTCTACCCTGATCCTGGGTAAACTGTTCCAGTGGTTAATTTTACTCATAGTTAAGAATTTATGCCTTATTTCCCCTCTGAAGCTAGACAAACTCAGCTTCCAGCTACTGGATCATTTTATACCCTTCTCTGCTAGACTGAAAGCCCATTATTAAATATTTGTTTCCCATATCAGTACTTATAGATTGCTATCAAGTCACCCCTTAACCTTCTCTTTGTTAAGCTAAATAAATTGATCTCCTTGAGTCTATAACTATAAGGCACATTTTCTAATCTTTAATCATTCTTGTGGCTCCTCTTTGAATGCTGTCCAATTTATCAACACCCTTCTTGAATTTGTGAATCACCAGAATTAGACACAGTATTCCAGCAGCAGTTGCACCAATGCCAAGTACAGAGGTAAAATAATCTTGCTGCTCCTATTTGAGGTAACCCTGTTTATGTATCCAAGGATTGCATTAGCCCTTTTAGCCACAACCCTGGGACTTCATGTCCAACTGATCTGCCACAACTCCCAAATCTTTTTCAGAGGCACTGCCTCCCAGGATAGTCTCCCCCATCCAGTAAGTATGGCCTATACTCTTTAATCCTAGATGTATACATTTAAATTTAGCGGTATTAAAATGCATAGTATATGCTTGTCAGCTTGGAAAAGCGATAACTAAGGCCTGGTCTACACTACGACTTTAATTCGGATTTAGCTGCGTTAATCCGAATTAACCCTTCACCCGTCCACACTACAGAGCCAGTTAATTCGAATTAAAGGGCACTTAAAATCGATTTCTGTACTCCACCTCGACGAGCGGAGTAGCGCCTAAATCGATTTTGTTAATTCGAATTAGGGTTAGTGTGGCCGCACACCACCGAATTACTGTGGTTAAAGTAATGGGGTAGTGTGGCCGCACACCACCGAATTAATGTGGTTAAAAACCGAATTAATGTGCTTAGTGTGGCCGCGCACAATCGAATTTATACAACCTGTTTCCCAAATTCGAATTATCTAAATTCGGATTAATCCTGTAGTGTAGACATACCCTAAGGGAGGATATGATTGAGGTCTATAAAATCATGACTGGTGTGGAGAAAGTAAATAAGGTAATGTTATTTACTCCTTCTCATAACACAAGAACTAGGGGTCACCAAATGAAATTAATAGGCAGCAGATTTAAAACAAACAAAAGGAAGTATTTCTTCATACAACAAACAGTCAACTTGTGGAACTCTTTGCCAGAGGATGTTGTGAAGGCCAAGACTATAACAGGGTTAACTAGATAAATTCATGGAGGATAGGTCCATCAATGGCTATTAGCCAGGATGGGCAGGGATGATGTTCCTAGCCTCTGTTTGCCAGAAGCTGGGAATGGGAGACAGGGAATTAGGGTGACCAGATAGCAAGTGTGAAAAATCGGGATGGGGGTGGGGGGTAATTGGCACCTATATAAGAAAAAGCCCCAAATATCGGGACTGTCCCTATAAAATCGGGACATCTGGTCACCCTACAGGGAATAGATCATTTGGTGATTACCTGTTTTGTTCATTCCCTCTGGGGCACCTGGCATTGGCCACTGTTGGAAGACAGGATACTGGGCTAGATGGACCTTTGGTCTGACCCAGTATAGCTGTTCTTATGATCGCACCCAAATGTGTCCTAAAGGGAACCCTAGAGGAGGAAGACAAGAGATCAGCATCTTCATAGACTTATTGTCTTTCCTAATGGCCCATTCAGGCTGATTACTTGCTGTCTGGTAGGCATTTCCCAAGTACACACACAGTTGTAATTGTTACATAGTCAATATTCCTAACTTCAGATACAGAACTGATACATGCATACAAATTGGATAATCATATTCAGCAAATCATAACCTTTTCAATGATACCTCACATGACCCATATCTTGGTGATGCCATATTCATATTACAACAATATTTTTATGAAAAATATGGGGTGCAGCGTCACACCTCTCCCCTTAGATTACTGCTAGAGGGTTGGTCACTGACCAATGCGAAGGCAGTGTGCCTAAAATTTTCTTTAGTTCTTATTTATCCAATTTCTTAGTGTTACCAAAAGTTGTAGGGTCACCGAGAGATGTTTTTACAAAGTTCTGGGTGCCTTTTTTCAAGTTGCCTGAAAGCCTTTTAGAGTAAAGCTTTGTTAACACAATATAGATATTAATATCTTTTAAAGTGTAGGTGTTTTGGCATTTACCACCAATGCCATGAGGTGGTGTGCCTCAGATTGCCCTTCCACACAGCAGTCTAGGTTTGTTATGCTTGCCCTGCTGTGCCAAGCTCAAAGCCTCTTTACAGGTACTAGCCGAGAAGCAGTGTTCTTATAGGACTTCCTCGTTACCATTCCTAGCCTGTACCAAAGTTTCTTCCATAAATCATGCACGTTACATATTTTTAAAGTATTTACTATCAGTTCCAAATTCTTTGTCTTAACCCATAGTGTGTGTAGTAAGAGACGTAAAATTGCCAGCAAATTCATGACAGGGAGGCGCTTCCAGGTATGATTATCATACCACATCTTCTGTTTAGACAATCCAGTTTGTTCAGCATTTATTGTATTTCTCATCCCCTCCCTGTACCATGGTATTTGTTTAGATACAGGTTTTCTCTTCCCTTTAGTAAAAGTTCTTAGTTCAGATATGTCTTTGGGGTTTTAGCAAGGAAAGGGTGTATGGAGACCTTGTATGTTACTGGCCATCCCCTGTGAAGCTGCATTTCCTCTCCAGGGCTAATTACATGTGAATCAGCCCCCTGTCCTGGGATTCCTTTGTGTTTCTCACTCCCATTACACAGTGTTCCATGCTTAGCTGCTGGGAGGGGTTTATCTGCCTGGGAAATGGCTGTCTCCTCCCCTTTGTCAGGTGGGTCATTAGCATTTTCACTGGAGCTATTGGAAAGACTCTTATCCTGCCTTAAAGAGACAGAGCTGGTTTTCACAAGTACAGCAGGAACAACATTTTGCAAAAGCGGGACCTGGATTGGGGTACCCTCTGTCACCCTTCTCTCTGTTCCCAAGAGGTCAACTGTATGGGTCCTCCCCTCTAGGAGGACAATTACACACTTCCCTCTTAAAACCTGAGTCACGGGTTGGGTGTGTGGGATCCCAGATGCCACTCTAGCAAAAGCCTCCTGGGCAAACCCTTCCCTGTAATTAGCAGGGAGACATTCCTGTTCTCCTCCACCTTCCTTCTCTGGGCCCCCCTCCAAGACACACAACTTCTCTCTAGAGCGGAATCTGTCCCCTGTTCAGCTATGGGCTCACAGCTAAAAGCCAGAACAGCCCTTTCACTGGTAAGCACTGTGCACTCCTTCCTCTTTGAATTGGGTTTGCCTCCAGTAACAGAACCCATGGAATCTTCACCTGCAGCTTAACTTCAACCTGGACAGTTTTCTTACAGTCAGGCAAAACATTCCCTTCCCCTCTGGAGAAAAGACTGTCTTTAGCCTCCAGGTAAGAGCAGGCCTCAACCACACCAACCCTTGTCAGCAGACAGTGTTCTACTGCTGAAGAGGAATTAAAGAGATACTCTCCCATTTCCCCAGCAGTTTCTGTGACTACTCTTTCCCTCTGGGGCTTCAGCACAAGATTCCTCCTTGTTGCTGACAGACCCCTGGACAGCCTGAGCCACATTAAAAAAGTCAGTCCCCAATAAAATTTGTGTTGAGTTATGAGGGACAGCTGTAAGTGTTATTTCAGCTTGCAACACCTGAATCTGGGACAGTTCCTTGGATTTGTCACCTAAAAAGAATGGCTCAGGTTTGGGAATCTCCCTCACATCCTCAGCCGTGAAGACCGATGCAAAGAATTCATTTAGTTTCTCCTCAATAGCCTTATCGTCCTTGAGTGCTCCTTTAGCATCTCAGTCATCCAGTGGCCCCATTCCTGCTTCCTGCTTCTGATGTACTTTCTTTGCTATTACGTTTTGAGTCTTTGGCTAGTTGTTCTTCAAATTCTTTTTTGGCTTCCTAATTATATTTTTACAATTCATTTGCCAGAGTTTATGCTCCTTTCTATTTTCCTCACTAGAATTTAACTTCCACTTTTTAAAAGGATGCCTTTTTGTCTCTCACTGCTTCTTTTACTTTGTTGTTTAGCCATGGTGGCACTTTTTTGGTTCTCTTACTATGTTTTTTAATTTGGGGTATACATTTAAGTTGAGCCTCTATTACGGTGTCTTTAAAAAGTTTCCATGCAGCTTGCAGGGATTTTACTTTTGGCACTGTACCTTTTAATTTGTGTTTAACTGTCTTCCTCATTTTCTTGTAGTCTCCCTTTCTGAAATTAAATGCTACAGTGTTGGGCTGCTGTGGTGTTTTCCCCGCCACAAGGATGTTAAATTTAATTATATTACAGTCACTATTACCAAACGGTCCAGATATATTCACCTCTTGGACCAGATCCTGTGCTCCACTTAGGACTAAATCAAAAATTGCATCTTCTCTTGCGGGTTCCAGGACTAGTTGATCCAAGAAGCAGTCATTTAATGTGTCAAGAAACTTTATCTCTGCATCCCATCCTGAGGTGATATGTACCCAGTCAATATGAGGATAATTGAAATCCCCCATTATTACTGAGTTTTGTATTTTTATAGCCTCTCTAATCTCCCTGAGTATTTCACAGTCACTATCACCATCCTGGTGAGGTAGTCTGTAATAAATCCCTACTGCTATATTCTTGTTATTAGAGCACTGAATTACTATCCATTAAGATTATATGGTACAGTTTGGTTCATTTAAGATTTTTACTTCATTTGATTCTACGCTTTCTTTCACATATAGTGCCACTCCCCCACCAGCACAACCTGTTCTGTCCTTCCGATATATTTTGTACCCTGGTATTACTGTGTCCCATTGATTATCCTCTTTCCACCAAGTTTCTGTGATGCCTATTATATCAATATACTCATTTAATACGAGGCAATCTAGTTCACCCATATTATTTAGACTTCTACCATTTGTATATAAGCACTTTAAAAACTTGTCACTTTTTAGCTGTCTGCCATTACATGATGTAACTGAATGGGCCTTTTTCATTTGACTGTTTTCATTTGACTGTTTCGCATCAGATTCTACCCATATATTATCATCTTCCATCCTCTCCTTCTTACTAGGATATAGAGAATCTCCATTAATAGATCCTCCCCTAAGAGATGTCTCCATCCAAACCATGTGCTCCTCTGCACTTGTTGGCTTTCCCCCAGCCCTTAGTTGAAAACTGCTCTATGACCTTTTTAATTTTAAGTGCCAATGAACTGGTTCCATTTTGGTTTAGGTAGAACCCATCCTTCCTGTATAGACTCCCCCTTTCCCAAAAGTTTCCCCAGTTCCTAATAAATCTAAACTCCTCCTCTCTACACCTGTCTCTTCCCAATAACTGGAGTTCCCTCCCCTGGAGAGGTATCCTCAGTGCGAGAGGATACCATGACATCATCTGGAAGGAGGGTCCCAACTATGGGATCATTTCCCTCTCCTCCAGTTGGATGTTCTCCTTCCTGAGAATTTCATCCTCCTCAACAGCACAGAGGCTGTCAGACCGGGGATGGGACCATTCTAATGTGTCCCGGAAAGTCTCATCTATGTCTCCCTTAGCTCCTCCAGTTCAGGCACACTGGTCTCCAAAGCCCGTACATGGTCTCTGAAGGCCAGGAAATCCTTGCACCAAATACACACCACATACCGCCTACCCATAGGGCAGGTAATCATACATGCTGCATTGGGTGCAATAAACTGGATAGCCCCCACTCTGCTGCTGGACTTCTGCCTGCATTCTTTTTACTCCTGCAGCTTTGTTGATGTTTTGTTTTTATCGGGGGTGTTTTTGGCTTTACATTTAAAAAATGTTGTGTATATAACACCCCTTCACACTCTGCCTCTAAACTCCCTCACAAAACTCCCCTGTTAGCCACTCCTGTTCGCTCAACTGGTGGTCTCCCACATTCTGGGTAAAGTACCCTTGCCACAGGGCAGAAGGATTGAAAGGAGGTTCTCTCTCCTGCTCCTGCCCCCACCCCAACCATTTTGTTGGGAGTTAGGCAGGCTCTGAGCACGCCTCCTGGATCAAGCCCTGCAGGAGAGTTAGGTGAGGTGCGCCTACCTTCCCGCAGTTAGTGGATCACAAATAGAGATAAGCAGGGAAGTTTGGGCTTCAGGGTGGTGACTATCTCTGTGAGACGGGGAGGGGTTCAGGACACTCCTCTCATCAACAAACCCTAATTGGCTGGTGTCTCTCCACCTCGCGTGCTGGATTTTGTGGATTACATTCTAAAGCACCTATCTCGGCCCATTCATTGTAGAGGGAGTCTAGCTAGGGTGACCAGATGTCCTGATTTTATAGGGACAGTCCCGATTTTTGGGACTTTTTCTTATATAGGCTCCTATTACCTCCCACCCCCGTCCCGATTTTTCACACTTGTTGTTTGGTCACCCTAAGTCTAGCACCCAACTCAGGCTTTGTGCATCACAGTGTTGTTCCTGTGATTTTATAGGCACCTAAAAGTTGTGTTGCAATACTGAGGCTATGTGTGCACTGCGCACCTTACAGCAACACAGGCGTGCCGCTACAGCAGTGTCACTGTAAGGTACACAGTTTAGCTGCTCTTTGTTGCCAGGAGAGAGCTTTCCTGCCGAGAAAATAAAACCACCCTCAACGAGAGGCAGTAACTTTGTCGGCCTGACCTCTGACTGACAAAAGTTTTACCGATGAAAGTGCAGTGTAGACATAGCCTGAGTGTTGCAATGCATAAGTCCCTTTGCAGATCCATGCTACAGAACCTGGGATAGGCATGCTTCTGCAGTTAGCATAAATCAAAAATAAACAGTGTTCAGGAGAAAAGGCTATGAAATGAAGACATCCTACGCAAGTTGTGTATCACGTCATACACAAATAGTGATCTAGTCACTACTCTCCATAAGAATGAACCAGTAATAGTTGTTTTCACAAAATACCACTCCAATGAAAACAGGATGTGGGGCCATCTGTTTAATTGAAAGCAGAGTTTGACATTAATGGCATTGCAGCAGTATTAAGGAGGAAAATTTGTCCCTAAATATTTTCCTTCCTTAGTTGATACATTTCATTCAGAAGAATTATCAGTACTTTATTTAGCAAGCCTCTTGCTATATGCACTCTTGAATCAGAGGCGGATTAAAGTCTCCTGGGGCCCTGCGCTGGAGCAAGTGGGGGGGCCTGGTGCCGGAACCTTGACCCTGCCCCTCCCCTTTTGCCTGCAGCCCCACCTCCAGTCCACCCCTTTCCCTGGGGCCCCGCCCCATTCCTCCCCTTCCCCCACATCCATGCCTCATTCCACCCCTCTTGCTCCTTTCTGCCTCCCCCTTGCTATGGCCCCCGAGACCAGAGAAGCTCTGTGGCCATAGAGCCAAAGCCAGGAGCAAGAGCTCCTTGAGCCCTGGAGCCGTGGTGGGGAGCGATTTTTCTGGGAGCCCCCAAATTGGCTGGGCCCCATGGGCCCATGCAGTAATCCGCCACTGTTTGTAATTATGATGAGTACAATGACATTCTGAATGCCTGTAAGACAGTACCACTGATGAAGGTTTTTAGCTCTTGCTTCTGATATCTCTCCCCAGATTTCTAAACATACCACACTAAAATTAAAGTCTATGAAGTGATTTGATATTAATCTACCACCAGGCAGTACTTTTCTTTACTAAATTTCTTATGGGGAGAACCACTTAGTAAGTTTGTTATCTCTACTTCAAAATACATTTTGCCCGCTTTAAAAAAAATTAAAGAAAACATTAATCACCCCAGATATTTTCCCACAGCAGAACAAAACAATCTTGTTTTTGCCTTTAAAAAAAACAAGAAGCTAACCCTGTGTAAAATTGCCTATTTTTGCTTTGTGAAACATTAGAAGCAAGGTTGAAAATGTTCATGAGAAAATGCCATGATTCAAAGAACATATCAGCAATAAAATCCTTATTAAAAAGCTGTGAAATTGGGCAATCATTTCTGAAACCTAACAGATAAGCAGAGAGGGCTTAGGTAATGGCCTGGATACGATGGCGGTGATTAGACTTTTTTTAAATGATCCACCATGTCGAACTCTCAATGTCACCTGTGTTACACTCCCTGCCACTAATTTCAGAAGCAAACTCAACGTTACTAGTCCCATCACAACCATATTTTTTTCCTGTAGGGGTTTAATTACAATGGCTTTCTTGCCTTATTGTTGGGAAACAACTATCAGAGGAGTTTCACCTGCTGTTGGAAAGTGCAGCACAACTTCAACTCTAGTAGCTACTGAGAACTAAGTGCATCATAATGCATACACACAAGGGGCCAAATTACGGCATAGGAAAATGAGCACACAAAACACTATGGTAAAAGAACATTAAGGTTGCAAAGTCAAGCACTCAAAAGTTAGGAATTGCCAGAATTAAGATTTCCCATTCAACCCTAATTCAGCCCCCTTCTGCGTATTATGCTACAGCTTTTAAATGACATGATAACATACTATTTTTTTCCACAGGACTCCTGCCTCATTCAATGCATGGAATGGATGGTGCTGACTTAACGAGCAGCTATTCAATAGTGTGTTTTCCCCTCATTATTTAGTGTGGCCCTAGGCCTTACTTACTGCACACTATACAAACTCTGCTATGAAGGCAGAGTTATTAGTTGCCTCATGGGCTCTTCTATACGCGCTCATCACTATAGTATCGGAGTGCTTCCCAAATATTAATTAATGTCTCTTCACACCACCTCCGTTAGGTGAGAGGGTGCTATTATCTTCATCTTACAGATGGGGAACTGAGGCACATAGAGACTAAGGTCAAAGGTATCCACTAACTTTGGGTGTCCAATACGAGATGCTTAGGACCTGACTTTTCAGAGCACTTAGCATTATGTAGCACTTTGTGTGCAAGTCACAGCTCCCATTGACTTCAGTTACAGTTGTGAGTGCTCAGCACTTCTGCAAATCAGACCCCAGGTCTTCCCTCATTTTTCTGGGTTCTGGATGGAACACACAATTAGTGACCACCTATGAAAAGTCTGGTTTAAATGACTTGCCCAGCATCTCACTGGAACTCTGTGGCAAAGGCAGGTAGAGAATCCTGTTCTCCAAGGAAACTTTCAACTGCCTTAAAGAGGAGACCATCCTTTCTCTTCCTGCAATCTCCTGCCTCTCTCAGTGCACATCTTCCTAACTTCTGCAAGAAATGAAGCAAGGATCCAAGAGACAAAAAACAGTTACTTACCTTCTCATCATAACTGAGGCACGAGGAGAGGCAGGACAAATGTGTGTCCAACCTATGAGTACCACTAGGGAAAAATCTCATTCACCGGTGTACAAGATGGACACACCTATAACAATCACTCAGAGAAAAACAGCCTCCTTTAGTAGACAATCCTGTTTCATCTCGTGAGCAGGTTCATCCTGTGCACTTAATGAGGCAGGAGTCCTGTGGTAAAACAGTATGTGATAAAGGAATTAAAGATGGTCTCATAACGGATATGTGTAAGAGGGCCTGTGCAACCTTAATTCTGGCATTTCCCAACTTTTGAGTACTTGACTTTGCAACCTTAACAACATTCTTTTAACATAGTTTGGGTGCCGTTTCCTAGGCTTTTAAAAGATCTGAAAAAAAAAATCAGCTATTCCATTACATGGTATCATATTGATACCAACATGGGTAACCAGCAGGATTGGAACCTTTAGATCCACCACACAGCCGCTGCCTCTTGAGCTAACAGAGTAATTGCTAGCACTAGTAGGTCATTATCCTCTATGTGGACCAGCACTAGAGAAGGATGGGGCACTTTGCCAGTGGGTTTCACAGATATTTGCTGACAGCAGAGGAATGGTGAGACACAGGGATCTTGGGTTCCATCCAGGCTTTGGAAGGGAAGCATTCTCTAGTGGGCACAAATTCTTCAGCTTGTTTCTCCACCACCACCCAAGCTTGACTCTTTTTGCCCCATCACCTCCAACCTGTCCCTGTCCCATTCCTTCTCTTCTCCACCCCTGGCTCTGTTTCAGTTCCATTCTCCTCACCTAACCAGGCCAAGTCTCTACTCCTCAGGCTTCTCATCCCAATCTGAGTTTCCCCCATCTAGACCCCCAGTCCAATCTACATCTCCTTGCCCAGACAGTGCTAGATCCATGCTTCCTGGCTCCTTATCTGATCAGTCTCTCTCCCATAGACCCTTGCTTCCTTCAATTGCCTCTCCACATGCTCCTATCCCAATCTTCCTTCCAGTCCGCTTGTCCAGTGTCACCATCCCACCCACAGCTCCTTGTCGCAGTCCCTTTGCCCAGTGAGTCCCAGTTTCCCATCAGATCTAGCTCCTCAACAGATCCGTCCTTCTTCCACTCAGGTCCAACTTTTATTCCTGTGTATTCAAATCAGGCACCTTCCTCCTCTTTCCTACTGGGCCCAGCAGGGGCAGCAGCCCAGAACTGCAATTGCAGGGAAGGTCTGCTTAGCCCCAGGATGGAGCATGCTCAGTGCAGCTGAATCTTTGGGGAATTTAGGTGCTAAAATTTAAGAAGTCTATACTGAGCATGTGTAAACTGATTCTTCAGAGGCTTTATTTGGACAACTTTGGGAGGATTTTCAAAGGGATGGCAAAAGACGTTATCCCTGATGCAAAGTCCAGCTCCGCAGCAAATTTCAAGTCACTGCTCCAAAAGCATGGGAGTGTTTGACGTTTTCAAAGAAAAGGTCACCAGAATTTAACAGCTGAAAGAAAAGGTCACCAGAATTTTTCCCTAGCATATTTCTTAGAAATGGCTGGACCATTTTAATTGAAATTTTCAAAAAATAATTCACCCTGGGGCAGACACGCAGCATGGAAAATTACCGCCCCACAGCTAAAGTTTGGCAAAATTGTAAGATGCTTAAAACATGGTCTTATAATGGGAAGTGCTGGGAAACCTTAATAAGAGGTGGTGCTACCAGTCCCACCCATAATTACATACAAAAACTACATTCAAATTCCTTTTCAAAGAATCTTCAAGTTCTTTTAACTCACCCTCTGCAGCTGGAAATGGCAACTCTTCAAGATTTTGTTTGGTGAATTCAAAAATAATCATCCAGTGATCCTGTGGGTCTATGAACCACAAACTAAAAATCCCCTTTTAGAGGTTAAAGACCCTATACATTGATTAGCCCAAAGAGGGGCAGATAGTAAGTCCACTGCCACTAATAAATCACATACCACTGCCTTTATTTCTCTGAGTTAACCAGAACCAGGGAACATGGCATGCTAGCCAGGGCTGCTTCCCTATCAAAACATATCAAGTCAAAATAGAACGCATTTTAAAATATTTTTGCTAGATCATTTATTGTTAGTGGACAAATTTTCCTGTAGTGCCAGGAATTGAGCTGCAAAGCCACCTTACCAGCTAGATTTATGGTAGGCAGCCACAGTCTCAGCTGGCACCAATCTGAATCCCAAAGGCCTTAGAAGAGAGAAAATCCAAATGCTACAAATTCCTCTCATCGGGGAGGACTAAAACTCAGGTACTTCTAATCCTGTTCTGCTACATATATCTTCAAAGATGAGCAAAACCCAAGAGAGTACACACTTGCCTGGCTTGGAAGAACTGAAAGTATGATGGCTGCTAAATAGAAGGAGTTATTAATAGTCACAGTTCTCTTTTGATTCTAGAAACAGTTTTGGTATAACTCAGTAGCTGGCATTCTTCCCTTAAATCAGTATTCACTAATGTTCCAGCACTATGCTTTTAAAGGTTCTGGACCAAATCGTCAGCTGGTGTAAATCTGCAAAATTCCATTTAAATCTTTTGGATGAGATGAAGACTGAGGTCCCAAACTGTTGTCACTAAGATCCGAGGGCATTTTGCCAAGAGTAAGGGATACTAGATTAGGTCTTGATACATTTTCAATTGAGATTATAATGTCTTGCCCAGCTAAATTCAAACTGCCAGTGAATACTATATTATACCTTTCCTGCACTAAACTGTTGCATATTGTTTCCCAATGACAGGTGGCTACATTTCAGTAGTGGGTGAATTGATTCCTATATATGTATGATGTAGAAATACTTACATTCAGGGTATGAATTAAATCCTCAAAAATCTAGAAAGGTGAAATATCAGGTTGGAAAGAGATGGTTTCCCCTTCAAGCAGTGAACAGGCATTACCCTATTTATCTTGAGATCTAATGAAGACACTATCTGGAGTAACGTTTTTGTGACTTAGTTTCCTTGAGAATGCAGCATCTAGTCTTAAACTCTAATGGAGTGAGTTAAAAACCACCCGCATTGAAACACTTAATTTACAACAGAGGATAATAAGTGGCCATGGATTGGAGATAAAGTTATACTTCACTCAAGGGACTCTACAGAACCACTGTTGAAATGGTTTCTGAATGGCAGCAAAGCCCCACATGTGAATTTCACTCCAGAGCTATTCGTTATTAAATAAGGCAAACAAAAATATATTAAAGCACATAAACAAGTTATTCTGTAATTTTTAAAAAATAATTAAAAATTAAGATACAGTGACATGAGACAAATTAGAAAGAACTATTTATTCTGGCAGCCACAGAGGCGTCATCTTCTTAGTGGCTGTAATTATTTCAGTTCTCTCATTTTATCATCAAGGTGTCCCAGCAGACTGGAGTTTTCTATAGCATTGTCTTCTGTAGTTTTAGTTTCACCAAGCTGTAATGTTTTGACTTCTGATGTCACCACATGGCCATCAGAGCTTAATGAAGTTAATGAAATTACTACAGATAAATCATTTAAACGTGTAATATGCTTTCATTGATCTCAGCAAGATGCTAGCTGATGCCAGTTAAAAGGAATTAGGGGGAGGGGGGATTAAGCCAAAATAGTGGCTGGAGCCAGGGCTTTGGAGCGGAGCCCGGAGCTGGAGCGCGAAGCAGCTCCAGAGCAGTGGAGCTGCAGGTTTTTGCCTGGAGCTGGAGCAGAGCCGGAGCACAGCTCCAAAGCCCTGGATGGAGCCAATCTAAACATAAGGTCTCACACCGCAACTCAGAGTGCTACTGAAAGGCGTGGCTCACTGCCAGTGGTACGTACTGCTCCCTAGTCACTATGGAGGACTCCATGACTCCCTGGCGACTGCTTCTAGCCCATGAATTCTTGGAACCAAAATTAGTGGTTCCATAGGCCCAACGTAGGCCAGGACCTGGATTCACAAATTCATGGATTCTACTTTAATCCACTGCTGGGAATTATCAATTTATTCTCTGTGACTAATTACAAAAGAAATAACCTGCTGCTCAGGCATTGTGTTTAAGGTCACCAAGTGCTGCAATTTGAGAGGAGGATTTTAGTACCAGAATACTGGACAAGTTTCATGGGGTTTTTGTCCAGTATGAGGAAGGTGTCAAATTTCCCTTAAATTTCCCATCTTCAAATATGGGACAAAGACTCAGCCATTTGCAAAGTGGTCGTTAAGTGGGTGGGTAAAGAATGGAATGGTACCAGCTGCATTTGAGTTTTCCTGCTGAAACACAGGCAGAAGAGAGGAAGGATCTGTGATGGGGGGCACCTTCCAGCTGATCTGAAAAGGAGCTGTTTGCTCCCTCTCCCCACTCCCTAGCGCATATGTGTGCATAACTGGACACATGTGGGAGGTTGGGAGTCTGGTGTTCCAAATGCATCAATTGGGCCCCCTGTTAGCATTTTCTAGATTTCTAGGCTGCACTTTCTGCTGATACACTCGTGTGTGTCTCTCTATACAGATGCCTCTCTGCCCTTTCTTTTGCCCTTCCCACCTTGCATCCCCCAACGTGCACTGAGGCACCACAGGCAGGATTTGGCTCAGTGTTTTACTCTGTGGTTCTGCTTCAGTAGAGCTTGCAATTATTGCACAGCTAGAGACATATTAACAAAGCATCACACAAGCCAACTATTACTCTAAATGGAACCATTATCCTTATCAGTGTGTGTCTGCACTATGTACTACTATACATACGCAATAGATCAAGATCATTTTTAACCCAGATACCTACACTTCTTTTTCTGGGATCTTGATGGCTATTCCAGGGCTAAAACAGGCTTAAATTAAGTTCTTACAGTACATACTCAACAACAAGTATTTAAGGTGCCACTGCTGGGGGAAAAATGCATATTTTAATTTCAGTTGATGCCTTTTAATAGCTAGGAAACAGCCTGTACTTAATTGGAATTGGAATCAAAAGCAATACTGCTACATCCAAATCGAAGGGGTTTCTGCATGAAATCTGATTTCCACAGTATAAGAGCTCTATGAGCTCTGTACTCATTTAATTTCAAAGCATTAATGGGAATGCAGAAAATACCTTTCCTCATCCCATACCAAAAGGACAGGACAATTTAGGCAACACTCTGACCTCAGTTAATGAAAGCAGTAGGACTGCATGTGCACAATTTGGTTCTAAATGCGACCTAAATAATAAAATATCCCACATTTCCCCTCCCACCGAAAAAAAAAATTAGAAAGGTTAATAAAGGATTAGCAATTTAAATAGCCATGTTCAGACAAAGTTAGGACTAACTTGCCCTTCTGCTGCCATATTTCATAAATCCATATCTGAGAATCAGAGAAATGGCCTTAGTGCAAACTATGGAATAAATCCTGCAAAGTGTTACAAGTAACTACTCATGTGAGTAGTCCCACTGAGGGACAATAATCTCCTTATTTAGGCTGACCCATGCCATTTAATTTACTAATCATTTTCTACCCTGGGTGTTTTGACTTCAGTTGGAATACTCACACGAGTAGAGTTATTTAGGCACATCAGAATCAGGCTTTATATCTAAACTAAGCCGCCCTTTAACTGAAACATACAGCCCTACTCTCCAGCACAGCTCCGTCTCAGTTCAAAAACATAACGACACTTTAAGGGTATATAGAATTTTCAGTGCAGTGTGATTTAACTACACAATATCCATGAACATTAATGAGAGTTGCACAGTTAAATCGCCATGCAACGTGCTACAAAAAAATTGTTCGTGTAGTTTACTATATAGACGTAATAGATCACACTTTAAAATTTAATAGCATAGAATAGGTGAATCTTTTCAAAGTGTACGTGTATTTTAGGGTGCTCATACATTTTAGAAAAGGGAAAAACGTGTGTATAATATAAATCTTGTTAGATTGGATTTTTTTTAAAAAGAAACTTTACATGAAATGCACCAAGTGCACTGCATCCCCATTGTAAATCAAATAACTATGGTTTATTTATTTAGATTTAAACAAGATACATAAAAGAATTCCTATTCCAGGCTCTTAGCACCTTGCCATCAATTAAATATACATAATACAACCTTTAAGAACCAAAACAGATCATTCATCCCCACTTCCTTACAACAACAACAGGCAGCAGAAAATCAAAATTTCCCCTTCCCCAAATTCCCAAAGACAAACCCACTCCAAGCCCCTCCTCAAACACTCTCTCAAAAGGAAGCGTCCTAGCGTGCCTTGTAGGTTATGCTGTTCTGGATCAAAGTTCAGTTGGAGGAGGTGAATTCCAAAGTTGATGAAACCTCATTAGGAATGTCTAGCTACAGCTTATTGTCTCTCTCTCTCTCATTGAAATCAGTACCTTAGGCTATGTCTACACTGCACACCAGGGTTGGCGGCAAATAGGGTATGTGTAGCTACATACTGCAGTAAAAAGCAAGCTGCATCCATGCTGCAGTGTGTAGCCACATGTGTCTGTGAAAGGATCTGGCAGTGGGGAGGCAGCAGAGAAAAACTTTGCCAGTGGGAGCTGGCAGAACCTTTACCTGCTGCCTTCCCCTCCTGCCTGAGCCCTTCTCACTGCAGGGAAAGACTCCAGCGGCAGGAAGGCAGCAAGACACTACACTACTAAAACCAGCGGTGTAGATGGGGAGGCCCTGCTTGGGTGACTAGAGCCATGTAGGGTATATAGGTTTCAGGCATGTCTTTACTCTTCTCCCCTCAGCAGTACTTCACCATGTACCTTGCTATGCATACCCATGCTAGGGGGGCTACTTGCATATGTACTCTACACACTGCCAAAAGAAGTGTGTGGTGTAGACATATCTTTAAAGACCACAGGGAAGCCAGTGCAGAGCATGGAGCACTAGTCATATGAGCTCAAAGTTGGATACTTCACTCAAACAATGAACTGCTAAGTTCTGCACTAACTTTATCACCTGAATGGATTTAAACTATAAGTAGTGATCATTGATATGGACATATTTAATACAATGCATTGCTATATTCAATTATACACGGGGCTCCAGTATCTCAGTCATTGTGTAGTAATGATTAATGACATCCTACCACATATATACTAGGCATAGCCAGGGCCGGCGGTCGCCTAGGGTGCTATAATTTGGGGGGCGGCGATCGCGGCGGTATTTCGGCGGAGGGACCTTCCGTCGCCTCTGTGGGGGGTGGCATTTCAGGGCGGGACCTTCTGCCGCCTAGGGCGTCAGAAAAGCTGGCGGTGCTCCTGGGCATACCAGGCATTTAGACTTTAATATACACTTTCATCTTTGCTAAATGTAAAGAGACTTGATCACAGCATTGATTCATATCTAAGAATAGGGATTACATCAGTAAGCATTCTCTGCGTGCTGTTACATAACTGTAACATGTACAGTCCCAAAGAACAATTCGTAATCCGTATAATAGATTGCACCTATTCCTAAAGGAACACATTTATTTTTAAACAGTCTGATCTGTTAACTGAAAATAACTTAAAATGAAAAAATGTTAGCACTCTTGATGGTGATAGTATAAAATAGCCACTCATTGCCTCGTACTAGGTTCCAAAACGTGATATGGCAAATGCGTGGAAACGATAGTCTCCTCCTCAAGAGTGCTGATGTGATTGTCACTGGTAACAGTTCTGATGTGACAGACAGACAAGCAGAATTAAACAGTCATTTTTCATTTGAGAATGATTGGGGAACAATCTAAAGCTTCTAAGGTTTTAGGAGCACATGAGAAAGTGAGTTCCATTTTAAGATGCTATCAGACCTAATCTACATCATATAATGTAGCATGATCATCCAAATCCTTGCACACACAGCAGGGCGAGCAAGGCTGTTGTGTTCCAGTGCAAGTGTAAGCGGTAGATGTATTCCTTTGCACTGAGTAGTATGACTTCTCAAGGCTCCGCTCCCTCCTCTTGGAAGTGGAGATGGATAGAGAATAAGTGAGACTGAGACGACATAGACTAAAATGAGATCCTTGCTATGCAAACAAAGCACTTAATAGCTGACAATCCCCTCTTCACTGTAACTTCCATTAGTAGGCAAGATTGGGTTCCCTCTATGCTTCCTATCTTGCTCATGATCTTTTACCTTGTTCTATGTTCCACAGTTATGCATTCCGGGATCAAGCCCCTTGCAAGTCCGTATAAAAATATTTAACATTTGCATAATGAATGGACTCTGAAGGGCAATCTATTTTACTTATGAATATTAGTAACCCACTTGGTCTATCTGAAAGCCAACAAGTAAAATGTGGATCACTGATGTATGAGATCAGGTGATTTATTCTTCTAGAATCTTAAAGTTCCACCAATCCTAAAGGAGATTTCCAAAGTTCCTGTAAAAAAATAAATAAAAAGATACTCCATTCCTACAATGTCAGATGGAATTATAATACTCCAGGATTGTAAATGAGTTTAAATTAGGCTGAGAGCTGATTGAGGGTAGTCCAATAAGCGCAGTATTATGGTGTTCATGCTGAGCTATGATCTATTTGGACTAGAATTCAGCAGGCAGAGCTTGCCAATGTACATTTCATTAAGAATGGCATCAAATGCATATGGCTCAAACTCAGGTGTAATCGTCATTCTATCATTAGGAGAAGCTCACAATGACTCAGAAATCAGGAAATGGCATACAAAAAATGAGATGGTGCCATTAAACCCTGCTCCCACACTAGCTATTCCATCCTTGGCAAGCTAGAGGAACATTCTGAAAAAAGGTCAGCTGAGATCAATTGACCAAGAAGCAGGCATGAAAAGGAAGCCACAGAAAATCAAGAGGCATGTACACTTGAGGAAACGTGGAAGAGAACTGAAGACAGGATCAATAGACGTGATTTTCTCAGAGATTCTGCAGGTGCCAAATGGGAGTCAAAAAAAGGACAAGAATGATATTGGTTACTAAAAAGAGATTTCACTGGTTATGTACAGAGAAGTGTTTTGGATTCACAGGGCATGGAAATTCCATATGTGATGAGATGACTGGTAAGATTGTCTACTACAAACGGTAAAGTCTAAACAAGATGAGTAGAAAGGGGCAGGGCTTCTGCTTACCTCAAATAATATGCCATATACTTTCAACACACAAAATTAGAATTATTCTGAAACAGAAAAATAAGCAGAGTATTAATGTTCTAAAGTGCCTATTCACAAATGAAGAGGAACTATGGAAAAGATCTGGCAGTGTTATCAAATTGTAGACAGTAGGGAGTAGTGGGCATAATTCAAAGATATGAGGATGAGATAAGAGATATTTCAATATATAAGGTTATGAAGTGTATGGGTGAGAGAGAAAGGAAAGAAAAATAAGTATGATGATGTTATGCCAGAAATATCCATAAGACAATTCAACAATAAAGATTGAGGGGTTGAAATTCTTTGGGTAAAGATGCAAGAAGCAAAAGCCAAAAGAAAAGTGATACTAGATATGCTTTAGCCAATGTCTGGAACATGAAGCTAGAATAATTCAATCTGGAAAAAAGCTCGATGTTTTTAACCTGGGGGTAACCATTCATTGGAGCAGCTGACCACTAGTAGATTCTCTGTTGTTTGGAATCTTTGTATCAGGACTGAATGACTTTCTGAAAGACATGCTTTAGTTCAACCACAGTGTATTGAGCTGGATGCAAGAATTAGTGGGTGAAATTTTACCACCAGTGTTTCCTGGCCTAGTTCCAGTACTGGGTTTACAATAGCACCCATGGTGCCGTGGCACCAGGCACCACACTCGGAAAGGGCCCATAATCCCTCCCCTAACACATAGAGGGCAAGCCGGTGGGCGCCGGTGCTGGCATTCGGGCTGGGGCAGAAGGGTGCCCCGCAGGGTGCCTGAAGCTGCCTGCAGGTGCCGCACAGTAGCCACCCCCTTAGCACTGCACCCATGGCTCAGGGAAGCGTCTGGAGCCACCCAGAGGCTGTGGCAGCGTGGCCTGGAGCATCAGGAGTGGGACCATGGGGAGGGAACCATGACGGAGCTCCCCGGCCTCAAGCAGCCATGCCCCAATTCATGGTGCTGAGGGCGCTGCTCTGTGGGGCCTGCGTTCTGCTCTCCAGGATGCAGCTCCATCAGGCACCAGGTTCTGCTCTGTGTCTATGGAGCACAGATAAACAGCTCCAAGCCCCTCCCTCTGGATTTGCCATTGCGGCTCAGCCCCCTCCCAGCCCCTTGTGGGGTGGTCACACCCCCCCCTCCCATTCCAGGTCCCCTCTGTCCCAGGTGGGGGCTGCAACCCCTTCCCTGGATTGATCCAGGGCGGGCACAGGCTGAGCTCAGGCTGCCAACAGGTTATCAGTTTGAGTTGGATCTATGACTTCTGCCGATTGAAACAGAGATCACAAACAAGAATGTAAGGCATGCCAAGCTGGAAGTGCCTCCCTTTACTGCGTTGGTGGGCTCATATACTTCCACACAGGGGCCCAGGAAACACAGATGAGTTCTCCTACAATACACTGCAAAAGAATTCATAGAGTGGTGCATCTCAGTGCAGTGCTACAAACCATGGGATATGTCCCCAGACGTTCTAGGGCCTCACCAGGTTAGTGCAGTGCCTGCTGGGTCACAGTTACACAGGTATGACATGAGTGAGAATTAATGTGGAAGCTCACACCTGGGCTAGGCTAATCTGAGCTTCCAGATCTGGGTGCCAAAACCCAGGCTCGCTCAGTAGTAAAGATCTACCGTGAGTTGCCCCTTGGGACCTTCAAATCTTTGCTGGCACAGGCACAGAAAGGGCCAGCAGTGATGACCTATCATCACACATTCAACTGGTTCTTTAAAGTAAATCATTTAACATATTTTCTCCAAAGCCCATTTACTATTTTCATTTCACCTCTATTATCTCATGCTCAGGTTATCATGCTGTGGGCATAAAAACCCACTTTATAGAAAGGGAAATGGCTCCTATGAGGTCAGCAGTCATCCATCACTATGATGCGTCACTGCACCCATCAGTCCGATATTCAAATGCCTTCTCGCTGGTAACTAATCTGTTACAAAACAGTAAAAGTTATTGATTTCCTATAATAACTGGAGCATTCTTAATGATTTTCCAGGGAAATGTTTCCTAATTTCCTGTCATATTTTTCTTAGTAAATATTTCTCTGGAGGAAGTTTCTCATCTATAGAAGGAACATGTCTTATAGATGATCTAGGGCTATTTTTCATGGCATTATTTTGTTAGGTGACTGTGTACTGATATCTTAAAGGCTCGCTCTTTACACACCGGCTGGATGCTACGTCACACAGATAACATACACAAACACACAGTCATAAAACAAATAGTATAAGCCTGCTTTTTTTGTGATTAACTGTCTCACACTATGCTGCCGCTTCTGCCACAGCTTATCTGATCTCTGGAGTCTCATTTTTTCCCCCAAAGAGGAAATTTAAAATGAAATATCTTCTTCAAAAAGATGTCTTTTGAAAGCATGTTATGTTGAACCATTGTTGCCTGTAGGCACTTCAGCTTGTATACACTTCCATCTTTAGTTATATAAGTGTGCAGTGGAATTTTGTATTTTTAAATGAAAAATTGGGTAAGTCTGATGCTTATGAAAGTGAGAGACTGATAACACTAGCCAGAGAGTGGCACAGTGTAATCAGATGCTATGCAAGCTTCCATTCAGAATCTTAATCTTGACTTCCAATAACCCCATTTATCCTAGCCCTCGGCTTCTCCTAAACAGACATTGGCAATTGTCCTTAATTGTGCCAGACTGCACATGCATGTTAATTACTGGGAGAAATTTACACCAAAGACTAAGGAGGAATCACATTCAGTTTCACTTTAAATTTAGCTAAGTTGGCACTAATAGGTTTCCCAGGGAAGAGGGTTCTTCCCTCTTCATCCAGACAACCACTCCCTTCCCCTGAAGCAATTTTATCTGACAACTTGGACACCAAAATAATTTGTAAAATAAATAGTGCACTTAATCAGGGTCACTTTAGATACTGTAAATTTGTTCACTTTTCTCAGACACAGAAAATTCTTCAAAAGAACTACACCCTTTCAGGCCAAGCTAAATCATTTTACAAAACAATTAAAGTCACAAGCAATAGAGCAAATATTTGACAAACTAAAAGTATAGTTTAAAATAGAAGAAATAAAATATGACAACTTTTCTTTCTTCAAGCTTCAGATAAGTCTGTTGCAGAAAATACTAGGGCCTTTCCATTAAAATCAAAGATATTTCTGCCACAGTGGAAATTGCTAAGATTACCATTAATGCTTTATTTGTAGATGGATCGGCTGAAATAAATGTGTCCAGTGATAACAAGGGTTTATCCCTCACCAAAGGGAATATTTTCTACTAGCAACATTAGTCACTTGTGGAGAGGCCATTACTATAATGAGATAATTTAACAGAACAAGATCTTTTCATTTTATGAACTGTAAATAAAATATCTGTGATCTATATTCATAGCACAGCATACTGCACAAGGAAATTTTCTTTCCAGGAAGGTGAACACTGTCGCTCTGATCATGTATCAAGTGCATGCACTTCAGCTTCCTAGCTTTCAAATTCTCAAAGTGTTCCCCTCCTGACCCATCTGATCACATACTCACCTATTCCTCCCTACCGCACATCCCCTCTTCTCCATGTTTTTGGCCTCACTCTTTTAAGGAGAGGGGGCACAATGGAAATATCATCCTTTCCTTTGTTCTTCCACTAACTACTGTGTACTTCGAATGCTCATCCTTCAATGTCTTTCACAACACTGAATCCCATCCCATCTTTCAATCACAGCCTAAGCTATTTCCTTTTTTCTTTAGATTTTGCCTGCAATTGTAAGCCACTGTATCATAAGTCTATATATAACCAAAGCTGCTATCTAAAGATAAATTTTATTGTGTGGGCATGTAAGTAGGGATGCATTAAACATACACATGCATACATACGTAGTAACAAGATTTGGAGCATATGGTGGAAAGTTATTGATGTGCAAGTGACCATCCACGGGTTATAGCATCAAGAAAAATTCTGTCTTCAGATGCATATGCTATGTGCAACTCCCATTGATGTCTGGTTAAGGGATATTAGTGGGAGTTTGGCACAGCAAAGGAATGTCCATAAAAAGAAATTAGATTCTGCCTAGTGTGGAGTATAGGGCTGTATTTCTAAAGCACCATCAGCCTGACCTCTAATTTTGCCTTTTCAGTTTTGCATGCATAATCATTTAGCACATGCAGATCTGCATGTGCTATCATTTTAGCACAAAAATGATGAATTGGCACACAGAACTGAGTTATGACAGCTAGTAGAGGACGAATTTTAAAAAATGGCCTATTGAGTCGACCTGGCCCAACATGGCTTTTTAATATAGTCTGATTGACTTTGTGTCTAACCCTGGAATTATTTATATTACTGTAGTGACTAACAGCCCCAGTCATGAGTGGGTCCTGCTGCATTAGGTGCTGTACAGACATGTAGTTAGATGTAGGTAGAGCTAATTAAAATTAAAAATGTACAACTGAGTGTGACAAACCCCTTCTTTGTAAACTATCCCCAAATGCCCTTCTAGCTAACAGTATTCTTTTATATTATATAAATATATATATTAAAAATATATATATATATTACACACACACACACACACACACACACACACACACACACACACACACAGAGCTTGGAACAGAATCCAGGTATCCTGAGTCCCAATCCAGTGCTCTATTCACTAGGACACATGACATAGCCCCCCTGTCTTGGAAGGCTTGTCTGACATAAGGGTAGGTGGGGCACCAGGGCCTCAAGATAAAATGAGTTAGTGAGTATTTGTAGAACAGCTATGGATTACAAGTAGCACACAATCAAGGCCAAATTCTGCCCTAACTTACACTGAGATTGCATGGGGTGTGAACGGGAAGAGTTTGACCCTAATTTTGCTGCATACATTAAGTTTCAGAGCTTCTGAAAAGGCATCTTAAATTAGACCATAGTTTTTATTTATGTATTCTTCAGACTCACATTAACTTCAAGCTCTGGCCACATGACTAATGATTCTTTTAAAAATAAGTTGATTCAACGCCATTACTGAAAGCCCTCCAAACACCACAAAAACAATAACCTTCCCCAGTTAACACACTCAGCTCATAGCAGGGAAAGCCCCTGGCGGGCTGGGCCGGTTTGTTTACCTGCCGCGTCTGCAGGTTCGGCCGATCGTGGCTCCCAGTGGCCGCGGTTCGCTGCTCCAGGCCAATGGGAGCTGCTGGAAGCAGCGGCCAGTACGTCCCTCGGCCCGCTTTATTTGTTTTAAACCTGCTGCCTATTGATTTCATTTGGTGACCCTAGTTCTTGTGTTATGAGAAGGAGTAAATAACACTTCCTTATTTACTTTCTCCACACCAGTCATGATTTTATAGATCTGTCATAGCCCCCCTTAGTCATCTCTTTTCCAGGCTGAAAAGTCCCAGTCTTATTAATCTCTCCTCATATGGAAGCCGTTCCATACCCCTAATCATTTTTGTTCCCCTTTTCTGAACCTTTTCCAATTCCAATATATCTTTTTTGAGATGGGGCGACCACATCTGCATTCATATGATCAATGAAACTTTGAATGCCTCTCTCAGTGAGACAGTCATTATAACACTAGAGAGGTCTCAATGGCTTTCTGCATTTTAGCCTGATCTGTAGATTATGAATAAAAATTCCCAGTTATCACTTTGAGGTTGAGAGGTTCTTGTCCCAAGATCAGGCCCAGTATTATTAAAATTATTATATAGTTGGGAACCCCGATGTGTACAAGTGCAACACTCACTCTTTGCTGCTTTTACTCACACTATAGGAACTCTTTCATATTTACAAATAAATAATTTATTAATACATTTAGCAAAGTCACACACACTCTAACTCAGTAAGGTAGATAGAGATAATACAGAAAGTACATCTGAACATCCACACTCACACCATCCCTTGCAGAACAACCTGAAATGTTAGCCATTATCTTCCTCATCACCGTCACCTTCCTCATCTTCACCAGTGGCCATCATTCTGGCCCCTCCCAAGGGCTACATCTCTCCCCTACTGCCCTGGGATGCCACTTTTTTAATATGTTATGCTGACGTTACCATGTCTAATGCATATTCAATAGGGGTTTCTCCCCTCTTCCTTATTTGTATTTCCTCCCCTTACCAATGTTAAAGTGTCCTACTTCTATAGGTTAGTGTATTTATGATTTCATCCCATAATCATATACGGCAATTTGTTGCCATGGCACTCTTGCGGTCGGATGTTCCATACAAAACCTTCCAGAAGCTGGTGTCATTTCATGTTCTGTGTTCGATGAGGTCATAATGGACAAAGTTCCCCCCTACACTCTACTTCCAGTTTCCAAAAACTTATGAGTTACCTAAGTTTATCTATGCCAAAGTTCGTAGGCTTCAAGTCTCATGCTAACTGCTGAAGCCAATGTCTTACAGGATACAAGCCTGTAGGTTCCTTGCATTTCTGCTGAATCTAATAAAGGAGAATATAATGCAAAGAAGTGAATATAATAGAGGCAGACTGGCCCACTGGGTTACAGCATCTCTCCTCAGCAACTTTGAAGTAACACTGCAGCCCACAGTTGGCTAAAGAGCAGAGGGTCAAGATCTCTCACAGCCTTGAGCGCTTGGATACAGAAACAAAAAGTATCAGCAGGATACCACCACTGAGTTTGGGAAACCCTTTTCCAGGGTCCTCCCTGTCCAAACAAAATGCTGGTTAACTATGGAACCTGAAGAGGAGTCAGCAAGCAAGTCATTCAGCCTTCTCACTTTCTTCTTCTGCAACCAAGTGTTAGAAAGACATCCCTAAAAACAAGCACCAAAACCCATCCACCCACAAACAACAAAAACTGTTAACATGGCGGGCATGCCAAAATAGAATGGCCTCAATATATTGTACATGGAAGAGGCATTTGTCGATTTGTACTGTCCAAGGCAGTAAATCCTCAAGGTAAAGAGAAAGAATACAACAAAGAAGAAAGTTCTATGAACTGTAGCAGTCTTGTTGTTGTGAATTCAAGTGTACACATAGCTACAGTGTTAATGCTCTTATTAGCAGAGCACCAGCAATGCACTCCACTCTGCACCAGCTCATTCACTAGGCTAATTTTCAGCAGTCCTGTAGTTCTCAGTCTACAATACGGTGGCTTTAGAAGGACATCATTACAATGCTTCCCTGATGCTAAAGCCTACCACGGGCTAACATACATATTATTCTATAGCCCGTGTTTTCATATCAAGCAATGCTTCTATTGCCTTCCTACTGACCTCCTTCACCAGTCTTACTGTAGTCACATTCAAAAGACTACAAATACAAGTGGAGAAGTGACAGTATTAAGAAGTCTAATGGACTATTATGATTTGGAGTCATTCACCAACAATCTTCATTAATGTTTGTGTGCAGTGTTTTCTTATTGCTTGCTTGTTGTCTTCTCTGGTGTCTGACTCGAAATAGAAGGTAGGACATATTTGTCTGCCTGGTTATACCTCTGTTATACTTCAATACACATCCAGAGTTCTTCCAATAATATTTACTACCAGATTTTCACTTACACGACTCACCATGTTCTAACACCTTTTACTCCTCTCTTTCGTAAATCCATGAATTTGTTTTTGTGCCTTCTTGAATCCTTTTTCAAACACTTTTGTTCAGTCTGCACTGCTCAAAGGTTAGATTCGGCTTTGCTGCAGCATCTTCCAGCTACTTCACTATGGCTTCCAATTTTCTCTTTGTTGAATCCTTTTTTGTGCAAGCCATTACAGAAAAAGCAGTCTTTGTTTCTCTCAGTAACATTTCCTGTTCAAGATGACCTAATTCCTGCTAAAATCAGACTCTCATTTCCTGCTTCACCCCTAATGTATCACAGCATGAAGTTTATTTGGTATATTATTAGGCAATGTGGTCCCATGTTTAGCAGATCTGAGTTTGGAGAACTTGACCTTAAGGTCAAGTCACTTAGCTGTTGCTACATTTCCCCATTTGTAAATTAGAGATAATATTAAACCACCTTTCTAAAGAGCTTTGAAATCTATAGTTGAAATTCACTAAATAAGGCCTTTTCTACATCTCAAAAGTGGTACCATTTAACTATACCAGTATAGTTAAAGTGGTATAACCTCCTAGTGGGGGTGCACTGATATCAGTCTAAAGATACTTTATACTGGTATAGCTATTCCCGTATGTAAAGGGGAAGAAGATATAATGGTATACACACATTTATACTAGTGTAACTGTGGCCACACTAGGGGTTGTACTGATATAACTATATTAGTAAAAATCCACAACGTCAACCAACAGTTATACAGGGACAAGTCGTGTGTAGATCAGGTCTGAGTGGTAACTTTTTTTTAATTTTATTTACATAATGTCATAGGTATACTCAGTGCTTTACTTCTATTGAAGATGACAAGGTTAATGCCCTAAAAAGCTTATAATAGGAAACAGAGGGATACAAAGGAGATGGTAGAGTGACATCTGAATGCCAGATCTGGAGCCAGGATAGTCTGTATTCTTTGAAGGCCAGAAAACCACAATAATATTATAATAAAAAATTCAACCAGCCATTTAAAATTGAAATGATTTTGATATTTACCTGCACAGTTCATTGCCTACACATACATATATTTTACTTTAAAGAGAACAAGCACAATAGAATGGAAATTGACTAGTGTATTCAGGCACCTACATTTTCTCTTTTTTTAAAAAAAACAAACCACTATTTTAGGGATTAGAGTTTTTTTCAAATACAGCTAACTTGCAAATTTTCAACATCAGTGAATTTCTAAAATAAAAGGTGTTTTGATCTTGTGTATCTGGGTCTAATCCACATGCTTAGAGAGGATAGTGATGTCAAGGGAGGATTGAAGGCTCCCAGAAGCTGCAAAACCACTGGAGTAGATTTGTTTTCCCTTTAAAGCTAATGTTCTGGATTTAGACAGTCTTCTCTCTGTTAAGGCATATTTACTGGTGTAGGACTGAGAGATTTATACGTTGTCCGATGGCTTTATAGTGTATTGGGAATGATTGCCTTAAAGCCATGCATATAATAATTTTATTTTCCGTATGCAAAGCGTTTTCCTTTGTATTGCTCCATATAAAAACATATGCTGAGTTCTGCCCTTTCAAGTTATGCCCCTTCTGCTGACTACCCACTTATACTGGCATTATACAAACATATTTTTCCCCTGCAAACTATTTTCAGTACAATACTTTGTTTTCATCTATCCTGGTTCCACTCTGCCTACACAGCTGAGGGGAATATTGGATATTAATACTTGCCACATTTAAAGCTATTTTCATCCATAAATAACACAATACATCACAGGATTTGATGGGTGTCACAGAAGGAGAAAATTTACAGAAGGAGAAAATTCTCATTGGGATGGCTACAAAGGGATTTGAACCCACTCAATCTCATACCAAAGAGGGGATAATCCAATAGTCCAGCTAGACATCTGTGAATGGTTTTATTACTATAAGTAAAATGTGCTTAGTTTTTTGCCAGATCAGATGAAAAGATCTGCTTGTATTATTGAAATTCTATGCTTATCTCCATTTGTTGCTCTTAAACTGTTGCTATTTATCCTTTAAGGGTAATTACTATTACCACAGTATAGGAGGCATTCCTTATCTCAGGGGTTCTCAAACTTCATTGCACCACAACCCCCTTCTGAAAACAAAAATTACTACATGACCCCAGGAGGGGGGACTGAAGCCTGAGCCCGCCTGAGTCCCAATGCCTTGGGAAGGGAGGCCAAAGCCGAAGCCCAAGGGCTTCAGCCCCAGGCAGGGGGACTGTAACCAGAGTTACCAGGGGAGCTAGCAAACAGGAGCAGCTAACATGGGAGTTTTGCGAGGGAGTTTAGAGGGGAAGCGTGGGGGAGGGGAGCTAGATAAACGTAACATTCTTTAAACTTAAAGCCCAAAACACCCCCTGATAAAAACAAAACATCAACCAAGGAATGAGCTTCAGGAGTAAAAAGCTAATGCAGGCAGAAGTCCAACAACAGAGTGAGGGCTATCCAGTTTATTGCACCCAATGCAGCATGTATGATTACCTGCCCTATGGGCAGGTGGTATATGTGTGCATTCGGTGCAAGGAGCTCCTCACCCTCAGAGACCGTGTACGGGCTTTGGAAACCCGAGTGGCTGAACTGGAGGAGCTAAGGAAGATAGAGAGGTACATAGATGAGACTTTCCGGGACACAGTATAACAGTCCCACCTCTGCCTGGTCTGACAGCCTCTGTGCTGTTGAGGAGGATGAAAGTCTCAGGGAAGGAGAACATCCAACTGGAGCAGAGGAAAATGACACCATAGTTGGGACCCTCCTTCCAGATGATGTCATCGTAGCCTCTCACACTGAGGATACCTCTCTGGGGAAGGGAACTCCAGTTTTCAGGAAGAGACTGGTATTAGTAATGGGGATTCAATCATTAGAAACATAGATAGCTGGGTTTGCGATGACTGGGAGAATCGTATGGTGACTTGCCTGCCTGTTGTGAAGGTTGCGGATCTCTCGAGACATCTAGATAGACTGATGTGTAGTACTGAGGAGGAGCCGGTGGTCGTGGTACATGTAAGTACTAATGAGATAGGGAAGGATAGGAGAGAGGTCCTAGAGATCAAATTTAGGCTGCTAGGTAATAGATTGAAGTCGAGGACCTCCATGGTCTAGGGTGGATATTAGGAAACACTATTTCACTATGAGGGTGTTTAAGCACTGGAATGGGTTACCTAGGGAGGTGAATCTCCTAGGAATCTCCATCCTTAGAGGTTTTTAAGGCCCAGCTTGACAAAGCCCTGGCTGGGATGATGTAGTTGGTGTTGGTCCTGCTTTGAGCAAGGGGTTGGACTAGATGACCTCCTGAGGTATCTTCCAACCCTAATCTTCTATGATTCTATGTAGCAGTCTCTGAAATGCTTCCACTTCATATGCAGGGCCTGTTAAGACAGGCAGAACTGCAGGGTCTCAATGCGTGGATGAGACGATGGTGTAGGGAGGAGGGGCTTAGATTTATTAGGAATCTAGGGAAACATTTGGGAAAGGGGGAGCCTATACAGGAAGGAAGGGCTCCACCCAAACCAAAATGAAACCAGACTGCTGGCACTTAAAATTAAAAAAGTCATTGAGAAGTTTTTTAACTAGGGGCTGGGAGAAAGCTGACAGGTGCGGAGGAGCATGTGGTTTGGACAGGAACATGCCGTAGGGGAGGATCTATTAATGGAGATTCTCTATGTCCTAGTAAGAAGGAGAGGATGGAAGATGATAAAATACAGGTAGGATCTGATGAGAAACAGTCAAATGAAAAAAAGTCCCATTCAATTACAGCATGTAATGGCAGACAGCTAAAAAGTGCTTATATACCAATTCTAGAAGTCTAAACAATAAGATGGGTGAACTAGAGTGCCTCATATTAAATGAGGATATTGATATACTAGGCATCACATAAACTTGATGGAATGAGGATAATCAATGGGACACAATAATACCAGAAGGACAGAACAGGCCGTGCTGGTGGAAGAATGGCAGTATATGTGAAAGAAAGTAGAATCAAATGAAGTAAAAATCTTAAATGAACCGAACTGTACCATAGAATCTCTATAGATAGTAATTCCGTGGTCTATTAATAAGAATATAGCAGTAGGGATATATTACCAACCACCTGGCTAGGATGGTGATAGTGATTGTGAAATGCTCAGGGAGATTAGAGAGGCTATTAAAATAAAAAACTCAATAATAATGGGGGATTTCAACTATCCCCATATTGACTGGGTACATTTCACCTCAGGACGGGATGCAGAGATATAGTTACTTGACACCTTAAATGACTGCTTCTTGGATCAACTAGTCCTGGAACCCACAAGAGGAGAGGCAATTCTTGATTCAGTCCTAAGTGGAGCACAGGATCTGGTCCAAGAGGTGAATATAGCTGGACAGCTTGGAAATAGTGACCATAATATAATTAAATTTAACATCCCTGTGGCGGGGAAAACACCACAGCAGCCCAACACTGTAGCATTTAATTTCAGAAAGGGGACTACACAATAATGAGGACATTAGTGAAACAGAAATTAAAAGGTACAGTGCCAAAAGTGTTTCCATGCAGTTTGCAGGCATTTCATTTTAAAGACACCATAATACTGCCTCAACTTAAATGTATAGCCCAAATTAAAAAACATAGTAAGAGAACAAAAAAAGTGCCACCATGGCTAAACAACAAAGTAAAAGAAGTAGTGAGAGGAAAAAAGGCATCCTTTAAAAAGTGGAAGATAAATCCTAGTGAGGAAAATAGAAAGGAGCATAAACTCTGGCAAATTAAGTGTAAAAATATAATTAGGAAGTCCAGAAAGAATTTGAAGAACAGCTAGCCAAAGACTTAGAAAGTAATAGTAAAAAAAAATTAAGTACATCAGAAGCAGGAAGCCTGCTAAACAACCAGTGAGGCCACTGGACAATCAAAATGCTAAAGGAGCACTCAAGAATCAGGCCATTGCGGAGAAACTAAATGAATCCTTTGCATCAGTCTTCACAGCTGAGGATTTGAGGGAGATTTCCAAACCTGAGCCATTCTTTTTAGGTGACAAATCTGAGGAACTGTCCCCAGATTGAAGTGTCATTAGAGGAGGTTTTGGAACAAATTGATAAACTAAACTGTAATAAGTCACCAGGACCAGATGGTATTCACCCAAGAGTTCTGAAGGAACTCAAAATGTGAAATTGCAGAACTAACAACTATGGTTTGTAGCCTATCATTTAAATCACCTTCTGTACCAAAATGACTGGAGGATAGCGAATGTGACGCCAATTTTTAAAAAGGGCTTCAGAGGCAATCCCAGCAACTACAGGCCGGTAAGCCTGACTTCAGTACCAGGCAAACTGGTTGAAACTATGGTAAAGAACTAAATTGTCAGACACATCAATGAACATAATTTGTTGGGGAAGAGTCAACATGGTTTTTGTAAAGGGAAATCATG
>NW_020664420.1:32461129-32496293 GCF_002925995.2 Terrapene triunguis | reverse complement strand
CCCGACGGCCCCTGAGAGGGCCCGGCTCCCGCACCGGACCATTACAGCGGGATACAGTGGATATAGTGTATTTAGATTTTCAGAAAGCCTTTAACAAGGTCCCTCACCAAAGGCTCTTAAGCAAAGTAAGCTGTCATGGGATAAGAGGGAAGGGTCCTCTCATGGATGGTAACTAGTTAAAAGATGGGAAACAAAGGACAGGAATAAGTGGTCCGTTTTCAGAATGGAGAGAGGTAAATAGTGGTGTCCCCCAGAGGTCTGTACTGGGACCAGTCCTATTCAACATATTCATAAATGATCTGGAAAAAGGGGTAACAGTGAGGTGGCAAAATTTGCAGATGATACAAAACTTCTCAGGATAGTTAAGTCCCAGGCAGACTGCGAAGAGCTATAAAAGGATCTCTCAAAACTAGGTGACTGGGCAACAAAATGGCAGATGAAATTCAATGTTGATAAATGAAAAGTAATGCACATTAGAACATATAATCCCAACTATACATATAAAATGATGGGGTCTAAATTAGCTGTTACCACTCAAGAAAGACATCTTGGAGTCACTGTGGATAGTTCTCTGAAAACATCCACTCAATGTGCAGCGGCACTCAAAAAAGCAAACAGAATGTTGGGCATCATTAAGAAAGGGATAGATAATAAGACAAAAAATATCATATTGCCTCTGGATAAATCCATGGTATGCCCACATCTTGAATACTGTGTGCAGATGTGGTTGCCCCATCTCAAAAAAGATACATTGGAATTGGAAAAGGTTTAGAAGTGGGCAACGGAAATGATTAGGGGTATGGAACGGCTTCTGTATAAGGAGAGATTAATAAGACTGGGACTTTTCAGCTTGGAAAAGAGATGTCTAATGGGGGATATGATTGAGGGCTATAAAATCATGACTGGTGTGGAGAAAGTAAATAAGGAAGTGTTATTTACTTCTTCTCATAACACAAGTACTAGGGGTCACCAAATGAAATTAATAGGCAGCAGGTTTAAAACGAACAAAAGGAAGCATTTCTTCACACAATGCACAGTAAACCTGTGGAACTGTTTGCCAGAAGTTGTTGTGAAAGCCAAGACTATAACAGGGTTCAAAAAAGAACTCGATAAATTCATGGAAGATAGGTCCATCAATGGCTATTAGCCAGAAAGGGCAGGGATGGTGTCCCTAGCCTCTGTTTGCCAGAAGCTGGTAAAGGAAGACAGGGAATGGATCACTTGATGATTACCTGTTCTGTTCATTCCCTCTGGGGCACCTGGCATTGGCCACTGTCAGAAGACAGGATACTGGGCTAGATGGACCTTTGGTGTGACCCAATATAGCCACTCTTACGTTCTTATGAGTCCTACCAGCCAGGGCTGAAGCCCTCAGGCTTCAGCTTTGGCCCCATTGGTGGGGCTCAGGCTTCGGGTTTGACCCCAGGCCCCAGCAAGTCTAAATCAGCTCTGGCAACCCCATTAAAATGGGGTTGTGACCCACTTTGAGGTCCTGACCCACAGTTTGAGAACCGCTGCCCTAACTATAAGATTAGATATACTCTGTAAATGAAATATATTTACGTCACATGCAATTGCAAATTACAGGAATCTTTAGCAGGATGTACAGAAAATTCCCTGCAGCAAAGCTCCCGCTGAAGAGTACCACTGAAACACGCATCCCTTATGGCTCTGGGCAAAATCTGTAAAATATAAGCACTTACTGAGGACAAAGAAATAAACTTGAGTGACAACGGTATGCTCAAATTTTGCTCCAAGTTATACTTGCAATCCACTTGAAGCCAATGTACACCTTGTCCCCTAGATCAGAAAAGTTGCTGAAATTAACATTCAGAAACCAGAAAATCTGCATAAACAAGAGACATTACTGGATCTGGTACTTTAAGCAGATACAGCTTTAGATACACTATGGCCATTAATTAGTTTAGCCCTTTATTCACTTCCTGTAGCTTTTCAGTTACTGTTGAACTTATGCACCAGACACCAGTGTTTCCATGTTCCTCATACCCTGAATATGAGTATCTTGCTCCCTTTCTTTTTTCTGCAGCTTTAGTTAATGTAATAAAATACTGCAGAGATGCACTCTGTGGTTCTACTTGTTCTCTGCCCAAGGCACAACGCTAACCCTTCTGTTTTATCACTTGGTATACCATATTCCACACACCTCAGTAAATGTATTTGCTCTTGACAGGCACAGAGCCACTATTATGCCTCAGAAAACTATTCTGTGTTTTACTTGTACGTTTGCACAGATTCCACAGATGCTTAACCCTGATTTCTAGCCTAGGGGCAGCATCATTTTCAACAGCGGGTACTGAAAGCTTCCCACAGGTGTTGCTGTGTTTGCCGATGAAGTTGGTTCCTGGCTAACTTTGGCTGACAGATGGTTATCCTGATGCACTTGATGATAAAAAAAAATGCTTGCCAAATAGATGTGTGTGTTCAACTTTCCACTTTCTTAAGGAAAAGGAAAGTAGCTTCTATGGGTTTGAAATGAGCATACGTTTAAGAGCACCACTCAGCTTGTTTTTATTTGAATTGTATCCATTCAAGCCTGTCACTTATAAAAAACTTTAGGGCAAAGACTACTGTTAGATTTGCAGAGTTTATTTCTTACTCAGCACTATATGTCTTTACAGTGCTATTGAAATAAAAGTTGCAAAATAACAAAGATATTAAGAATTTATACTAAAAAAATAGGTGAAAGCCTCTGCCAATTACTCAGTAGCCAAAGTCTGCTAATGCCAAGAAGAAAGTCCTTGACTAGTAGGTCCAGTATTAAATGAAAAACAAAGGGCCAAATTCTGCTTTCAGTTATACACATACAACACCTCTGGCCTATTTTAGTCACTGTGTCAAAGATTACTGTGCTCTGGCCCACTTTCATAGGCAAACTGAAGCTGTAGTTTTTGTGTGGGAATTAATGTAAAACAAAGCTCAGGACCTAAAGAGCTATTGACAGGGTTCCTTGTTTAAATAACTGAGCTTCTGCCCTTATCAGTAATACACAATGTTTTTGTTTAAAAGAAAAATAGAAATTAAATCGGCAATCGTTTGTGTTTCCAACTCTCTTGAATTTTGCACTATATGATGTTTTTCTTAAAGCTCTATCTCCTGTGGTCATGTTATGTGACTCTCAGCTTTCCTTAAAAAAAAAAAAAAAAAAAAAAAGGCTTTCTCCATAGTTGCGGAGGAAACCTTGAAAATGTGAAGCCTAAGGGATAAAACCTTTGGAAAAATTATGCTTTCTGCTCCACAGTATGGATTGCTATTACATTTTCCTCAGAGCACTGCACTTGCCGAATTCCCGCCAGTGGAGCTTTCACACAATACAAGGACTAAATATTGCAATTCACACTGTGGATCAGAAACTTCACACCCCAACACTAGTGCTCAGCTACAGTAAAATTCAGATGGAAGTACATGGTATTTTTCTCGTTTTAGAAAATAATTTCTCACCATTTACAATAATTTATTGGAAACTTAACAGTGAAATATAATTCCTCTTCAGTAAGCATGCCCTGGATTTGTTTTTGTCTGGTTTCCCCATGAGGCATGCTGGTATTGACTACTTCTTGGAAAAACAAACAGAAAATAAGCATTTTGGCCAAAAATACCTAGATTTCTAAAGATCCAAATTCATATTAGGGTATCAAACACTTACACAGGTGCTTATACTACGTTGTGGTCAATGAAACTACTCATGCACATAAACTTAAGGACATGTGAGGGTTTGCAGGATCGGGGCCTTAGACACTTAGGGCAGCTTTTTCAAAGTTCAAAGTTCGGCTCGCCACCCAGTACTGGGTCACGGTATGGAAGATATTGGGTTGCCTGCCTCAGCACCCAGGGACCCTAGCGGCTCTGGTCAGCACCACTGACCGGGACGTTAAAAGTCCCATCGGTGGTGCTGCCCAGCTAAGGCAGGCTAGTGCCTACCTGTTCCGACACTGCACTGTGCCCTGGAAGTGGCTCCGGCCAATGGGAGCTGGGGGTGGGGGGCGGTGCCTGCGGGTGAGAGCCATGCAGAGCCGCTTGCACACCTCCGCCTAGGAGCCGGACTTGCTGTTGGCTGCTTCCAAGGCGCAGCGTGGTCCACGGTGCCAGGACAGGTGGGAAGCCTGCCTCTGCACCCTGGCTGTGCCGCTGACCGGGAGCTGCCGGAGGTAAATCCGTGCCCCAACCCCGTGCCCCAATCCCCTGCCCCAGCCCTGAGCCCCCCCAAACCCCGAACCCCTTCCACACCCCAAGCCCCTCATCCCCAGCTCCGTTGGGTTGTGGGTATCAACAATTTTCTTCAACTGGGTCCCCAGAAAAAAACGTTTGAAAACCACTGACTTAGGGTATGCGTGCAACAGAGCTGGAAGGCAGGATTTCCACCCTGAGGAGACAAACCCAGGATAGTTCTGATTGAGCTAGCACACTAAAACTAGAAGTGTAGCCATGGCTGCATGAGCAGTGGGAGAGGCCAGCTCCCTGAGTTCGCACCTAGCATCTTGCATGGGAACATACCTGGGGCAATTAGCCCTTCTCACCACTGTAGCTACACTTCTAGTTTTAGCACTCTAGCTCAATCAGCCGCAAGGCAGGTATATCCTCCAGCTGGAAATTAGCCCTCCCGCTCAAAGGGTGCACATAGCCTCAGATAAGAATGGGCATCTAAAGTTGGGCTCTAAAAATCAGACCAAATCCAAAAATGGACAGCATAAAGGCAAAGTTAGTCATCATTTGATCAAAACTTGTTTGGTTAATTGTCTCAGTGTGGCTAGCCCTCCTCCAGCAGATCCTGCTCCCTTCATAGTTGCTGCTGCTTCTCCCAGTGCCTCCTCAAGAGCCAATGACCCACTGAAAACGTCTGCTCTTTCCTAACCAAACTGAGGTTATTAAAAATATTGTGTTTCGTTAACAAAATTAATCCTTCATTAGCAGCCACTGAAATGACTGCTCAGCAGCAAACATTGGCTGATGCTGCACGAGGGTCTTGCTACTACTGTGACTGATCTCCTCTGCTTGCCTGTCCCCTTCTTTCCAACTGATGGAAGCAGGGCTGAGAGCCCCTGTCTGCAGCCACTGAATAACTATTTATTTTAATAACTAAAGACACCTATCCAAGGCACTAGATGCCATAAAACACATTCCCAAAACAATTCAATCTTAGCAGCCTTCTGCTGGTCAACTCAACAGGAACTCAGCTATCCACCACTTCATCAGCTAAGCAGCTGATGGTGATGCTTCCCGGGGTGTCCAGGCTTGTGAGGCACCTCGCTATCACCTACCCTTAGTGTGAGGAAGTCTTACCTGTGCTTGCCAGGGGTCAGCTTTCCAACTCCACTGGCCCCAGGAAACACAAGCATTCCCCACCAGGCCCCTGTTGTCTCTCTACAGCAGCAGTTATCAAACTGTGGGTCGGGACGCTCTTTGAATGGGGTCGGCAGCACTGGCTTAGATGGGCTGAAGCCCAAGCCTCACTGCCCAGGGCCAAAGCCAAAGCCCGAGGGCTTCAGCCCTGAGCGACAGGGCTCAGGTTGTACGCCCCCTGCCTAAGGCTGAAGCCCTTGAGCTTCAGCTTTGGCATCCCTGCCCAGAGCAGTGGGGCTTGAGCTTCCCCCCACACACACCTGGGGCACTGGGGCTTGGGCGGGCTCAGGCTTCGGGCCCCCCTCCTGGGGTCATGAAGTAATTTTTGTTATCAGAAGGAGGTTGCAGTGCAATGAAGTTTGAGAACTCCTGCTCTACAGGTTAGCAGCCTCCCCATTTCTACCTGGAATGTCCAGCCCGTGGTCCACTGGGCACTCACAGTATTCACAGATTTGCAGCCTCCAAAGAAACAATACACCCCAGCTTACTACATCCATCTCAGATGACTGCCCTGCTTAACACACAGCACTCAGATATGTTTATAGTGAAAACAAGTATATGGTTATGTGACAAATCATAGAGATTCAAGTGATAGTGAGAAGTAGTACTGGAAACAAATGGTTACATATAAAACGAAATCATAACATGCATTCTAAAGCCTAGACTTACAAGATACTCATGTCTTGTAGAATATTGCTCACCCCAAATCCTTGTAGCATTTTACAGCCAGGCTAGCTATAATCCTCCTTTCATGAGACAGACACGCTGTTAGCTTGCCTCAGAGGTGAGTACGTAGGATTCCATGTATTTCTTTATACCCCTACATATACCCAAACAAGCCTTTGTCTTTTTTCAAAAGCAGAACATCCCCCCATAGAGTTCCTCTTTTGTAGCTTTTTCAATCTTATTTAGCCTGTGGCTCAGTATGAAAATAGGTCTACATTATGAGCCATTCAGTACATAAGTGGCCAGATAGGGAGATAAGTGTCTGTTACCTCAGGAATGTTCCTTTCTGGGAACAAGTATGTCACTTCCTGGTATCCTGCCTTAACTCCAAGAACATAATTCTTAGTATAAATAAATAACTCCTTAAATATTATCCATTACATTCATTTCATAAGTATGAAAATGACCAGAGGGCTACTGGCTCTTGGTAGAGAGCTCACATGCCACCCTTCAGTGAACGATTATGCATGTATCTGACTGAGGGGATCGGTTGGATCACAGAAACCCCCTTGGGAGCTGCCACCCGATGTGCCAAGACTACCCCTGCTTCTGTTTTCCCTGCCAGCTCAGGACTCCAGCACCCTGTCTTGCTAGGTCAGACACTCCTGTCTGACTCCAACACAGACCAAGGGTCTGAATCACTTGTCCCAAAGCTACAAGTTTACCCAAAAACAGCTCACAGGAGTGTGCTTGTCTTTAGCACTCAGATGCCCAACTCCCAATGGGGTCTAAACCCAGATAAATCCGTTTTACCCTGCATAAAGCTTATGCAGGGCAAACTCATAAGTTGTTCGCCCTCTATAACACAGATAGAGAGATATGCACAGCTGTTTGCTCCCCCAGGTATTAATACATACTCTGAGTAAATTACTAAATAAAAAGTGATTTTATTAAGTACAGACAGTAGGATTTAAGTGGTTCCAAGTAGTAACAGACAGAACAAAGTAAGTCACAAGCAAAATAAAATAAAATGCGCAAATCTATGCCTAATCAAACTAAATACAGATAATCTCACCCTCAGAGATGCTTCAGTAAGTTTTTCTCAGAGTGGACACCTTCCAGGCCTGGGCACAATTCTTTCCCCTGGTACAGCTCTTGTTCCAGCTTAGGTGTTAGCTAGGGGCTTCTCCATGATGGCTCCTCTCCCTCTCTGTTCTCTTCCACCCCTTTATATATCTTTTGCATAAGGCGGGAACTCTTTGTCCCTCTGGTTTTTCACCCCCCCTCACTGGAAAAGCACCAGGTTAAAGATGGATTCCAGTTCAGGTGACATGATCACGTCACTGCAAGACTTCATTACTCACTTGCCAGCACACACATATACAGGAAGACTCACAGGTAAACACAGTCATCTGCAGACAATGGTCCTTGTTAATGGGAGTCATCAGGATTCCAAACCATCATTAATGGCCCACACTTTACATAATTACAATAGGCCCTCAGAGTTATGTTTTATATTTCTAGTTTTAGATACAAGAGTGGTACATTTCTACAAATAGGATGATCACACTCAGTAGATTATGAGCTTTGTAATGATACCTTACAAGAGACCTTTTGCATGAAACATATCCCAATTACATTACATTCACTTATATTTTTATAAAACCATATAGACTGCACAATGTCACAACATTCATTTCATAAGTATGAAAATGACCAGAGGGCTACTGGCTCTTGGTAGAGAGCTCACATGCCACCCTTCAGTGAACGATTATGCATGTATCTGACTGAGGGGATCTCTGTAAAACTCTATGTACCCCCTGTTCCCTCTGCCACTTAGCACCAAGAGGTCACACACATCCCCAGCCTTCTCCAAAAATCCTCTCAAACATATCGGCAGCATGCCTGGAAAGTCACCAAATTCAGACTATTTTGGATGGGGTGGGCTGGAACAAGTTCCACAGTCCTGGAGCCCTCACAGGAAGCTAAGAACCTCCTGCCTTTTATAGTGAGGGGATCCAGCTTGAATACCCTCTCTGTCCACAGCTATGGCAGTATGGCACGGGGGTGGGGCAGGGGGAAAAGGGGCAGAAGAGATGTGTGACGGGTTGGGTCACAGAAACCCCTTTGGGACTGCCACCTGATGTGTTGAGACTACCTCGGAGCCCATTTTCCCTGGCAGCTTGAGACTTCAGTAACCTGTCTTGTTCAGCCAGACATGCTAGCCTGCTGCAAACACAGACCCAGGTCTGAACCACATCCCCCAAAAGCTGCAGGCTTAACTGAAAACAGCTTAAGAAGTGCTCCTGTCTCCAGCACCCAGATACCCAGTTCCCAATGGAGTCCAAACCCCAAATAAATCCATTTTACTCCGTATAAAGCTTATACAGGGTAAACTCATAAATTGTTCGCTCTCTATAACACTGATAGAGAGATATGCACAGCTGTTTGCTCTCCCAGGTATTAATACTTGCTCTGGGTTAATTAATAAGCAAAAAGTGATTTTATTAAATATAAAAAGTGGGATTTAAGTGGTTCCAAGTAATAACAGACAAAGCAAAGTAAGTTACCAAGCAAAATAAAATAAAACATGCAAGTCTAAGCCTAATACAGTAGGAATACAGATGAAATCTCACCCTCAGAGATGTTCCAATAAGCTTCTTTCACAGACTAGACTTATTTCTAGTGTGGGCCCAATCCTTTCCCCTGGTACAGTCCTTGTTCCAGGTGGTTGCTAGGGGATTTCTCATGACTGCAGCTTCCTTTGTTCTGTTCCACCCCCTTTTATAGCTTTGGCACAAGGAGGGAATCTTTTGTCTCTCTGGGTCCACACACCTCCTTCTAAATGGAAGGAGGAACAAGTTTAAGATGGATTCCAGTACCAGGTGACATGGTCACATGTCCTGTGAGACCCCAAGCCTTCATTCTTCCCGGCCTGACTCACAGAAAGGCTTGCAAGTAAATAGAGCCATCTACAGTCAAATGTCCTGGTTAATGGGAGCCATCAAGATTTCAAACCACCACTAATGGCCCACAGTTGCATAATTACAATAGGACCTCAGAGTTATATTTCATATTTCTAGTTTCAGATACAAGAATGATACATTCATACAAATAGGATGAGCACACTCAGTAAATTACAAGCTTTGTAATGATACCTTACAAGAGACCTTTTGCATGAAGCATATTCCAGTTACATTATATTCACACTTATTAGCATATGGAGTGCAACGTCACAAGATGATCCCTCAGGTAAACTGGACCTATGCCAGTTAGGGCTTTATAACCAACACGTACAAATCATTTGTCTGTAGGGTCATATAAACATCCCTGTTCTGCACTAGCTATATCTAGAGTGCACTAGATATATCCAGAGTGCAAGAGATATATCTTGCACTAGATATATCTAGAATGCAAGAGATTATGTCTGCATTCAAACAAATCTTTGTGGAAAAGACATAACAGGCTGAGAACATGGTCAAATAGAATTAAACTTAGAATTCCATTAAATGTTTGGGGAGAAGTTTACTTCATTACTTACCCAGATTTAAGTTAAAGTAGACTCAAAAGAGGCCCAGGACTACAATAATGGGGCAATGAAGATAAGAAAATGAAGTTGGCTTGAGCCTACAGAGCTGTGGTTGCACTGGGCATTTCAAGCCTGCTATTTGATCTTTACTTTTGTGAGCACGTTCAATCACAAAAGTAAAACACTAACTAGGACATTAAACTAAAGAGTTAGAGATGTTTTTTCTAACTTTGTACTTGATTTTTTTTTCCTCCAAGGAAGTGGCTGCGAACAGTTTTCAGTAACCTTGAGAAAAGAAAAACATTTTCACACAGTGTAAACAGACCAATATGACTGAGTGGATGAACTAGGCTTTCACTGCACACTGACACAAGTCGTAATATCTTCAAGATCAAGTCAAAATGCATTGCTTATATATACTCCAAATCACAGTCATAATTAATGAACCAAAATTAGGGGGCTTAAGAGACACATAGTAAATTAGATTCTTTATTGAAGTGCAGGTCTGTGTTTTAGAACCATCTGGAGGCTACATTTAAATGAGACATAAGGGAATTCTGGATGTACTGTTTGACAATTTAATAAACTATTATGCACCATTATTCTGAATAGACATTAACAATTTCACCACCAGTGCAAATCATGAAGTTAACAGTCAGAACTGGTAGTTTTAAAGAAGAAACAAGGTGAATGAGGTAATATCTTTTATTGGACCTATTTCTGTTGGTGGAAGGTACAAGCCTTTGAGCTTACACAGAGATCTTCTTCAGGTCTGGGGAAAGAAGCAGAGATTAAAAGAGTTTTAAAGAACTCCACTAAGATCATCAGGCTTGCTTGTCTAGGTCAGAGGTTCTCACAACAAATTTTTGGTGGCCCTAGAATGTGGGGCAGGGAAGGAACAGGGGTGGGGGCCATGGGGAAGAGCCAGAGCAGGGGCTGGAGCAGCACGCAGCACCCCAAATTTCCTGGTGCCCTATGCAGCTGCGTACTTTGCGTATGGGTAAGGATGGCCCTGGTTAAGACCAAAGCAGACTGTGAAGAACTTCAAAAAGATCTCACAAAACTAAGTGATTGGGCAACAAAATGGCAAATGAAATTTAATGTGGATAAATGTAAAGTAATGCACATTGGAAAAAATAACCCCAACTATACATACAATATGATGGGGGCTAATTTAGCTATAACGAATCAGGAAAAAGATCTTGGAGTCATCATGGATAGTTCTCTGAAGACGTCCACGCAGTGTGCAGGGGCAGTCAAAAAAGCAAACAGGATGTTAGGAATCATTAAAAAAAGGGATAGAGAATAAGACGGAGAATATCTTATTGTCCTTATATAAATCCATAGTACACCCACATCTTGAATACTGCATACAGACGTGGTCTCCTCATCTCTAAAAAGATATACTGGCATTAGAAAAGGTTCAGAGAAGGGCAACTAAAATGATTAGGGGTTTGGAACGGGTCCCATATGAGGAGAGATTAAAGAGGCTAGGACTCTTCAGCTTGGAAAAGAGGAGACTAAGGGGGGATATGATAGAGGTATATAAAATCATGAGTGGTGTGGAGAAAGTGAATAAGGAAAAGTTATTTACTTGTTCCCATAATATAAGAATTAGAGGCCACCAAATGAAATTAATGGGCAGCAGGTTTAAAACAAATAAAAGGAAGTTCTTCTTCACACAGCGCACAGTCAACCTCTGGAACTCCTTGCCTGAGGAGGATGTGAAGGCTAGGACTATAACAGGGTTTAAAAGAGAACTAGATAAATTCATGGAGGTTAAGTCCATTAATGGCTATTAGCCAGGATGGGTAAGGAATGGTGTCCCTAGCCTCTGTTTATCAGAGGGTGGAGATGGATGGCAGGAGAGAGATCACTTGATCATTGCCTGTTAGGTTCACTCCCTCTGGGGCACCTGGCATTGGCCACTGTTGGCAGACAGGATACTGGGCTGGATGAACCTTTGGTCTGACCCAGTATGGCTGTTCTTATGGTCTGTTCTTATCAGGGGACTTAATTCTAGGGTTACCATATTTGAACTTTCAAAAAAGAGGACACTCCGGGGGGGGGAGGGTGTAGCCCCGCCCCCTAGCCACTCCCTCCCAATTCCCGCCCCCCTGACTGCCCCCCACAGAACCCCCAACCCATCCAACCCTCCCTGCTCCTTGTCCCCTGAACGCCCCTTCCCGGGACTCCTGCCCCTAATCACCCCCCGGGACCCCACCCCTTATCTAAGCCTCCCTTATCTTTGTCCCCAACTGCCCCCTCCTGAGACCCCCCCACCCTACCTGTCCCCTGACTGTTCTGACTCCTATCCACACCCCTGCCCCCGCCAGATCCCCGGGACTCCCACGCCTATCCAACCGCTGCCTGTTCCCTGACTGCCCCCGCCCCCGAACCTCCAACCCATCTAACCCTCCCTGTCCCCTGACTGCCCCAATCCCTCTCCACACTCCTGCCCCCTGACAGGCCACCCCCAGAACCCCTGACCCATCCAACCCTCCCCCTGCTCCCTGTCCCCTGACTGCCCCAATCCCTCTCCACACCCCTGCCCCCTGACAGGTCCCCCCAGAACCCCCACCCCATCCAACCCTCCTGCTCCCTGTCCCTTGACTCGCCGCGCTCCCTGCCCTGCCCCACCCCAGCTCACCTCCGCTCTGGCTCTGCCTGCTCCCGAGCGCGCAGCCGCCCCGCTTCTCCGCCCCGCCCCCGGCTTGCCTCGAATCAGCTGTTCGGCGGCCAGCCTGGGAGGGAGGGGGCAAGAAGCGGAGCGGAGCGGCGCGCTCAAGGCAGCAGGCAGAGGCGGAGCGGAGATGAGCGGTTCCCCTGTGCCCCCTGTTACCTGCTGTGGGCAGCCCTCCCCGCGCCCCCCTGCCCCAGCTCACCTCTGCTCTGCCACCTCCCCTGAGCGCTCCGCTTCTCCCCCCTCCCTCCCAGGCTTGCCGCACAAAAGTCTGGGAGGGAGGGGGGTGGAGGGGAAAAGCGGCGCGCTCGGGGGAGGAGATGGGGCCTGGGATTTGGGAAAGGGGTTGGGATGGGGGCGGAGAAGGGGCGGAGCCGGGAGCGGGGGGGGCGCGAGCACCCACTGGCGCCGGCTACAGTCAGTCCCTATGCCTCACGCAGCACTGCCGGCGTGCTGAAGCTGCGGGGGAGGGGCTTTTGCTGCCGGATCGGCCCCAAGTGAGCGGCTCAATTCGGCGCGGCTGCCCTGTCAGCCGCTTTTGGGTCTTTAGATAGCCGTCCGGGGGGAAATCCCGGACATTTTTAGCTTTTTACAAATTCCCCCCGGACGGCTATTTAAAGACCCAAAAGCCGGACATGTCCGGGGAAACCCGGACGGATGGTAACCCTACTTAATTCTGACCACACCAGTGTAAAAGTGGCACAAATGGAGAATCTGACCCCAGGGTTTGCCTTTTACGCACTGTTTTATTGGGTTATTAAAGCACTCCAATCTTCCCCCCACCCATCTCCCTCAAAGAGATCTTCATCTCCTAGAAACAAAAGGGTACTAATTAAGAAAGTCAGTTTCCTGTGAAAGAGGCACATGTTCCTATGTTGGACATACTTTGTGCTATACAACATAGGGTTCAATGCAAACCACCCATCTCTGCATCTATGAGGCTCACAGTGCCCCAGATCAGTATCACTCCAAGGGGCACTGTTGCACTACCACCCTTCTTGGCTTTTTTGGAACTTGTTTTTCCACTCCACACTAAAAGATCCACAGGAGTTCTACCAAAGGCAGCTGTGCTAAATCAGCACAGCTCCCCTGACCACAACCCCATCTCAGCCACTAATGCACTAGAATGCTACAGGCCCCTCAGCAGTGTGGAGGTAGCAGCTACTTTCCATAGCCACAACTTCTCTCTTAGAAGTCTTTGTGCAACAGTGTTTCACAGCTACTCCTGGAGGCCTTGTACCATGGTTTGTAGTGGCAGAGGGCAGTATGGATACAGTAAGCGATGCTGCTATATTGACTACAGTATAGTTATATTGTATAATTCAGGTATCAAATACAGTTTCCAGTTATATGAATTAGTAGTAATGACATGCAACAAAAATTACATCTGTACGGTAATTACAGTTTAACTACAAGGTAGTTAATGTACCTGTATTATACAGTATATATGACAGTAGACAGTAGCAGCCACTAGCAGACAGTAGAGCCACTATGCTTGATTTGTTAAAACCTAAAGTTTGCAATATTGGAGCAGAAATTGCAGATGTTCTACCCTGTGAGATGTGAGTAACCCAAAGTGGGTATATATTACTACTTATAAAATCAGAGGAAATTAAGTCCTTCTTGGATGACAACTATCATCCAGCTGAACAATTTCACCACCAGTGCAATCATGAAGTTAACAGTCAGAACTGGCAGTTTTAAAGAACAATCAATTGCTAAAATAAACAGCAGTGGTAGAACTGACCTAGGATGATTGTTAAACCCCCCCCCCCTTCCTGAATTTTCATACTCAGTGTGGCTCTCTCAGTGGGGTTGCCAGGGTTTAAACAGTGAGGCACACTACCCTTGTGCACCCCTAACCGAGGCTTTTTTCCCAAACTCTCCATTACGATTAACTCCCGACAAGTATCCCTGGTTCTCCAGTGAACACTCTAGCTACAGGTCTGTGAGTCCCATCTCTCACCCTTTATGCTGTTCAGCTCTGGAACTCCTCAGCCTAGGGACCAAAAGAAACACATGCACTAAAGCACATGTACTAATTTTGATTTTTTTTGTCTCAGTCTCCACTATATTGTGCATTCGTTCATGTGAACGCAGTTTGTTAGAAACTTTGGATCTCATTCTGCTCTCATTTACACCAATGTAAATCACTGAAGTCAGAGGAGTTCCAATAACATCAGCCTGATGTAAGAGGAGAATCAGGCCTAAAAGTCTATAAATGAGAAATAGTAAAAACTATTTTACAACCTTAAGCTTTCTACTTGGTGTTTTCCTTCCTCTTCCTTCCCCCTGCCCTTGTATCTTCATGTAGGATATTTGTCTCACCTTTGAGAGAAGTCTTCCTCTATCAATCTCTATGGCAAAACTGTTCTCAGTCATGGTCAACTCAACACCCATATGCCCCTTTACAAAATAACTAATTCAAAAATGAGATGACGACACTATGATCCAATTTGAAATTGTTACATATTGAGCCTCATTTTCAGCCAGGCCTTTACTGGTCCATGTATTTTGATCTTTCATTAGCACACAGCCAAAGGGCATGTTCTAGTAAAGCGAGTTATCATATTATTCAAATAGCAGTAAGTTTCCATTCTAAAAACTCATAAGCCTCTTCATCAAAATTCTCCTGAGGAGCAAATATAACGCTGCAACTAGTGTGAAACAATAAGAGTTTCTGTGCTGTATGATGGGAATTAGCCATGCCACTCCTTATAATGTCAATAAAGTTTGGAGTAACCAATTATTTCCCATGCACTGCACTGACAATAAGCCTTTCGGTCTTACATGAGGTTTAAAGCTAAATGAGTTCAGCAAATACTGAGGACAGAGAGGGATATTGTTAAAAACAGTCAATGTTAGGGTCTCAACACCTTATAAACAGGGTATCACTTTCAGAAGAGATGCCACCGGACAGAAGAAATAAACAGAGGATAGTGTGTGAAGGTCTTTCCGTTATGCATTCAAGCCCATCAGGTTGCCAGTTAATGAAATACAGGACATTTTTCCTGCAGTGCTGTCATTGATAATCACTGCCAATGGCTTTCGGTGTCGGCATTGAAAGGATAGAAATGTGCATATAAAAGGAAATAAGAATTAATGGAATCTACCAGTTGAAAACCCTCAAAAAAGTCTTTTTGTCAGCCGTAAATTATACTTATCCATCAAGGTTTTATTTTTGGCAAACTAGATATTACAGTGTTGGTATGGGTCAATTACATATCTTCTGTGAGATTTTTCAAACAAGCTATGGCCATTTTAACATGTAATACACCTGTGGCGAAATTTCATGATGAGAACAAGATTATTGAGCGTTTGAGGTTTATTTCCAGGTCAATTTGGAGCCTGTAAAAAGGTGCCAAGATTGGCAAGCATAAAATGTAAGTACGGCAGTGACAGTGTCCTGTTCATGTTCATGAATCGATTGCATCATCTGAATTAATTATTGTCACACAATTAATGGACTAGGCTCACAAGTACACCCTGGTTGCTCTGTGCAGTTCTACAATGCAAATTAGCAAAATACATTATTTAACTGGTCAGATAGGCTGGGTTTACAACTACGTGCATCACTGGAGCAGAAGAAAGCAGTCAGAATGTACTGGTGGAGCTGGCAAAGTGTTGCAAAGAGCTTTGAAATGTAGGGGTCCATTTCCTCACTTGCATCAGTTTTTCACCAGTGTAACTCAATTAACATCAATAGTTACTCCTGATTCACACCAGGGTAAACGAGAGGAGAAGAAACAGGCCAGTGAAGTGCTATGTGTGCTAAGTATTTTCATACTACTAAGATTATCCTACAGGGACTAGAACAATCAGTGGGATTAATAGTCTTCAATATTCTCATTACATTACTTTCTTACATAGGTAAGAAGCCTAATGGTTATAAAAAGGGACTGGAAGCCAAGAACACCTGAAATTCTAATAATCCCAGCCCTGCCATTGACTAGCTCTGCTATCCCTGAACAAATCATTTTTACCTACCTCAAATTCCCAATCTGTAAAGTGAGGATAACACATACTGCCCTACCTCACATGGGGGTGCTGTCTGGGAGGATTAATTAGTTTACAGTGCTTTGAAGATGTAAAAGCTAGTAAGTCTAGAACAGCACAAACAATAAAGAATTGAAAATTGAACACAAAAGTGTATGCAACTGCAATATAACTGCATTTCAGTGCAGCTGTTACAGCTGTGTCTGCCCTGGAGTACAGATTGTTCAAAACCGATGTTCTGAATGTTTTCTGCACTGCTTTCGTGGGGTACAAGTTATCATGGATAAAGTAATGGGTTTAACTAAAACAAGTTAGCAAATATAGTCTTACGGGGTCAAATTCTGAGCTTCTCACTCATTTTTAACTCAGGTCTTATCTATACTAGAAACATGCACCAGTTTAACTAAATATTTAAAAACTGATCTTATTAAACTTGTGCAAACCCACAAAGCAGGAGTTAAACCAGTTTAAGTATGTGTATATTATGGGCTTTCACTGCCTTAAAGAGATGGATTTTAAAATCAATTTAGTTAATCCAATGCACTTTTCGATATAGATAAAGCCTCAGTCCTTACTCAAGCAAAGTTTTGCTTACTCAAGCAAAACTCCCATTGTCTTCAGTGTGTTAGGGACTTTGAAGATTGCCAGATTTGACAATTATAGCACAAATCTTGTAATATTTGATGTCTTACTTAAAGCCCAGATCTTGAAGACTATTGATTATGTGCGAATTTCAGCTTTTGTTTAAAACAAAACAAGCCCTAATTTTCTACCCTCATGGTGAAAGAGAAAAGCCTGACAGTGTGACCAGAGTGCACCCTGAAGGCTCAAAAATCTGAAGCCAAAGGAAACTAACCCAAAACTTTGGCTCAAAATCATGAGATTTAAAGAAGCTCATGATTTTTGGACATGGCAGTATGGGACTTTGGAGGCATTACACAGGGCTGGCGCAACCCATTAGGCGACCTAGGCAGTCGCCTAGGGCGCTACAATTTGGGGGGCGGCGACCGCGGAGGTATTTCGGCGGCGGGACCTTCCGCCGCCGCCTAGGGCGGCAGAAAAGCTGGCGGCGCTCCTGGCATTACATACCGGCTGATCGGCCTCCTGATGAAAGGGTATAGCATGTTCTCTTCGAACACTGAACCATCTCTATTGGCTGGTGCCAACTGATGGCAAGGCCACATTTCTCCCCATTCCTGCCATCTTTAGGAAAGTCAGCTCTTCCAGCGGCCCTACCCAGCACTCCCCATCAAGACTGTGGCTGGCCATGAGCAGGAACAGAAGATGAGGGAAAAGGCTATTTCACCCACTCTTTCCCAATCAGTGCAGATCTGTGCAGGGCCAGCCACTATTGGGTTTTTTTGGGTTTCTCCCTTATACAACCTTTTTATCCTTGTAGCTCACTCATACCAAAATGGGTCACTGTTGAGCAGCAAGGGTATGTCTACACTGCAATTAAAAACCTGCAGCTGGCCCTTGCCAAATGACTTGGTCACAGGCTAAGGTGTAGACATTCGGGCTCAGGCTGCAGCCTGAGCTCTGGGACCCCCCCCCACACCTCGCAGGGTCCTACAGCCCAGGCTCCAGCCCAAGCTCAAACATCTATGCCTAGATTAAACAGCCCCTTAGCCCGAGCACCATGAGCCCACACGGGCCAGCTGCAGGTTTCTAATTGCAGTGTAGACATACCCTAAGAGACTGCCTCTCCCCCTCAACGAGGGAGCAGCACTATCTCCTATCACTGCATACCTTAGAAAATTTGCTAGCGTGTATAAGGGGATTGGTTGAACTTTGAATACACAAAGAAATGCACAATTACAAAGTGGAGGTTAAAACCAAGCCTTTGGTTTAAAAGCTCTGCTTGGCAAAAAGGAGTTAATAGTTTATCATTATGACCGTCTCAATAAGCATTCCTGTTGTGATACCCAGAGTCTGAGGCTTAAGTATTTTTCTGGCTTGTAATTTTCAGAAGATTAAAAGTTTTAGTACTGCAGCTGGTTCCCCACCCCCAAGAAAATGTATGGCTGCACAGTTATAATACATATGGTAATGCTATATCAGGGTAGCATTATTCACACCACTATATTTAAACTTGGGTCAGCATTTCCTTTGTAAACTCCTACACTTTAGGGTCCATCCATACACATTTCCTTTTAGCTGATTTGGAATATAAAGTCTTAGCCCAGAAGCTTTAAAAAAAATCAGGTTTGAAAAAAGTTCTACCCCCAAACCTTGGAATCTGTTTAAATGTCTTATATTTGAAAAAACGCATGGTGTGTTTAATTGGCACTGAAATCCTTTCCTGGTCTGAAGCAATAGAACCAATATTGTTACTGGAAATTAAACTGCAGTGTAAGCATGTCTTCACTTTTAAATAACTTGGCTAACTTATAGAAGTGTATTTTGTGTTAAAATTAAAACAAGTGCCCGATTGAGCTGTATTCTGTTTTCCCCTTTAATCATTGGTATTTAATAGATCTCAGATCTGAACCCCTTTGAATTTGGGGAATTAAAGGGTTCAGTATTGAATCCTTGGATCCAAACTTACCCCTTGAAGTTTAGCAAGTCCCATGATATTTCTGGCCTGACCAGAAGCATGAAGTACCAGATATCTGTCTGTCCTCCCGAGACTTCCACCCTAATCTAGTAGATTCAAGAAGTTCAGCTAGTTTGGATAATACTTCTTGGACCCTAGGACTTGTTTGCTTTGACAAATCAAAGTAGATGCTTTGTTCTTTGTCACATATCATAGCCTCTTTTGGGTGACCGTTTTATGTAAATGTGTCTTTTATAGTTTCCTTAACAATACTTTGGACCTCATGCGAGCGCCTCTAACCATATTCTCTCCTCAGCATGAGGTACAGCAGATAAGCAGCATTATCCCCATTTACAGATGGGCAAACACAGAAAGTGAGGCATTAGCTGATTGACCCAGGTCACAAAAGGAAGAAGTGAGAGTGAGCAAGAGAATCCAGAGGACAGATCACTGGTGCAGGGACACAAGGGAGACAGCTTGCACCTCCCATAATCCGTTTGGTCCCCAGTGCAGGCATTTCTAATGGCTGCCCTAAATTCTGCCCCCATTTCAGTGGGCCTTATAAGGAAACAAACAAGGCCTGCCCTAGATATGCCTCCTCCCACCTCCAGCCCATCTTGCTCTGTCCTTGGCTTGCACCGGTATGCCTCCTATGCCTGGGGCTGCTGTGGAGGCAGCTCTGAGCCAGGCACAAGGGCTCTCGGCAATAGGGGTGTTCTCCAGAAACAGGTACTTAGCTCTGCCCTACTGTCCTTGGTGGAACAAAGGAGTCAAGAGCAATAATGAATTGGGCACCCTACATCCTCACCTCCTCTACGGTGCTCTAACCACTCCTTCCTATTCTTTATAGGATGGTAACTGAAATCAGAGGGCTTCACTAAAAACATGCACCCCCCCCCAGTTATATTTATATATAATAGGGATTTGTACACAGCATTTGTCTGGTAAACTTTATTTTAAGATCCTATTTTACATAGTTTGGAAAATGTCCACATTTCAGATACATTAATTATTTTCTCCTTTTTAGTTAAAAATGAGCTGTTCTTCCCTCATATTTCTTCATAGTGGTAACAACAAAGCTTCGGTGGCATTTTCACTTATTAGCAGGAGCTCCTTGGGAGAAATCCTATTGTTTCTAAGGTCTGGCTATGTCTGGGGATTTGTGTAACTAATATAAATCTGGTGAATGGAATCAGAGTAAACAGCACACCTCCTGCAGAGTGGTTATGCATTTAGCAAAGCTGAGAGAGCTTGGCAAAAACCACCTGCTGAGCAAACCTCCTTTGATTGTATTATTTTGGGGCAAGGAGATCCCGCAGGATCTCTTTAGCACTGGGCTTAGAGAGTCCACATTACTGTAATGCTTCCTTTGAGAAGCAGCTGGATGCAACTCTCACCTGAGCCATCAACACATTCTAGGCATCAGCCACAGGGGCACTTAAGTGCAACATGAGAGGATTTTGACATCTGAGGGTTTTGCCTGCACAGTGCCAAAATTAAATGTTTCAGGCTTTTGATTCAAATAGAGCTTCATTAAGGCCAATGGAATTATTGAGTGGAAGGGAGCAGAACAATGGGGGAGGTGAGGAATCTATACAGAACAATGGAAGTGAGCAAATAAAAGGAGGCCTGAAAGAGTGTCCATTTTTTGTACTTTAGACTCTCTTGCTAACACAAAGAGCCACTTCTCAACTCACTCCAGTCAAGCAATTAGGGCCTGAGTCGCCAATGCCTTGCACCTTATGTAGTCATTAATGCAGGTGCAAACAGGGCAGTAAATGCTCCTAAATTAAAATTCTCTGCTAGTTTCATACACTGCATTTTACACCCACTTTGCACACGTGTAAATGACTACACAAGGTGCAAGGAAGAGGCGAATGAGACTCTTTGAATCTGTAGTTCCACCCTTACATCGCTGTAAATTTAAAACCCATAATTTTGCCCCTGCAGTCTGACTATTTTATATTCCCCATGGAGCATACAGTGTGTTCATGCAAATGGTTGAAAGAACCCATCCACACACTCCCTGGCCTTCACTGCAAGCTCATTTCCACCTGCTACTGCCTGGTTTCAAGTCACTAACATTTTCTGCCCATCTTCATAACTAGGTATTTACTATAAATAGACAAGTTTTGACCATCCCCAGTCTGAGAAAGCAGGCTCTATGCAGGTGAACTTCCCCCAAGCTCAGTAAAAAAGGATGTATGTGGAGGAGAGGAAGGCATCTCCCTAGCACAGTTCCTCTTCTAGGACTTTATGGTTGCCTCTCTGTAGGGTCTTCCCTTCACAGATTTTGAAGTAAGGACAAGGTGGAAGAACATGGAGCCACAGACCATCCTCTGAAGTTCCATGCAGACACCAGGACACCAATGGGCTGGATGAAGCTCTGTAACAGGGCAGCTGCCACCCAAGCCCACCCTCACCTGGGGTGACTCTGCAGAACCCTGTTTGACTTTCTCTTCTTCAGTGCTCCTTAAATAAACTCCACCAGACCAGAGTTCTCACAGCATCTCCCATCTAGATCTAAGTTATTTCTATACAGTTGGAAACAAGTTGCAGTCCTGGGGCCCAGCACTTCTCCCAAAAGAGAATCCTCCTCTCCCATTGGCCACTCCCAGGCCTTCCTTCCTACAGTCTTCCCTTGCTTGTAGAAGCCACTCCTACCTGGCTAGAATCCTTTACTCTCTGAAGACTTTCCTGCAGCCAACAGGAACTTTCTAATTCTCTACAGCTTCCCTTTACCACAGATTCCTCTTCCCTGCGGTCTCTTTATAGGGACGAGCTGCCCTCTACCAGGCCCCAGGACAAGCTGTTAATGAGGCACAGGTGGGCTGGACCAGCTCCCTAAGCTCATAAAAATGTTTTCTGAAAAGCAATTTTTTTTTAACCTTTGTAAGAGACCAAAGTGGCACCAAATGGATGGTGTATTTAAAAACAATTCTTGGGGGAAAATATCCTCAGGTTCCCCTAAAAGTGCCTGAGTTCCCCACTCCTGTTCTAAATGACACCAGCTGATCACTGGAGTGTGTTATCAGAATACTTAGTTGTTTTTCAGGAGCAGAGTATAAATATTTCCTGCAAAATTCAGCCTAAACTAACTTTGTTTGCCAAGTAGCCAGGAGAATGCATTTTTGTTCAAGTGGGAAAAATGAAGAGATTTCCCAGTCCCTCGCCACTGGCACACAGGGATTGTAATAAGAAAAGATGGAATTTTTTTTGAAGTAACCCATTTTTTAAAATGCTAGATTATATTCTGTATGCAGTTTCCTTTGTGGTTGCCACTGAGCAGTCTTAAAGATGACCCAGACAATGGCAGCACGATTCCTCCTGACCCTGCTACCGTGGGTAGCAAATAGCAAAATACTCCATTTTTCATTTTGAATAGCGAAAAACAAATGTTTGGAGGGAAGATGGGGCCTTATCCTGCAGAACTAAAATAGGTAACATCCCATTGTCTGTGGGATTTTTGCAGGCAAACGACTATGGGGATTGGGACCTTTTTTTTCTTTTTCCAGTCTGCTTATTTGAACTAAAAGAAACTAAAAGAAAAAGAGACATTATTAAGTACAGCTTCCCACTTTGTTGAATGCAGACCTCAAGTATTATTCCTACTCATCTAGCTTTCAGGACCTTAAAGATACCTATACATTATTTTTAACACTATAATATCCTGATCTACAAGCACTTGGACAGATCCCTGTGCTGAGAGTTCTTTGCAGGACATACATTTCTTCCTAGAAAGGTTTCAAATACAATACACTTCTAGTCAGTTTCACCATAGCTTAACTTCAATAGATATTAAAGATATGATATCCGTTTAAAGTCATATAGAATAAAAATGAAAACATCTCTGATAGAGGATAACAACAGTGGCTCCCAGGTGATATAGGTTGTATGCTGCCACCATTGACGCAAGGAAATCCCAGCAATTATTGTAAATTACTGTTAATTACTGAGAAAGATAAGAAAAGCCTTTGAGCTGAGTCTGGGATTGATTTCTCCCCAATAATCCCAAAGGGAGAGACCTGCTTCACTTTACTATAGAGGACGGCTCATTTTTTCAAAAGGAATAGAACATTACTCTCCTGTAACGAGTCCTCAAAGATGACAACAGAACATTTTTATGCATTAGTAATTATTTTCTTTGGGCCTGATCCATATCCCATTGAAGTCATAGGAAAGACACCCATTGATTTCAATGAGTTTTGGATCAGGCTCTTGGTTATTTTCCTTTTTAGTAGAAACTTGAGAGTTTTCAAAATAATTGGCCAGGTTCTCCACTACTTGGCATCTTATGCACTCATTTATGCCTGTGCAAATCTAGCGCACAGCACCATCATATTTAGGGCCCTACTAAATTCACGGCCATGAAAAACGCGTCACAGACCGTGAAATCTGGTCTCCCCACCGTGAAATCTGGTCTTTTGTGTGCTTTTACTCTATACTATACAGATTTCACGGGGGAGGGGGACACCAGCGTTTCTCTAATTGGGAGTCCTGATTCAAAATGGAGTTACAGGGGGGTGGCAAAGTTATTTTAGGGGACTCGTGGTATCACCATCCTTACTTCTGTGCTGCCTTCAGAGCTGGGCAGCCGGAGAGTGGCAGCTGCTGACTGAGGGTCCAGCTCTGCAGGCAGCAGCACAGAAGTAAGGGTGGCAATACCATAGCATGCCATGCTTACTTCTGTGCTGCTGCTAGTGGCAGCTCTGTCTTCACAGCTGGGCTCCTGGCCAGCAGCCACCACTCTCCAGCAGCATAGAAGTAAGGGTATTTGTACTACAAGCCCCCCTACAATAACCTTGTGACCCCCCGCCCCAACTCCTTTTTGGGTCAGGACCCCTACAATTACAACTCCATGGAAATTTCAGAGTTAAATAGCAGACATCATGAAATTTATGATTTTTAAAATTCTGTGACCGTGAAATTGACCAAAATGGACTGTGAATTTGGTAGGGCCCTAATATATTATAATTCTGCACTTACACTGGGAGTAGCATTTTATTTCCACTTTGCAGTGATGTAAATTGCATTGAATGAGGCCGGGGTCCTGTGGTAAAAATAGTATATGATTTTGGAATTAAAGACTGTATCATAATGCATATGCACAAGAGGGCCAAATTAAGGTTCAAAGTCAAGCAAACGAAGTAAGGAGGGGTGGGGGTTGGTTGGTGTGTTTTTTTCAACATAGTGGGTTTTTAAAAGAAATTTTACTTGTGGTTGATATGCGTATCAGACTCAGAGTGGACTGCTGGTCCCTAGGCCTCTGTGCATTCAGGTTTAGTGCTTGCTCTCCAGAGCTCCACTCAACCCCCACTCCCATCTACTGATTGCCTCAGATAGCTCACCCAGAGAAACAGCGTTGGCACCAAATATCACTACTGCTCTGTGATTCACCACAAAGGGATTTCCAGGGGTGAAGTAGCCACAACTGCGGACATAGTCTGCTTTAGTCCTCTGATTGCCTAGACTCCTGCTGCAATTGCCATAGAGATCCATAGGCCTGGAGCTCAAATGGGGCTGCAGAGGAAATCAGACATGGTGAGGAGAGCTGTTGGATTGGGTGGGAGGAACTGAAGCACGTGGAATTTTTGTGTAGTGGCTGGAAGTAACTGGGTTTGAAGCAGGGGCATCATTTGCTATGGGGTGGGGGTGCAGTTGCACCCTCCCCCATTTTTTTCATAGGTCTATATGTTCCATTATGTCTTCCACTTTTTGCACCCCCCTGACTTTGCAGGCTACAATATAATCATATATAATATTGTATATGCTGACACAACTTCCCCTGCTGCAGCCCAATTTTTTCCTGACATGACACCCCTACAATGGAGCTAGCTAAAAGCAGACTGATTTCTGTGTGGGTCACAGTAATGTGTGGGGAAATACCAATCAGCGTAAATGGGCATATGAAACATCTTTCAAGTGGTTCATTTAAGAAAAAAAATCTGAGGACTGCTCAAAAGATTTTCCTGGCCTGCTGATTTGGCCCTGATACCCATGGAGAAAAATAATAGAGATATACAGTACTTCAGTTTATTACCTGAATTCTGAAATAAAATGGTTAACATTTAAAAAGAAAACTCTTTACCTCTTGATTGATTCTTACATATATTAAGCTAATTACTTGATTTTAATGAGATGAACTAAGCTCTCACTCTTTTCAGGTTAAAGCCCTAATGTACCCAGTAAGGAGGCCTAGAACTTTAATGTGCTTTAATGTGAGAATTCTTTGTAGTGGAAAGTTTACAGTTGGTCCATCACTCTAATGTGAAACATTTAGAAAACTCCTTGGGGAGAGGGGGAAAGAAATATGGTGGTTAAAGTGCAGCTATTTTCTTGCTCAACCTGGGCAAAAACTCCAGTGACTGATAGGCAGCACATGCTGCTTTCAGTCTTTGAGCGCTGCATCAAGTCACAGGAGGGACTAGAGTGAAAATCATTATCCATCCTTAATACGGTGTTTAATCCCTTTTCTGTGACCTCAGTTAATAGCTAATTTAACCTTTGCAGGAAAGACGCTAAATTATAATTCCATGAGTAGGTTAGCCTAAATACAGTTTATTCTTGTACAATTAAAAGAGAAAGTAATGTAACTTGACTGACATACGCTAGGTCAATACTTACTATGTTAACATCTCAGAAACAATATTTAACTCCTATTAAAAAAAATGTGACTGACTTACCCACATAGGCTCCATTTTATTAGTGTTGTGCTCCCATTGCAAAGCGGAGTCTTGCCCTACATCAAACCATCTGAAATTCCATCTGGACTCCGAGAGGTTCAAGTACAGTGAACAGAAATATAAACACAAAGCACACTTTATTGAGTTGTTGAGAGCTTCACTCACGTATCCTGTGATGACTATATTTCATTACTATATTTCACTGAAGGAAATGGATGGTGTGAATATCAGCCCATAAAATTCTGAGAAACACGCATGGCCATACAAAAATGATGCCCCTTTTTGAACTATGCAGTTAGTCAACGTTCAGGTCCCTGTAGGTGGTTTCCATTGAGAGAGGAAATTAATGATGGAGACATGTATCCTTGGTGCAAGTCTGTTTATTTACAGAGAATCATAGAATATCAAATCATAGAATATCAAGGTTGGAAGGGACCTCAGGAGGTCATCTAGTCCAACCCCCTGCTCAAAGCAGGACCAATCCCCAGACAGATTTTTGCCCCAGATCCCTAAATGGCCCCCTCAAGGACTGAACTCACAACCCTGGGTTTAGCAGGCCAATGCTCAAACCACTGAGCTATCCCTCCCCCGAACCAGCTATCCCTGAACACAGAAGGAATCAAACAACAAGAGACACTTTCTTTGCTCACAGCTCCAAGCCTCTGTCAGTCAGTTCTCACCCCAAAGCCCTCCCAGGGTTTCTCTCAGGCCTTGCTCCTACTGTTTGTTCAGGCAGTGTCTGTTGTGTCCTCACTGCTTCCCTCTCAGTGTCTCTGGTCTTTCTGATGTTTCTCTCACAGACACAGAGGGTATGTCTACACTGCAATACAATGCTCCTGGCTGGCCCATGTGTCAGCTGACTCAGGCTCCTGGGGCTCAGGCTGCGGGGCTATAACATTGCAGTGTGGCCGTTCAGGCTCAGGCTGGAGCCCAGACTCTGGGACCCTCTGGGCCAAGACCAAACGTCTGCACTGCAATTTCATAGCCCCACAACCCAAGCCCTGTGAGCACGAGTCAGCTGACATTGCAGTGTAGACATATCCCCAGACAAACATAACACATGCCCTTGTTTTGAGTGATGACATGCGCCTGTGTTGGGGGTGGGGGGCTGCTATTTTTGCAGCTAGCTGGTGACTTAAAGGAGCTTAGTGGCTTCTTACAACTATCTGAAATGAATGGGGGTGGTTACACCCCAACGCAGTTTCAAAGAGGTTTAACCCAGCCCATAACAACTGCATTCCATTGTATCAGCAATCATCATAGCTCTCCTCCCCATCCCTGTTAGGAGGCTGTTTTTGGGGAAGTGAGAAGAAGATTCCCTCAGAGGATGCTTTTCCTCCCCTTGTCACAGTGGGGAGAAGGGAGAGAAGGCCTCTTTGCCAGGGAAGGACAGCGACTTGTCTTCACTTTCGAGGCCCTTCATAACCTAACCCCACCCTACCTATCATTTTTCATTCAGTATCAAAAAATCCACTCCTGCCTCTGATCTGTCCACGATGCCAGCCTCCATGTCCAGCATTTTAAGCAATGTTATCTTTTCAAACAAACACCTCTTTGAGCTGCCCCTCCTGCTTGGGAGGAGCTCCCCATAAACATGCACCAAAGTATCTCACTGGCCTCCTTCAAATTTCTTCTTAAAACTCTCCTCTCTTGTAATGCCTACAAAAACTCAACAGTGGTAGGGCTGCTGGTGTACTGAGACCACTGCCCAACATGCTAGACAATATTATGTCATTCTTTCTTTGCACTCCTCCATCTGTCTGTCTGTATCCATCTGTCTCATGCTTAGATTGTCAGCTCTTTGGGGCAGGGGCTGTATTTTTGTTCTGTTTGTACAGTACCTAGCACAATGGAGTCACAGTCCATGACCGGAGCTCCTAGATGCTATGATCAACACAAATAATAAATAAGATAGAAAAAGAAGATACCAGCTTGCCCAGCTCCTTCCAAAAGGTCAATAGAGGGAGGCTGTGGAGGAGAGAAGTGACATCTGAAAGTGTCTGACAGTTCCCTCTTTTTCCTTCCCTGTGTGTCAGACCCTGTGTACTGGGCTGATATAAATACTGACTGAATATCCTGAATAGATTTGACCCAGCATTCAGCCAATGCTAAATTACTGGAGGCTGGGGATTTTGCACCTCTTCTATGATGCACCAGTCATGTGACTCCCATGATGCACCACAGCAGTTCAATGATAGGTCAGACTACAATGCATTGTGAGAAATGTAGTCCTGCCTGGGAGCCTGACCCATAGGAGAGAATGGGGGCATGAGGCACTCAAACTAAACTGCTGTTTATCTAAGATATTGACGCCCCCCCCCCCAATTTGTGGTATCTGAAGTCTCATAATCTTTATTGTATTTTTCATCACAACACCCCTGTGAGGTAGAAAAGTGCTGTTATCCCTATTTTACAGATGGGAACTCCGGGACAGAGGCCCAGATCCACAAAAAAATTCAGGTTTCTAACTTCTATTGAAATTAAGGAACAGTAGGAGCCTAAATACCTTGTCGATCTGGGCTCAGGAGATTAAGACACATAAAAATTTAGACACCTAAAGATGCAGCGAGGCACAAAGTATGATTTTCAAAAGTGCTGGTGTTGCAAGAGAGGGTTACTATAGTTATTGTACATTTCCTACTGTAACAAATCCTTCACATACATACAGATGCAATGAATTCAGCTAAACAATATGCATGTAGCAGGGGGAACAGAACTCAAGATTTTCTTCTCCAAAAGTGCAGGCTTCTGGCACTTGAATTCAAGTCCTGATTTTGCAGAAACCTCACTGGCCACTGAAAAAATCATTTTGATGAAAAATTCCCAACCATCTAAACAGGATATATCATATTAATCAGGCAGAAGGACTTGTGATATGCATAGAAATTTGATTACATATTGCATACCTGACCAACCTTAGGGAAGTATGAGTTGTTTGCTTTGGGTGTGTTGCATTTATAGGAATTAACAGTTTTTCAGCTGGTGTGCAATTTCCCTTTTCACCCAGATACAATCCCTAGAGAACTACAGACACTAGAAACCTGAAAACGTGCTGAAAAGTAATGAATAATGTCAAACGACAAATGTTATTTCAACAACCCAACAGGTTTTTTTGCACAGCTGCAATTTTGGTATTAGTCATTTCAATTTTTCACTTGGAATTAGGCAATTTTTTCCAAAGTGGCTTTTTTAAATAAATGTCTTCTCTAGGGATTTACTTGATGCATCATCTTAATGATGAACTTCCCTAGTTTTGTTAGTCAAGGTGCTCCATCAAAAGCAGAAGTTTTCTAAAGACCAAAGTTAAAATCTGTTCCAAGTAAATGTACAGCCCCCATACATTTATTAATTTTACAAAAAAACACACATATTTTATGTTTAAAAATATATGGGTGTTCATCTGGAAAATCAACAAGGAGATGGCAAACCAATAAAGGAACATCAAGAAGTCAGTTCAAAATATAACACTTGAAATAGAAGAGCTGCCTACCGCCTGGAGAGAAACTAAATCGACAGCAATATTTTTTGCAAAGGAACAAAAAAATATGTTGAGATTCTGTAGTCACTTTACAGAGAGACAGGGCAACCATAACTCTGAGTCAGATACTAGAATACAGTAGATTGATCAAAGACAAACAGCGTGGATTAGTTGTGGAGGGTGGAGGTATTATTGTGGAGCTCCAGGAAGAAACACTTCCACATCAGTTAGCTGCAAGATACAAGGCACCTTCGATAAAGTTTCATAGGCTAGTGCACCAGTCCTACGATTGGATCCATGCGGGCTAACCCATGTGCAGCACTCCACTGACTTCTAGAGGGATCCATCCATGTGTATCCAATTTCAGGACCAGGTTTCTGTAGCTTCACAAATTTAGGTAGTCTTTTAGGGAACATCCATTGAAAACAAGATATTCAAATCTGTTCTGGCAGTGTCTTTGGCACTCCCTCCCGCCAGGACACTAGGTTATTATCCTTGTTCTTTTGGAGGCTCTGAACAGGCTCTGTCTTACAGGATATGTCAACGCTGCAATGTAAGCTCAGGGTTCGAACTCAGGCTCAAGCATAACCCCCCTTCTGTCTACATACAAATTGCTCAGACTCAGGGTCCTAGTACCCAATGGGGGTGAAGGCTCTGAGCCCTCGTGAAGGTGGAACCCAGGGTTCAAGCCCTATTACTTTGCAATGTAGACACAGCCTCACTGGACTCATGCTCTGGGAGTCTGCCAAAAGTATCCCACAATCCCATGGGCCTATTTTCTTTGTCCTCTGGACAGTCAAGTTTTCCCACATTGCACCATGAACAAAGGGCTAGAGCAGCCACATTTTGGGAAGGTTCTAGGAAATCTGGGACATGGGTGCATAATGCAGTGTAGATGCTGGAGCCCCGCCTTGGGACCCAGGCTTCAACAATTCCTAACCTGGGGTTACAAATGAGTCTATATGCTCACACCCTAGCTTAACAAACCCAGGGTCTGCTAACTTGAGTTCTATTAACCCAAAGGATATGTCTGTGATGGGTTCCTCCCCTTTGGGGTGCCACTTGGAACTGGGGTACCACTGAGCTTCCTGAACCGTCAGCCTGGGCTCTCTTCACACTGTGGCCTTGTCTATACTGCCACTTACAGCACTGAAACTTTCTTTGCTCAGGCGTTTGAAAAAACACCCCCCTGAGCGATGCAAGTTTCAGCACTGTAAAGAGGTAGCTATTCCCCTCGCGGAGGTGATTTTATTACAGCGCTGGGAGAGCAGCGCTTTATCATCAGCTATGTAGACATACCCTGTATTGCTGAGGCAAGCCAGCCTCAGGCTTCAGACTGCACTTTACCAATACACATACAGGTAGGGACACACCCAGCTGCAGCTTTACACACAGATGCTGAGATCAGCTCTGCATGGGAAGATTCAGCTAAGGAATTGCCCAGTACTCAAGTGCATGCCCCTCTCTACAGGGTAGACCCAAAATTGTACCGTCTTGCACTGCACAGAGAATTGTACAGGATAAGCTCATGATATTTGCCTTCCCCACCCCACAATGTGGAGAGAGATATGCAACAGCTTTTTGCCCCCCAGTTATGAATTCCACACACTGGGTTTTAGACAAAACAAAAACAAGTTTAACAAGTTTAAGATAGATTTTAAGTGATTAAAAGGGATAGCAAACAGATCAAAGCAGATTACCCAACAAATTAAACAAAAACGCAATCTAAGCTTAAGATACTAGAGAAACTGATTCCAACTAGTAATTTCTCACCCTAAATGTTGTTTTAGGCAGATTGCAGAGATTCTTGAAGGCCAGCTGTAGTTGCCTTCAACTTAAAACTTCAGATATTTCATTCACAGGCTAGACAACCTTCCAGCCTGGCTCAGTCCTTCCCCCCTCGTTCAGTCTTTGTTTCTTAGATGTTTACAGTCGTCTTGGGAGGAATGCAGTGAAGAGGAAACCCTGATTATGTCACTCCCCTGCCTTAAATAGGTTTTACATATCATGGGAATCCTTTATCTGCCAGTGTGATCTCCACCCCTGGTCAATGGAAAAATACTAGTATTATCATGGTGTCCAGTATCAGGTGACTTGATCACAAGACCCTGCAGCAATAACTCAAAGGTTGTTTGCAGTGTCCCCAGGAGTGCTTTCCCAGGAAGGCTCCCTGGTGGGAGATTAGCAACTTCTAAGACCTATTGTTCTTCCTAATGGCCCTTTCCAGCCAGCAATCTAGACTGATTGCATTCTGTCTATTAGCATTCCCCAGATGTAAACATGTTTGTAATAGATGCATAGGCAATATTCCTAACTTCAGATACAAAAATGATACATGCATACAAATAGGATAATCATATTCAGTAATCATAAGCTCTCCAATGATATCTCACATGACCCATCTTGCATAAAACACATCTTAGTTATGCCATAATCACATCATAACAATATCTCTATGAAGAATATACGGCGTAATGCCACAATGTCTACACCGCAACAAAACACCCATGGCTGGCCTGGGTCAGCTGACTCAGTCTTGCAGGAATTGGGCTGCAGGACTGTAAAATTGTAGTGCAGACATTCAGACTCAGGGTGGAGCCCAAGCTCTGGAACCCTCTCCCACTTGCAAGGTCTCAGAGCCCAGGCTCCAGTGTGAACCCAAACATCTACACTGCAATTTTCCAGCTCCACGAGTGAGTTAGCTGACCTGTGTCAGCTGCGGGTGTTTTATTGCAGTGTAGATGTAGTTTACTGTAGAGTCAGTGGCACTACAACTAAGAGCAGGTACTTCAGGCTCAACAAGCTGCATGTTAGAAAGTTCATTGAGGGTGGAGAGGTAGTCCAAGTCTATTGGCTTCAAGTGGGACCTTTTCATTCAGATCCTTTTGAAAATATCACCTATTGATTTCAATAGTTCTTACACATATGGCTAAAATCAAACATGTGCTTAAGTGCTTTGCTGAATCAGGGCTTTAATTCAAGTCCTAGAGACCTGCCTTTTTGGAAAAGATCTTGAGTTCTGTTCCTCTAGCTACATGTGAGTTCATTGTATCTGTACACATGAGAAGAAGGATTTGTCATAGTATAGTAGTATACTTATACAATAAGTATAGCAACCTCCATTCCCCTAGGTCAGCATTTCCCAAAAATTTTTGGCCATGGAACACTTTTTAGCCTATTACAGAACACGTATAATATTATTTTGTAGTTGTTTGGTTTTCAAATAAAAAATTGCATTATTTATGCTCAAATATATTTTATTTTATAAAACAAAGCAAAAATACAAATTTAAAATAACTTGAACTAACAATTTCTAACCAGAAAGCGCGTATAAAGTAGTACAAAAATCAAGTGCAAGAGTAAATTAAAAACAGTGTTCTACTTAAAAAAAACCTGTTTTTATATAGACACAAACACCAAACAAATTAGATTTTTACTAGGAAAATCTATTTTTATAAACAGAAATACAAATTTGGATTTAATGGGATTGGTGTTTCTGCATTTTTCTATCACAAATTCGCTTAATATTAGGAATAATGCTGGAAAGTTGAATCCTCATGTCAGGCGCAGCATCAAGTCTATTCCTATATTTGGTTTTTGTTGCAGTATAATACAAAAATCCCGTCTCACACAAATAAATTGTAGCAAAAGGAAGGAGCACTCGAACTGCACGTTTAGCCACATTAGGGTACTCTTCTATTAGGCTGCTCCAAAAATTATTCAGCGAAAGATCCTTAAACTTTTGTTTCAAATCAGAGTCAGAAATTAAGTCAATTAGGCTTTCATGATCGTGCGTAGTAAAGCCGACTGGTTTGGCTGTAATTACAAATGGATTTCGAACCCAAGCATTATCATCAGTAGTTGTAGGAAAATATTCTAATAAAGAGGCCTGCAAGTCACGTAAGTGCTGGAAAATGGTGCTGGAAACTTCTTCATGGACTGTAGAATTTATTTCAGTCAGAAATTCATGTACTGTAGGGAAGCAGTCGAAGTTATTCTGTTCTACAGAAAACGCCCAGAATTCCAGTTTCTTTTTTAATGACGAAATTTTATCCATTGTAGTAAAAATGGTCACATTCTTTCCTTGCAGTGACAGATCAATTTTGTTTAATTTTGCAAAAATATCTGCAAGATACGCAAGTCTCATTAGCCATGAGGAATTTGTCAGACAGTCATTACATTTTCGTCCTGAATTATCTGAAGTGAAGAATACCAGTAGTTCACTACGAAGCTCAAAAAGCCTCACAAGCACTTTTCCTCTGGATAGTCACCTCACTTCTGTATGTAAAAGAAGCACTTTGTGCTGACTACCCATTTCCTCACACAAAATTTTAAATAACCTGGATTGAAGTGGTTGAGATTTGACAAAATTGATAATTTGTACTGCTTCATCGATCACAATTTTCAGATATGCTGGTATTTTTTAAACTGCAAGTGCTTGTCTGTGTAGAACACAATGGCTCTTAGTGCTTTCTGATGCCACACTTATGATTCGCGTTACAGCTCCCTTCATCTTCCCGATCATTGCCTGAACACCGTCAGTACATACATCAATACATTTTCCCCAACTAATTTCTTTCTGATAAAATTGTTGATGCAGTTGAATATTTCTTCTCCAGTTGTGTTGCATTGCAGAGATTCACATAAGAGCAGGTCCTCTTCAATAATATTATTAAATCTATATCGGACAAATACTAGTAGCACAGCAAGTCCTGAAACGTCAGTGGACTCATCTAGCTGCAATGAATACTCATGGCAAATTTTCAGTCAGCAAACTAGCTCTCTTTCTATGTCATCGGCAAGATCTTTAATACGGCGTGCAACAGTATTATTTGACAACTGTACAGCATCAATTTTTTTTACCAGACTGCTCGCTCAACATGCACGTTACAATATCTTTCGCGCAAGGCTTGATAAGCGTTCCTCCAACAGTGTGAGCTTCTCCGGCAAGTGCTATACGGTAACTTACTTGATAAGATGCCTCTGTTGCACTTTTGTTGTCTGTTTTAGCAATTTTAATCATCGAAAGTTTACAATTTCCAAGTGAGTCACGCTTCCTCTTGAAAAAATGTATATCTTTGTCATTGTATTCAGCATGCTTGGTTTCCAAATGCTAACGAAGTTTAGCAGGAGCCAATGAACTGTTTGCTAGTATTTTGTTGCACACGACACACTGTGCATCAGGAACATCTTTATTTCCAGCACACGTAAAACCCAAAGACAAATAACTTTCATCATACTTTCGTTTCGGTCTTTTAACACCTGCTTCGTCTTGTTTTTGGATATAATTCAGTGGAAATTCTTTCACCTTGGATAACTCACTAGTACTAACAGATTTTTTCGGTAACAAAAGACTGCGATTGTTCACCCTCACTTTGAAGTGTCACAATATTTTGCTTGTTTATTTCGGCCACAGTTGGAGTACCAGAAGAACTTGCTTTTCGTTTCAAAGTTCCTTCTTTTAGCCACAAATCCATGGTGATTAGGTTTAGTAACAATATTTAGAAATACTGACTTTTGTCAAATTTTGTTTGTCACAAATATTTATATTGTTTCGAGCGAAGCTAGTTTAGTTGTGCTTATCGCACACACGGTAAAGACCCACAGGTTTGAGCATGTTGAGTGAATATGTTATATTCAACATGGCGTAAAGAGAATGGTGTGTGCATACCACTGCAGTTCGTGCAGCCTCGAGCGGAAGGGGTACGACGTCACTAACTGAAACGTGCCCGGAAGGGGTAGACGTCAACATGCTTGCGTGTCACGTTCTCTTTACACCATGATATTCAATACGAGATCTATCAATAACTGGAAAAAGAGTTTTATGTTAAATTATAGTCATTCAAAAAGAGTTGTCAACTACGCTTCAAATATGCCAAATTTAAAATAAAAAAAAATTTAAAGACCCTTTTTTAAAATTATGATTCTTTCACGGAACACCTATTCACATCGTGCAGAACAGAGTTTGGAAAACACTGCCCTAGGTGGCAAGAACAGGGCCGGCTCTAGGCACCAGCAAAACAAGCTGGTGCTTGGGGCGGCACATTTTTAAGGGCGGCACGGCCAGCGCCAGAATGCCGCCCCTAAAAATGTGCCCCGGCCGCCCTAGCTCACCTCCGCTGCTGCTGCCGCTCGCGCGCCGCTACTCGCCCTCCCTCCCAGGCTTGAGAGCCTGGGAGGGAGGGCGAGTAGCGGCACGCGAATCAGCTGTTTCGCGCGCCGCGGCCACTCGGAG
>NW_020664420.1:32439487-32461029 GCF_002925995.2 Terrapene triunguis | reverse complement strand
TTTCGCGCGCCGCTTCTCCCCCTCCCTCCTAGGCTTGAGAGCCTGGGGGGAAGGGGCGGAGTTGAGGCGGGGCCAGGGGTGGGGTAATTAAAAAACAGGGGGGGTGGGGCGGCCAAAATTGTTTTTGCCTTGGGCGGCAAAAATCCTAGAGCTGGCCCTGGGCAAGAAACCCAGGTTCAATTTCTGCTCCACCAGAAACATTCTGTGGGACCCTGGGCAAGTCACTAATGGCCAGAATTTTAAAGGTATTTAAGCACTTTAAGTGCCTATCTGCAGCCTTGTGGGATTTTGATAAGCCCAATTTTGAAAAACCAACTAAGCGCCTATCTGCATCTTTAGGTGCCTAAATATCTATGAAAATCTGGCCCGCAGGATATAGAGGCACAGAGAAATACTCTGTAAAGTGGTGATAACAGCATGTATCTACCTCAAATGGGTGTCATCATGAGGATAACTACAAAAGAGACTGTGAGGTATTCAGAGAATACTTCAGACTATGATTTAGCCACGGAGATCATGGAAATTGTTAATTTGAATAAATACATGAAATCTTGGAAATGGCTGTAAAAACACATTTGATTAGGCCCCCCCCAACCAAGTGGCTTTGTGAACTGGCTCGTGAGGTCCAACGCCACTCGTGTTTGACTCCTCTGCCCCTCTGTAGATGGAGATTGAGGGGTGAATGGAGCAAACCTGAGTGGCACTATGACCCTGTGTACCCAGTTACGATGCACAGAGCAGGGAGCCAGGCCCAGACCTGCAAGACTGGAGCCACCACATGCAGTGAGTGTGGGGTGAGCTTGTTGTCCAACACCATCCCCAGGATTCACCTTTCAGCACCCCCGCTGTTGTGCATGTTCATGTAGAGAAAACTACATTATTTGGTGACCTTTCTGTGACTTACCCTGTTTTCTCCTGCACCTCAGCTCTGAAATTTACTAAAAATGTGCAGGCCAAAATTGTAGCCTTAGCTATGGTGATGAGGACAGTCACAGTGCCACCTACATGGTCTGTTTTCAAGTTAGCCACTGTCTCATTCCCCCCCCACCTTGGGCTCCCCAATACCTTTCCCATGGGCTTTCATGTGTCAAGTAACATGACCTTTTGGGGGTCCAGGTGTATTAATAAAATTCACAAGAAAACTCAAGAACTCCCACCCCGCCTTCCTAATGGGCTCCCGGTCGTTGGTGCAGGTTTCTTAGCCTAGTCCCCCACTGAGGCTTTCCTCAAGCAGACTTGCTCTCCACACTTCAGTCTTCCTCACTGGCTCCTGCTCCCTGCAGGCTTACACCCCCTCTGCTTGAGAGCTAGGGAGAGTCACTCTGCGTAGAACAACTCATGCAGCCCTCCTGCTCCTTTGAGTCTCTCCCTGCTCTCTATCAAGCAGCAATTCCCAGGGCTTCTTAGCTGGAGTCATTCCTTCACTCTCCAAAGATGTCTTATCTCCATCCCAGAGAGCCTGATCTAGCCACATAACCTCATCTGCCTGTCATGACGTTGCTCATTTTCTCCATCTGGGTAGACAAGCTAAGTGCGTCGGAAGTGGGGTTGGACCCGTCTCCCCTTAAAGGGCCAGTCACCCTCTGACAGATCCATATAAGTACATAAGATAGAAGATTCTATTTTATTTTTTAACATATTTTATTTGGGTGCAAACTAAAAGATCTAATGGAATGAAGGACAGACCTGGGGAGGATGAAGCAAGAGGTTTCAGAGGCCATTAAAGAAAAAGGGGCATTTCTTTATTTTTTAATGTGATAGGTGACAAGAAATTAATTTTTTACATACCAATTTGTTCATTTTTGTTGGTGATGTTGCAGCAGATAACCTATTTTTCAATGAGTTTCACATAAATATTTGATGCATTTTCCAATAAATGTTTAAGACAGGACTGAGGAATTGAAGCTACTTCTTAATTAGCAAGAATTGTCTATTACAGACATCAAGCCAGGAACCGTAGCAGGTTCATATAATTTCATTGCTTCATCCAAAGAGGTAATTAGCAAAATTACTATAGCACATTTCAATTTTTGTCATAACTGACAAGAGAAGGTGGCTAACGCATACGATTCAAGTGATTCTTTTCCACTTTTTGCAGAGAAAGATTTATTACACTACTTGAACACACACATTGGTAGGTTTCAGAGTAGCAGCCGTGTTAGTCTGTATCCACAAAAAGAACAGGAGTACTTGTGGCACCTTAGAGACTAACAAATTTACGGGTCCTGGTTCTCCACTCACTGATGCTGGTATAATCAGGAGTAACTCCACTATAGTCAATGGAGCTACAGCACTTTTACATCAGTGTAAAGTAAGAGGATAAGGCAATCTTTGTCATATAGATGCTAAAATCCTGATCCTGCATTGTGGTTTGTACAAGTGGAATACTGTGTCCATTAAAGTCAGTGGTGCTCCCTAAAGCCACATCAGTCCTGCTGTGCAGAATCAGGGTTATATTGTGTCCCTGTCATTTATTTTAGTCCAATCCTATGATGTCAGAGGTATCTTTCCAAACTGTGGGGATTTTAAAAAATATTTTGTCTTGATAAATATAGTATCTCCTTACTTGAACAAGAAATTTATTTCAATGAAAAATTAAATTAGATATAGATGCTAGTAAATTAAATTGTGCTTCACCTTATTTATTAATTCATTTCAATTTCTGTACGGAGCAATAAAAGAGCACCCAGCCCTAGCTCCAGGTGGACTTGACAATGTATGTTCTATGCTTTTCAAAGGAAATGGTCACATAATTTATTAAAATATAAACTAGAATTTAATTTACTCCACTATCCATTTTAGTTAGGCAGTTATAGTTCAGCATGACAACTACAGTTCTTTTAGGCACTTGATCAGCACTTGCAATTATCAGCATGTCATATTCATTTATCTCTTACAATGAGATGCTAGATTGATTCACGGATACATAGATTCCAAGGCCAGAAGGGACCACTGTGATCATCTAGTCTGATCTCCTGTATAATACATGCATGGAACTTCCCCTAGAACATAGCTTTTAGAAAAACACCCAAGCTTGATTTAAAAATGGTCAGTGACAGAGACTCCACCAGGACCCTTAGTAAATTGTTCCAATGGTCAATTACTCTCATCATTAAAAATTTATGCTTTATTTCCAGTCTGAATTTGTATAGATACAACTTCCAGCTATTGGATTGTGTTAGATCTTTCTCTGATAGATTGAAGAGCTCATTATAAATATTTGTTCCACAGGTAAGTACTTACAGACTGTAATCAAGTCACCCCTTAATCTTCTCTTTGTTAAACTAAATAGATTGAACTCCTTGGGTTTATCTCTATGGCATGTTTTCTAATCCTTTGAGCATTCTCGTGGCTCTTCTCTGAACCCTCTTCAATTTATCCTATCCTTCCTAAATAGTGGGCACCAGAACTGAACACTGTATTCCAGCAGCGGTTGCACCAGTGCCAAATACAAAGGTAAAATAACCTCTCTACTCCTACTCGAGATTCCCCTGTTTATGCACTCAAGGATCACATTAACCCTCTTGGCCACAGTGTCACACTGACATCATTTCAGCTAATTATCCACCATGACTCCCCAGTGCTTCTCAGAGTCACTGCTTCCCAGGATACAGTCCCCCATTCTGTAAGTATGGCCTATATTCTTTGTTCCTTGATGTACACATTTAGCCATATTCAATCATATTTTATTTGCTTGTGGCCAGCCTACCAAGCGATCCAGATCACTCTGTATCAGTGATCTGTCCCCTTCATTATTTAACCTCTCCTCCAATTTCTGTATCATCTGCAAACTATCAAGTATGAATTTGTGTTTTCTTCCAGGTCATTAATAAAAATGTTAAATAGTGTATAGTCAAGAATTGATCCTTGGGGGATCCCACCAGAACATACCCTTTAGGTGACGAGTCCCTGTTTACAGTAACATTTTTAGACCTATCACATAGCCAACTTTCAATCCATTTAGTGTGTTAATTGTATAGCTTTCTAGTTTTTTAATCAAAATGTCATGTGGTACCAAGTCATGAATGTACCATTCATTGCCTTACAGAAGTCTAACTATATACATCAACACTAATAACTTTATCAAACTTTTAGGCTCATCCAAAAAAAACCAACCCCAAGTTAGTTTGATAGGATCTATTTTCCACAAACCCACGCAGATTGGTATTAATTATATTACTCTCCTTTGATTCTTTGTTACTCAAGTCCCATATCAGCTGCACTATTAAATTTCCCAGGATCAAGGTCAGATTGACAGTCCTATAATTACCCAGGTCATCTCATTAATCCTTTTTAAATATTGGCACAAATTGAACTTTTTCCCTGCCTTCTGGAACTTCCCTGATGTTCCAAGACACATTGGAAAATCAGCATTAATGGTCCAGCAAGTTCCCCAGCCAGATCTTTTAAAAAATCATTGGTGCAAATTATCCAGACCTGCTGATTTTAAAATGTGTAACTTTAGTAGCTGCTGTTTAACATCCTCCTGAGATACTAAGGGAATGGAAAGAGTGTTATATGATATGACTAGATGACCTCCTGAGGTCTCTTCCAACCCTAATCTTCTATGATTCTATTCCTGACTCTGCCATTAGTATACTGAGTGATCTTGGGCATGCCATTTTTGTCTCTCTGTACCTCACATTCCCCATCTGTAAAGGGAGTTAATGACATTGATCATCTTTTCAAGGCAATGTGATGGATGAAAAAGTGCTATTTAAGAGGTAGGTATTATTATTATCTCATAGTTGACAGTGTCAAATGCTCAGAAAAGGCCAGGATGATGAAAAATGGATGATGTCTGCCCACCATATACTGCCAGCAGAAGATCATCTATCAGTGTCACTGAAGCTGTTTCCACCTCACATCATGGCCTGAATCCAGATTGTGCCGGATCTAGCATATTATCTTTAATTAGATGAGCTTGTAGCTGCTTCTCAAGCCTGCTCTTAATTGGTCTCTCCCTCCCTTGTTCCTGAGTTCTGTAATGAGATGTGCATTGATGTCAGAGGCTAGGGCTTGCTTGTGGAGTCTGTCAAGCACTTCCTCTGTGAAGGCTCCTGTATTTCCTATGTTCAACTTCTGCAATGTTAAACATTGAAAAAAATCAATAAATGCAAATATATATGGAATACATGGTCACTGAAAGAACTGCTTGACTTGCTCAAATCAACCGAGCAGTGGTGGATTTAGAGTTAGTGGGGACCTGTGCTCAGCTTAATTTTTGGGGCCTCTCCTCGGGACCCAGCCAAGAAAAGAACATTCTCTCTTATCTCCTCCCCCACTGCCGTTTTTCATTCTTTTTTTCTTTATCCTCCTCCTATAAGTAATAGGAAGTAAATGAAAATAAAGTGAGGTACCTTGATTGTTTATGTAGTCTAACTTATTTTTCCACAGACCACTTGAAAATTGCTGGGGGTCTCAGCAGACCACTTAATGATCTTTCCAAATATTGTTTGTACCGTTAGCTAACTATTGTAAAGTGCTTTGGATAAGAGCGCTTTATCAAAAAAAAATGTAAAAAAAGTTGGGGTGCGGGGTCTGGCCAGGACTTATTGTGTGGGAGGGGGCTCGGGGCTGGGGGTGCAGGGTCTGGGAGAAAGTTAGGGTGCAGGAGCAGGCTGGGGGTTGGGGTGCAGGGTCTGGCCAGGAGTTAGGGTGCAGGAGGGGGCTCAGGGCTGGGGGGTTGGGGTATGGAGCGCTTATCTGGGGCAGCTCCCAATTGGTGCGAGGGGTGCAGGTGGGGATGTAGGGGGGGAGGGGTGCAGGAGTCAGGGCTGGAGGTGTGTGAGGGGGTGCAGGAGTCAGAGTTGGGGTTCAGGGTCTGGGAGGAAGTTAGGGTGCAGGAGCGACCTGGGGGTTGGGGTGCAGGGTCTGGCCAGGAGTTAGGATGCAGGAGGGGGCTCAGGGTTGGGGCTGGAGGTTGGGGTGTGGAGCGCTTACCTGGGGCAGCTCCTGTTTGGTGCGAGGGGTGCAGGTGCAAATGTGGGGGTGGGGTGCAGGAGTTCCTGTTTGCTGCTCAGGGTGGGGGTGGGGATGTGTGGGGGGGTGCTGGTGTCAGGGAGGGCAGGGGGCTGGAGGTGTGTGAGGGAGGTGCAGGAATCAGGGCCGGGGGTGTGGGCTGGGGTCGTGGGGGTACTCCCAGCCCCCTGCCCCACCCAGTCCCCTGCCCTGAGTGGCTCATGGCAGGGAGCTGAGGGGTATGTGCAGGGGGAGTGTGGGGGCCCCGCCTTTGCTCCGCCCTGCCCCGATTCCACTCCCTTCCCCAAGGCCCCGCCCCTGCCTCTTCTCCGCTTCCTCCCCCAAGCACGCTGCGGCCCCGCTCCTCCCCCTCCCTCCCGGAGCAACCTGAGCACTGCCAAACAGCTGTTTGGTGGCAGGGGAAGTGCTGGGAGGGGGAGGAGGCAGGGAAGAGGGGAGCTTGGCTGCTGGTGGGTGCGGAGCCTGCAGCAGAAGCCCCAGGAGCTGGCAGGACCAAGCTTCTGCCCCCGCAACTGCCCGGCCCTGGGGCCCGCTGTCACTGGGTGGCCCTGTGCCAGGGCACCCTGTGTTTCACTGTAAATCCACCTCTGCAACTGAGCCCTGTCAACCATGCTTATTTCAATCCAGAGACAGTTGCTTTTGCTGCTGCAATCAGACCTATTTCTGAGAGCGATGGGCAAACATCAAACGAATAAGAGGTTTGAGTCAGATATCTTCTGAGTAGTGGACAAGTCTGGTATTGTGCCAGCCATACCCATAGGTGTTATTTTAACATTTGTACCGTAATTTTATATTTGTTGCTTCTATTAAATCCAGCAAACAACAAAAATACTGATCATTAAATGAGTCTGAACCTTTTTAGCTTCCTAAATTTCATTTACTTTCAAACCTTCAGCGTGAGCTGGAATTTTGAGCAGCAGGTTTAAACCAATAGCAATGTCAGTTTAAAATTGACTTAGAAAGTCTTGGAAAGTCTCAGAAGCTGACAACAAGGGTTAGTGCTTGTGATCATGCATGTGCACATGTAATACATACTGCTTATTGGGTTACGGGATGGTCAAGGAGACTTTTATATTTCAGTCATGATACAAATAGAGTAATATAAATAATAAAAAAAATAATAAAAATAAATAAAAAAAAGATGCATCCGAAGAAGTGGGATGTAGCCCACGAAAGCTTATGCTCAAATAAATTTGTTAGTCTCTAAGGTGCCACAATTACTCCTGTTCTTTTTGCGGATACAGACTAACACGGCTGCTACTCTGAAACCTATAAATAATAATGTTATGCTGAGAGGTACTGGTCAATCTGACTGCTTTGATCACAAACCTCTTTGAGACTGGGTGTGAACACACCCTTCAATTAACATAATTGTCAGGATGAGTTAATCAGAACACCCCACCCAAGATTTTGGATTGAATGGGCAGAGGGGTTTTGCTGAGTATTTTGGTTATGGACATGTGAAAGAAAGAGAGAGAGAGGAAGGCAGAACAGACCAACTCGGGAAGAGACAGACAGACAGAAGCAGCAGCTGAAGGCATGGTATCTGACCGTGGAAGAACCTGGGGAGAAATTTTTGGATCAGGGTTGCAGACAGAAAAGAATTTTCTTGGTGCTGGGAGCAAAAGAAGCTGTTTCCTACTCTTTTATTCCTTCTGCATTCAGAGACACGGGCCTCTGTACTTTCCTTGTTAATAAACAAAACTATGGACTGCATGACAAAACTGCATCAAAAAAATGCCTGACTGTCACAAATTTCTACTCCCAACTTCAACAATTCCAGGGCCTCCACATTGACTAGCCACTGGGGTCAAAAAGGTGCAACAATAATAATAAATGTGACCCAGGGTGGTAATGAACAGTCAGGTAAAATTGTATTTTAACATTGAAAATACGTCTCTCAACTATTCTGCTTACAGTAAAAAATTAAACTGGATGATCCAGACTCCTGCAAAAAATTGTTTTAAAATATGAAAGAGTTAAGGAGCTAAACTTCTTGTCTGAACAAAACCAATTAAAGCTTCTGCTAATCTATTAGGAGTTGTAGTTCAGAAAAATCAACTGTGTCATGCAGTCCACTAGCTAGAAGGCCCATACTACTCCACTAGAGAGTATAAGTATCAGAGAGGTACCCGTGTTAGTCTGTATCCACAAAAACAATAAGGAGTCCGGTGGCACCTTAAAGACTAACAGATTTATTTGGACATAAAGCTTTCATGGGTAAAAACCCACTTCTTCAGATGCATGGAGTGAAAATTACAGATACAGGCATAAATATACTGGAACACAAACAGGAGGGAGTTACCTTACAAGTGGAGAACCAGTGTTGACAAGGCCAATTCAGTCAGGGTGGATGTGGTCCACTTCCAATAATTGATGAGGAGGTGTCAATACCAAGAGAGGGAAAAGTGCTTTTGTAGTGAGCCACTACTCCCAGTCCCTATTCAAGCCCAAATTAATGGTGTTAAGTTTGCAAATGAATTGTAGCTCTGCAGTTTCTCTTTGAAGTATGTTTTTGAAGTTTTTTTGTTGAAAGATGCCTACTTTTAAATCTGTTATTGAATGTCCAGGGAGATTGAAGTGTTCTCCTACTGGCTTTTGTATGTTAGAATTCCTGATGTCCAATTTATGTCCATTTATTCTTTTACGTAGAGACTGTCCGGTTTGGCCAATGTACATGGCAGAGGGGCATTGCTGGCACATGGTGGCATATATCACATTAGTAGATGTGCAGGTGAATGATGGTGTGGCTGATGTGGCTGGGTCCTATGATGGTGTCGCTGGAGTAGATATGGGAACAGAATAGACAGTGGGGTTTGTTACAGGGATTGGTTCCTGGTTTAGTATTTCTGTGGTGTGGTGTGTAGTTGCTGGTGAGTATTTGCTTCAGGTTGGGGGGCTGTCTGTAAGCGAGGACTGGCCTGCCTCCCAAGATCTGTGAGAGTGAGGGATCATTTTCTACATTTTTGTAGATCGTTGATGATGTGCTGGAGAGGTTTTAGCTAGGGGCTGTACCACATCCCCCTGATTGAATTGGCCTTGTAATCACTGTTTCTCCACTTGTAAGGTAACTCCTGCCTCTTCATGTACCAGTATATTTATGCCTGTATCTGTAATTTTCACTCCATGCATCTGAAAAAGTGGGTTTTTTACCCATGAAAGCTTATGCCAAATAAATCTCTTAGTCTTTAAGGTGCCACCAGACTCCTCGTTGTTGTCTTTAAGAGAGTATAAGAGCCTCTAGTGAAGGTAGAAGAACACCAGTTAACTCAGCTATTTTATGTGTTTTCTTCTGGCTTGTACCTACTGGGCTCAAGCATCATATATTGTTTAAGGGGAAAAGGATTTTTACCTGGGAAAAAAAACCTGTCTTTTCTAAGAGAAAAAAATTTGGGCAACATACACAATTTGTACTCTTTGTGAACCTGGCAGAATTTTCCCCCAGATTTTTAGATAAAACATCCTAAAATGGAAGAGACACATCTTGGTAACTGCATACATTATTAATGAAGAGTTCACATGTGGTTTCTTGAGGGCTGCTTGGAGCCAGAAGTCATATTTGTAAGGCATTAATTTACTTTACTTGCCGCTATTGATAGGTTTAACCTTTATCAGTAAATTCAAACATGTCTATTATGCCTCTCTGTGATACTGGAATGGCTGATGAGGTTGCTTGTGTCCACAGTCAGCAATGATTTGCTTTTCAGTGAAATTACATCTTCAGTTGGATTAACATAAAAATAATCAATTCAGGCAAGCTTTTGACTCTCCGAGAATGTCTCTCAGTCAGCTTGGTATTTGATTATTCAGATGAATGTATGACTGGAAACTAGAGCCACTGAAGCATTTTGTGAATCTATTTCATTTTCAAACACATTCTTTATTACATTTCCACACAGCGTACAAACATTTCATAACTATTATTTAGCTTGATCCAACCACTCCTCTATGAGATAATATAATTATCCCTATTTTACAGTTGAGTAAAGTAAGGCACAAAGATGTCAAATAACTTGGTCCAGATGACACAGTGAATGTCAGACTCAGGACTAGAAAACAGATCTCCTGACTTCATGGACCATGACTAATCCATTAGATTACAGTAACTATCATGTAAATCACTTAAACCATCGTTATTTCAACATCTGGAAGACATGGATGATAATACCTACGCATTCATGGGTACACACTTCGGGTGTGAGGCATAATTCTCAGGTCAGGAAGATATACAGGTGCTAGCTCTGCTCAAGTTAGCACACTAATAATAGCAGTGTGGCAGCTTGGAGTCTAGTCACCTGAGTACAATCCCACCCAAGGTCCTAAGTACATAGGCCGCTAGCCTGAGCTACTGCCCATGGCCCTGTAGCCACACTGTTTTTTTAGCACACTAGCTTGAACAGAGCTGGTGTGTGTACATCTATCTGGGCTGGGAATTACAGGTCCCAGCTGTAGTGTAGACGCATCCCAAATGTGGCTCTGGAAAACTTCATCTAGTAAACATCACAATGGTTCCTGTCAATAAAATAGACTACGACACCTAGAGTTTAGTCTTTCCCAACCATTTGGAAGTTGTAGAAGAAGCAGACCAGAATAGTGAGAGAGACTCAAAAGGCTCAATTTATTTAACTTATCAAAGAGAAGGTTAAAGTGGGGACTTGATCACAATCTATATGTACCTATACAAGGACCAGGAATTTGATAGCATTTCATCCATCACACCCACTACTGTGGAAACATGGAATATTCCAAGACAATTATATTGAGATGTGACAGATGCTACGGGCACATGGAACATTTAGACACTACTGTATCAACTTTATAGTATTACGTGTATCTTTATGGGAAACTAGTGATTGTATCCCTGGCTAAATGGGTGAGCTAAGAGATGCTTCCTGTAGGAACTAACATTACTGAGGTGAAATTAATGCAAATACCTAATGCAGGTAACAAGTCTGTTCAAGTTTCACCTGAGGAAAATAGCATATTCTGGTCTGACCTGGTTCAATAGGCCTGGCAAACAAAGATCTATAAAACTATATAAAGCGACAGCCCAGATTTGGGAGAGGGGGCTCTCTCTCTCATTCTCTCTCTCTCTCTCTCTCACACACACACACACACACACACACACACACACACACACACACAAACTCCAAGAATTGACATGAATCTGTGACCAAGAGAGGTAGGCCTTGCAGGAAGAACCTGAGGTATTTTAACGCTATCAGGGCCCCCATGTGGAAGATGAGCGACTGTCTGGTAAGCTAGCCTTGCACATATTTATTGTTTTTAAAGGTATGTTTTCTCTGTAATGGTGAAAAAACAGTTCCTTGCTTGATCAATGTTGGCTGGTCACTAGATAACACTGACATTGACCCTGAGAAGGTAGGACTGCAGGTGCTGAACTGGAGTCAGACCTGCTGAGATAATCACAATAAGGTCCAGAATTCTGCAGCCTAAGACCGAGGACAAGAGGGAGAGAGTTGCAGAACTCTGCCCCAAGGCGGTGATGGCTTGAGGCCTGAGACATATGTGCTGACTCAGTGGGTGCTCCAGGGATGGAGCACCCACGGGAAAAAAATTAGTGTGTGCTAAGCATCCACTGGCAGACAACTCCCCCCGAGCATCTCCCATCTGCCAGCATCCCCTCCGATCAACTCCTCCCACTCCTGCCCAGTGCCTCCCACCCACCGTGATCAGCTGTTTTGCGGCGTGCAGGAGGTACTGGGGGAAGGGGGAGGAGTGGGGACGGGGCACACTCAGAGGAGGGGGCAGAACTGGGTGGGAAGAGGTGCGGAGGGGGCAGGAAGAGGTGGAGGTGGGGAAAGGGGTGGGGCGGGGCCTGGGTGGAGCAGGGGGTTGGGGCACCCCCAGGGCCCGGAGGAAGCTGGCACCTGTGGCCTGAGACCTAAAGGGGATGCCCTCAAGGAGGCCAAGAAGGAGTCAGAGATGCATTTACCTTGGGAACTGGGACAGAGGGCTATTTATTCTAGCAGACAAATATATAACATGATTCAGTGTCTGGAAGAATTAAGGCACTTTTTTTTTTTTTTTTTTTTTAAACAGCAAGGGTAATTAACCCTTAGAGCAATTTATTATGGATTCCCTATCACTGGATATCTTTAAATCAAGAATGGATATTTTTCTTGCTCTAGTTTAACCACAATGATTAGACTTGAAGCAGAAATTAATCCAGGGAAGACCTATTTCATGATGCAGGAGGTCAGACTAGATGATCCCAGCATGGTCCCTTCTGGCCTCAAAATATAGGAGCACTCTGATTTCAGTGATTAAACTGAGTTGAGTTTAGTAAAGCACCAGGCTTCACCTCAACTGTTTGTAATTTATTACAGTGTGATTAGTGCATGTTTGTTATCATTTGTATAGCAAATGATTTTTCTAGAACTCTGGGATACACAGCCCTCAGTCACAATGGGTATAAACATAGGCAATTATTTTTTGGGTAAATTCCGAGTCACATTTTTCTAGGTCTCAGTAGATCTGCTAACCTGATTATGTGCGATACTTTTGGTAGCAGCTGGTTACCAAGTAAGGAGGTTATTTCATTGTCAGTCATTATTCATAGATAAAACCTGGTTCAATGGAGAATCAGTCATGAGATCCAGGCCTTTTTCAGAGTACTCTTAAATTCAAGAGTGAAGGAGAATGAAAGAATGACTTGGGAAGTGTTTCTAAAATAAGCTAACTACTTCTTATGCTTTTGGACTAATTAGGAAGACTTTTAATGACTCAGAGGGCAGCTGGGTTATCCCATCTGTTTGGTAAGAGACCTATTCAAACATCTGAAAAGGAGGGGCAGCTTCTTGACCTTACAGGTGATAACATGCCTGAATATCTAGTGACTATTAGAGCCTAGAGTATCTTTGATTTTATATTCATCATTTGCTACATGATATTGCCTTCTTTTGTTCTGTGCTTCTGTAGCAATTTCACCTTTGCTTTGACAAAGAAAATGTATTTTTTGGAATTTTCTCACACTAAACAACTCTGCTTTTCCTTTTTATGAATCACTTCAATTTGGTGTTCTCCAAATATAGCAGTTTACAGGATTTACACCTGTTATCTCTTGTGATGGGAGATAGAGGGTAGGATTTCAACAGCACTCAGTAACAGGCTTATTCTGCTCCCATGGAAGTTCTTAGGTCCCAATCCTCTAAACCCTTACACACATGCTTAAGTTTACTACCTTGACTACCACTAAATCAATAGGACAGAACAAATACTGTTCTCATCATGCCTGTCACCTGATATTTACTGTAACAGAAGCTGAAGGATGCAGAATCTCAGAATCCATATCACTCACCTATGCACAGTTTCCAACTGTTTTACCTTCTTGGCCATCATACATATGTGGCCATCAAAGGGAGGCAGGTGCCAGATCTGAAAGCTCAATCAGTGACCCTCAGTAAAGTGTAAAGGCCACCGGACAGCCGTGATTCTCACATCGTGGAGAAATTGGTGAGTTCCATAGTCTTACACAGAGGGGAAGGGGAAATTAGAAGCACACCAAAAGATAGAATGATCAACGCCATTGCAAATGGGAGAGTAGGTGGTCTACAAGACACTCTCAGTAATATGAGGTCTATACAATGAAAGCGTGAGAACACTCCTCTCCAAAAACTCATTATTTTATGAATGGAGTGGCTGACGTAAGTCCCAGTCAGATGGAGAAGGCCCATCAGTTGCTGTCACTGCCTGTTACCCATACTGACAATGTTTGGGATGCTGCTGGTGTTAAGAGGCAGCAGCCAAGGTAGATTGCAGCACTACTGGCTACACGGAGGATTGCTTTTCAGATCTGCCATGTTTGTTATCTATTTCCTTTTTATACACACAAAAGAAAGTTAATGCCCTTTATAAAATATATTGAAGTTCAGGTTTGACACCTGGGATGAGATCAGATATAAGATTGTGGAAGCTCAATATCTTTTATTGAATTGCCCCTTCTGAGCTTCCTATGTCTTTGAAGAACCATTTTCTTTTTCAGTTTGCTGGCACAGGCTACCACAAACATCAAATTAGTTTCCAGATTACCCCTGTGTAATTCCCCTGTGTAATAAAAATGACTGAACAAAATGTCATACAATTCAGTACGTATTAGGAATGGAGATTGTAAAATGGTATGTTTGCTGTATCCGAATATCTTCAGTTGTTCACTTGAAATTGTCACTGTTGTAACAAAGCAGATGCAATAGCTAGAAAATGAGCAGATTTTCAAATGGATAAATATGCAAGGACTTTAAATTAAATCAGTTTATGAATCCATTGTTTGATTTGCAGAAATCAAAATGTAAATTAGTCCCTCTCCCATACAACTCACTTACATTTTACCATTTTCCTTTCAAAATTCAGAGGATAAATTATACAGTAGCTAAACATAAATAAATACGTGTGTGTGTGTATTACTTCTAAGTGTTTAGAAACCCTCAGGTCTTATTTTTGCAGAACTTTGTTAAGAATTTCTGAACAATCATTTTAGAACATGAGTTACGAGTTATTAGGGAACCCTTTGTTAACACAGTAGCCAATGTCTGCTCCTTTGCTCATGTGCATTGTTTCTAAATCTTTCATAGGATCGCATGTGTGTCTTTAATCAATGTTGAAGTGGCAGCAATTTGAACATTAAGTGCCAGTTTTGCAAAGAATTTAACCAGCAAGTTCACATAAGCTATGTGCAATCGGGAAGAAAAAAGCTTTTCATCAGCTGCATGCACTCGATGGGCTAGACCTCTCTCAGGATCATTTACAGCTTTGCATACTAGGTAGGTAATATTATAGTAATGTCTCATTTTTAGGGGAGTAAAAGGACATAAATACCAATAATGCAGGCACTTTGTGCAGATTCTTTTCCTTTTTTATTTTTGAATGGCTGACAACAGGTATGAAAGTCATTTTGCTTTTTAGCTACATAATGACTACTTTTGATTGTACAGTCACAGATGGTCATGAGTTCCGAACAAGTTTTAATCAATTTCATATAAATTCTCTATAGCACTCTGTCTATACTGAGCACTCAGCTGTATCTTAATTCATTTCCATGCCCTTTTTGTGTTAAAGGCGTTATCTTCATTTTTATACAGACTTAGTTCTTGTTTTAACAAAAATGCAAATCAGTCGTTTAGCCTTCCATTCCCTCTCTCTGATGGCACTAGCATTTCTATTAGGCTGAAGAGTGAACACTAGGTTTCTCCCTTCATCTGAGGCCTGACACTTGACATTTTTGCACTGGAGAGGAAGCCATGTACTGTATCACTGATACTCTTATCTATGAAAGGGAGGCTTGAGGGAATGCTGGGTCATAACTAATATACCAGAGATGCCTGCAACATTATGGATTTTATTGTTCTCCTCCCCATGGTAATTACGAGGTTGTCTATGTTGAATTCCATCTGCCATCCTGATACTCTCATTAAGCTTCTATTTTTGGACTACAACAATTTGCTACAACTCCAGTTAGAGAAGAGGTTTTGAAGATCAATATTTGCATTATAATTAATGTTTTTAAAATGTTATTTATCCTCTGAACAGAGAAAGCTAGCAGTTAATTACATATCAAGGAAAGCTAGTACACTGAACCACATCCTTGTGTGAGGCTTAACCAATATAGAAGGGGAAATCCAGTTGTAACAAACTTGTACACTTAACATCGCTGATTTAGGCACAAATATAAAATTGTCAGATTTGCGTATGAAAAATAACATAATTGCTCCAGCTGCTGAAAAGCTGCAGATTAAAATGGCAAACTTGCATGATCCTGCTCCTGTGTTGTATATATATACTATTTTTGACAGTGAGCAGTATTGTATTGTACCTTAAATTATTTTAAATTTGCCATGTAAATCTGGGCATATCACTTAGCTATTCCTGGTCTCAGTTTCCCCTTCTCTAAAATGATGGTTATTTTACTAACCTACCTTACAAGGATATTGTCAGGCTTAGTTAGTTAACAACTGCAAACTACAAATCCTCAAGATGAAAGGTGTTTTAGAAGTGTCAAGAATCTGTCAGCCAGTTCAAAATAGTGACAAGTCACAATGCTACCATGACACTGATAGAAAAATATTGACGTAACATTCATACTTTTTATCAGTCCTCTGATTAATAAAATAATAATAATAATAATAATAATAATAATAATAATAATTAATATGAACCAGTGCCTCCTTTCTATGGTCAATATTTTTGCCCCCTTTAATTACACTGAGTTTTATCATACTCCTGTTGGTTTCAGTGCGACCACTTACAGAGTGGGGTACTCTCGAATATGCTTTTTATTTTTTTTTTTAAAGTCCTGTATTGTTAAAAGAAATTACTAAATGGCTTTTACTCTTGAACCAAAATAAGTTTATACGAATGATCATGTGTTTAGCCTATAGAACAGTAATTACACTCTTGATCAATTTACTTAATGAGGATTGTTTTCCTTATCAGTGTTCTGAATTGTCATTTTTAAAACTAATTATTATTCTTTAAGGGACAGGGGATACAATTTCCTTTTCTAATTAATAGCATATGGAAATAAATCCAGATAAGAAAAGCACCCTTGAACATATATATATGAACTGTGACAAAAGACTTATGAAGTAGGTCTGGTTACTTATGCCAAACATTGAATATAGAAATTGAATCAGTAAAAGTAAAATAAGGTAGTTATTGAAGAGTTTCACATATAATTTACATGGAATTCCAAGTAGTATTAGGAGGTGGAAAACAAAACAAATCAAAAATGGAATTTGCTCTAACGAGGCACTGTATGTTCTAAAACTATGTTCAGACCAGTCTTTACAATTATTTCTTATAAAATTTGAATCAAGTCCCAGGTCTCAGCCCTTATCTTTAAAGTGCTCCACAGTCTGGGCCCAGGATATCTAAATGATCACTTAAAGCTCCAGGATGAAGACTATGATCAACAACTTCACTCCTCTGGCACAACGAAACTCTTAACAATAAAAGTAAAGTGGGAGACTACTTCCTAAGGGGCCGGTCCAAAACTGTAGAATGAACTCTCCCAGGAACTAAAGTCCATCACAAACCTCACCTCTTTCCACTACAAGTGCAAAGCACATTTCTTTGACCTTGCCTTCTCTAACAAATACACAGCAACAGGTACTTTAATTTAAAAACAAAAATAAACCCAACACTACCAAAACAGCACACTCCACTGCACATGCTTCTGCCCCTGGGGAGAAGAGGAGAAAATAAACAACACATGACAGATGTGTACTCACGTTTCTTAATTCACTACTGGAAGGTGCTCAAGATATTACAATGATGAGCATGGTATAAAAACCAATATACAGAAGAGATAGTGACCACAACCCAAGTTCTGTAAGTCCATTTTATATTCTTTGTACCTACCAAAATATGCAAAAATGGACACAATAAAAGGAAATAAGGCATTTGAGGGCTAGAGGGGGAGGCAGATTTGTCCTCTTCAACCCATTATCTGCTTATGTTTATGTTTCCTTTTCTCAGTAGATTGGGTGCTTATAGTCTAAATTTAAGATATTGCTCGAAAGAGTGGGTTTTAATGAAGGGATTTGAAAAAAGGAGAGAGTGTGCTTTGTGGAGGACAGGATGACTTTTCTGGGTGCAGGAGGTGGCATGACAGAACGGATAAAGCCAAGAGCAGGGAAAAAGCAAAGGGGTAAAGTGGATACAAAGCAAGAGATGGATTCGTGGGAAATGAGATCAGGGATGTAAATTGGGGCAAGATTAAGTAAACTTAATGATGAACTTGCATATTATTCAGAAAGGGACAGGAAGTCAATTGAAAGATTCAAAGAGGAGTGTGATGTAGTCAGGGCCGGCTCCAGGCACCAGCTTAACAAGCAGGTGCTTGGGGCGGCACCTGCGGCAATTCAGGGGCGGCAGGTCCCTCACTCCCTCTAGGAGCGAAGGACCTGCCACTGAACTGCCGCCGCCGATCACGGCTTTTTTTTTTTTTTTTTTTTGCTTGGGGCGGCAGAAATGCTGGAGCCGGCTCTGGATGTAGTCAGATAGCTGCCTCCTCCTACATTCAATGTTTTGTCTACAATGTTTTGTAGAGGCACCTGGCCATATCCTGTGGGATGTGCTTTAGCTCTCTTTTGCCAGATGCTGTCCAGGAAGCATCTACCATGTCACTTTCCCTCACCACTCCAATCTTTCAGCATCATAGCTTCCACTTCAAATTACTCCTATTATCTATTACCGATAGATTCCTTTTCACATACTGTACCAAAGAATTAAAAGCTCTTCATATTCTAATGTTTCTTTGATGCCTCCAGTGCACAAAAATGAGTCCTCACTGCAGCAGGAGCGACTCAGAATAACTAAATACAAGATCATATTCAATCCAAATTAGTACCCTTAAAAAAATCAGTATTCTATACCTGCAGAAATTAAACCATCACATAAAACTTCAAGTAATGCTTGTATTTAGTTGAAATTTTAATCTTATTATAGGCAGCACAGATAGTGATGCCTATGGTTAAGCACTTACCATTATAAGACCTTGTTTCCAGTTGCTTATAATATTTGCCAAACAAGCCAGCCAATCTGCAATTTTCCATGCTGGATGTTTGCCTCAGACTGAATGGATTGGGAAAGTTCCCGAGAACAAGATTAGGGAAATGTACATTGTTTTGCCCAGGAAAAAACAAAACAAAAAACAGATTCTCACAAGCATTTTATTGAGATCTAGCTTCTCAATGCTTTGGAGCAGAGGCTTAAAATTTGGCAATCTGGTCACCCTGATGTCAGGGATGTATCTTGTCCAGCCTGTGAAAATTCTTCCAAAATTGGTAAAGTGATAAGCCCTTGAAAAACTTCAGTTTGCACATGTTCCGTAGAGACTTGTTCGAATTTGGCAGCTAAATTCTCCAACGAGTCCATCTGCATGCTCCATCCCCTCACAGCTCCTATGTGCTGCCTGGACAATCCCCATTGTGTGACTGACCATGCTCCATCTCAGGATTCAGGGGCTGAGTGGATTTTCCCTGCAATTGCTCCTCCTGGTTCTCAGGATCCACTGTGGTGCTGGGCGCAGGCACTAAAAGCAGGGAGATTGAGAGTCCTGTGATCTCAATGCAGGACTGGGGACATGAAAGAGGCTAGGAGCAGAGAGAAAGCACAGGAGTAGGAGGGAACAAGAAGAAGCTGAGGGGGTGGAGCAGAAAAGTATGTGACTGGTAGAGCACACACCCTACAGAACCTGGAATTGAACCCATTATTCCTGGGTCACAACAGTCCTTTGCTGTCATTTGGTGTTGGGGGGGTAGAGGGGGGAGAGGGAGAAAAAAACACCCCAAGCAGCTAACTCCAATTAACCACTTCTCTCAGAGACTGCTGGGAGTGGGAGGGGTCTATATTAGCCAGACCCAGCTCATTCCCAGAAAAAGAGGAGCAGTGGGACACCCAAGACGACTGGAGGCTGAAGGAGTGCCAAGTGACAGGACAGCTCCAGAAAGGAGCAGGAGGAGAGCCAAGCACCTTGGGGGGGAAAGGCACTGAGTTTGGGGAAAATAGAGCACAGGCTGGGGCTTGCTTCCCTAAGGCACTTTGGACTTGCCTGAGCTGTAAAAGCACTATGGGGAAATGGGGCTAAAGATTTTGGGTATAGATGATGATAAACTGAATACTGATACTTCCCTTTTATAAGTACTACTGCGTTCTCTATTTCCTCCCTCCCCCCCTTCTGTGGTGGTCAGGTCATTCTGGTTGCCAAGCAATACCTTGGTGATACTTGGTTTGGAGCTGTGGGATTTGGGACTTAGCCACTGCTGCTGAACTCTCTGGGGGTGGTGATAATCCACTGGTTCACAGAAACCCATTAGTAAGGTGTGTGTCTCTACCGCTTTTTAGTGGCAGATCCATAGAGGAGGTAACAACCTTCTACTACCACTTGTTGCTCAGTTAGCTCATGTGCTGCAGTGTACAGGGGAGATCTTGGTGGACCAACAAAATGCCTGGAGCACTATCGATAACTGGAATATCAATTATCATATTTATGGCCAAAAGCAGCCAAAGTCAGTAAGCCTTTAGTGCAGTGTTTCTCAAACTTTTGTATTGGTGACCCCTTTCACACAGCAAACCTATGAGTGCACCCCCCTTATAAATTAAAAACACTTTTTTTTTTTGGTATTTAAACACTATTATAAATGCTGGAGACAAAGCAGAGTTTGGGGATGGAGGCTGATAGCTCGCGACCCCCCATGAAATAACCTTGCGAGCCCCTGAGAGGTCACAACCCCCAGTTTGAGAACCCCTGCTTTAGTGGGCCTGTACAACAGCCTTAGCAAGAAGCCAGGAGGGGAGGGAGTCAGGGGGGGGGAGCCGACCCTGTGTCCTTCCTGATAAGATCCCTGCTGAATTTATTGAGGTATGCGTTTTAGAAAAAACAGGAAGCTTATCTATATCTGCCCTTTGGGATGTGTTTGTCCAGGCCCTTAAGACATGCAGACTCTGCAAAAATATATCTGTCTAATTAATGATTTGAAGAAACTTCTTGCTTAAACTTTGAAATTGTTTGCTTAACAAGCTTTTTATTCACATGTTTTTGTTACACTAACCCAAATAAATAAGGAGAGAAAGGATGGGGTAGATGGACTCTTCAGGAACATTTTGTGGAGACATCTTAGAGTCTCCTACGACAGCTGAAAGACTGGCCAGTCGGACAGCTGTCATTGTACCACTCGAAAACCACTCCAGACTTCGGTAATTGATTTTTGGGGTATTTTACTAACCTGTTGTGGAAATGTGTAAGTGCTTGAGATTAAAATAAAGTACAGCTTTAAGTGAAAGCACTCTTATAGTGTACTGTTTGTGCCAGCCACCTATTGGTCGGATGGCCACCTCTCCATTGATTTATTTCCTGCCGCTGCCTCACCAAAAGTAATAGTTACCAAGATCTTCAGGGTTTTAGAACCACGGTAACAGCAGCACTGTGCAGTGGGTCTAAAGAACAAAACCCTGCTCATGACCAATTTGGGGGGTCAATATGGGGCCACAGGATTAATTTTTTTCTATTTTTTTCCCAAAAAATATTGTGTATCCTGTGCACTGAATAAGGCAGGGGTTCTGTGGAAAAGATAGTATGGGATCAGATAATTAAAGACAGTTTAATGCATACGCACAAGGGGGCTGAACTAAGGCTGACATTTCCTAACAGTATTCAGGATGTAATAGTACATAGAATGGCATAATACTCACCCATTTTGTGCTTCAACTTAAAATACACACATGTTCGTTATTTTGTATTCTTGGAAATTAGGCAAAATAATATTAAAGGCAAAATAATTATTTGCATTTTCTTCATGTTTTACTAGGATCTGTGTAATAATAATTTACGTCTGCCAGTGCAGTACAGTGCGTACAGATTGTCAAAGTATAGCTCACACCATCTGGTAGCAATGAAAGTTTGTAGTGAGAAGCCCAGAAGCTGTAAACAGCAGAATCCTAATTTACAAGTAATGAATAGCATCAGAAAAAAGTTGAGTGATACAGAATTTCCATCACACACACACACACACACACACACACACACACACACACACACACAC
>NW_020664420.1:32438478-32439477 GCF_002925995.2 Terrapene triunguis | reverse complement strand
CACACACACACACACACACACACACACACACACACACACACACACACCTTTTGTAACTTCAGCCAAGTATTTTTAGTTGTTAAATTATCTGCAGTATTTTGTTTTAACAAAAGGAAATATTCTGCATCACTCAACATAGCCCCTGGAATTTGTCTATATACAGGGCTTAATCATAATCTCCATTGAGTTGACATGTTAGTTGACATGCAACATGCAAGTTATACTAATAGCAGGCACATGGGACAGCTGTGTCCTCTTTCAATTCACATCATTGTATACACTTGGCAGGGGCTTGCTGTGTACTAAACACATAGCGTTCTCACAGGGTATCCCTCTGTCCTTTGCTTTGCTGATGAGTATTGTGTGTTCAGGGATTTTTCTCACTGTGCATTATGGGACTGAGATGGAGTATCCACCAACACAAGTCCTGAAAGGGTTAAGGTGGCCAGGAAGAGCCATAGAGCAGGAATTAATTAGATGAAATTCAGCTGGAAAGGGGCCTGTATAAAGCCCAGTAGCTGAGAGCAGGTGAAGGCTGCAGGGAAGTAGTCTGCAGTCACTCCCTGGGAGAAGGGAGATATGCAGCTGGCAAACCCAGAGAGTAAGGAGTGCCAGAGAGGTAGGAAAGGCTCAGGGGAAAAGCAGCAAGGAATATGAGTGCAGACCTTGGCTGCTGAAGAGAGGGCCCGAATTGGAACCTGGAATAGTGGGTGGGCCTGGGTTCCCCTACCAGCCACTGGGGATGTGGCACAGACCAGACAGTGGAGAACAGACTGCCTGGGACAGTTTGCCACCAAAAGGAGAGGAACACAGTGACCGGGCTGGAGGACTAATTCATGAAAAGGAAGCTGCAGCTGCTGGAGTGAGAGAAGCCACAGGTGGAGAGACTGCTAGAGGAGGGCACAGCACCTGGAAGGAACTAATCGCCAGAGCTGCCAAGAGGAGGCACCCTAGCATTGAGTGCACCCTGTGACGGGGATGCATAACAGAAGCCAGGTG
>NW_020664420.1:32419618-32438468 GCF_002925995.2 Terrapene triunguis | reverse complement strand
GGACCCAGTGCTTCGCTTCCTATGCTGGCAACCGCGAATACGCAGAGGCTGCTTGGGCCGTGTTTTAGCTCTTGAAGCTAGGTGGCTTTGGTTTGGGCCTTCACCAGCTGCACCACCAAGTACATGATGTGGCTGCAGCTGTAAAGGAGGATGACAAAGATGATACCAAGCAACTTCTACCACAGGAGTTGTTCCTGGGGCTGCTTCACATAGTGAAGTATATCACATAGTATAGCACAATACATTGAAAAGATAGATAGATACATGTGGAGGTTCCCTCCAAAGAATTTGCCTTCTCCCTCGCAGACTGGGTTTCTGGCTGCCAATCAGGCTCAGTTCCTACACAGCAGGGATCGGGCTTGCTTCCTGGCAAGGTTAGGGTGCTGAGTCCTGCAGAGAGCCTCGCTTTCTGGAGACAGCTCTTCAATGGCCTCCTTATGTTCCTCCTCTGACTTTGGCTGCTTGTCCTTGGGAGGTGGACAGGGAGGGCACAGGAGTGGGGGCAGCAGGTTCCATAACCTCCTCGGGTTCAGTAGTGGTGTATTTGCTCAAAATCCTGTCCAGCTCCTCCTAAAAAAAATTATACTGCTGGATCTTTTCCTGGTATCCTTGGTTTTAAAGTAAGTTCCCCCGAGCTTCTCTATCCAGCACTGGTCGGCATTCCAGTTTTGACAGCTTGTGGGCATCTGCTTTGCATTGAAAGAGGATTCCAGAGTTGGTGATAAATGCAGAGTTAATGCACCATAATGAATTGCGCCAGGTGTAGGCAAGAATTTTCAAACTGGATTAAGTAAGTGAATCTGACTTAAATCCCCCTCCCACCCATCCATGTTGACAAGCCCTGGATCTCTACCTGCTATAAAGATAGCAGGATTTACAATTATACCCATATACAAAATGTTATGTTAATGTACAGATAATATTGCTCAAATTCCTTTTCCTGTCAGCTCCATGATTAAAACCTACATTCTTCTTTTATCTTTAGGCCAAAGTAAAGGGTGTCATTGCTGCATTGCCTCAGGAGCAGCTGAGGGCACAGCAACTATGACCCCTTGCTCCCACAGGGTAGTAACTGCTAGTGGCCCTTTCCACATTGACTCAGTTGTGTTGGCCAGCACACCAAGGGGTGGAGCCAAATCTCCACTCATTCCTCAACACTTGGCACTCACTCTCCTACTTGCATATCCTCTACTTTCTTCCTCCTGAATGCCCCGCCATGCCTATACAGAAGATACAGGGAGACTCATCCAGGGCCATTGGAGGGAGATGCTGTATAACTCCCCATTATGCTCTGACATGGCCACTTAGGTCAGCTGCCGATCTGTCCCTAGGAAATTACCTCAATGCAAGAATCAAGTGATTAAATTCTATTGCCTGTGTTTTACAGGAAGAAAGATTAGATTATCACAGAACCTTCTGGCCTTAAAAATTTATGAAAACAAATTAAGGAAACCTGAGCATCCAAACTACCCACATACTGTATGACTTTCATAATGATACATAACAGCATGCAGCTGCATTCTAGAGCTGACTAGAAAATGAAAATCTTTTCCCATGAAAAAAAACCTGACAGAAGCTCATTTGGAAAGGCTGAGATCCCAGCCACTCAGCCACCTCACTAGCTCCAGGAGCTGGAGAGGGGAGACAGGGAGGCTGAGCTCCTGAGCTCTCTATCTTTCTGGTTCCCAGAGATGGCCGGGAGGCAGAGAGTCAGGGCACTGGGCCTCAGCAGTCCTCTGGGAAAACTTTTATCAATTTCACTGGTAGATAGCGAAACTGGCAAGAGCCTTCCAGGCAAGCTGTGAGAAGTTATTTCAATCTTCTTGATGTAAAAATAAAAAAAATTACATGGAAAACTTCAGTTTTGTGAAAAGAGTATTTTCTGTTGGGAAAACCATTCAAAAAAAGATTTTTTTCTACCAGCTCTACATTCTCATTCTGTACCCCACCATTACATAACCCCTTCCCATTCAAGCTTCCACATTCCTTTAAGACCTATATTTCTCTATGCCTTTCATACCAGCACTTTTTCCACATAGTCCCCACATCAACTTGCCCATCCACAACCTATAATGCAGCATTGTGCACCAGATTACATTAGCAGTTCATATCCTGGCAATTGATATATTAGTGCAATGCAACTATATTTGCTCATGAAACATTTGTTGCAACAAAAATTGCTCCCAAAGCAGATAGAAAGATACCAAAAAAGTTATTAACAGGGAAAACAAATGACCAAAGCAAATTTAGCTGGAATTTTGATGCCTTTCTTGCATTGAATTTTTCATGGTAACTCTAAATAAACAAACACACTTGTACAATATTTTTTTTACCTGTATGTAGATCAGAATCCTCCATATGATAAATGTTAATTTATTTCCTAATTTAAATATGTTTTATTTGGTTTTAAAAACAACACAAACATTTGTTTGAAGCTCTGGGCCCTCAATGGTCTTTTTATATTGTGTTCTGAATTAATTACAAAGTCAAAGCAGTATCATATTTCTCCCATTTCTTACCACATACTCAAATGTCAGCACACACTGTACAACTTAAACCTCCCACCCCTCACATTCAAGCAAAATCAAAAATTTTACCCTTACCACGTGGCCACTAAAATGGGGTTTGTGGCATGTGTAGAAGGTCATGCTCAGATTGTTTTGGACCAGGTTGTGAATTCTACAGAGAAAGGGTCCTCAGAGAATAACTTGCTGGCAGCTCCCTCTCATATAGCCAGGGGGCACCAACTTGAGCACATCATCCAAACTCAACTGTGTCAGGATAGCCTGATAAGAGGCAGTTTCCCAGGTAAACAGGTCCCAGATCATTTAAGCCTCTATAGGTCAAGAATGATACCTTGAGCTCCACTCAGAAGCCACTGGACATGGGAAAACCCACCTCCTTTTTCTGTCTTTTCTATTTAGAATGTAAGATCTTTGAAGTCTATGTGGCAGGAAGTGCTTTTCCCCCCAATGGGAGCAGAATTAGGCCACTGCAGAATGCTTTGGAAAAAGCTCACCCATAAATAACACTGCAGTTCCTAAAACATGCTCAAAGCAAGATGCTCTATTTAACAGGTGAGTTATTGCATTCTTCATTAGCTTCATCCTCTGCTTGGATTTAGTGCCTAGACCCATGAAGAGCACACTGCAGTTATCCTTAGTTTTATGTAAGCAATTTCATTGTACAGCCCTCTCCACTTATAATTCCTCCTTTGCCTGGCTTGTAGAGTAAACTCCATTGAATAGTACAGCGCTCCTGTGAACATGACAAAATTACAAAAATCCTTTCTGCCATCCCAGCTGGTATTGTACATTGTGTGACTGATGGGTGTTTCTCCTACAAGTGTAAAGGGCCTGATTCTGTTAATTTATCCAGGTGTAAATCAGGAGTGCATTCACTGAGTTCAAAGGTGTTACACTAGTGTAAGTAAGAGGATTATCTGCCTCATTGACTTCACTAGGCTTATACTTGATTTACACAGCTGGGGTAAGAAAATAAGCTAACAGGAATGTGCTGTTCCTGCTGCTGCCTTGTAAGATTTCTATTCTCAACTTGTCCACTAAACTCTTGTCAAATTAATAATTTTGCTGATCTCTAATATTTGGTCTATGTACTGTAGGTTGGAATTTACACTGATATGCTTAATGCTTTCGTGTCAGTGTTCTGTAGGATTTGATTTTCTGAAAACAAAGTAATTGGTTGTGCATCTTGCAGAACCTACTATAAATGTTGATGAGCTGCAGCTATGAAATGTGTTTGCCAGTTCTAAGCTGCATCTGCAATTTCTTTGTACTACGGTAGCTCTCCAAAATACTCAAGCAAACTGAAAATTCTTCAAAGTTTTGCATGTACTTTATTTTCTCTCACTTTGCACACACAAACCCCTTTCCAGTAAGCACTTGAGCACATGCTTAATTTCAGTATGAGAAGTCCCCCTTGAAATCAATGGGACTAATCACATGCTTAAGTGCTTTGTTGCATTAGTTGATTGTTGATTTAATGAGTTATTTAAAAAAACCCACATTTTTCTATGTAAGTTTTTCGCTTGCAATTCACAAACACTAACAAACAAATCATTTTTTAAAAGTGTAACTCATTTGACACAAATCATTCCTAGCCTCTTCCTTAGGAAATCCACTATTTAATAAAAATATTGTTAACAATATTCTGAGGCCTGATCTGGCACTGATTAAAGTCAATACGAGTGTTTCCTTTGTCATCAATGGGTGCCAGATAAGGCCCAGAGTGATCATTCAGACATCGTCAAGAAGGGGAAGTTGCGAAAACATATTTGGAAACCCAGTTCTATTGTAATCCAACAACTGAATGGTAAAGAATTTCCTTGAGCTTTAACTAAGAACGAATCTTTGGATACCTCATTGTAAATACTGAAAGATGAACAACAATTTTTTAAAAAACACGATGATATTAAACCAGGGGTGGCCAACCTGAGCCTGAGAAGGAGCCAGAATTTACTAATGTAAAAGAGCCACAGTAATACATCAGCAGCCCTCCATCAGCTCCCCTCCCCGCTCCCAACACCTCCCACCCACCGGCACCCACCAGCGCCTCCCTCTCCCTCCCTGCTGCTCCGGATCAGCTGTTTTGTGGTGTGCAGGAGGCTCTTGGGGGAAGCGAGGGCATGGCAGGCTCAGGGGAGGGGGCAGGAAGGGGTGGAGTGGGGGCAGAGCAGGGGGTTGAGCAGTGAGCACCCCCCAGCACATTGGAAAGTTGCTCCTGTAGCTCTAGCCCTGGAGTCGGTGCCTCTAAAGGAGCCACATATAAACTTCTGAAGAGCTGCATGTGGCTCCGGAGCCACAGGTTGGCCACTCCTGTACTAAATTATTAAAAGAACAATATTCGGCCCTCCACTATGGAGGGAGAGAAACCCCCCTCCTCAGTAAAACTTGCACCAGGACAGCCTTTCGTTGGATGCAGAGTCTTGGAGCCTAGCTCTGCAGAGACCTGCTGCTGGCCAGGGGATTGTGTGTCGGGCTGGTAGATACACTATTTCCCTTTACAGACTGAGGGAGCAGGCTAATGAAACCGCAGGACGACTGTAGTACCAATGAAACTGAATCATTCACTACTTGGTGTTGGAGTGTTCCTCCCAAGCTTTAGTTGAGATAGTCCATGACCAACCATTTACTTTGATTCACAATGAGAACAAGATTGGACCACAACAGAATTTGTGTGTAGGCTTAACATGAGCTGTAGGAGTAGTAATTATTAATCCATTAATAGGAAAAACACAGGTGATAAGAATTAAGATTAAGAGTTACTCTTAATTACTCTAGGGTATCAACCCAGGGTCATGGGTAAGTGGATGGAGAAGCAGGCTATAAATTCAAACTTCACAGTTAAATTCAGAAATACAAGCACCAAAGTTTAACTCTGTAGAAAGATGTAAAAAGAAGAACCTAGCAGAAGCCTGGATTGGAGGTTTTCTACTTAAAAAGCAGACATGTTTGATGAGTACTGCCCCTGGTCACTGTGCCAGTTTATGAAACTGATTGAAAGTATTTCCTATTGACTGTCATTGGGTTTTTTAACTCTTTAAAATATTGCTGGAGCTGCTCCTTTTGCAGAGGAGAATATATGTGCCATTTTCTGATGGCATATAAGGAACCAGAAGCAGAGGCATTCAAGAATAGTCACGAGTAGATGCCCTCAGGACACATCTATCATATGGGAAAGAACATGTATTGTGAAGACTATTCCACCATTGGAATATTACTTACCCATGATATGTCTCCAGGCATCACTGTTCATTGTGCCATAGAGCTGTTGCTGCTGGGTCCTTGGATGTTATTAGACAGTGGCTTAGGTGTTTTCTTCTGCAGAGGGAAATGAACAGGAGGCTGTCACAGTTCTAGTGACATTTTAAAAAGTTACAAAAAGTCTTTACACTTTTAATACACAGAGAAACTGGGACAGCATGTTTGGGGAATGCACTCTCTTGTCTCTTAAGTTTTTTTTCCCTACTGTCAGTGGGAAAGAGTCTAATGCACTGTGAAAATGCAGAGCTATCAGAATTACCATTATTTACTGAGCCCACAAATGTGCATGCCATTTACGGATTGACAATACACGAAGAAAAAGTCCCTGCCCCAGAAGAGCTTAATCTAACTCAGCCAAATAGAATACATGCAACATTGACTCAAACCCAAGAAGGTGCAGCTACATCGTGGTGAGGAGATTAATGCAGAAAGGCTTGCAAAGCAAAGGATTTTAAAGAGGGGATCGGCATGAGGAGAGGAAGAGTGGGTTAGTGCATGGAAAGTGAAAGGCTGTTCCAAGCAGTGGGATAGTTTAACACCCCACTTCTGCATACACTTCCATTAATTAGACCCAGCAGGATACTTTTTCCTTTTGCAATTATGCTGTAACTTCAATGTGTTAGAAAATCAAAGTCAGACTCATCCACCAAAATTAAACATTGGATCATGCAGAGGTAAAATATCTGTTGTTCCTGAGTGGATTTAAGACAGGTTTTTAAATAAAAAACACACAAGTAAGAGGTGGAGCAGTATGAGTATGTCCTTATCCCAACAGCCCTAATGCAGAGGCCAGTACCTCGCCTGCAAGGCCAACCTGGACACAGGGTAGATGCATGATGGGGGGCAATTGCCTACAGGGCTGCAATCAGGCAATAGAACCACTGTGTCGCCCAATGACTTAAGGGGAAGGAAAGGAAGAACTGGGTAGCAGCACTTTGCTAGCCTGGGCCAAACTGTCTTGCAGAATTGAGCTATTCAACATGCAGGCAGTGAACCTCCCCGCATCCATGCCTTGGGTTGTAGAACCAGGGTAGATATAGATCATGGATTTGAGGGGAGGGTAAGGAGGTTACTTTTAAGATTTTTATTATTTAAATCAGATTTTATTTACACATTGTTAGTTCTTTACTCTCTTCCCATTTATAGTGCTAAATTGCTGAAATGAACTGTTTTGTATTTGCTTCCCTGATTAGTTACCTAATTGTTGTTAGCATTTCAGATTTTAGATAGATATTATTCTATTAGAAGTTTTATACTCCACATTCACCTACGCTGAAAGAGACAAGTCCAGGGCTTATTATTATGCTTACTGTGAGCACTACAAGCTCAAACATGGCATTGACAAGCATACAGTCCATATCTACATTTGCAACCAGAACCACCTTCTACTACAGTGGACTTTCAGAAGCCAAGAAAGCTGAAATATTTCAACCAGGCTACATTCTTTCATCAGGGTTTGAGATATGAAGTCAATGGGACTTGTCTTCCTAAAGGAGGAAGGGTCTAGGTCAGCCATACAGTGAATCTATATTGAAATTCATTCTAGTTCTCAATTTCTGTCCAGTTTCACTGAAATAATATAAAGTAGGTCACTCCCCCTCTCCCCACACTCACTTAGCCATGTAAACCATGTAATGGGAGAAAGACTCAGCTTTTGGCCGACGCAGCAAAAAAAGTTGGTTTGTTCATCCTTTTTTTTTGTTTGTTTGTTTAATAATGGACATATCCTATCTCCTAGAACCGGAAGGGACCTTGGTCATTGAGTCCAGCCCCCTGCCTTCACTAGCAGGACCAAGTACTGATTTTGCCCCAGATCCCTAAGTGGCCATCGCAAGGATTGAACTCACAACTCTGGGCTTAGCAGGCCAATGCTCAAACCACTGAGCTATCCCTCCCGCATTAACTCCCCATTAGCTGTATTTTGTGGCCTTAGGTATTACGCAAGCCTGGCCCTCTGCACAGGAATGAATTTCACCTTTACAGATATGGTTTAATAAACTAAGCATATATAGGAAAAAAGCTTAACCAACCACAGTGTGACTGTTATAGTAGGTAATCTCTCTTCAGTGCAAATAAAATAATAGACACATGGGATAAAACTAAAGTTTCCCTTCCTTGTTTCCATGGAAACCAGTCTAAATGAGTGTCTGGTTACAGAACTTCTTTTTCAAGACATAATATTTCATATCTAAGATATGGAATTACAATTACAAATTCTTAAGTGTATATAGTTCTGAAGTGAAAAGAAAAATATTTCAGAGTCACAATCTGAGGCTTGAGTTAAATAAATGCACACTCACACTGCATGGTTTAGAACAGGGAAAGTATGACTGTTTAACAATTGTTACACTGAAAAGAGTGTGGTTATTTATTCATGGTTGCATTGAATTAAAATGTATTTATTCAGCATACTGGCTGTTGGATACATATACATCCAAAACAACAAATTGAAATTAATTGGTTAAAATAAAGCAGATGCTATTTAGTGTTACAGAAAACAAGGCATGCCAAGTATTGTAGACAGAAACAAAATTTCTCTTTAAATCACTTCATTCCTTGGTTGAAAATGCCTTTTGTTTGTAGGGTACAGCCATTGGTATGGTATACTGTATGCAAGGCCCAGGTACACCATGGCAAACAGCGGCAAACAGCAGAGGCTAACAGAGGGAGTTTGCCTGGGAGCTGTCCGAGAGGAGGTACGCTAAGTGCTGCATTAGGGGGGCTCTGTTGGTGAGTATCTGAGTGTCTGCTGCTGGGACAGTTGGTCAGTTTGACCGTGTGCTTGATTGCTTGCTTGTTTGTTTGAAAAGTGTGAATTGGGAGTGCTTTGTTCCAGGTGGGCCTTGAGTGGGCCTGACTGGTATATAAGGGCAGTCAGCAGCGAACCAGCTGAGCGGCGAACAGCAGAGGCTAACAGAGGGAGTTCGCCTGGAGAGAGCTCACTGAGGCTGTCGTCTGCAGGTTTCTCTGAGTAGTTCCTGCAACAGCCGAGGAAGCTCTTAAGAGGACAGGGATATGGAAGGTGAGCGATCAGCTGTTGTAACCTGCACAGGTTGTGCCATGTTTGTCTTTCTTCCACAGGACAGAAGCGACTTTGTCTGTACAAAGTGCAAGCTGGTCTCCATATTGGAAGAGAAGGTTCGAGGTCTGGAGAAACGAGTATCAACACTGCGTTGCATAAGGGAAAATGAAGATTTCCTGGACAGACGTCAGGAGATGCTTCTACGGCCACAATGTTCTGAAGATTCAGAGCAGGCACAGCAGGGACAGAAGGATTGTGAAGAGGTTTGGCAGCATGTGACCTCCAGAAGGAGAAAGAGGAGCGTCCATGCACCAGCAATGGAGATACAGGTGAGCAATCGTTTCCATGTTCTCTCCACAGGTACTAATGCGGAGAGTTGACTAGATGACCCATCTGAGGGAAGGGAGCAGAAGGAGACTCCACCGATTGGAAGGCAAAAGATGCACTGTCCTAGGGATGGGGGTTCCACGACCACCACTCCCAAGAGGAGGAGGTGGGTGGTGGTGGTCGGGGACTCCCTCCTCAGGGGGACTGAGTCATCTATCTGCCGCCCCGACCGGGAAAACCGAGAGGTCTGCTGCTTGCCAGGAGCTAGGATACACGATGTGACAGAGAGACTGCCGAGACTCATCAAGCCCTCGGATCGCTACCCCTTCCTGCTTCTCCACGTGGGCACCAATGATACTGCCAAGAATGACCTTGAGCGGATCACTGCAGACTACGTGGCTCTGGGAAGAAGGATAAAGGAGTTTGAGGCGCAAGTGGTGTTCTCGTCCATCCTCCCTGTGCAAGGAAAAGGCCTGGGTAGAGACCGTCGAATCGTGGAAGTCAATGAATGGCTACGCAGGTGGTGTCGGAGAGAAGGCTTTGGATTCTTCGACCATGGGATGGTGTTCCAAGAAGGAGGAGTGCTGAGCAGGGACGGGCTCCACCTAACGAAGAGAGGGAAGAGCATCTTCGCCAACAGGCTGGCTAACCTAGTGAGGAGGGCTTTAAACTAGGTTCACCGGGGGAAGGAGACCAAAGCCCTGAGGTAAGTGGGGAAATGGGATCCTGGGAGGAAGCACAAGCAGGAGAGCGCAAGAGGGGAGGACTCCTGTCTCATGCTGAGAAAGAGGGATGATCGATGAGTTATCTTAAGTGCCTATACACAAATGCAAGAAGCCTGGGAAACAAGCAGGGACAACTGGAAGTCCTGGCACAGTCAGGGAACTATGATGTGATTGGAATAACAGAGACTTGGTGGGATAACTCACATGACTGGAGTACTGTCATGGATGGCTATAAACTGTTCAGGAAGGACAGGCAGGGCAGAAAAGGTGGGGGAGTTGCGTTGTATGTAAGAGAGGAGTATGACTGCTCAGAGCTCCGGTATGAAACTGCAGAAAAACCTGAGAGTCTCTGGATAAAGTTGAGAAGTGTGAGCAACAAGGGTGATGTCGTGGTTGGAGTCTGCTATAGACCACCAGACCAGGGGGGTGAGGTGGATGAGGCTTTCTTCTGGCAACTAGCAGAAGTTGCTAGATCGCAGGCCCTGGTTCTCATGGGAGACTTTAATCACCCTGATATCTGCTGGGAGAGCAATACAGCGGTGCACAGACAATCCAGGAAGTTTTTGGAAAGTGTAGGGGACAATTTCCTGGTGCAAGTGCTGGAGGAACCAACTAGGGGCAGAGCTTTTCTTGACCTGCTGCTCACAAACAGGGAAGAATTAGTAGGGGAAGCAAAAGTGGATGGGAACCTGGGAGGCAGTGACCATGAGATGGTCGAGTTCAGGATCCTGACACAAGGAAGAAAGGAGAGCAGCAGAATACAGACCCTGGACTTCAGAAAAGCAGACTTTGACTCCCTCAGGGAACAGATGGGCAGGATCCCCTGGGAGAATAACATGAAGGGCAAAGGGGTCCAGGAGAGCTGGCTGTATTTTAAAGAATCCTTATTGCGGTTGCAGGAACAAACCATCCCGATGTGTAGAAAGAATAGTAAATATGGCAGGCGACCAGCTTGGCTAAACAGTGAAATCCTTGCTGATCTTAAACGCAAAAAAGAAGCTTACAAGAAGTGGAAGATTGGACAAATGACCAGGGAGGAGTATAAAACTATTGCTCAGGCATGCAGGAATGAAATCAGGAAGGCCAAATCACACTTGGAGTTGCAGCTAGCAAGAGATGTTAAGAGTAACAAGAAGGGTTTCTTCAGGTATGTTAGCAACAAGAAGAAAGTCAAGGAAAGTGTGGGCCCCTTATTGAATGAGGGAGGCAACCTAGTGACCGAGGATGTGGAAAAAGCTAATGTACTCAATGCTTTTTTTGCCTCTGTCTTCACGAACAAGGTCAGCTCCCAGACTGCTGCACTGGGCAGCACAATATGGGGAGAAGGTGACCAGCCCTATGTGGAGAAAGAAGTGGTTCGGGACTATTTAGAAAAACTGGACGTGCACAAGTCCATGGGGCCGGATGCGCTGCATCCGAGGGTGCTAAAGGAGTTGGCGGATGAGATTGCAGAGCCATTAGCCATTATTTTTGAAAACTCATGGCGATCGAGGGAGGTCCCGGATGACTGGAAAAAGGCTAATGTAGTGCCCATCTTTAAAAAAGGGAAGAAGGAGGATCCGGGGAACTACAGGCCAGTCAGCCTCACCTCAGTCCCTGGAAAAATCATGGAACAGGTCCTCAAGGAATCAATTATGAAACACTTAGAGGAGAGGAAAGTGATCAGGAACAGTCAGCATGGATTCACCAAGGGGAAGTCGTGCCTGACTAACCTAATTGCCTTCTATGATGAGATAACTGGCTCTGTGGATGAGGGGAAAGCAGTGGATGTGTTATTCCTTGACTTTAGCAAAGCTTTTGATACGGTCTCCCACAGTATTCTTGCCGCCAAGTTAAAGAAGTATGGGCTGGATGAATGGACTGTAAGGTGGATAGAAAGCTGGCTAGATCGTCGGGCTCAACGGGTAGTGATCAATGGCTCCATGTCTAGTTGGCAGCCGGTTTCGAGCGGAGTGCCCCAAGGGTCGGTCCTGGGGCCGGTTTTGTTTAATATCTTTATTAATGATCTGGAGGATGGTGTGGACTGCACTCTCAGCAAGTTTGCAGATGACACTAAACTAGGAGGCGTGGTAGATACACTAGAGGGTAGGGATCGGATACAGAGGGACCTAGACAAATTAGAGGATTGGGCCAAAAAAAACCTGATGAGGTTCAACAAGGATAAGTGCAGAGTCCTGCACTTAGCACGGAAGAATCCCATGCACTGCTACAGACTAGGGACCGAATGGCTAGGTAGCAGTTCTGCAGAAAAGGTCCTAGGGGTTACAGTGGACGAGAAGCTGGATATGAGTCAACAGTGTGCTCTTGTTGCCAAGAAGGCTAATGGCATTTTGGGCTGTATAAGTAGGGGCATTGCCAGCAGATCGAGGAACGTGATCGTTCCCCTTTATTCGACATTGGTGAGGCCTCATCTGGAATACTGTGTCCAGTTTTGGGCCCCACACTACAAGAAGGATGTGGAAAAATTGGAAAGAGTCCAGCGGAGGGCAACAAAAATGATTAGGGGTCTGGAGCGCATGACTTATGAGGAGAGGCTGAGGGAACTGGGATTGTTTAGTCTCCAGAAGAGAAGAATGAGGGGGGATTTGATAGCAGCCTTCAACTACCTGAAGGGGGGTTCCAAAGAGGATGGAGCTCGGCTGTTCTCAGTGATGGCAGATGACAGAACAAGGAGCAATGGTCTCAAGTTGCAGTGGGGGAGGTCCAGGTTGGATATTAGGAAACACTATTTCACTAGGAGGGTGGTGAAGCACTGGAATGCGTTACCTAGGGAGGTGGTGGAGTCTCCTTCCTTGGAGGTTTTTAAGGCCCGGCTTGACAAAGCCCTGGCTGGGTTGATTTAGTTGGGAATTGGTCCTGCTTTGAGCAGGGGGTTGGACTAGATGACCTCTTGAGGTCCCTTCCAACCCTGATATTCTATGATTCTATGATCTAAACTCTGTAGAAAGGTCCCTGGATTCTGCAGCACTCTGGTGGAAAATCTGTAACAACTACAGATATTTAATTACATGAAAAAAATTGTGTATCAAAATGTAAAATAACTTCAGTACAGTAGCCCTGTTATTTCTATTGATATTCATTCAATTCATTTCATGCTGTCCCCACCATTTTAGCTTTCAATAAAGCTGCAGATTTGTATACTGACAATGGCTAACTGTATCATAAAAGCTGTTGGGAGGTGCTTGTCAATTTTGGCAGCTGGGGAGATGGTAGCAGGGGATATCTGGGGATAAAAAGGAAACTGTTTGGTATTAGCATATTAGCTTGATGTTTCTGCTAAAATCATCAGCTGAATAGTCAATAATGTTGCCTTTAAAACTATTTTATTCAGTTTTGCTTAACACTCTGATGACTGCAGGCAGTTTACACTTCTGCTGGCTGGCTGCAAAAATATAGCAATACATCAGTTTAAACTTCATTTGTATTTTTTAAAGTTTTCTTTGCAGCCCTAGAAAGACCTAGAAAATCAACTGGCGTTTTGCCATTTACTTCACTGGCGCCAGGACATCATTTTTCTTTTCTTTTTTTTAAATGGAAGCATTCTTTTCTGCATCAAGGAGTGAATCAGAGTGCAGTCAGAGAATTGCAGAATACACTGGGCCCAGACAGCATGTTGGTCAAATCAAACGCTTTTAAATTTGAGTATTTCAGACCACCTGAATTTGATTCTGCATCAACAGAAACATATGCAGTAGACAACTATATACACACAGGAAACATCAATCTTGTGCAGATTTCAGAGAAATCAAAACTATTTTCAAAACGAGGGCTTCATAGAAACTAAAGCTAAGTCACATAGTTTTAGCTGGATACACTTTGCAAATTTGGGGATGGTTTGGCTTTGCAAAATCACTGATGATCTGGTTCTAGTTTTTGCAAATGTATTTAGTAGTCATATGCTTCCAACGACTATCACAAGTGAACTAACAATTCTAATCATTTCTGAAATGTCAGATGGTGACATTTGGTATCTGAGCTTAGAACTTTGACCTCACACACGATGCTCTGTGACAAAGTCCCAGTATATGTACAGTCTTGGGCTGGAGCTTCAGGAGTACTGGCCTGAATACAGGTCTAATATATTCATTGTGTGACTGAAAAAGTCACAGCTGGTCTCAAGGTTTGCAAATTCACAAAAACTAGTGGGCTTGAATTCAGTCAAGTTGAGCCATATTTTCTGAATGAAATATTTACAGTTGTCTTTCCAGGCCCATCCCCCAGGAATTCAACCTATTGTAGTAAAAACAAAGGTCAGTTTTTATGTGAGTTGATGAAATGGGGCCAAATACAAATTTGAAATGGAACATGGAGATTTGGAATTCAAGGGGGAAAATAATCAGTTTACAAGGAAGTCTAGTTTTGTTCAAGGAGTGAAATGGTAAATTCATGGCTTCAAAGCATGAAGTGAATCAGAAAATTCACTTGGTTTTATTTACATTAGTCACATTACATTAATTATTTCCATGTTATAGCTTTAATCCTAAAAACCTGCTCTCTTTATAGCAGGTAACGATATCTGGATGCAAGTTTAGAGCCAAAGCTGGAAGAGGCCTCAACCAGCAACATTTGCACTCAGTTATTTGTGGGCACAAATTATCATTTTGACATCTGTCTATGTGATCTGCAGGCACAATCAAATAGTTAGCTGTTTCAAATACTGGCATTTTTGTCCACTCTGTTATAAGAACAAGACTACTCCCACAATAAGTTGTCTAGCTTCATACACACACCCCATTAAAGAGTTAAGATTTGACTTTTATTTTGAAAATGCCTGGCACAATACAGCCACAGAAAAGCTGACCATCCTCCTAAAGGACACAGGTTCTGCACACTTAAATATTTAGTTACCATCTATAAATATGCCGATCATTCTGTATATGCTTGTTTAGGTAATAAGTCCTCAATTAAATATTATTGTATTCTTAAGTCTTCATCATATCTGTATGGTAAAGTCTATGGCTATCACTCCCATATTTTTGTAATCACAGACTATTTTCACTGTTATACACTTTATTAAAAAAATTTGGGGAAAGAATAGGAGACTAGACTGGGATTGGATGTTCTGGTTCTTTGTATTATTAGTTTGTTTTAACTCTACTTTAAGTCCAGTAAATTTCAAAATTGAGTCTTGCCTTTGATTCCACTTACTGTAGACAATAAGTATTTCTGTCTTCATATAACAATGAAAAAAGAAATCTCCAGGTCAAAAGGAGGAAGAAATTTAGCTGTTTATGCCAGAGAAAATTCATTAAGTGGAATTTAGCTGCTGGCAATTCAACTGTCACCAACTGAGGTCTTCAAGGTTTCCTACTAAATCTAAATAGAGATTATTCTGACAGGGAAAATTGTTTCTACCCTATTTAACTGAAGCGGTGTAGCTGTTTAGCTAAGAAATGAATAGATATGGAAATTAGGGATGAAACAATTGATAGAAAAAAGAATGTCCCTAACATTTTGTCCATTTCCAGAATCAAAATACAACCAAAACTTTAAGGTTCAGATGTACTCTTTTGCTTGAAATATTTTTAAATACCTTTGCACCTCAGCTTCCAGATGGGTCTCTAACCAAAAGTGCTGAAATGCTATGGGAAAGGAGGTGTTCATCATATTTCTGGGTGGGAGGCGTGAGGTGATCTTGTGTTCAAGGGATTGCAGTGGGACTAAGACGAACTGGGCTCAGTTCCTAGGTCTGTCACAAACATCCTGTTTAGCACTGGACAAGTCACAATCTCTCTGTCCTTCAGTTTCCCAAAGGTAAATGGAGATAACACCTTCCTACCTCATATGGATATTGTGCAGATAAATACATGGGAGTAATTCTGATATTGCAGTGTTAGGGGCCTGTAAAGGGGCTTGGCCGAGGTTCGTCCCTCAGCGGGGCTGTGGGGTATCCCACCGCCTTGCTCTAGTTCACTGTCAGTCCTGGCCCTGCGGTAGTGTGGGACAGCAAACACTCTGTTAGGGGCTCAGGCCCTTTAGGCCGGGGCTGAGCCAATAGTTCTATACAGACGCCCAGGCCCTAGGTCAGGGTGGGGCAGCAGCCAAACAGTCAGGGACGCAGGCCCTTAAGCAGGGGCTGAGTCAATATGCAAGAGGTCCTAGCCTCTCCAGGCCAGGGAAAGGGGGAGTCTGCCACCCAAGGAGTGGGTGGCAGGGGGGACACAGGCCCTCCCACTCCACTGTGTCCCAGCCCGGGGCCCTAGCAGCGGCGGAAACTCGCTGCTGTCAGTGGGGATCCTGGCCGCAACACACCGACATAGGCTCCGGCAGTGCTGCAGCCAGACTGGGGTCGGCTGCTCCCGGGCTACTTCAACACTCCCCCTCATAGGGTACCTTGGTCGTGCTAGTGTCCTCGGTGGTCTCGAACAGCATCGGTTCCTCCGGGTAGGTAGTGAAGGGTAGGCTCGGCTGCTCCTCGGGGTAGTCGGCAAGGGGCAGGTTCGGCTCCTCGTTGGGGTAGCTGGAAAGGGGCAGGCTCGGCTCCTCCTCGGGGTAGCTGGAAAGGGGCAGGCTCGGCCAGTCCTCGGGGTAACGAGCGAGGGGTAGGCTCGGCTGGCCCGGTGCGACCTCAGGCCGGCCACGGCCTGCTGCCATCTCCCAAGAGGGAGCTCGGTCACAGATGTCTGGGCTCTCCAGCGGCTGGTTCTCAACTGAGCTCTGCAGGCGGGCTTTTATACTTCCGGGTCTGCGCCGTGACCTCTGAGGGGCGGGGGCAGGACCCAGTGACTCTGCCCTCGTTGGTGTTAGGGGAGGTTCGTCCCTCAGCGGGTCTGTGGGGTATCCTCGCTACAGGGCCATATGAACAGATGTACCCTACAGAGTACAGGGTTATACAAAAGCTTTTGCCCATGAGCTCTCCAGTCCACTTTTGCAGGGTCTAGAATTTGGTGAAGTTTGAATAATGCATCAGAAATGTTGGCTGATTTTGTAAACCAGACTCAAATTTTTAAGGTTCACCCTCAGGACTTGAAATTCTATAACAGAAATCTCGGTTAATCTTTTGCATTTTTTTATACCTAATTTTTGACACAGTATCATTAATCTGTAAATGTAGGTATGCCTTGGATGAAATCCTGGCCTCACAAAGTCAATCGGAGCTTTGGCATTGATTCCTGTAGGGCCAGGATTTCAGCCCTTGTGTACTGCATATTTCTGACTTCATAAAAGCCACAGTTTAAGCAGAGTATTTGCTGGATACATATTGAGTTCTGTATAAATCCTTTGTATATCTATAATATCCCACATATAAAACTTAATAGATGCTCTTAAAACTCCAGAGGCGAAATTTCCCAAGTTCAGTTATTTCTACAGAGATATGGTGGGTCTGTTCTGAAACTGACACACTGAAGGAATTAAGAAAAAGAGACATAGGAAGAAAGCTGGAGAAAGAGATGAGGGAATAGGCTGGGAAGGAAAAGGGATGAGAGTTGCATATTAAAATATTAAAGGTTTCTCAATTATTCCTTTTGGTTGACCCTACAAATACTGACAATGTTTTGGGCAACTGGATGGGTGAAATAATTGGTAATGGGACAATGGACTCATCAACCTGAGATCTAGTACAGCCCTGAGCAGCAGTCTAACAGCTGTGCAGTGGTCTAAATGGAATATATTGGTGGCTTAATTACAACCCACCATCACACTTGGCACTAACAGGCATACTGGGCATACTGGTATTCTCAACAGAGATGCCAAGAAGTGTATGGGCATGGAGCCTAAATTTTTCTCGGAGCCCTAGAGCTGGCCATTCCAGTCAAGTTTAAGTTAAGATAAATAGTGGAGAAGTATAAGGAATTCATTCTGGCATTGATTGTGTCTGTACTTACTCTGTGGATAAATAAAGAACTTCGGCTATTAATTTGACACCATAAAGGAATAATAATAAAATAAACCACGAGAACAATGGCACAGTGGCTGGTTTGACATATGAATGTCTTGGAGAGTGTACATTCAGCTTCCAGAGGTTACTTATTTACACCACAAGTATTTAAGAAAACAGTGCAAACTTTAGGTAGTCACATTACATGTCTGCTGTATTTTTCTTATATTTTACCACAGAATACGGTCTGTCATAAACCTTGGAATCATCCTCAAAATCATGCACAATTTCACAGTCGTCCAAATTAGCAGTTATTTACTGTTAATTCCGAAGAGACAATCTTAATTATTTAACCCTAATTAAAGCCTTTATTTGAGTCCTTTTGGACAGCATGGGTTTTTTTATAATCTGATATTCACATGCTTGACTATGGTTTGCTTCTTGTGATTGGGCCAGTAGAAAGCAACTCTTCACAACCTGCAATACAGATATAGTTCAAGGAGGGATCTCCAGATCTGCATTGTTCAAACATGGGGAGCATGAAGAGGCCGCAAAGTAGCAGTGTTCCCATGTACTTAAGTATATATCTAAGTATTCTGAAGTACTCTGTGTGCTTGTATTAAATGCCTTAAATATTTTGTACTTAGCAGGTGTATTTAAGTACATTTTAAAGGTACTCAAAGTTTAAGTAAGTTTTTTATCTGCAAGTACTTTTTCAAAATAGTTTTATTAAACAATCACATCCCTCCCAACTGTCCTGGATTCTGGCTGGCCCCCAGAGCCCACTCTCCCACCCTCGGTGTTTTAGGCCCTGAGTTCTGACTGCCATGGGTTTTTTTCTGTTGGCCTGCTGTTGGATCAACCAAGAAGGTCCTGTCCCCTTCATTTCTGAATGGTCACTGCAACCAGTAAGGGGAAACTCACTCCCCGGCCCAGCCCTGTGGAGGGATAAGTCAATGGGGGAGGGGAGTTTGAGGAGTGCAGAGCAAGCAGATACATATCTCTCAGTGTCCTGCATTGAGAGAATGAACCCAGTAGTGCATCCCCTGCAGGACGGGATAGGAAACACCTACCAGCCACTGGGCACGTGCCAATGCTGAAGGGGCTGTTGGAAAACAGGAGCCTAAACAATTGCTTAGTCTATGTCTGCCTACTGTCACCACTGCAGTCCTTA